>NW_026912929.1:0-746264 GCF_034315485.1 Pezoporus occidentalis | reverse complement strand
CGCTCAGCAGCAGAAGCTGCAAGAGATGAATGCGTCCCGGTGCTCAGTGCGGGTGCAGCCTCTCTCCGGCTCTCCCTTTGCACTGGCAAAGAGGGTGAAGCCCCTGGATGGAGGAGCCGCTCTGGGGTTTTGCTGAGCAGCATCAGCAGCACCACGGGGCTGTGCTGAAACTCCTGGTATATGGAGGCAGCACCAGGCATCCCATGGGCAGGAACCCTGCTTGCAAGCTGCCCCTGCAGCCAGTGGGGTTTTGGCTGTCAGCCCTGCTCAGCTGGGGGCACTGAGCTGCAGAAGGAACTGCTAAATCAGGGGGATTTAATGGGCCCTCCAAGCGATGAAGACTTGAGGCAGGAGAGGGGAAATCTGCTTTGCAACGTGCCCCAGGGGCAGCAGCCCCAGCACAGAGGAGCTGACCCTTCCCTTTGCCTGTTGCCCTGGGGCTGGAGGACGTGGGTGCAGGTGGGAGCAAGGGGACTGCTGATACTGGGCAGGACCTGCTGTCCTGGGGCAGAAGGAGCAGGATATCCTGAGCCTGCAGCAATCCCTGGCCTAGAACAAGGACTGAAGGTCTCTCTGACCGTCCCCATGGTCAGGTGTATTTACAAGGCCACCAAGCACACACATGGTCTGTGCCAGGTCAGGGGCTGCCAGCAGATTTGTTGCTGTTACAGGAAGGGCTGCAAATGCTTTACCTGTTTTCTCTCTCTGTTTTGCAAACCATCCCCAGCCTGCTGCAGGCAAACACCCCATTGGGAGTAACAGCGACTGCCTCCCTGGTGATGCTATAGAATCATGGAATGGTTTGAGTTAGAATGGACCTTAAAACTTCTTCAGCTCCAGCTCCTGCCACGGGCAGGGACATCTTCCACTGCAGCAGCTTGCTCCAAGCCACTGTGTCCAGCCTGGCCTTGAACACTGCCAGGGATGGGGCAGCCACAGCTTCTCTGGGCACCCTGTGCCAGCGCCTCAGCACCCTCACAGGGAAGAGCTTCTGCCTAAGAGCTCATCTCAGTCTCCCCTCTGGCAGGTTAAAGCCATTCCAATCAAATGAGTTATTAGTGCAAGAGAGAAGGAACTGGGGAAGAGGAGGAGGTCACAGTTTCTCCTTCATGGTGCTAGGAGCATTTGGCACAGTGAGGAGCCATGGAGGGCTGTACCTGAGGGGCACAGCTGCTCCCTGCACAGGGTTATGGAGCACACCTGAGATCACTCCTCTCCCGGCTGCATGTGGAGGTGTCCCACAGCTGGGAGCTGTGCAGGGCTCTCCATGAGCCTGCTCTCCAGGGCTGTCCTGTCCTCCCAGGACATCCCTCTGGATGCCTGCTCCCCTCACACTGCTGGGAGAACAACCTCTGGGCAATGCTCAGCACACAGCATCCCACCGGAGCTCCTGTTCCCAGGCAGGATAGGGCTGCCCTTTGTGCAGGCGAGAGGAAAGGTGATGAAAAGCCATGGGGAAGTGTGCCAGGGCTGGAGAGAGCCCAGCACCGGGGCTGGGACACAAAGGGCCGTCCTGTCTTCACACCTGCGGGGCTGACAGGGGCAATGACACCGCTGACAGGGGCACGGTGCTGGCAGATGGTGACACAGTGCTTCGGATAAGGGTAAGTGATGCAGTGAAAGGAGACGTGCCTGGGCTTGACTGCACTGGGGATGGTGGCTGCTGTGGGCACAGGCTGGGGACCCTGTGGCGGGGGGATGGAGAGGTCGGGCAGTTGCTTCTCCTCCTCTGTCCCTACAGTGCTCAAGCCTAGGCAGTACTTTGGTGTTTGCTGGGATTTGTCTTGGCCAGACTGTTTACTATCACTGTGGTAGACATAAGTGGTCTGTGTGAGCAGGGGCTGGAGCCAGAGCTTGGGTAAAGGCTTGGGGAGGTTCTTAGGAAAGGTTCCCCCATCTCTACCTTCCTGAAAACACACAGCAGACCCAGCCGATCCATGGGGTCTTTCCAAGGTTTGCTGAAGCCCCAGATCAGGAGCCACTGCAGTTTCCAGCTACTTGTCCCACTGCTAGTCAGATGTGACTGTGTTTGGATCCGTGGCTATGCTGTTCCCTTGGCTTTCTGTGTCTTGTCTGGAGCAGTCAGGCCCTGGCAGGGGCTGGGGTCCAGCATGGTTGGATTCAGAAGGTGCTGAGCCTGGGCTACCCAGCTCTTTCCTTACAGCATGCACCAAACTGCACTGCTTTAACCCTGAAGGACCGATGTTGCCTCCACTGGGGGGGATGTAGCCCAGTGCTGAGCCTTCTCTTGCTGCCCAGAAGGACCAGGAGCCTTCGGGAGCTGGGGGGCACCCGTGCTGTGGCATCACCTGATCCCATTGTGATACCGGGGTCACATCTCCCTCGGTCCCGATCCCCTCCGCGTGTTGTCACTGGCGTGAGGTAATCGGTGCCCACACAACCCGTATGCGTGCGGGGGTTGGAGATGCTGGGGCAGGAGGAGCGGGGTAGGAAGCAGGTTGTGGGTTTAAGCGGGTCCAGCCGGAGGGGGAGCGTCCCTGCTGCTCCGGGACAGCGGGGCTGGGGCTGAGCCGTGGAGCGGGCAGGAGCGGGCCGATGGTGCCCTCCTGCGGCCCCGGGGCCGGGCTGCCTCGTCCCGAGCACCGCGGACCCCCTGCCTTGTTGGACCAGGCTCTGGCCCGAGCACTGTTTCTTCAGTGCTTTTACTTTGTCTGCCGGGACGGTTTCCCCCCTCTGGCCTCTGCTTTTCCCTGGCTGTTCCCGTTTGCTGGACTCCCACCTCCGTACGGCAGCCAGGGGATGGCCGAGATGCTGCTGCACTGTGGGGTCCCTGCACCCCATGCACATCCCTGCACCCCATCCACATCCCTGCCAGCACCCTGAGCAGGCTCCCACTCAACGGGTGGCAGCAGACCCTTGTCTTTAGGATCTGGGTGAGCAGGGAAGGGGCATGAAGGGATGGGGTGACCCTGAGAGAAGCCTGATGGGATGGGCAGCCTGGGGTGGGCTCTGTTTGGTGCTTCGGGAGGGAATGGAGGAGTATCCATGCTGAGGTCCCAGCAGCCCCAGAGCCCTTTGCAAGGGGCTTTGCAAGCCCCAGCCCTTGGGGCTCGGGGGGAGGCAATGGGCAGATCCCACTCCAAGGCTTGCAGGAACTTTTCTCCTCCAGCTGGGTTTTGCTGGGGAAGGGAAGGGGGAGGCGATGGGCTCCCAGAGCCCTCTCCAACGGGCTGTGCTGCCTCCTCACCCCAGGCCGGTGCTGAGAGATGCCTCCTGGAGCTGTCAGGGGATGGCAGCAGGACGGAGGCTCCCAGCCCTGCCCCGCAGATGGGCTGAGGCCGGGCTGCCTTCAAAGCAAAGTGCGGCTGGTGCCGGGATTAGGAGGCTAAGGGCTGGCGTTGTTTCCCCAGGTCCAGAGGAGGTGGATACCTGGCAGGATTAGTCTGGCAAAGCTTCCCCATGAGCTCAAAGGGGCACAATAGGACCTTGAAGAGAAGAAGCTGCACTGATGACAGGTGAGGGAGCATCTCTCAGCAGCAGGGATGCTCTGGGCAGGTGCTGCTGCTTCATGGCTCTGTCCCTGCCAGGGACCCCCCGGCACCACTGGGCCTGCGGGTGGGCAGACGGGGCGCAGTGCATGGAGCTGCCTGTTGGGCAGGTATCTGCTTCACCAGTTATCGGGCTTGTAAATGATACTTGGCTCAAGAGAAACTACATGCACTGTTGAATCTCGGGGCTCCAACAGTACTGTGGGGCAGGGGGAGCCCAGGATAGCATGAAGCATCCTCTGCAGCAGCCAGCTTTCTGCCAGGGCATCTCTGTGCCACACAAGGGCATTGGGAAGCTCAGGAGATCCCTGGGATAGTGGGATGGGATGTGTGCAGGCACCAGCAAAGCCTTGGATCAGGCAGGGTATGCAGGCAGGCAAGTAATAAATAAAAGTTATTTATTAATTAATTCATTCATTTATTTAAACATGATTTGCAATCAGGAGCAATCAGAAGCCAAAACCCTTTGGAGCAGCAAACCCCTGCCGTGCTGGGTTGCTGTTTCCCAGGGCTCTTCTGCCCAGAGACCCACAGCAGCCCCACAGGGGTTGCTCTATGCCCAGGCCTCCCGCAGGGCTGAGGCTGGGCTGGATGTGTCCCCCCATGCAGGGCTGGAGGAGGGTATCACCTGCGGGGTGCGATGCAATGCCCAGAGCAGGCCCTGGGCAGGGGGAGCCCATGGATCCCCATGTGGCTTTCCTGGGGTGCTCTGTGCTCTGAGCTGGCTCAGTCAGGTTCCTTCTCACCAGATTCTGCTGAAGTTGCAGGCACCAGGAAACAGATTCGGCTGGGCAGAAACGTGCGCGCGAGGCCGGCAGCTCAGTGCCAGGGCGGTGAGGAGCTGCTGCAGCAGTGAGCCGCAGTGATTGCCCGGCTCCCTGCTCAAACCACAGCTCTGCAGCTTTTGGTCTGTACGTGATAACTCATTAGCTCCGATAACCCATTAACTGGTGGGGAACTTGAGTGTGTGCCTGGCCCAGCTCCTCCAGCGTGGGTCTTGGCACCGTCCTGCTCCTCCACAGCCCAGCTCACACAGCCCTGCCCGATGGAGGCAGGTCTGTGCTGTGCTATGGATGCACTTGGCCTGCCAGGAGAAGGCAGCTGAGCCTGTGCCTCGCTCGGGGCCTGCCACGTGCTATCTGAGGCACTGCAAGGCTGAGAAATGAGGAGGCTCAGCTCATCGCAGGCTCCTCACCTGCATGGCCCTGGGGTGGCTGCCCTGGAGCAGAGGCACCAGCCTCAGGCTGGGCTCACTCTGGGGAGCCCCTGGGTAGCGGTGTGGTGTTGGGGAGCAGCCGGAGCATCCGTTAGGCTGCACGGGGCTGGCGTGCCCTGTTTGTGAAACCGCCACGCTTGCGGTTGACCAGAGCGCTGAAATGAGCCCGGCCGGAATTGGTGCAGGGCTCTGTATCCTGATGTGGTGAGCGGCTCCCACCGGCGAGGGGGAGGCTGGTGGCAGCAGGACGGTGGGGGCTCGGCAGCACCAGGCCCAGGCGTAGGGCCCCGCCAGCACCCGGAAAGCTCAGCCTGGCACCAACGGAACTGTGATAAAAGAGAACGTGAGCAGGAGCCAGCACGGGGGAGATTGATGTCAGATTGTGCCAGGGGAGGAAACTCGGGCGGACACACTCAGACACCGGAGCGCACGGGGGGGGCACAGGGGTAGGCGCTGCTTTCCCTGGCATTGCTGCATCTGTAGACCTGCATCCCCCCCTACAGCCTTGCAGCAGGGAGGAAGGGAGGGAGGCTTTGCCTGAAGCGCGTGCATCACCCTTACCAATCCCTGTCCTCAAACCCTCACACCTCTGCAGGTGGGGGTGTCCCTTGCACCAGCCTGAACACTGACATCGGCAGCACTTGCTGCCTAACACATTGCTGCTCATCCCCTGTGGATCCCTGCCCAGGCCGGGTTTGCTGGTGCGAAGCTTTGGCTGTGGCAGGAAGACTCTTGACTGAAGATGCTTTGCCATGGCTGCCCGCAGGAGTAAAGCTCCCCTTGTCACTGCTCGCAGCTGCTCCGGCCTTGCCAGGGAATCCTGCTGGTTCAGTTGTCTCCTGCACTGCCTCATCCCCTGGTAGCACCGCAACTTCTCCAGGACCCTGCAGCTTCCAACCGTGCAGGTACAAGAGCCTCTCAGAGGCCTCCTTTGCTCCATCACCTCTGGTGATCCCGGTGGTAGTTTTCCCTCTGTCCCTCCTTTCTCAGCTGCATCACGTGCTCTTTCTCACCCGAATGAAACAATCCATGTCCTTACCCAGCCTCCAGAGCATCACCTTCCCTTTCTGGTCCCTGCTGTGCCCTGGGCTCTTTGTGCATCTCTCACAAGGCAGCATCCGCCTCTCAAAACCTGCCAGTGGGACCATCCCAAACACAAGACTCTCCAGGTTAGGTTAGAGAAAAAGCAGCCACAAACCAGGGCTTAACTAAGTGGCCACAGAGCTGGGCTCCACGGGGGCTGTGTCTGCCCTGTTCACATCTTCATGCCCCAGCCCTCCCGCATCCCTCCCGCATCCCTCCAGCATCCGTCCCGCATCCCTCCCGCATCCCTCCCTCACCTGCCCCCATCCCCGCTGTGTCCCTCCCGCGTCCCTCCCGCGTCCCTCCCGCGTCCCTCCCGCGTCCCTCCCGCATCCCCGCTGTGTCCCTCCCGCATCCCTCCCGCGTCCCTCCTGCGTCCCTCCCGCACCCCCGCCGCAGGACCCGGGTTTATCCCGCACTGACCGAGCCGGGGCCGGACTCCTCCTGCGGGACGCTGCCCCGCGGCTCCACTCGCGGCCTGCAGCGACCCCTGCTGGCTCCCTGCGGCGCCGGGACCGGGACCGCCGTGGGACGGGCCCGGGAGCGGGGAACCGGGAATCCCCCATTGAAACCTGCGGTACGGCCCCGGGGAGCGCGGGGGGCTCTTTCAGTGCACAGCACCCCCCGAGAGCTGCAGCTGCTTTGCTGCCGCCAGGAGGGGACCCAAAGCCTTTCCCCACTGCTGGGTGAGGAGTCAGGGAGAGGCATTTTCCATCTCAGCCCCTTTCTCGCTTGATTTCGCTCTCCCTCCTCTCAGGTCTGCAGGGGGACAACGCTGAGTCCTCCTGCAGCTCTGTCCCACCAGCTCCGTTCCACACAAGCCGTGTTTTATGTACCCTGAACAGCAGCCCCTGCTGTCAGGGACCAGTTTCTCCAGGACAGGAACTCTGCTGGGATGCTTGCCCCAAAGCTCTGGCTCTATTACTCCTTTTTTAGCGTCAGCACCCAAGCAATTCACTTCCCCTGTGATGGTACCCACTTGATCCTCTATACCTGAGCTCACACCTTGTCCCTGCCAAATGCTGCTGACCCCCACCATGCGGGTTTGCTCTTTCTGCATCACTTCCTCCAAATCCTCCTCCTTGGTCCCCTCTGAATGCCTCCAGCTTGTACAATCTCTCCTGCAGCCAAAGGCTGCAACAAAAGTGTGTTGCCACAACCATCAGCCCCGGAGCAGCAGGGAAGTGGGGTCTGGGCTGCCTGGGACCCCGTGGCAGCAGCAGCAGCACAGGGCAGGGAGCAGAGGTGGATCCTGGTTTGTCTCAGTCCTTACTGGAATGCAGGGAACAGAGGTAGAGGGGATGGGGTGAGCCCCCCTTGAGGCACAGTGACACAGAGGCAGCCGGCAGAGCCCATGTGCCCCGGTTAACATCTCTTGGTGAGGAAGGACCCAGCACAATGTGCGGCGCAGCTCCTGCTTTAGCCGTGAGTTCGCTCTTCCCTGCTCCCTGCCCCTGTGCTCCCAGGGGCGCTGGGAGAGGGATCCTGTCTTTGGGCTGGGCACAGCGTGGGACACTCAGGAGGTGCGGGATGCTCTCGGGTTTGCTTTCTGCATCTCGCGGCTGTGGGGTTGCTGCAGCCGCATCCCTGCTGGCCAAGCGATGCTCTGCATCCCGCCGCTCTGCCACGTGTCCCACCGCCACGTGCAGCCCTCGTGTCCCCATGCAGGAGGATGCTCCCCACCGCCCATAGAGCCCCCGGCACAGCACCAGTGTCAGGCTGGGGCGGGTTTTCTCCCCATGGGCACCACGCAGCGCTGGTGGCACCCATGGGGGACGTCCTCTGAAGCCAGAGCCATCACGGACGGGTCTCAGCCACTGCAGCACATGAGGCCAGTGCCAACACCGAGGGATTTCTCCAGCCCTGCTGTGCACAGGAGGAGGAGGCAGTTCAGGGCCACACATGGGCACCGCTACCAATGGCGCTGGGGAGAATGGGGGTCCCAGGGGTCCCGCCATGGCCACAATGGGGTGGGTGGCCTCGGCCATGCCTGCAAACCCCAAGGTGGCCCCGGGAGCAGCTCTCTGGGCCCAGGGGACGTTTCCTGTTTGCTGCCCGTGCTGAAGCATCGGCCCTTCAACCGCCGCCAGCGCTGCGCTTCCGGCCGGGTTCCCGCCGGAGCCCCCCTGCACTATCAGCTCGCCAGATGCCTTTTTCAGGATACTGTGGTAAAACTGCACCGGGCAGGAGCTGTCATTTGGGGTTTTCTCTCGTGTCAGCCCCGAAGACAAATTGGACGAGGAGGAGCGAGAGAGGGGGAGAGAAAGAGGATAAATTTAAACCAGCAGAAAGAAGAACACGGAGATGCCCATGGCCATCCCCACTGCTGGAGCAATGGGTGCCCCAAGGTGTGGGGCCAGTGGGGACCAGGGCAGGTTGTGGTGGTCACCGTGGTGTTGTGGCCACCAGGCCGGTGTCGGCCTCTAGTGGTAGTGGTGCCATGGACCTCACCAGCACCATGGGGACCTTCTCCTGTCCCTCCTGGCACTGCTGCCCATGGGCACGGGCTCCTCTTCCCAGTGCTGGCACTTGGAGAGACATGGTCCTGATGTGGGTCATGGCCCACCCTGTGCTGGAAGCAGAAGCAAGAGGCACCCCAACTCCCTCAGGAACAACAGTCCAGGGTGACCCCAAACCATCCGGGTGCCCCCCAGGCTGCTGGTCTGCAGCCAACAGATGGTGCTGAGCAGCCCCCAGACTGGGCAGACTGGGAGCTGGGCAGCGCTGTGGGGACAGAGGCTGGGAAATGGTGAAAGGGCATGTGGGGAAGTCGGTCTATCTGCAGCGCTGTGCAGGGGTGGCTGCCAGGCCTGCCATGGGGCTGCAGTACCCGAGGGGCTGCTGGGGATGCTCCGTGGACAGATGGTGGGAGCAGACCATGGATGCTGTTGAACCTGGGAGCTCACCAAACCCCTGTGCTGGTGCAGGGGGTGTGTGGGGTGAATGTCTCCCAAGGCTGTAACTCAGCAGCACCAAAGCTCAGCTGCTCCCACGGAGCTCACCCATGAATCCCGGCTCTGCCTCCCTGTGAAGTGGGGCCAGCTCAGCTGGAAGAGGCGTTGTTAAACCAGGCTGGGTTTGGGCTCCCAGACACTTGGCACCTCCCGGAGCTGGCCGCAGACCTGCGGGATCTGCTCTGAGCCCAGCTCAGTGATGATGTGTGGCAGCTGGTCCCTGCGGAGCGGAGGGAGGTGTCACAGGGAGGGGAGGCAGCATCCATGGGGCAGAAACAGCACCGGGCTGTGCCCCGCCTTGGAGATGGATGGGGCTGGGGCTGTGGGTGCGGGTTACAACACCCATGACTGTAAAACCCGGCTTTCTCTGCAGCCCCTGAGGTCGAGCATCCACTGGAGGAGGGGTTGGACCGTCCCAGGCAGGGCTTTGCTCCCGTGGTTTCCCTTGGAGCACCGTCAGTGTGGAGGTGAGAGGGAGAAGCTGTTCCCTGGCTGCTCAGGACCTCCGGGAGAGGGGCAGCACCCTGGTGAGAGGGGAGCAGTGGGGTGCAAAGGGAGCAGTGGGGTGCAAAGGGAGCAGTGAGGAGCACTGGGGACCTGTGGGGAGCCACCCGCACTGAGCTGAGCTGAGGCTGCGCTGAGCTGGGGACCTGAAATCATGGCTGCTCGCTTTCGCCGGCAAATCTTGCCTTTGTGTGGTTTCCTTTTCCTTCTTCTACACAGACTCCTTTTCCTCCCCTCTCTCTTCATTTCGTTCCTGTTCCTGCAAAGGCAAACTTCAGCCCTTCCAACCTTTCCAAGCTTCTCCACAGGAGCAGAACCAACCATGGGGTCCCAGCGGGGCTCAGCTTTAATCAATCACCCACGAGATGTCAATCTGCTGCAGGCTCTCAGGTGCTGCTCTACCTGAGCCCTCCTTTGCTTCTGCTGCTCTGCAATCCCCCCCACAGACCCACCCCTCCGCTCCCTTTAAATTTGGCAGAGACAAGCAGCTGCAGCCCTGATTGAGCCGTTTCCTACCATCAGCTCTGGCTCTCCTGCAGCTCCTGGTAGGTGCTGGCTGTTCCCTCCTCCTTTCCTGGGTTATCCCCATAACAGAAGCTGCTCTGGTTTGTAGTTCACTGCTGCTATTTGCTGAAGGGGCTCCCTGGGTATGAGCTATTGTTGCGGGCTGCCCCTGTGGTGGTGCTCAAGGGGGAGTTCTGTGTGCTTTGGGGTCTGCGGTGTCTGCTCGTGGTGGTCTCCACAGTTATGGGGGTTGCTGACACGGGGGGGGGGCAGATAAAAGTTTGGGGACCACGCTGCGGGATGAAGCTCACGCTGGGGAGCGTCACAGCGTGTGTGTGTCCACCCTACTGCATTCCCCAGTTGAACAGCGCATAGGAGATGAGCCTTGGACCCACGGTGAGCCCCAGAATGGGGACATCCCTGGGCCACTCACCCCATTGCCCTTGCCCTTTGTGTGCACTGGCCCCAAGGGAGCAGCGCTGGGGGCAGAATGGGCTCAGAGTGCAGGAGGCTGCACCCACCCAAGAAGGCAGCAGAAGGGAAAGGAGCAAAGCAGCTCTTTTGCAGCTGCTGTTTTATTCCTGGCCTCTGGAACTGGGGCAGCTCCCACCAGGGACTGGAGGCTTTTTTAGCTGCCTTCATCCTGCCTATTTATAGCTGCTGTCTCTGCAGCCATGGTTCCCTTTAACAAGCAGGATCTGAAGCTGCCCAGGAGCAGGAGGGCTGTGTGTGATCCAGCAGAGCCCTTGGGATAGGGAGGGAAAGACACGGAGACACCATCAGCCCCCCTGGGCACAAGCTCCACTGCACTCTTGGGGGTCTGGGCTGCCTGTGAAGCCAGGTAGAAGCTGGGAACATGGGGAAGGAAGGGTAGCACTGCCTTCCCTCTGCCACAGAAGGTTAAGGGTGCTGCTGGGACCATTGGTTTGATCCCTCTTCTCCCCTGCACCTGCCCGTGTTGCCCCAGACACACAGCCCTGTTTGGTGTTGGACACTTCTGGTACCTCCCAAAGTACTGTGTGTGTGTTTTGGCTCAATGTGTTCATGATGATTTTAGCTGTTGGTCGTCCCCACCCTGGTCAGGCAGGATTGTGGCCTCAGGGCTCCCAACAGCACCTCCATGGGGAGCAAGGCAGAGGTCAGGACAGGGATTCAGGGATGGTCCACAGTGAGAGGTAGCAGCAGGGGCTATGTCGTGTGCTGTATCTATCATCTCCCCATAAAGGTGTAGAGGCATGCACATCCCTAAGGAGCACAGGCTTGCCTTTCTCCCTGGTGGCCAGGACCTTGCAGGGTGGCAGAGCTCTGCTTTCAAGGAGCCAGGTGTTAGCGCAGTCCCCAGCGCACTGCACTGCCTGGCCCTGGGCAGGATGGGGCCACCCAGCCCCTGCAGCAGCCCCTCTGCCTCCCCAGCCCGGTCCAACACGAGGCGAGGCAGTGGTGGGTTTATTTCAAAGTAGAACAAAGGTTTTATTCTTCCTGGAGGTGATGCAACATTCAGATTTGCCACGAGCGTGTCTCTGCTCACACTGGCTGCTTGCGTGCGTTTAGTCAGGGCACAGCTACACAGGGAAAACCCAGAGTGGGAGACATAACCTGTCTGAGTCCCAGGTCTGGTGAAGAACCCCGTTACCCAGCCAAACAGCGCGATGGTGTGGTCCCTTGCGCAGCACGCTGCTGAGCAGACAGGCTCTACAGGAAAATCTAAACCCAAAATGTACTTTCAGACATTTCACATCAACTTTTCCCCTAATGCTGCTGGGCAGGAGGTTGGGCTCAATGTGTGTCCCCTCCCAGGCTCCTCTCCCCTCCACATGGGCACTGCCAGCAGTTACAGCGCATCGAGGATGTTGTCGATCCTGGTGACCAGGTCCTGGCGCTTGTTGGAATGCATCTTCTCGTTCTCGATGTACGTGTCCTTCTTGAGCTTGCCGGCCACCAGCCGCTCCGCCTCCACCGAGGACTTCAGAACCAGCTCCTTCACCTGCCCATCCAGCTTCTGAATCTCACTGACCTGATGAGGAGAAACACAGGGAATGTCGGAGCAGACAACAAAATATCCCTGCAGTGAAGCTGGAATAGAAGAGATGCTCAAGCTGGAGTAAAAGATGAAGCCTCTGCTAAATGAAACATCTCCAGTCCCTGACTATTGCCTCCTGAGCCATCCCCTCTCTTGGCCATCACATTATAAGTATCTCATGAATGTGCATTTAAGCAGCATAGATAAAAGGGCTCTAAGGAACCAGGAGCCACACCAGCAAGACAGAGGAGCAATGACTGTTAAAGAGAGCTTAACAACGGCTTCCAGGTAAATCACAACTATGACAGCAGGAAGCTGCATCCCTGCAGTTAATGGTGTGTGAGAAGCAGGTCTGTAATGACACAGCTACTCTTTGAGTAACAGATTAAGCAAGGTGGACCTTAGACTAAAGTGTCCCTCACTTCAGGTGAAGTGGCTGTTCCAGGTCAGTGTGTGCTCACTGTGCTGTGGCTTTCAACGTGGCACAGTCAAATGCCCCCTGAGGAGCATCACGTTACCAAGCTTCTGTCAGCACCAAATTCACACGTGCAAGATGAGGGAGCAGATTTTGGTCTGGCTCGTGTCAGTAGTGTAGTTGGGACTGATAACGTGTTGATAGCCTCCTTTTTTTGCCTGTCACTGTCACAAGCTCCGTGAGAAGCATCAGGATTGTGTTACAGAAGCATTCATGTGAACAGATCCTGCAGCTGGTTCAAGGGCTGTTTAAGGAACAGCACAAGCAGCTGTTTAGCACCAGCACTTACAGAGCTGCATAACCAGTACTGCAAACAAACCTGTTCTTCACACCCTGGCAAGGATCAAGCCATTTCCAGAGGAAAAAAAGCCCTAGAAGACAAGCTGCAGAAACTAACCCCCAAATTAAAACTCACATAGAACAGATGACGGAGAAGAACAGGAGAGCTTAACAAAAATGCATTACAATTTCTTACTTTATCACATAAGTCAGAGCCTTCTGTCTTCAGCTTGGACTGCAGAGAGGCTATTTCGTTTGTCAGGGCCTTGTGCTCTGTCTCTAGAGACTTCTTGCCACTGTTGAGAGTGGAGATGTCCCGTGACTGCTTGTATTTGTTCACTGCCTCATCGAAGTGGCGGTACAGCCCCAGCCTCTTGTTCACCAGGGTCAGCACTTGCTCTGTGATGCAGGCCACCTTCATCCTGGCTTCAGCAGCTGGATCCTGCAACAGGACACAAGGGAAGATCAAAGCAGTCCTATCTTTAACCTCCATCAAGCTACAGCTGCAGTCTGGCACAGGACTGGTGCAGAACTTGCTCCTTTGAATGGTGAATGGTGCAAGCACTGACTGGGACAAGCACCTTTCAGCAGTCAGCCTAGCCCAAGGAAAGTGAAAACACTGCAGAAGAACTGTGGACATCCCTGCATCTCGGGGGGGAATTCCTTCTCATCCAGAAGGCAAAACTCTGGTCATCCTGAGCACACCAGTTCAAACCCTGCAGGAGTATCAATGCTCAGGCAGTATGAAAACGGCTCCGGTTAAGGATCTAGTAAAGTATCTGATCAGCAGGAACATTCAGTAGGAATTACTGCTGTGAAAGATCTCCATCCCTCAGCTGAGTGAGCCACTAATGCTCCCACAGGGCTCTCCAGCATACAGCACCTTGGTGATGGAGAAATCCAGCCTCACGTAGACAATCACAGTGAAGAACAAGATGTAAAAGGCTCCAACCACCAACAGAGGCTCCTGCAGCATCAGGATCTTGTTGAAGGTGTAATGAACCTAGAAGAGAAGTTCCAAACACTGAGTGAAAGCAGTGACCCCTGTTACTATGGGAGAGATCTCCTCTCCTCAGGCAGCTGGTGAGTTTGGAGGGGACACAAGTGCTCAGACAAACCACACAGAGAGGCCACACTCACCACGATGTCTTGGATGTGCTGCTCCACCAGGTTGCTCTTGTGTGCCACAATAACTGGACGTCCAAAGGTGTCCAGGTAAGTGTAGTGGAGCTCGTCTGAAGCACGATTGATTTCGTAGGGGCTGTCCACATGGATATTCCTGTGGATAAAACCAGTCCCCTATGACTGCACAGTGTCTGAGATGATGTAACCTAAGACTTGGCTGGCCAACCGTAGCCTTGAGCACAAGGCCAATTATGCACTTTAAACACCACTCTAAAAGGAAGCAAAGCTGTGTTCCAAGCTCTCCTCCACAGGCACAGTAATGTTTTTTTTTCACTGTCCTCAGGCCATTCCAGTAAGCTGGAGAAGTGCCACCACCACAGCAGCATCTGCAGTAACAAGGCAGGAGCAATGACACTTACTTGGCACCTTCTGGCAGGACGATCTTGACAGTCAGGGAGTCTGTGACTTGCTCATCAAACACGTGGTCCACAAACCTCATTTTCAGGGCATACTGATCACCTAAGGGAGGGCAGAGCAGGGGGTTACAGCTGCTCGGAGAACAAGGGGCGACCCTGAAGCTCAGCTCCTCATAGGAGTGAGGGTGCATTGTGCAGCAGGGCCACCAGCTCCCTCGAGTCCATTTCAACCAGAGGTCTGCAAAAGCCTGAAGGCAGCACAGAGAAGGTGGATTTGCACATTCCAGGAAGATGAGCCAGCAACTCTCATTGCTGAGGTGCAGCATGGCACAGCTTTCACTTCTGTACTGTATAGCAACCACCTCTAAACACAGAGAAAGCTTCTTGCTCCCTTCCCCTGTGCCACCCACCGAGGTTGTAGAGGTATTCATAGCTCGGTAGGTTGTAGCCAATGATGTAATGGGTTTTCCATCCCCCAAAGAGCGGGAAGCGGGGCCGGATCTCCATCTCCACAGAGTCATCCAGGACAAGGAGGTGGCTGGTGGAGATGTTTCCAATTTCATCTCGGTAGTAGACATCCTGAGCAGCAGCAGGGAGAATGGTCTGTGGGGAGAGGAGCAGCGGTCAGTGCCTCATTAGTTATTCCCAGTGGAACTGGGAAAAGCAGCAATGGCTATGCAGGATCAGGAAACCCTGCTCCCAGGTGGGAATTGCAAAATGGCCATTCAGCTGCACTGAGCAGTGAAATTGTGCTATTATATGCAATGAGCCACACAAGTGGCTGCCAGCCCCCAGATCACTTGGACTCTAAATGGATGCGCTTCTTCCAGTGCAGTTTCCAGTACCCCAGACAGCGAGGGAGCCCATCCTGCCCACCAGGACAACAATTCCCTCTCCGCTCCAGCCCGCTGCCCCACAGAGCTTGCTGCTGCCTTTGTGCTCAGCAAAATGAGAGTTCTCTTTGGCTGCACCACCCTAAAGAATGACAACACCAACCCTGGAGGCTTCCAGCAGTGAGAAAGGGTTTGGTTCAGATGAAAACACAAAACACTTCTCACATCTGGCCAGCAGAGTCACAGCTTGAACTGAGTGCTTTGTGAGCAAGGAATGAATGGATCAGCTTCCAACTAATGCTGTTCAACATGATGAGGATATGACAAGGCAGGCACTCTGAAAATAAGAGGGTGGGGACAGAATGAATGGCCCTTCAACAGTGGAGGATGGAAAGCAGAACTATCCACACAGGGATTAAGGAATTTAGAGGGTGCCCGAGTTTGGGTGGGAGCACAGAGGGACACCACCTGCCCAGGTACACGCAGTTTGTTTGCCCAACAGATGTGATGAAACAAGTAACCTCCTAATTCTACCTCCAGAAGTTATTCCTGTCCAGCATGAGCCCTCTGAAAACGGATCAGAGGTTTGGGTATGGTACCAAAGAAAAGGACAACTCTATTTTTTCCCCTCTGGGGATGCAAGAAAGGGGGAAACCACAGGAAGAAAGAAGCCAAATTTCAGTAATTACACAAAATGTCAACCTTAAAGGACTTGACAGAGGAGATGCCGCTGTCTGGCTGGCGCTGGTAGTCATATCTGGAGAAAGGCCCTTTCAGCACTGCTCCTGTGTGCTTCAAATCAACCGTCTCCTCCACCGCGATGTTCCCCCAGTGAGACACCTCGATGACCCGGGTCATGCTGGTGATGGTCAGGAATGGGCTGTTGTTTTCATAGTGCACCTTCAGAGTGTCCTGACAAGGGAGAAGATGAACTATCAGATATGAAGTAAGGAGCAGCTTCCCCTTAGAATTATCTTCCTGTCCCACACAGGAACCTCCCTGACAGACTCACAGAGGTGAAGCTGAGTGCACGGGAAGGTTTGAGCCACCCCTGCCCAGCTCACACAAGGCACTGGGTACCTGGGGTGTTCTCTCACATCTGGCTGAGAACAGTGAGCGATCCAGATGTGCAGTTTTCCCCACTGCAAATACACCCCTGCCAGAGCCACGCATAAGCAGAGATCAGCAATCACATCTGCACGAGGAGCACCTTACTGGAGCACGTGCTCCCACCTCCATGCAAGCTAACTCAGGCTTGACCTGTGACTCTTACCAAAAGCCTCTGCTTCCCACTCCCCAGCCTGTGATATGCAGGTGGCATCTTAGCAAGATGCTCTGTGCAGAGCCACCACCTCCCTGCACAGACATTTACCTGGCTGTAGGGAGGAATGTCCCTGAAGGGGCCATACTCGATCGTGTCTTCGGTGCGGGAGGGGTTGCCCAGCTTGGTGTAACTCTCCACGTTCCTGGAGGCCAGTTTGACCCGGGTTGTTTGGCTCTTGGTGAAGTATGGGGAGTAGAAATAGTGATTCCCTTCAAAGACCACAAACTGCTTCTCGCTCTGGGTGATGTGGGTGGGGTAGGGCTGCAGGACATGCGTGAAAACCATCTCCACAGACACGCGGACCTTGGCTCCCGGTGCCAAAGGAGACGGCAGCTTCACTGAGAAGAATTTCCCACTGGAAGGATGGAAGAACGGGTAAGTCAGGAGAGATCTGCCCTGAGAGAGAGCGCTCAGATCCAACCCCTGCAATATCCCCTGTGGATGGAGCCCAGCTATCACAGAATCACTCACTGGTTGGGGTTGGAAGGGGCTTACAGCTCCCACAGTTCCAACCCCCACGGTTGACTGCGGCTCCTCCAAGGTGCACGGATGTCCTGCCCCAGAGGCTGTGTTTACCCTGGACTGGGGAGGCAGTACAGGGTGAACTGTGTCCAGGAGTTAGTCTTTACTTCACAAACCCACTGGTGCCAAAGAACACTCAGGATCAATCTGTAATTGCAATTGCCAGGCTTTTGGGTAAGAGCATGGTCACAGCTACAATGCTTCTCTTACCTATATCCCTTAATAAAGGGACAGGGCATTACTCAAGGCACTGAGTACAAGCCTAAGCACAGCTGAGACCCCCTGAGCTGCGTTTAAGAGAGAGCTCTCCCTTACAAGTCTGTGCCCTCACTCTCAGATATGGGTGGCTGTGAGGAGCGGGTATGTGCTGCTGGTGCTGGGCTCAGTGCAGAGACCTAAACCCACATGTGCCATCTCCCAATTAAAGAGCATTTGAGGGAGGGAAATGGCTTCTACTGGGGCCTCCTGGGCTGCAGGGATTGGGTAGGGGTGCCTGTGTGCCCTGGCTCTGCAGCACCCAGTGTGCAGCCTGAGTACGGGGTGGATCTTTTGGGCACCAGAAGACTCTGGGATCTCCAGCTATGCGGGACTGAGGCTGTATTCTTGCTGCACTATGAGGATGATGCTGGAACCCCCATGCACAACACTAGGTATCGACTCACCTTTTGCCCTTAACTTTCGTCTCTCTCACTTCCAAGGTGTTCTCCTCCTCTTCCTCACCCTTCACCTGTTTCAAAACAGACTGATCAATGTGCTGCTGTTCAGAGACTTAATGGGTGTGCGGTAAGCTCCATTTGGCTCCTATCTACTCTTCAGGGGCACGACCCCAGAAGTACAAGCTGATAGAAAGCTATCACAAAAACAAACCCCTTTTACAGTGCTTCCCGTTAACACACACTGCGAGGTGCAAGAACAGACACTGGAGGGGCAGCTGCCTTCGTGACTTTCCTATAGCGGAGAGCGAGCGGCACGGGGCCGCTGGGCTCAGAAGGACCGTGCTGCACCGTGGGCGCGGGGTGCAGGAGCTGGCTGCCAGCGCCGCTGCTCCGCTGCCGTTACCGAGGACCGCCGTTACTAGCGCCTGTCCCGCCTCCCCCACTTCAGCCCGCACCGGAACAGCATCCCCGGGGCGCGGCTCACGATGCAGGCGCGGGGCCGCCACGCCAGCGGAACCGCTTGGAGCCGACGTGGCCCTGCGGCCGGCGGGGCCCACGCAGCGCCCGGGGCCGGGGCCGGTTCCCCCCACGCCGGGGCCGCCGCCGCTGCTCACCTGCACGCCCAGGTAGGCCAGGCGGGGCTCCAGGCCGGGCTCCAGCGCCAGCAGGAAGGAGGAGGCGGCCGTGCCCGCCGCATTGGCGAGGCTGAGCTCGGCAGAGACCTTGGCGAGGTGCGTGCTGAGGTCCACGGAGCGCCGCGCCTCCTCCAGCAGCAGCTCGGCGGCGGCCCCGGCCACCAGGCACAGCAGCAGGCGGCACAGCAGCCCCGCCATGGCCGACTCAGCACGGGGAGGGCACAAGATGGCGGCGCCCGCGCTGTACGGGGAGGGCACAAGATGGCGGCGCCCACGGAGGGAGGAGGCTCATGATGGCGGCGCCCAGTATCCCCCACCCACCTCAGCCCCGTGCTTCCAGCAGGAGCTGTTCCAGGCCCTCCGCTATCCGGTGAACCCGTGTTTATCCTGGCCCTGTTCTCCAGAGCCCAGCACTGGGTGGGCAGCTTCAGGGAGACCCAACTGACCCGGAGGGCAGAGCACAGCTCCATCCCCAGGGACACAGCCATGGGGGGTTCATTCGGGATGGAGCCGGGGCTGGCCCCGCCAGGCTGAGCAGTGGGAGAGGTCTCATCCATGTCCCTGGCAGGGCTGCTTCTACCTTGCTGCTGTCACAGGGCTGGTGCAGTCCGAGCTGGGGCATCAGTCCCAGTGACCTGTTCACAAGTAGGAAAGGAGGTTCCTGAAGGAACGGGTTGGCTGTGACCACAGGAGGAGCAGGGAATGGGATCTGTCCTGGTGTGATCCAGATGTTGCACTGGGCTGTGCGGGAGCCGCAGAACTCACCCTGGATCCACCTTAGCTTAATACAAATCCCAATGGAACGCCGAGGAGAGCCCCAGGCACATGGCTGCCGTGGTGGCTTGAGGAAGAGCTCAGGCTTTATTGGTGCTGCCCTGGTCAAGTCTGTCTGTGTAAAGCCCAGGCAGCTCCTGGCTGGCAGCGGGAGGCAGAAGCCACTCCTCTGTGTTCAATCCTGAGCCAGGTCCTGCAGTTCCCAGGCATGGGAGTGCAGGCAGGACCTGCCTGGGTGCCGTGGCCTGGCCAGGACCCTCAAGGAGCAGCCGGGGGGAACAAGCTCTTCCAGCCTGGGTCCTTTTACCACCCTGTTTCTGAGCTCCTCAGCACCACTCGCACTGAGCCTCTGCCCAGCAAACACCGTGAGGCCTCTGCCTGCTGTGGGATGGGGAATGGTGGGGCTCAGCTCCACGCTGCCCTGGGTGCATGTCCTGCCTCTGCACAGAGGTGATGCTGCCGGGTGCTGCCTGCTCGGGGGTTCAGTTCCCACAGGAATCTCCCCCCTTCCATGCCCACCTTTCATTGCACCTCTCTCCGCCTGGGTTTACACACAGTCTGGGTTCCTCCCTGCATCAGACCATGAGGCTCAGTGGAATTACTGTGTGTGCCTAGCGGTGGTGCGGAGCATTGGGAGGCACAGAGGGACGATGTGCCGGAATGGGAGAGTGTCTTGTGGGTGCTGGGAGGAGCTGAGCCCGCTGGGTGCTGCGGGAGGGAGGAAACAACGCAGCGAGGGGGTCCCTTCGCTATAAAACCCCTTTTAACCGTGCTTGAACCTCACCGGCAACGGAACCGAAGGAGCCAGGGATGGGTACCGCGGGTGGCCGCCAGGAGGCGCCCGGGGCGCGCCAAAGGGGCGGTGCCGGCAGCGTCAGCGCCACCCTTCGGCGGGGGGGACTTGGCGGCTCCCGCGCCCCGTAGGGACAGCGGCAGCAGCGAGGGAGCGGCTCCGGTTCCGCTCCCGGGGCACCCCGTGAGGCTGCACCCGCCCGCTGCCGGTGATGGGTCAGAGCCGTCCAGACCCGCGGAGTAACGGGGGTCACCGCATCAGCGCAGCCTGGCAGTGTTCAAGGCCAGGTTGGACACAGGGGCTTGGAGCACCCTGCTCTGGTGGAGGATGTCCCTGCCCATGGCAGGGGTTGGAACTGGAGGAGCTTTAAGGACCCAAACCACGCTGTGATTCCATGGTTCCATCCATCCATGATTCCATGGTTCCTCACCAGCCATGCTCAGTACAGTAACTTCAATTTCCATCTCTGCATGGATCAGCTCCTCTTCTTCTGCTTTTGGGAAGGGAAGCACTTGCCGGTGAATTTACTTTGGAATTCTGTTGTTCAGAGATTTGAACCTGGATTTTAAAGCCTCAGTTTTGCAGAGGCTTTAAACAGACAGGAGGAAGTTGAGGATCCCGCTCACAGCAGCAAGAGGGGGTGGAGACTTCATAGCAGCCTTCCAGGATCTGAAGGGGGGCTATAGGGATGCTGGGGATGGACTCTTCATTAGGGACTGTAGTGACAGGACAAGGGATAACGGGTTAAAACTTAAACAGGGGAAGTTTAGATTGGATATAAGGAAGAAGTTCTTTACTGTCAGGGTGGTGAGGCACTGGAATGGGTTGCCCAGGGAGGTTGTGAATGCTCCATCCCTGGCAGTGTTCAAGGCCAGGTTGGACAGAGCCTTGGGTGACATGGTTTAGTGAGGTGTCCCTGCCCACGGCAGGGGGTTGGAACTGGATGATCTCAAGGTCCTTTCCAACCCTAACTATTCTATGGCTCTATGTGGAGGTTGGCAGCTCGTGCCATGCCTGCCGCTTCCCCAAGCCCCTGTCTGAGCAGTGCTCACTGGGAGATAAGGCAAGTTTCTCACCAGGTTGCTAAACCCTGGAGTCCTCCTCCCCTGGGTGATGCTCTGTGAGTGCCAGCAGGGATTTATGTGTCTCCTGCACAAGCAGCCCCTGTGGCTGAATCAAAGCCTCTGCCCGAGCCTGGCTGTTCACAGGCCTTGGGCATGTGTGTACATGGGGTGGGCAGTGACCCCTTCCCCAGGGGCAGCCCCACTGAGCCCTGGTTCTTTCCCACTGCAGGATGTGTGACCCAGAGAGGGAGCATCACCCCCCTGTGATCAGCACTGGTCTGCAGCAGGGAATGAGACAAACCCAGCGAGACCCTGTTCATCTAAATGAAGTAAAAGGGGCTGTTTTCTGTTTGCCAGGAATTCGGGCAAGGTCTGGAGACAGTCCTGAGTGCTTGCACAGAATCACTGAAGCTTTAGCATCCTCCTAAACCCCTGTCAGTTCCAGCTGACTGTGCCTTGCAGGGCATGCCTTCAGTTCGGGGGCTCGGGGATTGCAAACAGTGAGTCACAACTCCCTGGGATCCAAATGCAGCTGCTGAGGCACCAGCACGGGGAAGTGTTGTCCAAGATAAGAGCAAAGCAAACCTTGCTGCCCACACACCCTTATCCCTCAAGGCTGAGTATCTTTGTCACTGTCTTCAAAAACACACACTCGGAGTTACACAGGCTTCTTGTGGTTGCCATTGATACAGGATTTGCTGCTTTTAGAGCAGACAAGAGGGGACTGTGAAAAGCTGTGATTTGGGAGAGCTGAGCAGATGGATCTGGAGCTAATGTGCAGCACCCCATGTGTGCAGAGGTGGCTGGTGCTTGGGGAGGGAATCACTGCAGGACATGTCCATGGCCTGTGTCCCTCCCAGGGAAGGACCCAGAAGAGCTCTTGGGGCCTCTGTAGACAGGCCCTGGTGCTTTCCATCCCTGGATCCTGGAGAGCCCACATGCAGCCCCGTTTGGCTCTGCCCATGGAGCTTCGGGACACCTCTCAGCACCGCCTCACTGCAGAGGAAGAAGCAACGTGCGAGTCACCTGTCCCATGAAGTGTCCCACTCACAGCACCAGGCTCCTGTCCCATGATACATCCCAGGTACAACATGGCACAGACACAGAACACCTGGTGCAGAGCTCACGTGGCTGGTCCACCCCATCACACAGGCTCCATGCAGAGCAGTGCTGGCACACGACCTGCAGAGCGCTGCATCCACCTGTCCTGATGGTCCCCAGTGCTTCAAAGCCACCTCTGTCATGAGCTGAAAGGTCTCGGGCACTCCAGAGCTTCACTGTGAAGGCTTCAGAGCTTGGTCAGTAACAGTGTACAGAACCCAGTGCTGTGGTAGCACACTGCTGTGACAGAGCCTTGAGTCCTGGGGAAGGGCTGAGTCTGCCAAGGCTGTGCAGCTCTGCTGGTGCTGTGCAGCTCTGTGCTGGTGCTGTGCAGCTCTGTTGGCACTGTGCAGCTCTGTTGGCACTGCAGCTCTGTTGGCACTGCAGCTCTGCTGGTGCTATGCAGCTCTATGCTGGTGCTGTGCAGCTCTGTTGGCACTGTGCAGCTCTGTTGGCACTGCAGCTCTGCTGGTGCTATGCAGCTCTATGCTGGTGCTGTGCATCTCTGTACCTAGTTTTAACACCACTCCTATGGTTTAAAAGCCTTTCAGAGATGCCCATGTTCAGAGGGGCCTGGGTCTGACAGGGACTGACTCACTCTGGCCTCCGGGAAATTACTTCACTCCCTGGATCATCCTCTCCACCTGAGTGCTGGACCCATCATGGACCACAGACCTCCAACACAGCTGAGCAGGGAGCATTGCTGCTCCGAGCACAGGCTGGGAAGTGGGCAGGAGCTGGGGTTGCTGGGGAAGCTCTGCAGCAGGGGAGGCCAGAGGGGGTCATGGCTTGTGTGCAGCCCTGGGGATGACAGTGACAAACAGGGAGCAGGCATCTCTGTCCCTGAGCCCCAGGGCCATGGCAAGTTCAAGTGTCACAGGGCAAGGGGGTCTTTGATGGGCTTTGGTTTCCTCCACTCCAGCCTACAGGGAACTGGTGGTGCCAAGTGGGTAAGCACAGAGCTGTGGGGTGCATCCCACCCCATGGCCAGCAGCATGCGGGGGGGCTGTCCCTGCCTGCCTGGCCAGGGCCATGGGATGTCCTCTGCAGGGCACTGCCTCAGAGCAATGGAGAGATTTGGATCCCAGGGGGTGAGCTGGCTCCTAAGGGGAGGCACCAGCTCTGCCACCTCCCCGCTCACAGCTCAGCAGTGCCTTTGTGCCTGTTGGGCAGGGGAAGGTGTTAGGAGAGCCCCGAGCCACATCTGTGCTCATGTCTCTGTGTGGGGGGCTGAGGGGACATGGGAGGATCAGGCTCGGCAGCGCTGGTGTGGGGCTCGGGCTCCACTGCCTGCATTTAGACCCTTTATCAGTTGTTTGATGTTCACCCTCCAGCAGCGGCATTTATCAGCAAGTGCAGGCGCTGGGAATCCCTCACATTGTGTGCAGTGTCCTCTGCACCTCAGCAGAGATGGGACTGGAGATCTGCCATGAGATAATGTGATTGCAGCTGCTTCCTATGGCTGGTATCTGGTGATCAAGTCCTGTGTGGAGCTAGCTTTCTGCTTTCACGTGTTGATGCTGTATGACTGAAGTCATCTGAGGCTTGCCAAGGTGAGCGCATCAGTAGATTACTGGGGTGGTATTTGTACTGCAGGCAGGGATTAGGGGAGAAGGTAGGCAAAAGACCATGGCTGTGCTCCTGCCAGTGGGGATGCAGACGTGGTCGTGCAACAGCAGAACATCTCCCATGAGCAGAATGCCAGTGGAAGCAGGGTCAATCTGCTCTAGACAAGATAAATCAATGGAGGACAAAGCTTGGAGTACTGAAACAAGATAATGTGCGTTTACTTCATTCCAGTTCCCCTTTCGTTCTATTATTAAGTTAGATCATTAGAATGGTGCTTTGAGGAAGCTGCTCTGGGAAGCCAGAGGTGACAAGAGGGAAGTGTGGGATCACTGAAAGAGGAGAGCTCTACACAGGGCTCTCCAGAGCTGTACCAGGACTGGGCTGTGGCTGCATCCTCCTGGGCACAGAGAAAGGTGCCAGGGCTGTGCCCAGTGGTGAGGAGGAGGAGCTGCAGGACCCAGGGGGCTGAAATGTGCTGGGCAAGTGTCAGAGGAAGGAGCAAGCTCTCCCCAAGCTGCAGTGCCACAGGCAGGAGGTGGGGAGCATTCCCAACCCAGGAACCAGCAGGTGTTCCTGTATCCCATTCACTCTTCCATAGAATGGACTAAAAGAAAGGGAGAGTCCTTTTTGGTGCAAGGACAAAAGCCAAGGGGTTGTGTGAGACATCGTGTTTTATTGTCTCCAATTGGATCAGAGAGGTCAGTAAACAGAGATTAGCTGTCACTAGGGAAGGAAATCAAAGCAGGAGACATCCTTACTTCCTGGTTCAGAGGGATGAGTGCAGGAAATAGGGTTTTCTGCACTGGTGAATGTCATTAGACCTGTCACTTGCTCACCGTGCTAAGGTCCCTCAAGGCCAGAGAATGGATTTCTTCAGAGCAGTGTTAGTGTTGGGAATGATTTGCCTTGGTTTTCAAATGGATCCATTTTCATGGGGTTTGGTATCATCAGGAAGGGGTCAGATGAGGAATCCCATTTTCCTCACCAGCTCCTGACACTGAGAGCTCTGAGCCACCTGCAGCACCAGCTCTGCCTTCCCCAGGCATGTGTTTACTCTGGTGGGGAGGTGTTTGTGTGTCCATGGGGCCGGGCAAGAGCCAAAGCTCGGTCCTTCCCTTTGCCACTTTCTCACTACTGCCTTTCTCCTTCCATCCTGCCCCTGTGATTGCAGCTCCATCTGTGCCAGGAGACAGGAGTCCTGCTGGAGAGCAAGGACCTCTGTGGCCATTGCTCCTCCCCAGAGCCAGGATCCAGTGCTGTGTCTGAGACCAGGCTGTGTTCCCACCCAGGAGCCAGAACAGCCACTGCATGGCACAGCTGCTGGTCATGCCAAGAGAGGTACCAGGTGTGAGGTTACCTCCTGTGCAGGGATGGAGGGGGTGGTGTGGGATTGCTCTGCGAGAGTGAAGGGGGAATTTCACCCACAGTTTTTACTGCTTTTCATATTGTGCAAAGAGAAAGAAGAAAAGAAACCTTGAAGAAAAGAAACCTTTAAGAAAAGCACGCTGGAGAATGCTCTGTGATTCACCAGTAATGTCTGCTCAGAACAGCCCAGCACTGGGGTCTCCTGTCAATGGAAATGGAACTGTGCTCTGTCCACCACTGCTGATGTGATGAGCCCACAGTCCCAGCGCTGAGCTGATACTTTCCTCCCCATCCAGAGGAATCGTGCGTTTGGGAGAGTTTTCTCCATCATTTCACTAACCAAAGCCTTTCTTATTTCGTCCAGCCCATGTTTTAACTGGGACCAGGTTCTTCTGCAGCTCTTTGCATCTAATGGGGCACCTTAAAAGCACTAATGAACGAGATGTCCCAGGCTCCGCTCTGCTGTGGGGTGTTTGGTAATAGTGACACAGTCCTGCAGGTGGGGAAATGAAGGCACCAAAGTGTCCATGAACTTGCTGTGTCACAGGAGAGCTCAGCAGCCCCGGCTGCCTCGCTGGGCAAGCAGTGATGGCATTACCAGCACACTTGCTTTTACACCACTGATCTCCAGCTGCTCTCCCATGAACCCAAACCTGCAGCGCCTCGCCCAGGTGAGCGTTCCCGTTTCCGGGTGACACACAGCACCCTGGCACCCTGCACAGGAGCTGAGCCCTTTGCCTAATGATGTATGGCACATCCGCCTGGTGACAGAGCAAAGGTCTGAGTGTAAACCAGCCCGTCCCTTAGCGAGCCACGGCGGTGTGCTGCGTACTGCTCACCAGGGACTTGTTTTAATGTAGCTGTAAGGGGCTTTGGTCCTTTTCTCTCTCCGATTAGCTCTAAAAATCCTTTTATCCTTGGTTGCTTTCCTGAGCTCACTAAAGCCACAACTCACTGCCTGGGATCAACGCAAGGCAATGCTCAAGTGACTGCTGGATGGTAAAATGAACTTGCTGCCAGGGTCCTATATGAGACAAGGAGGCACAAAAGCACAATGTAATCAGTTCTAAGTAACGTTAGGTTTGATGGCTTTGTAATGGAAAATAACTGTGGTGCTTGAAGGTAGTTGACATAGTTTCAGGTCCTTAGGACCTTAGTACGAAAAGTGTATGAAAAGCAGAATAGAAAAACCGGACCTGGGGATGGGGAGTATGTGGGACTAGCAGATGTCCAGGATGGGCACAGTTAAACTAACTGATAAGTAGAAGGACAGGATGATTGCTATGTTTGTGGTGTTAATGAACCCGTTAAGGTGGTGTAAACATCTACTGGGGAGTATCCGGGACTAGCAGATGTCCAGGATGGGAGCAGTTAAACTGATTAAGTAGAAGGACAGGATGATTGCCATGTCTGTAATGTTAATTAAGCTGGTGCTTCAAAGACTGCCAGAAGTTATGAAGATTGTTGGGAGAAGTAAACGACCCTTAAAGACCACCATCAATTTTTTTATATGCATGTGGGAGACTTTCTGGAAGATTACATAATTCATGTGTAGCCTCATATATAAGGATGGCCTGTATAGCAATACAGCGGCACACTTAGGAGCTATCCCCCGTGTCTCCTGGCGCCGCAATAGGAAATAAATGCTTGTCAACTTGAAAACTTTGTTGGCGAGTTTGTTCATGGAGTTTTCTCCAAGTCACCTTGTACCTCAGGGTGGTTGTCATCACATGGGTTAAGGTGCATACAGATCCATTTTACCTGCCTGTGCATTGATCTTGGAATGGGCAATAGCCCAATTAACCAACCCTTTAACTGTATCTAATGGTTGTGCTTTATTTTTTCCCTGACAAATGCCGTTGCTGTCACCTCACTCCAGATCAAAGCTGCAAATAAAGAGATCCCATAGCACAGGTTTGTGCCCTTGTGTCCCCATCCTCTATGTCATAGCATCCCAGACTGGTTTGTGTTGAGGGCACCTTAAAACTCCTTCAGCCCCAAACCTGCCACGGGCAGGGACCCCTTCCACTGGAGTGTAGAAGCCCCTGTGTCCAACCTGGCCTTGAACACTGCCAGGGATGGGGCAGCCACAGCTTCTCTGGGCACCCTGTGCCAGCGCCTCAGCACCCTCACAGGGAAGAGCTTCTGCCTAAGAGCTCATCTCAGTCTCCCCTCTTTCAACGGGTAGATGGAAAGTCTATCGGCCCCTTCAGGCACTGGAGCTACTCAAAGGTCTCCAGGCTCCCCAGCCACCTCTAAGCCCAAGGGGTGTGAACGTTCCTCCCGGGGGCAGCTGCAGGGCAGGCACTCCGAGAGGCCGGCGGGGAGGCTGGTCCCTCCTGCCCGCCCCCAGCGCTGTGCGGGCAGCCCCGCAGGAGCCCCGGCTCCACAGAACCCCCGGTGCCAGCACCGGGTGCGGCCTCAGCCATACAAGATGGCGGCGCCAAACCGGCGACCACCTGACCCTCCACCTCCTCCGCTGCCCGCCGGGCGGCGTGCTGACGTTACGGGCGGCGGGCGGGCCCCGTGATCGGAAGTTGTCGGGGGGAGGCGGAAGTGAAAGCGGGGAGGCGGCGGCGGGGCCCATTAAAGCGGACGGAGGGGAGCGGGCAGCGGGTCTGCGCGGGCGCCGCGGCACACGCACCAGGTGAGGCCTGCGCGGCGCCGGGGTCCTGCGCGACAGCGGGCGGCCTGGGGTGCGGGATGTTGGCGGCTCGAGCGCCGAGCGCCACTCGGGCCCCTCCCTGCGGCCTTGGGGGGGGGTTGCGGTGCGGGCGGCGGCCGCCGGGACCCTCCGCGAGGTGGTGTGGGGAGAAGGCGGCGTGGCGCTGGCTCCGTGCTCCGGCTGCGTGCGCCTGGGGCCTGCTCGCCGGGCCGCGGCGGCGCTTCGCTGTGTCTGTGTCGGCAGCCGAGCCGAGCTTGGCCCGGCGCGGAGCTCCCCCCGGCACAATGCAGCGGGCCGCGGGGGTCTCCTGGGGAAGGTTCCTCCGCGCAGCCCCTTGGGGCCCGCGGCCCTTCCCGAGGTGAGCGTTTCTTGAGGCTTGTGTGGAAGCCTCGTCTTTGGCTTCGAGCGGCCGGAGCGGTGCTTACAGTAGGGACAGCGCGTTGGCTACGACGTGCAGGGCCGCTGCGGCCTCCTCTGGTGGGTGAAGGTGCTTCGGGCCAGGCGGTGCCCGCAGGTGGCCCGAGCGGCGGGCTGGGGGATGAGGTGCTGTTGGGGGGGGGTGGGTGTCGTTAAGATGAGCCGGCGGCGCTGGGAGCGATGAATGTGACAAAACAGGCGCTGGGGAGCCTGGCAGTTATTGCGAAAGTCGCTCTGTGTGTGTAAAGCCTGAGTCAGTTCTGAGAAGTGTTGGAGTGGATGTTGGAAGTGCTTTGGGTTGTGAGTGTATAATGAGGGAAATTAAATGATAGCTGTGTTATTAGTCTGCAGGTATATATAGACTAATAAATATGGAAATACATAATTGTTGCATTGAGGACAACTGCAATGTTTTCTCTGTAAATAGAGGGGTTATTTTAGTAGTAAAACAGCTCTAAAAAGCCTGCCTTAATCTGCAGGGAGGTAACCTCAGCCTCCAAATGAGTTTGTCTTACC
The DNA here is from genome assembly GCF_034315485.1 of Pezoporus occidentalis. Classification (NCBI taxonomy): domain Eukaryota; kingdom Metazoa; phylum Chordata; class Aves; order Psittaciformes; family Psittacidae; genus Pezoporus; species Pezoporus occidentalis. The sequence goes on along the minus strand of NW_026912929.1, from coordinate 717,945 downwards.
TGGCACCCCCAAAACCCTTTGACTCGGAGCTGGAATTCTGTGTATTATCTCCCTGAAAACCAAGCTCACCAGCTGATATGAAGAGCTGTTGTGATACGGCCATAAGAGGGGTTTATGTGTAAACTGAGAACACATGGCAGAAGGAAGGCCTCCAATTGCAGGCAAGCTGTTCTTTGTTTGATAGGCGCCAGCATGGAAGCCTTAGAGCTTCGAACACTTACCAGTGGCCAGTGCCTTGCACAGTGTGTGTCCCGGTGGGGAAGTGGGGAGCTCCCCTTAGGAGGGTGGTCCATGGTTATGGACCTGTGTTGGGCTGGCTGGGCCTGCAGGCTGCGGTGGTACCAGCCCTGTGTGCTCCCGGTGGAGCCGGGCTGCTGGAATCCCTGTTCCCTGCTCTCAGTAGCTGTGGTTGAGGTTAAAGTGGGTGGAGTCATTTGAATATTCCTTGTTAAATAAGCGAGGCCTCCTTGGTGCACTTAGGAAGAACGAGTGTATTTGTGTCTTCCCCCCCCTTCCCCTTGTGACTCCCAACAGCTGACCCAACACATGACTTGACCTCCATGGACTAATGAGTAGACCCACCATGCCTGGCCTGAGCCCTCACAATCCAAAGCAGCTCTAATGCTGCTCCTTCCACTGCTGCCTTCCCCCCCCTTTTTTTTGGTGCTGTTATGTTAATACTCCACTCCTGGTGTTGAAAAGCCATAAGGTGGGGTTAATCTGACCCTCAGAAAGGGAAACTTTTGAATCCAATAGTGGCTTCTTGCTCTCAACATACAGGGAGAAGCATAACTGGTAGGATGCAAGGCAGCAGCAGCAATTAAATTTTCTTCTTCCTTGTGATGTCACACAATGGTCCATGGCCTCAAGTACCATACTAATTACAGAATGGTTTGTGTTGAAGGGACCTTAAAGTTTCTCCAGCTCCAACCCCTGCCACAGGCAGGGACCCCTTCCACTAGAGCAACTTGCTCCAAGCCCTGTGTCCAACCTGGCCTTGAGCACTGCCAGGGATGGGGCAGCCACAGCTTCTCTGGGCACCCTGTGCCAGCGCCTCAGCACCCTCACAGGGAAGAGCTTCTGCCTAAGAGCTCATCTCAGTCTCCCCTCTGGCAGGTTAAAGCCATTCCCCTTGGCCTGTCCCTACAGACCCTTCTCCAAAGCCCCTCTCCAGGTTTCCTGGAGCCCCTTTAGGCACTGGAGCTGCTCTAAGGTCTCCCCTTCAGGAGCCTTCTCTTCTCCAGCCTGACCCAGCCCAGCTCTCAGCCTGGCTCCAGAGCAGAGCTGCTCCAGGCAAGAGGTGCTCCAGCTTCAATTTCTGCAGCGCCCTCTTAAAGGCCCAGTTGTAAGGCTCTCCTGTTGGAAGGTCATGTGAGTTACCTGTTGGAGCAAATCTCTGGCAAAGCTTGTCCTTGAGGAAACATGACAATTACAATCAAACCATCTGTGCTACACTATAAATAACTTTGTCTCCAACATGTATGGGATTTTGGGCTGGCTTCTCTCTGAAAATGAGACTACTTTATGCGGAATCTAACATTTGGCTGTAAACAAAATGGCTTGTGCTTGATTAGGGTGCGTTTTAAATGCTGCAGTGTGAGGTGGTGTCTGGCGAGCCTGGGGTTGGGAGCATGGGCTGTGGAATAGGGTGCTTGGACGTTTGTGTTCTCTAGAAGTGGTGGATGTGTGGGCACACAGATACGTACTGGTGGCTGTCCCTGCTGCTCTAATATAGCAATTTCTTCAGTATCAGAAATAAACTGAGCATTTGGTGAGTATGGACCCTTCGGCTTGCATGCTGCTAGTGCTCCCTAATGGCTGCTGGGCTTCCCTCAGCTGTGACCTGAGCTGCTCGAAAGTCTTTGTTACTAGAGCCTGAGGGACAAAGGTACCTCTGCAGAACTGTAGTGATTTAAAGCTTGCTGCCTTGATGGAAGGGAGTCTGGGTAACACCGTCCCTAAGTGCTCAGCCTGAGCACCACCACCTTGTAGCTGTTGTCTGACAGCAGCCCCGCACCCTCCAGATGCTGGAGTGCTCCATCCTTGTACAGTGCTGCTTTGATAATTGCAGGTTAATTGCCCAATGAGTTGGAGCTCAGTTGCTTTCCCCTTCAGCTTCCCAAAATGATCCCTCGGAGCTGGTGTGTAACAGCCTGCCCTCGGCCGTGCCTCACGTGTGCAGTGGGTTGTGGGGGCAGAAGGGTCACTTTCTGCGGTGTCAATCCGGAGGTGATGGCGTGGGTGCTTAGTGCAGTGGGCAATGCTCACACACCAGTTCCGCAGCTCAGGGCTGTACTGAAGAGCGTTTCCTTTTAAGTGCCCCTTGTCAGGAGCTCCCGGCCGAGCCCAAGGTCAGGGCTGCACACGGGAGCAGCACCGGAGGGATCTCTGGTTCCTGCCGCGCACCCCGCTCCCGTGCTGGGCTCGCAGCGCCGAGCCCGGCTGCGCTGCGGCGGCCTCCACCGCGCTGGGAGATGCGCCCGGGTGGGTGATGTCATTGTTGCTGCTCCGAGCCTGCTCCTCCTCCGTGCCGGCAGCGAGCCTCGGCCGCGGTGCCAGCCCCGCCGCTGCCTCCCGGTCAGTGGCAGGGAAGCGAGTTCCTCAAGGCCGCTGAGCGGGTTGATTTACTACTGCTCCCCAACAGCCTTGGCGCCTGTTCCCGAGGCTGTTTCAGAGGGCAGTGAGGCTTCCCTCCCACCTCAGATGCAGCACACGCCTCCTGAAGTGGGGGCTTGTGGCACAGGTTGGGATTTTGTGTGGTTGAAAGGCACTTGAGTGATTTGCTTTTGCCTCTAACTACTTAAATTTCAGCACAAGGTGACTAACTGTACCTAACTAACTGTACTTTGCATGAGCTTCAAGCAGAAATTCTTAAATCCAGCAGGTCTTTATATTGTCAGTTAAGAAAACATTTCTCTGGAGTCTGTCCTCTATGGCTGCACACTGGCCACTTGGCAGACAGGCTGGGCTGGTAGAGTGGTGGAGCAAAGCAGAGGCAGGCAGCCTTCAAGGCTCTCTGGAGCTGCTGGGGCTGCCAGTTTATCTGAACCCTTGATGTCTCTCCATCTGGGAAGCAGCATCCTCTTGAGAGTAACCTGCTTGGTGCTTGCCTCCTTAGAGTGGGCTGGGTCACTTGGCTCTGTAACCTGCTCTTCCTCTCAGCTCCCAGACATGGATCATGGTATCTGAAGTCCATCCCAGTACAGTACCTGAAGCATGAGCAGCAAGCTGGTTGTAACTGAGGCATGCCCAGGCCTTATTCCTTCCCCCCTCAACAAGAAGATGCAGTTTACCACTCTTTGAAGCTCACTTAGTCCTGTCCTTGTGGAGCTTCATCGGAACAGCTGAGCTGGTAAAGTACTGATGCAGGATCTGTGCAAGAGGTATGAGGGCATGAAGCATGAGTCTGAAACTGAGTATCTCCAGTAGGAATTCCTTGTTAGACACTGACTCAGCTGTCATGGCAAGCTACCTGTTACGTTCCCATCCTGGGACTGAAATACTCGTCCTTCCTGCTCTGCAGACTGCATTAGCATAGTAAGAGGCATTGAGTGTGTGGGATCAGGAGTTGTGCTCGCAGAGCAAGGATTAGTTCTTAGATTGCAGCCTGTCCCTAGAGGAAGCCTCCATTCTTAAGACTCATTCCTGAGAACAGGACCTCCTGGAAGGGATGTACAGGAGTAAGGCATTTTTGCCATCAGTGTTAGTCTTGTACTACTTCTCCATGTCTGCTTGTCTGGTGATAGATCTCCCATCAGTATTTGTTCTGTCCCTTCTATCAAGCTCCTGGTGTTGAGGGAGATAAAATGCTCTCTCATTTGGATCTTGGGTGTGAGGTACAGGGTCTGGCAGGGCTCCTGGGGGCTATTGCTTGACTTGAAAGCCTGAACCTTGGTCAAAGTCTCCCTTCAGTCCCTTGTTTCCTGCCCAGCCTCTGGGAAGGCAGCAGCCAGGAACAGATAAACAAGGTTTTCTTACCAGTGACAAGGTGTAAGAGCTGTGCTTTGCTTACACCTGCAGGGGTTATCTAATGACTCCTATCTGTGCTTCTGAAACTGAAAGCATGACAGGAATGTGTGAAACCTTGGGAAGCTGTAGACAAAACTAGAAATTAATCTCAAAGTACTTGAAAAACACAGTCAGATCTGGTAAAGATCTGACAACTTTCCTGTTTCTTTGGGGCCTGGCTAACTTGTGATGTTTGGAATTGGTCAGCCTTGAATTCTGGGCATGAAGATTGAAACCCATCTGCTCCTGGCACTGTGCTTGGTTTGTAGGCAGGAATGGGCAATGGTGTTCAGTGGGGTGGCCTGACCTGAGGGCTGGGCTAGTAGTGGTCACATTAGGCTACTCAACTGCTGGGTGGCTCTGCGGGTTGGTGCCTGGGTGCCAGGAGGCTGGTACATGACTGTGTAACCCAGGCTGTATGGGCACTCAGCATGTCCTGTTAGTGTAAGGTTTGTCTTGCTTGAGTTGAGGAGCTGCACCTTTATTCTCTACATATCCATCATCATGACACAAAATGCCAACCCAATTCCTGTTCCTTATGGCATATAGTCATTTGGGCAGATAAGGCTGCAGTACAGGTGCTGTGAATGTGAGGAGTGGTCTCTGGGGTTGTAGTGATTGGGGAAGAAATGCCCCCACTCATTTTACTCTCCTATAGCAATCATTAGTTAAGGACATAGGGATGTGTGTTTAGTCTCACCACTTAAATGTTCTTGTTTGGGCTGATTTAGAACCTCTGGCTGTTGCTTTTCCAGCTCTTCACCTATTTCTCAGGCCTTATTGACAGGAGGAAGGCCCATATTGACTTGAGAGAAGACATCTGGTCCTCTTGTTGCAGCCTTCCTTATCTTGAGTCCTTGTAGCCTTGTCCATGACTGTCTTTATACACAATGAAATAGTTGTTCAATTCAGTATCAGTTCCCCCCCTTTGGAAGTAATTTGCTATTTCCCTGATTACTTCCACAAGTGTTTTGCTGTTCCCCTCTTTGCACATCCTATACAGACGCTAACTATTAAAATCAGTGTTATTAATTGGGTATCAGAGGCATGGCAACATGGAAGCTATCCTGGTAGAGCTGAAGTGCTTTGCGTAGGCAAGGCCCTTAGTCAAGACACATGGCTTGTTGCCTGGAGTCTCCCAGCAGCCAGCAATGTGCTCAGCTCTCCTCCCACATCCTGAGATTGTCTCCCCCAGGGCAGAATAGGGGAAGTTGAGCTTGCTCTGATCAAGGGGGAGGGGTGTTAAAGTAAGCATGCCTGTGCTTGTAGCAGCTTCATCCTTGGGGAAAATCAGCTGGGAACCACCTGAGATCCTGCAGGGATTTACAGAGGAACCGCTTCCTCCTGGGAGGCAAGGGCACAGCAGGACTGAGTCTTGAATGACAGCATGAGCCTCCAAAAGGAGGGTAGCTGCAGATCTCCAGATAATTGCTATCAGCCTGTTAGGGCTCTGTGTGTGTCTGCCCATTCCTGGGAGGAGGGTACCCTGTGGTATCAGGGGCTTCAGCTGCTGGAGGGTTTGGTGGACTAAAGCTCCATGACTGGAAACATCCAGCTTTCTGTGAGGCTTCTGGGTTTGGCTTTCCCACAGAGATGCCTTCCTATAACCTGATGGCTTCTCCTTCAGCAGCCCTGGCTTTGTCTGGGAATCCTGCTCTTATGTGTGTCATCAGCAGGACCTTCCTGCACCCAGATCTAGTCTCCAAGTACCTGCTGTGGAGATGATGGTGATTGTCCTCAAGATGGTGAGGAGCAAAGTGGTCCATCCGGGTTGGTGATCTAGCATCATAAGGGACACTTACTGCACTCCCCTCCCTTTGGCTCAGGGTGTTTGTCACCTGAGGAGCCTACATATGCTGTTGCAGTCTTGGGCTGAGCAGCAGTCAGGGCAAAGCAATGTTCTTGTAGCCAGCAAGAAATGATCTCCAGACCTTTCCCACTGCTCTAAGCATACTGGTGGTCTGACTAACCATGCAGAGGTACATCTGCCTTGGTACTGAAAGCAGATGCATTTCTGTGCTTGTTTTGCTCCCACTTTCAAACCATGTCAGATCAGCATGATATCGCCTCAAGAGGAGGCGGCTGCTGTGATATCTGAACCGGCAGAGATCAGGTTCTGAGCTTTACACCTTCCTGGATGTCGGGTGGGGACTGGCCCTGCATAGTTCAACATTCTCTAGGGTAGAGTCGCAATTCAGCCAGCTCTGACCTGGAGGAATGCTGGGAGGTGCAACAGGGCTGTGCATCAGTGAGGCTGTGACTGGAGAGCTTGCTTTGGGAACCTGGGCTGTAAGCCTGCCTAATCCTTTGTGTCGGTGCCTCTCAGGAATGCAGCGCTCCAAATCGCAGCCCTGGGAGCCCTGAGAGAGCTGAGCTGGGAGCTCAGGCAGGGAGACCCCTGCTCACATGCACGTCCTGTGATTCCACTGCAGCCGTGGCTCCTGCCAGCACCATTGCCTCTGCCTTCCCTGTGTCACCTGGGCCCTTTGGCACACTAGCTGTTGTTGTATATTCTTCCAGGGAGCTCTTTGAGCCCTTGTCCACAGCAGGGATGCATCCTAGAGCCTCCGGCTGGTGATTGATGGTGTGTTCAAGGTAAGCTAAAACCTCGTTGCCATCAAAAGGAGCATCTCCCCCAGCAGTGGCTCTGCAGCTTCCTTGATCACACCGAGAGCCTTTTCTGCTCACAACTGTTCCAAAGCTTTTGCTTTCCAGCTGGGTTTCCTTCATGCTGCCTCATCATTCTCCTTTTAGCACTGCACTGTCTCAAGAGCACATTACCCAGGAGCAGAGTGTGTGTGTGTGTGTGTGTGGTGGGCCTGGTGTCATCTCCACCCGGTAGCGAGCTCACTAACCACGTCAGCTGGCTGCTGGCACTGTGTCACACCAGCTTGGGTCTGGTGCTCGCGCTGAAGCAGCCACTGAACTGAACTGGCAGCATGTGGTTGAGCTGCTGGCTGATTCCTGAGCTTCATTTGGTCCTAGAGCAGCCCCTCTGGCACTGGAGGCTTCAACTCCACCCTCGCAAGGAGGTGGAAACCTACTGCAGACAGCTGTAGTCTAAAAAGCCGATTCCTTTGGGATACTGAAACATGCTTTAAGCTTCTATTTTGATCTGAGCCGTGTCAGTGTGCGAGTGAGCATCTAAAGCTCTAGGCTGTTCTCCAAGAACGTAAAGCTTTTGGCTTAAAGCTCTGGGGTGGGAGGCACTGGATGTACCTACACCTGACAACTTGCAGTAGCAGGTTTTACACAGGGTATTGCAAATCAGCTCATAGCTGAGGTGGTTCCTGCCTCATGGGGAAGGCACCGAGTGGTGCTGAAGCTGCAGGCAGCAGCAGGAGCTCACTGCTCCTCCTGAGGAGGGAAGGATGAGCCCTGCTCGGGCTCTTGGCTGGGCACCAGCAGGAGGGAATGTGTTGGTTAGAACAGCAGCATAAGTGTGTGGGGAGGAAGGAGGTGGAAAGCACTTTGAGATGGCACTGCTAGAGCAGCAGCTCCAGCACACCCTTCTGCGGAGCTGTTACAGAGGGTCTTGCCAGCTGCTTCTGGTGTGGGCTTTGCTTTGACTCTGCTCTGTGGTGCTTCAGTGGGGCCTGGAAGCGCCTCTCATCCTCCTCTGGCTGCAGGGACTGGAGGAGCCCGTTTCCCTAAAACACAGACCACTGACAGCAGTTCTTGTGAGTTGTCAGCTCAAATGGCAGGATGCTCCTGATCTGCTTGTTAGGCCCAAAGCCAGCACATGTCCCTAGTGAGTGTGAGGCTTCCCTAGCTGGGGTCCTCCAGCCAGCTGGGAAAGCTGAGCTGCTGCTGGAGCCGCTGTGGGAGCGGAGGAAGGCATTGTCCTGCTGGTGCAGCCCTGTCAGTGCAGGGCAGCGTGCTGCTGAAACTGTGTGTGTGTCTGGAGCAGTCGGTGTGAGGATGCTATGTGCTTGTTCAGCTTGTAGAGCTCTCCGGTTTGGTAAGGAGTCAAAAATAATCAAAGGCAGGTTTATTTCTAGCTTCTTCTTTAAAGGCAGCCTGGCCACTCTGAAGCCATGTTCATGTGAAAGTACCAGCCCTGCTGATGGTCCTCTGGCTGCTGCTCACCTCTTTCCCACCTGAAAGGACAGGGCTCTGCTCTGTGGGCTCTCGCATCATGCAGGAGGATGCAAGTAGGGGATGTCCAGCTCCACCTTGAGCTCCTGCTGCAGTTGGAGGTTGAGGCTTCAACACAGGGTGCTGGGCACTTGGGCAGTGCAAATGGGAATCTGTGATCCTAGTCAGCTCATGGTGATCACAGCCTCTGCCCTTCCTTGGGATGAGGTGTTTTCAGGGGAGCTGGGTTGGAGCAAATGCATGTGTCCACTCAAAGCCTCAGCTCAACTTGGCCTGCTGAATCATGGCAGGGTACTGTGTGACTGTGGGGCAAGTGAGATGTGCCCATCAGGTCATCCTATATTAGGGTAAGTGTCCAGTGGCCTCTCACTTGAGTACCCACAGGTCTGAGCACCCACCCCCCTGAGGTGCCAAAAGTGCGGGGGAACTTGCTGCTTTGGGGAAGGAACTGGTTTAATTGGACTGAGCTGGGCCTGAATCATTCTTCCAGCTTCAGTTTCCTTGAAGAAATGCAGAACCATTGGAAGGGGGAGGATAAAAATAGCGCTTTGGTGTAGCACAGAGCCTGAGTGTTTTGCAGCCTCCCCCATGCCAGAGAACAGTGAGCAGATGTGGTGCTTCTGTGGGAAACACAGAGAGCTGCGTTTTGGGACAGAAAGTTCTCCCCGTGTTCAAGCGTGGCTCTTTGCTCAGGCTGTCACCAGTGGGGTACTGCTCTGTCCTTGTCGACTGTCTCATGACTGGGGGTTGTTGCTAAGGGGTCCTGTAATGTAGTGAAGTGAATGCTGTTTATCCACAGCACCCAGAGCAGACCTGCAGTGCTCCACATCCAAATGTGCCTTCTTGTGCAACACCTCCTTACCCTTGTGCTGCCTGCTGGGCCAGGGGAGCAGAGCGGGGTGTCCTGTGTGCCACAGGGAGTTCAGCTCTGCCTGGGGCTTGCTTACCTACTGCTCTGTGCCCTGTCAGCCTTCTCTGAATACCCTGCAAAGCACACAAGGTGAGAGGTGCAGCCTTGCTTCGGTGCTCAGCTGGTTTCTAGCAGAGGATGCAGGTGGCATCTGGTAGATGTAGGAGCAGAGAGGTCCTGGTCAAGTGTCCCCAGTTCCTCAAGCCCCTGCATAAACAGGCTTTGGTCCTTGGTTAGGATTGTGACTTGAGCTATTCAATTGCAAAGCTGCAAGAGCAAGGACTGCTCCAGCAGGTTCCAGGCTGCTGCTTGGGGGAGCTGTTGGCCTCCATGGAGGTGAGATTCCCCCCAAGGCTGGCTACTGTCACACTAAAATTGCCCATCAGCAACTTCCCAGGGTGTTCCTGTGTTAAAGGCTAGCTCATCTCAGAGACCTGGTGGGGCATCAGTGCACCTTCCTGCTCTTCTTTGCTTGTACCAATGTAAATATGTTTGCATTGTGACCTGACAAATGTGCACATCCCTGAGGAATCCTTACCCATCCATTTCTGCTTTGAGTTAAAGCAGCTGACCTAATACAGCAAGTGAAAGGGTAGTTGCACTGTACTTTGAAACAACAAGGGAGAAGCTAATGAGATTTGGCATAGGCTTTATTTTCTCTTCTTCTGGGGAGCTGTAGCAATATGGAGCTTCATGGGACAGTTTGGCTCTTCCTTTTGGATCAGTAATCCAGTAACACTTTGGGGCTCAGGTATTAGGGGTTCCCCCTTGCTGCTCCAGGGTGGGCATGAGCATGCTGTCCCAGGTTTAGTCTTATGAGGGTCAGCCTAGTGTTAATGGCTTGCTGGCTTAGAGGGATGGGCAGTAAACATTGAGTGGAAGAGCTCCTCTTGTGTGTCAGAGGCAGCTGTGTCATTCCCTTGGCACCAGCTAAGCCAGGAGGAGGAATGATGCTGACTGGTGTCCTGGTTGATGGGAAGGTTCTGCTGGCTCCGGAGCAGGGTGGGCTGTGTCTGAGCTCCAGGAGATTTCACACAGTGTAAACCAGAACCGATGTCTTGGATCCCATCTTAACAAACAGGTTTTTCTCCATGGTGTCTGTGCAGGAGGAAGCGTTTGCTCTGGGGCTGGCTGTGGCCCTGAGTGAGCACACTGCCATCTGAAGGGCTTGTGGGCTGCTGCAGGATGCTGTTCTGGAGGAGTCATCCCGAGTGTAAACCAAGACAGGCTGCATGTAGAATGCAGAATAGTCCTGGGTGCACTGACTCAGCACTATCAGTTTTCATCTCGATTCAAGCTGAGCTTCTCTTAGCATGGGGAGCCCTGCACAGCTCAGCTTAGCTCAGTAGTGTTTCTTACAGGTGTGACTGGAGAAACTGCTCATGTGCACTAACTGTTCCTCCAGGCATTCAAACCTGCTCTGCGAGCTAAAGCTGTGTGCTCCTTGGGCTCTAAAGCGACATTGATCAAGACTAATAGAGCAGTGATGAGGATCCCTGGGCCGTGTCCACTGCTGGCCCCTGCAGGACTGGAGTTCCTCCGGGCCCAAAACAAATGCCAAGCTGAGGCAGCTCCTCCTGTGCCATGGCTCATATCCGTTGCATCACCGGGGTGGAAGCTCAGTGTCTCACCTGAGCAATGTTGCTGAGCTGTCAATAGCCCTTCATGCCCATGGGGTGGGTCAGCAATGACAAGAGGCAGTGTCAGCTTTGACTCTGCTTCCTCCCTTTTCAGGTGCCTGCTCACCTGAGTGGCTTCCCAGGTAATGAGACTTGACACAGCAGTTCCTCCCTTCACAGAGGGACTTGAGGCTGTATTGAACTTTGGTGCTAAGCATGCAGTGTGAGTTAGTGTTGTAACTTAGGGCTCTGCAAATCCCTCCCTGAGCAGGAGAACTGATGCCAGCGTGTCCAAAGCTGCTTGGAATACCAGGAACCAGTGAGCTGCAGCAGCCAGTGGCAAGTGATACTGTAAACACATGGAGAAAATAGAAACAGCATGTGCTGAGCTCTGGAACAGTCACCTCAGGGTGAGTTGTTTTCCTCTGTCCTGAGGAGAACGGGGAACTCTCACGCTGGACCTGAACCTGAATCACAATTCAGTGCACACAGATGTTTTTAGGCTGTTTCAAAGCTCTGTTCTCTTGCTGCTTGCTCCATCTGAGCTGATTGTGCTGCAGAAGTCTCTGGCTTGGCTGTCACAAGTGTCACTTGTGCTGCGTGCTTTGAAAACACAGGAGGTGCAGTCTGCTTGAAGGAGCTTACAGGGTCTGTTCTCTCCATAGCCATAGAGGAGACGAGCTGTGGAGTAGGGGGGGTCTTGGTGAGAGCAGAAGCAGATTAAATGGGGATTATCAGGGCAGTGACCACTTTGAGCTGGCTCTAGCTTGGCCAGGTCCAGGCCTGGTCCAGGGGGATCAGTGAACCTTGGGAAGGAGGTGTTCCTGCCTGTCCTGTGCAGACTCTCTGGTGTCTGTTAACACCTACTGAAGGACAGTGTGAGCAGCACCTCATGGTCTAACAGCAATAGATGGACTTGTGAGGTTTGTCTCTGTGTCCTCACCTGCCCTCCACCGGAGCTAAGGTGGCAGCAGCTCACTTCTTATGCTCTCAGCAAAGCCTCAGCACCTGGTAGCACTTGTAGTTCAGGTGGGTCTGTGTGGTTGTGTGACCACTTCAACCAGTGTGTCCTTGGGCCTCAATGCTTTCACAAAGCACAGCTGCCACCGAAAGCTGCTGCTTCTCAGCTGAACCTGGAAGGTGGAGGAAGCCCCTGGTTTTCCTCTTTTTCTTCTAGGAAACTACTGAACAACACAAAAAAGCTTGAGTGTGACATTAGCTACATCTCTGCTTACTTCTCACTTAGTAGCCTGTAAGAACTGGCCTGTGTTGGGAGCTGGTGTGTGTTATTTACTGCTCTACCTCCAGCAAAGCTAAGGGAGGTGGCTTAGGCTGGTAAACCCCCACAACAGCCTGGAAATGGGGTCCAAGCTACGCTTGGTGCTGCAAAGGACGAGTGCTTGGCTCACCTCCCTGTTGGTATTCAGTTGCTGCTACTGGCTGGACATGGCCTTGCCTATGAAATGGACAAGCACATGGTTAGTGCCCAAGTGTAGCCTTGAATTGATGAGTGTGGCTTCAGGAGCTGCTGGTTCCTGGCTGGGAATTGGATTTCTCAGGCTGTGAACCTGGTGCTGTCTGCCTGGAGGAGTGATGTGCTGATGGTGTCTGATGGGACCTTTCTGCTTCCTTTCCAGTGTAAAAGATGACTTCTAGGAAGAAAGTGTTACTGAAAGTCATCATCCTTGGGGACTCCGGGTAAGTGGAGGAGCCTTTAGCCTGCCAGTCTGCATCCAGCTCTTGACGGGAGAGCTGGGATGTGCTGTTAGAGACCAGCAGTGCCTGTGGGAGAGATTGCACAGTCCCAAGTAGCTGTGTTATCTTACAGCTTTAAGACCTCGGCACTGCCCTCTGTCCTGATTGTGTCCCTGCAGTTTAACAGCTTGAAGTCCTGCCACAATATTAAAGGCAGGGGCAAACCTCTCCAGCAGCAGAAGTGGATAGCAGATAGAATAGCCTTGCTGCAGGGAGCATGTGGGGAGTTGGAAGGAGCATTTCCCTTAAAGGAGAAGCAAACCAAAACTGTTATCAGCAATCTCCAAACCCTGCCTCTGTCACACAGTTTATACAGAGCCATCTGCTCAGCTCCTGTGTGACCTGGCCCCTTGGAGCGAGCAGCTTTGTTGTGTGCTTTGAGCAGGGAGGCTGCTCCCTGTTGTAGGTTACTGGCTGTGCAGGCTGCAACCTGACTCCATGACGTGAGGCTTATTTATACCCCTGAGCCCGGCAGGCTGCTGATCAGAGGGTGTTTCTCAGCCAGAGAGGGGAGCTGGGCCTGGACACTGGCCCTGTGGGGGATCTGCACCTCTGGCTGCCTGGCAGGTGTGTATTGAGCTGCTCCCAGCTGAGATCCTGTTCCTCCACCTCCTCCTTCTGCAGAGGCTGCAGGTTTCTGGTGGGTTTCTCTGGGGTGCTTCATCTTCTTCCAAAACTGCCCCCACGATCATGATGTGATGTGACCCTTGGTAAGGAGCACATGTTATGATGGGCAACAAGGTTTCTCAAGGTGCTAATCCTTTGTGTCTTTAGGGAGCTAATGCTCTTACTCAGCACGTAGCCTCAGTATCTATTGCTGTAAAAGCCCCTTCTTAGAGAGGTGGGTGTGTTTCCCCTGCCTGAAAGGCCAGGAGGCTGTGGTGGAAGGCAGGGGGCACAGGGCTGTTCCATTTTGGGTGGTTAATTCAGGCACTGTTGAAGGAGCAGCCTGCATTGTCTCTTTTGTCTTTCTGTACAGGGTGGGAAAGACCTCACTCATGAACCAGTATGTGAACAAGAAATTCAGTAACCAGTACAAGGCCACGATAGGTGCAGATTTCCTCACAAAAGAGGTGATGGTGGATGACAGGCTAGTGACAATGCAGGTAAGGAGAGACCCTGCTCCCTGCTGCAGGGGTGCCTGGCTGCATAAACTACTATGCTACCCCAGTGCAGCCCCAAGCAATGCAGGGGTCAGCGTACAGGGTGTGGATCTTGTTTGCACTGAACTCTTCCGGGCATCCCTACAGATCTGTGCATGGGCTGAACAAGGGAAGGCAAAGATCAGCTTGGCCTCAGCTGAGAGCAGCTTTGCCAGGCCTAGTTTAAAAGAGCAGCATTTGATACTGTCAGTAAACTAGATCTTGTTAGAGAAATTCACTTCCCTGGTGGAAGGGGCTGGGAAATGACTGCTTAGATCAGCTACTCATGGTGCTCTGAGTCCTATGGATATAGTGGTCAACCTGCCAGTCTGCTTATGTCTCTAGTATCTAAGCTTTCACCTCTCTGGTGAGACTGACTGCAAGGCAGCAGAAGTCCTGTCGCAGCCACCAGAGGAGTGTTTGAGCTGTGCTGGTGCCCAAGTGCCCCCCAGCACTGCAGGCAGGTCCCCTGCTAACCCTGATACCTGTGTCCTGCTTGCCCCAGGCTAGGTTATTCACCTTGCTGAGGCTGGGCACAAAAAGGGTGTTAAACACCTATCTTTAGAATGGTGCTTCTGGTTCTTGGTCCTTAGTGCCTCCAGGAGCTTGTCTCTGGCTAGCTGGGGGCTGTAGGTGCCTGGTGGGGAGGTTTGCAGTGACTGCTCTAACTGTGCACTGACTGTGTCAGAGCGGAGCTGGTTCATCTGCCCTGTCTTTCACTCCAGATCTGGGATACAGCAGGCCAAGAGCGATTTCAGTCTCTGGGAGTTGCCTTCTACAGGGGAGCAGACTGCTGCGTGCTGGTGTTTGATGTCACGGCCCCCAACACCTTCAAAACCCTCGACAGCTGGAGGGACGAGTTCCTCATCCAGGCCAGCCCGAGGGATCCCGAGAACTTTCCTTTTGTTGTGCTGGGAAACAAGATTGACCTAGAAAACAGACAAGTGAGTGCTGGGGCTGAGGGGCCTCCTCTGAGGAAGGTGCTGAAGCGGGAGACCGGGCAGGAGCTCTGGGGGTTAGCTGAGGAATGGGAGGTCCCTGAGTGTGGTTCAGCTGCTCCGTAGCACCAGGGAAGTTCCTGCTGCCTGGAGAGGTCAATCCATGTGTGCAGCACGCTCCTGCCTGCTGCTGGAAGGATTACAGCAGCTTCCTGCGTAGCAGCAAGTGCCAGGAGCTCATTCCCTTCTCCTCCAGAAGGGTTGAGAAACCCCTATGGGAGCAAGTCCCTGCTCTGGGCATACAGGAGCAGTCTGTGCCCTGTGGCCTTCCTCAGGTGTGGTGCTCCTTTATCATGGGGCTCAATGTGTCTGGTGGTGGGCAGCAGTTTCCTGTGCTCTGTATCAAGGCTGTAGTTCTGATGAGGCCAGAACTGCTGCCTCAGCTCAGGTTGGGTACGAAGGGGCTCTGGCCTTGCCCTGGGAATAAACACCCTTTCCTGCAGAGCTGAAGGTGATGATGCTGCTCTCTGTCCACCCAGGTCACCACAAAACGGGCACAAGCCTGGTGCTACAGTAAAAACAACATCCCCTACTTTGAAACCAGTGCCAAGGAGGCCATCAATGTGGAACAGGCTTTCCAGACGATTGCACGAAACGCACTTAAACAGGTACTGAGGGGGCCGGTGGGTGCCCTGTGCTGGTCCTGCCCACTGAGCTCTGCTGCTTACCAGCAGCTTTCCCAGCTCCATGCATGCCAGGAGCTGCCTGCAGAGCCGTGACACCGACTCCTCTCTTCTCTCCCATTAGGAAACCGAAGTGGAGCTTTACAACGAATTCCCCGAACCCATCAAACTAGACAAGAACGACCGAGTGAAGGCTTCTGCAGAGAGCTGCAGCTGCTGAGGGGAGAGGCAGGGGTTGAGCACAGTCCTTCACAAACGAATATCACACTTAGGCCTTCAAACACACAGCCCCTCTCCTGTGTTTAAAACGAAATTAAAGGTATCTCCATCTCCAGCTGCCAAACCCCCCCCCCATCTCCCATGAGCATCTTTGAGCCCTGCACCCCAGAGCTCACCCCCCACACATCCCATCACACTTCATGGTAACAGACCTTTCTCTTAGTTTAAAATGGAAACTCTTATGTATGTTTGGAACTGAATTGAATTCCAGGTGTCCAAGGGAGAGAAACTGTTTACAGGTAATCTGTGTAACAAGTTCATACATTTTTAAGTGTCTGGTGTTTTCCCCTGTGAAGGCTGCAGCTGGAAAGGCTGGTTACCTGTAGTTCATCGCAAGCTCAGCACTCAGTCCAACTAGGTTGAGTTTTGTATGTATCTCTGTTAATGCTTGTTACTTTTAACTAATCAGATCTTTTTACAGTATCCATGTATTATGTAATGCTTCTTTAGGAGAAATCTTATAGTACATGTTAATATATGCAACCAATTAAAAATGTATAAATTAGTGTAAAATTCCTGAATTTACATGGTCAAGTACTGAAACACAGATTGGGTAGGAAGTGAGGAGGGCACTTGGGAACTGCAGCGTGGTGGTGACACATGGTCCAGAGAGGCAGTGTTCTGTACAGCTGAGCTAGGGGAAGCCTCCTTGGCCTGAGGCTGGGAGGGCTTCATCTCCTGGAAAATCTGTCTGGCTTCCTTGTATCCAAATGGTCAGATTTGCAGAACAGCGTTGATGTGCACACTGGATTATTGGATTTCAAATTAAATACAGCTATGAAACGACCTCATTTGTTCACTCCCCGACTGCTTAACTCCTAACATCCTGGAGCGAGTGTGGGAAGGGGCTGGAGCTGAGGTGTCACGGGGGCTCTGGGTGCTGTGGGTGAAGCACTCTCCCACCGGTGCTGTGGTAGCTGTTTCTTGATGAATGACCTGGACACTGAATCTTCCCTTTCTTCTTACTGACTGCTAATCTGGATTTTTGGTATGGAAAAACTTGGCAATCTAGTCCCTTTCCTCTTCCTTTCTTCCTGGTATTTGTTCTTGCGTTTGTAGCTTGCTTAAATGGAGCCCTTCTACCTGTTTTCCAGAGGTCTACATTCTAGTACGTAGGCTGAGCTCTTATGTAAAGAGACAAACATGATGCCAATAAACTTAACAAGAACAAACCTTCTTGGTTACTCCTGTTTCTGACTCTCTTTTTTTCCTTCACTAACATGCCTCTTTCCTCTGTCTCGCCACCATTTCAGCATCCCAGTGCCTGGTAATGGAAGGATGTTTGTGCTTCCTCCATCCTATAAAGTCTGTGGCTTCCAGATGCAGTTCTTGCTCCCCTCCTCTTGGAGGGTTGAGGAGCAGGCTGGGCCCTTCCTGGCTCAGCAGTTAAGGAAGAAGCAAGGCCTTGGCTATCCGAGAGCCAGGTAAGGACCTTTCCTTGGTCCAGCCAAGTCAGGGTTAAGCCTTTAGTTTCTAGATGCTGGGCATGCCCCTCTCTTTGCACTCAGGCTGAGCTCACTGCTCCTGTGTCTGCAGGAAGATGGGAAACAGAAATGAGGCCAGTTATTTCAAGAGCCTGCTCACAGTCTTTGTGCTCTATGTTCTATTTTATGGCTTTGTCCCATCACACTTCTCTCACTTGACTGGGCTTTTGCTGCTCCCATCAGTTTCAAATCACTGCTTGGCCGTGGCAATGCATGCTGGTGCCATTCTGTTCCTCTGCATCAGTTTGAAAGGCTCAGACCTTCTGCCCTTCTCCATCTAAAGCATTTGCTGTCGATACAGCCCCACTGTGCAGCATACTGAGTTGGGGAGGAATAACTGATGTTTACCTCCTGCTTTGGCTGGATAAGCTGCCCTGGCTCTTGGTCCCTGCAGCGTGCTTAAAATCGCTCCTAGTATCACTGGTCCCTCATGGCTTTTACTTCAGTGCTGACCTCTGTGCAATGGTGTGTACGTGCAGGGGTGCTGCGCTGTGGGGCACAGCGTGGCAGAGGCCTGGCCCTGAGCTGTCCCCAGCCTGCAGCAGCTGCTGGGTTGGTTCTGCTCCTTGCCCATGTCCTGACCAGGCAAAGGGGAGAGATGTGAGGATGGAGCTGCTGCTGTGAGGGCAGGGACCGGTTCCTCACCCCACAGCAAGGGCAGCAGCTACAACCCCCTGCTCGTGGGTGAAGCTGGTGCAACTATTGAGGCCGTGGCTGGGCAGCAACCGAGGCCTTGGAGCTGGTTGGGATGCAGCTCTCTTGTGTGAGATGCTGGGGCACATGCGGAAGCTGTGGAATCACAACCACGTCTGTGCTGCAGGGCTGGGGGTAGCATCAAAACCTGGCGCGTGGGAAACAGCACGGAGATGTGGAGGTGGGAAAGCTGGGAGCAGGCTTCAGCCATGGTACCCGGGTGGGTTTGGGGGCCAGACGTGTCCTGCACTGCAGCCTGCACTGGACCCACAGCACAACCAAACCTCCTGCACCCGGGCACCAGCAGGACCATGGAGCGTGTGTTGCCTCAGCACCCTTACACAGACACGGATCCCAGGGCTCAGGGAGCACATGGGGTGTTAGCCACAGGTTTCTGGTCATGAGACACGTGTGTTGCAGGCTCACTCGTGCACACACAGGCAACAGACAGTGTTTATTTCTTCACATACAGGTATATTCAGAGAAGGAGACAAAATGAGCTCACGCATAGATATGGCTGCCCTCATAGATTTCATGTACATATCAATATGTAAATATATTCATACATAGCTATTAAACATTTAAATGCGAATTTATATTGATATAGATACAGGTAAGATTAGAGGTATAGAGAAGATGTAGGTATAGATGCAGATACATAGCTAGATATACATACATAGGAGCGTGTGTGTATGTATAGATGTTACCTCTCACCCCGTGCATGGAGGGGCAGAGATGATCGTACACACTCAGACACACTTGAAATTATATCATACTTCAAGGCCTCTATTTGGGTGTGTGCATGTGTGAGCTTTTCTCTCTGTCTACACGCACAAACACCCCCCATATATTTTAATATACAGGTGTGTGTGGTATATATGTAAATAAAGATATTCTTTCTATGTTCCTCTGTATTTTGTGTATACATCAACAGGCCGTATGCATGGGGGTGCATGTGTGTGTGTGTGTGGTTTAGTTATCTTCATCTTTGAGCAAGGGAGGGATGGAGGGAGGTGGGGACAGGAAATGCAAACAGATGCATAAATAAATACATCAATGAACTGGCAGTGGAGATGGGATGTGTGCGTGTGCGTTAGGAGACGGGGGATGACCGGCTCCCTCCTGCTCTCTCCCTACACAAACAGAAAACATAAATGGAGATCAGTACCCGCATACATGCAGATGCAGCCCAGACGTTACAGATGGAGTGGAGGAGAGGGGATCCCCACGTGCATTTTTAAGGGTGCAGGTGTGTGTGCGGGGCACGTTCTGCCCCTCTCTGTGTAGTTCTTGTCATTCAGAGAATGACAGAAAATGCATTAGTTACATATAGAAGTAAATAAAGTCTCTGTAGGAGAATGTATGGGAATAGAATCATAGAGTAGTTAGGGTTGGAGAGGACCGCAAGATCATCCAGTTCCAACCCCCTGCCATGGGCAGGGACACCTCACACTAAACCATCTCACCAAAGGCTCTGTCCAACCTGGCCTTGAACACCTCCAGGGATGGAGCATTCACAACTTCCCTGGGCAACCCATTCCAGTGCCTCAGCGTCCTTACAATACGGAACTTCTTCCTTATATCCAATCCAAACTTCCCCTGTTTAAGTGTATGACTACTGCATGTGCATGCTCATGTATGTATGTATGCACATGTGGGTAGAGCATGAGTATGTGTGTGAACAGCTCTCACTCTCTAAGTATCTATGTATATACATTCAGAGAGTGTGTGTCTCCAAGTATATATAGATGGGGGATACCATGTGTGTGAACATCTATGATTGTATGTGTTGTAATATATAAAAGTACATATTAATATATATACACATAAATCTCTATTAACTTATACATATTAATATATATAAAGTGTATTGTGTGTTTGTGTCAACTATGTGCTCGCTTGGTGCGTGTATATATATGTGTATATATATGTATATGTGTATATATGTATATATGTGTATATATGTATATATGTGTGTATGTATATATGCATAGGTATATGTGCTGAGAGAGGTGAGTGAATGGGTCCCTCTCCCCTCCATACGTGCATTATGTATGTGTGTGTGAGAACAGCTTTTTCTCTCTGTATATACATATATGTATCTCTCTCTCAGAACTTGTGTGTGAAGGTCCCTTTCTAAGCATAGATATACATATATATATGTGGTGAAAGAATGCTGCGTGTGTGTGAACAGCTCGCATGTGCTCTGTGTCTGTTTGATCAGCACTTTAACTATGCAAGTATATATAAAGAGGATTACTTGTGTGAAGTGTCTGTGTATATACAGAAGCATCTATAGAGACATAGCTGTAATAAGACAGAGCATTGTGTGTGTGAATATAGCTATCACTCCCTCTCTACACACAGATACACATAAGCTTATGTAATGTGAGCATATATTTAGGACCCCCAGAGATTGTACAGGGGAGGGATAAGAGTGTGTGTGTGAACATCAGTGTATGTATATGCACATAGACAAGGGTAAAGGGGGGGGGGGGGAACAGGACTCTTGAAGTTTATATGACTGTATCTGTATGTGTGCGTGTGTATATGTATATAATATACTTTTTATATATATATACACATACCTATATATATATAGGAGATCTTATGTGTGAGACCAGCTCTCTGAACAGCTCTCTTGGTATATATGTATACATGGACAGAGGCAAAGGGGGAAGAGACTGTTACCTCTGCCCACCCCCAATATCTAGGTATATACTTGTATCTATATATGTGTGTATACAGCAAGCGAGACCTGTATAACTGTGTGAGTGAGAAGCTGTCTGTCTACATGTATTTATATAAATATATAGGGGTCTACATATAGGAAGATAGCTGTGTTGACAGCTCTCTGTATACTCTTACATGCGTTATGAGAGAAGCGTGTGTGAGAACAGCAAGTTATATAGAAAACACACCTATATGTGTAGCCATATATGTTACACATATGTATACGTATGAATATATGTATATATGATTACATAAGAGTGAAAAGTAGGTGTGTGACCAATCTGTGTCTATATATGTATATATGCCTCTATATATTCATATACATGTATATATAAAGAGAATAGTGTGTGAGAGGGGCTCTTGCTATCTCTGCTTATGCACACACATAGCGAGAGAATAGATTGTGTTGTATGCACATATTGTTATGCACCCAAGGATTAGACGTGTGTAGGGAGGAGAGAGTGATGGAAAATGTGTATGTGTGAATTGCTCTTGCTTGTTTCGTTATGTATATATGTGTATGTGTCAATATATAGCCATAGCAAGAGATGGAACGTGTGTGAACAGCTCACGTGTGCTCTGTATATATGTGTGTCTGAACACCACAGTCTCTAACTACGTGTGCACATATAAAGAGGATTACGTGTGCTGTGCCTCTGTGTATACAGAAGTACATACATATATAATATACATATATGCATGTATACAGGCATAGCTGTAACAAGACAGAACACTGTGTGTGGGAGCACAGCTATCACTCACTCCATACACACGGATACACATAAAGAGCATATATACCAATATATAAACATGTGGCTGTATATATTTATGCACCCCACAGATTATACAGCGGGTAGACAATTGTATGTGTGTGAGCATCAGTGTATGTATATGCACATAGACAGGGGGTAAGAGAGAAGGGGGAATAGGCTATGGAGTTTATATGCCTGTACCTGTATGTGTGTGTGTGCATATACAATATATGATACACAATATAAAATATGCAACATAAATATACTTTTTCGATATATATACCCATGAACATACATATATATACATACATAAATACAAAACATATTTTTCTATATAATATATATTATTTAATAAAACATATATTTTTATATATACTTATGTATGTATAAAGTCTTGTGTGTGACACCCATTCTCTGAACATCTTTCTCAATATATACAAACAATATATACATACATACTATACATAGTATGTATGTAATATAGTACGTATCTATACATATGTATGTAGTATAGTATGTATATATACATACATATATCGATACATACATCTCAATATATATACATAAATATAAAACATATTTATATATAAAATATATATTATTTAAATAAAACATACATATATATTTATATATGTATAAAGTCTTGTGTGTGACACCCATTCTCTGAACAGCTCTCAATATATGTATACATGGGCTGGCGTCAGGGGGAGAGAGTGTTACCTCTTCCTCCCACCCCCAGTATCTATGTATATACATGTATCTATATATGTGTGTGTGCATATAGCAAGAGAGAACTTATTTATATATTTATATTATAAATATATAGTGTATTTATATATATTTTAATATATAAAATGCATATATTTTAATGTTTATAGCTTTTGTTATAATCAATAATCTGATAATACAATATTGTTACTATAATGACAATATATTATTAAAAATATTAATAATATATTAATATCTAATTAATCTACATTTAAATTCTACTAATGAATTATATCACTAATTAATTATATTAATATAACTATTTTTTATATTAATAATTGTAATACATTATGTGACATAATTCTATAGAGACCCACACATTTTTTTATATATATGTGTATAAATATGTATATATGTACAGTCTTGTGTTTGAGCCCAGTTCTCTGAACAGCCTTCTCAGTATATATGTACATATGGGCTGGGTTGGAGTGGGGAGAGAGTATTACCTTTGCCCCCCCCTTCCTCCAATATCTAAGTATATACATGTATATCTGTATATGTGTGCATCTAGCAGGAGACCTGTGTTACTGTGTGAGTGAATAGCTGTGTATGTGTATGTATATAAATATACAGGGGTCTATATATTGGAAGATAGTTGTGTCAACAGCTCTCTGTGTACTCTATATACACAGTGAGAGAAGTGTGTGTGAGGTTATAGTGTGTAGCAGTGAGGTAGAAGTGTATAGCAGGCTATATTGAAAGCACATCCATGTGTATAGCCTTACATGTATACATAGAGAGAGAGGAGTGTCAGGTGTGAAACAGCTCACTCTGCATACAGACATAATGAGGTGTGCAGGGGGAGAGAATAGGGTGGGTTTGTGCAAACAGTACGTGCTCTTTTGAATTGCATACCTATATATGTATAGGTGGCTATGCGTCTATATGCATAAGTGTCTTTGTATATGTGCCTGTATCTATGTGCATGTGTCTATATGAGATGTGTATGTGTAGGTATATATGTATGTGTATGGATATGGATATATGAGAAGTATGTGTGTGACCAATCTATGTCTATATATGTATATATGCCTCTATATATTCATATATATATATATATCAAGAGAGGAGTATGTGTGTGAGAAGGGCTCTTGCTACCTCTACTTACGCACACACATACAGAGAGAATAGACTGTGATATATGCATGCATTTTTATGCACCCCAGGGATTAGACGTGGTAGGACGGAGAAAGTGATGGAAAACGCGTGTGTGTGAATTGCTCTTGCTCATTTTGTTACGTATATCTGCGTATGTGCCAGTATATAGCTATAGCAAGAGATGGAACGTGTGTGAACAGCTCTGTATGTACGTGTGCGGAGCCAAAGGACACGGTCCATCTCTCTGTGTGTGAGCAGCTCGCTGTGAGCTGTGGATATGCAGTTTTCTATGGAGGCTGTAAAGGGTGCCTCTGTGTGAAAAGTGTGTGTTCTCTGGTGTGTGTATATATATACATACACACATATATATCTACACACATATATGTGCACAGAGACACATAAAGCAAGAGAAGGCAGGCAGGTCTGTCAAAGCAGAGCTCTCCCCACTGTATGCATGTGTATATGCACATGTGTGCTCACTGTGACTGATGTCTGTGTTTGACCAGCTCTCTCCACCCTTTCTGTCAGTATTTATCCATGTGCGTGTACAGCGACAAAGAACTCTGTGCACCTCTCACTCCCACTCTGTATATGTGGATATATGCGCTCGCGCAAAGAGATGTATGTGTGTGAGAGGTTTGTCTTTCATTATATGTGTATAAATGCGTAGTTTTACACAGTGAGAGAATTATGTGTGTGTGAACAACTGTGTGTGTGCGTCTGTAAGTATGCATGCCAATGTACAGCACAGAACCACAGCCTGCTTTGTGCTGAAGGGACCTTAAAGCTCCTCCAGCTCCAACCCCTGCCACAGGCAGGGACAACTTCCACTAGAGCAGCTTGCTCCAAGCCCCTGTGTCCAACCTGGCCTTGAACACTGCCAGGGATGGGGCAGCCACAGCTTCTCTGGGCACCCTGCGCCAGCGCCTCAGCACCCTCACAGGGAAGAGCTCCTGCCTAAGAGCTCATCTCAGTCTATGTGTGTGTGTGCACATGGATGGGTATACGTGTGCATATATATGCATGTATATGTGTTATATGTATATTTATATATAACAATAATGTATGAACAGCTCTCTTCCTAAGTACATATAAAAATATGGCGTGAAATGTGTCCATAAGTGCGCATGCATACATAGATGTGTATATATAGCGAGAGTGTGTGAGAATAGGTTCCCTGGTGTATGTATAGAACATGTGAGAGAAGCATGTATGTATGTGTGACCAGCTGGCGTATATGTATGTGTATATATATATATGACAGAGAGACACATGTATGTGACCAGGACTTGCTCAATGTGTCTCTATAAGCACGTGTGTACATGCAGGGAGAGCACACGTGTTGGGGCTGTTCTCCCCTCCCTTCTCTGCATATCTATCTGAGCAGCACAGATACACACACGTACATACACACACACGTACATACACACACGTACATACACACACACGTACATACACACGTACATACACACACACATGTACATACACACACACACATACATACACACACACACACACACACGGCCTCCCCCAAGGCTTGTACTCACTTACATCTTCTTGTACCCACACACGTGTGCACTGGGGGGGGGTGGGATATGTGGGTCCACCCCCAGTCACTACATGCTACCAACACACAAGGGGCCATCACAGACCATCACTGCCCAGCCTTGACACCCCCCCCACTGGAGAGCTTTGATTGCGATACTGACATGTTTATGTCAATATACAGCATACAACATACAATATTAATATCAATATACATAAATATATATTAATATACAATTAACATCAATATATACAGCCCGGTGTTTGTGTGGGTGCATTCACTTGCACCTCTCTTACATTCACAGCTATTACAGTAACTAATAACTATTATATATATGACATATTCCAGATCTATAACAGACACGACCCCCCCCCCCATACAGCCATGATGAACAGGCAGCCCAGCAGCAAGCTTCCATTTGGTTACAGCCCGAGATCCGCACACAGAGACACACATGTTCCACACACGCACACACACGGATCTATACATTACACAGCTTAACACACACACACGGATCTATACATTACACAGCTTAACACACACACACGCTATGGGGTTCCTGGGGGGGGGGGGGGGAATCCGTGCCCCCACCGCAGCACCTCGCAGCTCCCGAGGCCAGACACAACTCATCACAGGATGTCCGGACACCGCTGATGGGGGACACCCCGCTGGTATGGGGTGGTCTCTCGTCGGGGGTGTAGCGGTGGTGATTGAGGGCACCCCGCTGCGGGGAGGAGATGCGGGACACGGCCGGGCAGGAGCCGGTCTGGGCAAAGGGAGAATCCAGCGGGGGGCCCTAAGGACCACCCCGGTGGCAGCGGGGGCTCGTCCCCGCCGGTGCGGGGGGCCCGGGAGAAGGAAATGGCGGAAAGGAGCGTGGGGATGGGGAGGGGGGAGGCGGCGGGGCTGTGCGGGCGTGAGCAGGGGGCGGGTGCGAGAGTGTGCGGAGCCTACGTGTGAGTGCGTGTGTGTGCGCGCGTGCATGTGTGTGCGCGTGCATGTGTGTGCGCGTGCATGTGTGTGCGTGTGTGTGCGCGTGCATGTGTGTGCGCGTGCATGTGTGTGTGTGTGCGCGTGCATGTGTGTGCGCGTGCATGTGTATGTGTGTGCGCGTGCATATATGTGCATGTGTGTGCGCGTGCACGTGTGTGTGTGCGCGTGCATGTGTGTGCGTGTGTGCCTGGGCACCCCCGGAGGGGGCACACGGATCGCCCCCCCACGTACAGGGTCAGAGGGAGCCCAGGCCCGGGGCTCTGCGAGATGGGGACCTTGTGCACCCCCCCCCCTCCCCCGGGAAGCCTCGTTCCCCGGTGGGATTTGAGGGGGCCGTAGTTAAGGGTCACAGCACCGCTGCTGCCCCCCCCCCCTTCAGCCCATGCAGAGCTACGGAGTGCAGCGGGGGTAGGAGCCGAACCCCCCCGCACTGCACGGAGCCGGGGTCCCCCAGATCCCCCCCCCACCCACCACCAGCCGCGCTTCCCGCATCCTCCGCTGCGGGGCGATGCCCGCCCCAGGGCGGCGGGGGGGGAACCACTGGACACGCAGAGCTCCCCCCTCGGGGGCCCGGTCTGGGCGGCCGCGGGTGTGGGGTCGACAGGGGGACGGCCCCCGGCGCTGGGGCGGGGACCCCCGGCCTCGGCTCGGCGCCTCCGCGCTGCTGCCGGCGGCCGCGGGAGGGCGTCGCCTGTGTTAGTTCCCTCCGGAGAACGCGGGGCCAGCGCGGCCGCCGCCGCCCCCGGCCGCCCGCTGCCTGCCCCCCCCCACGGCGGGCCCTCTTGGGCGGTGGGAGGCGGCGGCGGCGGCGCGGGGGGGGGTCACGGCAGGGCTGCAGCCGCCGCCGCGCCGGGCGCCCCCCTCCTCATTGCCTCCGCCGCGCCGGGCGCGCCTCCGAAATCGCGGCGGGGGGCGTCGTGCGGAGCGCGCCGGGGGGGGCCGTGGCGGCGGCTGGGCGGGGGGCAGCGGGGCGCGGCGGGAGGCGCGGCGGGAGCGGCGCGGGGGGGGCCGGCGGCGGCGCGGGAGCCCCGCGAAAGGGCCCCAAGAAGCACAAGTTGGAGCTGGCGGTGGACCAGGCTGTTGTTGTTCTCAACGTGGTCCGCCCCGCGCCCATATAAAGGGCGGCGGCGGCGCCCGCCCCTTCCAGAGCGCGGCGGCGGCGGCGGCGGCGCGGAGCCGAGCGGAGCCGGAGAGCAGCGCGCGCGCCCGCCGGGCCTCCGCCACGCCGCGGTGCCCCCGCCAGCCTCCGTCCCGCCCACCCCACGGCACCATGTCGGTGGAGCTGGAAGAAGCCGATCTCCCCCTGACCGAGGCGGAGGAGGTGCCGCTTGCCCCAGAGAAGAAAGCGGCCGCAAAGAAGGCGAAAGGCGGCGGCGGCGGCGGCTCGTCGTTGTCGCCGTCGAAGAAGAGAAAGAACAACAAGAAGAAGAACCAGCCGGGCAAATACAGCCAGCTGGTGGTGGAAACGATCCGCAAGCTGGGCGAACGCAATGGCTCCTCGCTGGCCAAGATCTACAATGAAGCCAAGAAGGTGGCCTGGTTCGACCAGCAGAACGGCAGGACCTACCTGAAGTACTCCATCAAGGCGCTGGTGCAGAACGACACACTGCTCCAGGTCAAGGGCACCGGCGCCAACGGTTCTTTCAAGCTCAATAGGAAAAAGCTGGAAGGAGGTGGCGAGGGGGGCGCGGGCAGCAGCGCCCACAAGTCCCACAAGAAGGCGGCGGCGGCCTCCACATCCCGGCGGGCGGAGAAGAAGCCGGCGGCCAAGAGCAAGAAGCCCGAGAAGAAATCCCATAAGAAGGGAGCGGGCGGCGCGGCGACGAAGAAAGACAAGGGCAAAGCCAAGAAGGCCACCAAGAAGGGAGCCGCGTCCCCCGGGGGCAAGAAGGTGAAGAAGTCGGCAAAGCCCAAGGCACTCAAGAGCAGGAAGGCATGAGAGCGGGGCGCAGGGAGCCCCCCCGCCGCCCCCGGACTGTGAGCCCCGCGGCACGGACTGCTCCGCGGACGGACCCCAGGGGACCCGCTTTGTCTTTGTGTTGCTGACTCGGCTCCGCAGCCGCTGCTGTACGCGGTGAGCGGGGCTGCGGTTGTCCCAGCCCCCCCTTCCAGCCGCCTTATTTCCTCCACCCCCCGCTCCCCCCATCCCGCGGCTTCTCCCCGATCGCGCCCTTTTGTTGTCGCCCCTGCCCCTCTCCGCTTGTAAACGGTTCCCGTTCCCCCGCCCCCCCCCCGCCCCCCCGCGTCCTCTCCCGTTCCTCCCCGGTGCTTCCCGGGGATTTTTCCCGCCCGGTTTCTATGGCAACCATTGCGCGGCGGCGCCCCCGCGCCACGTGGGCCGGCTCCCGCCGCCAGGGCCCGCGCCGCGCCCCGCCGCCTCCAGCAGCCACGGCGCCCCCTATTGGCTCTCGGCCCCCGCTGCCATGGTAACGGCCCGTTGGTCGCCAATTGGTTGCCGCAGCGTCGGGTGCTCTTAAAGGGGCCGTCCGCGGGGCGCGGGCTCAGGGCGCATCGCCAATGGCCTTTAATTCTGTTTGTAGCCGGTTTTGGGTTGATTTCCGTTATTTTTACGTGTGGGGGAGGGGGGCTTGGGGTGACTTTTTGGGTTTTGTTTGGTTTTTTTTTTTCATTTATCGTCGTTTCGAATAAATTGGTACAAAACGCCGCTCTCCTGTGCTGCCTGCGGCAACGGGAACCCCAGAGGCTGCAGCTCCCCGGACATGGAGGAGACCCCCCCACCACTGCCCTGCCCCGAGCGGGAGTGCGCTGTGCGGTGCGAGCGGCAGCGCGGGAAGGCAGAGCCCCACCGCACACCCAGCCCCGTGCCTATTTATAGCTCCCGCTGCCGAGGTTGCATAAAGCCCTGCCGGGGATCTGGGCCAGCCTGTGCTGTCTGCCTGCAGCCCCGCACCCACCACGGCGACCCTCAGCCTGCAGCGGGGAAAGCCTGACCTGTGCGCTCTGCAGCAGGGCAGGGAGCAGGCAGAGGTGCTGCAGCAGCACCGCACCTCGCAGGGGGCTGGGGTCAGGCCAGCCTGGCTGCAAGGGAAGATGTCAGGAACAGCCTCACACCACGCTCTGCCACCTCCATCAGTAACAAAGGGGAGCATGAAGCAGGAGCATCTCTCCCTCGAGCTGCTGCCAGCCCCCCTGAGCTGCTGCACCCAGTGTCTGGAGCACAGCACGGATCAACCCCAGGCACAGGATCCCCTGAGCAGGGGACAGAGTGGCAACGGCCATGGCCCCAGACCCTATGCAGCTGCTTTATTCCTTTGCCCCTCAGAACACCAGCAGGGAGAGGGGAAGCGAGTTTGACTCCCTGAAGAAAGATCCATCAATACATTCAAGCAAGGGAATCTAGGAGAGCTCCTCAGAGCCCAGCGAGGTTCTGCAGCTGGGAGGCTGCAGCCTCCCTCCGGGGCTGCCCACCCCAAGCTTGAGCCCCTGCCCACGATCCCCAGTACCAGGAGAACTGCCACAATCCCGCACACACCTGGGGTTGCCTCCTTGGTCAACAGACACTGCATGTTTCAGAGGGCTGAGGAGTTGCTCCTGCAGGGTCCTGCTGGTCCCGCTCCAGTGCTTCACTCCAGCCTGTAGTTCCCGAGGCTGCAGGCAGAGGGGTGTCCCCTCCCCAAGACTGGGGAGTCAGACCAAGGGCACCTGCAAGGCACATTGCTCCACTGGTAAGGAACCACACTGCCAAGGTCAGCACCACTGCAAAGGACCAGAGGCATTCCTGTAGGCAAGCATTGGGCAGCTGAGGGCAGCAGAAGGCAGTGGGCGACACTTCGGGGTCAGCATTTTACCTCAGAGAAGACTGCCAGGGGCTGTGCTGCTGGAGCATCCTCAGCAGCTCCCACAGGTGCTGACAGCCACAAGGATCAGGCTCTGGAGAGAAACCTCCTGGGACCAGTGACTCCAGTCTAATCCCCAGACACAGCCAGTACCAGAGCCATGTGGAGGCTGCTGCACGTGCACAGAGACAGCTCTGCTGCCAGCGCTGTGATCTTACCTTCTGGTGCCCATGAGGCGGCAAGGGAAGAGCACACGCTCCCGTAAAAGCAAAGACCCACAGACACCCTTCAGGGTCTCAGGACCACTGGGAAGGCTCTACTCAGCCAAGTCCTTCACATTCCATCAACTCAACTGCTCTGGTGCTGTGAGGCATTCAGAGGAACCAGAACCAGCAACGCTGCTCCACAGAACCCTTCTGCGGAGATGCAGGCTCGAAGGTGACAAAGTCCACTCCAGCTTCCTACCAAGACTATGACTTCTCCTCTGCCGGTGATGAGGATGCTCAGATGTGGAGTTCAGGAGGTGATGCGGGTCAAGCACCTCAGCAGTGCTTGGCGACAGACAGGATTTCCTTCAGGCTGCCTTGTGACAGCCCAGCGGGTTCATCACGTGGCTGGTGGAGGCGGCTCAGCACTGAGAGCACCACATGTGCCACCAGCTCCCAGTCACAGCTGTGGGCATCACCCCACCAGCATGGGCAGAGCCACACCACACCTGGCGCGGCTACAGAGCTCCTGAGCCCTGGGGGTGCAGTGCAGCACCCCAACATATCCCCATCACTGCCCCAGGGCACCCCAATTTAAAGCCTGTTTCTGCCTTTTGCAGTGGACAGCACAGGTGTCAGAGACCAGCCCAGCAGCTCCAGTCCTGACCCACACCTTCCATAGCCCCACACAGCCCTCACCAGCACCCAACTGACCATGCTAGAAGCTGTCTGAGACTCACACAACGCTTTCTCCCCACAACCCAAGCAGAGAGCAGCTCTGCCTCGCAGACCCATTCCCAGACCAGCAAACCAGGAGATACCCATCAAAGGGAGTGAGAGGCAGCCCCTTATCTGCAGACCTCTCCCCACCCCTTCAGGACCAGCTTTTCCTATCTCTGCTTACTTGCCTGCAGGTCACCCACAGGGTGCCAATGAACCCATCAGGTGGGAGGAAGCTCGTGGCTCCAGCCTCCCTCCTCAGGGGCAGTTCAGGCTTCCTGGTGCTGGTCACAGAGCAACCAGGCAATGCGGCATTCCCATAGCAAAGAGCCAGGTAAGGGTTTAACCTGCTCCCGGGGCAGGAAGAGACTGCTTGTCTGAGGGAAGGGCAAGCAGGAACTCTGCCAGGCCACATCTGGTGTTACCAGCAGTCCTTGAGGAAGCTGCACCAGAGCTCCTGCAGCCCAGGCATGTAGCAGGGACAAGATACAGCACATTGGACAGCGTTCAAGAGGGAACCAGTTTAATCAGATACAGGGTTTGCACCATTCTTTCCAGTATCACAAGTCTGCATTTGCTGTAAGAGGTACAAAGCACTCAGGTTGTACGGAACATGGGCCTGGGGGGAACGAGAGGGACAGAACAAGACACTGGGATACAGACACATCGACCTCTGCGCTGGGAAACCCCTCGCCCCATTTCACCACAGCAGCAGTCACTTCCAGGAGGAAGAGGAGGGATCCTGGGGTCTGTGCTGGCCACCCCCTACCCCTCCACAGTCAGAGCATCCCAGGGGACATAGGTCTGCACTCGCATCAGCATGACATATTCCACGTGGGAGTGAAAACCCCTTCATAAACCCACTGACAAGCACTGGGTTCAGCTACTCTACAATAATAACAACAAACTTGGAGCCAAGGCAAGTTACTTCATCACAGGATATAACAGCGGATTCAGAGGTTGAACACATGCTACTTACAGCACATAAGGAGGATGCTCATTCTTGCTGTTTACTTAAAAACCACATTGTGAGGGTCCAATCGCCCGACACTGATGCATGCACACGGGGATCGGCCCCCATGCAAGCAGGGCAAGCTGCCTCTGCACCAGCCATCCTGGGTGCCACAGGCAGGAAACCGGCCCCGCGCTCACCCTGAGCCCACACAGGCAGGAAACAGACACGGCACCAGCCGGGAACGGGCTCAATACAGACTCCAGGGGGCTTAAAACCCATTAATCCATGGAGGGTTACAGTTAACGGAGATCATCGTTGCTTTATTTCCCAGAACCAGGAATAATGCGGAACAAACAAACAACGGAAAGGAAAGACACGGGAATGTCATCTCCGGGAGTGGAGCCAGGGCTCGGGTTGCTCCGGGCAAGGCGAAGGGCTGCTGCAGCCGGAGGGAGGCAGGGATGCAGCCACAGCAGAAGATGGCAGCTCCCGCTCCCGCCTGACCTTGCGACGCTCTCCGAGGGGATTTGTCACCGCAGCCTCCACCCCACCCCAGCAGGACCCACAGCGCAAGGGACCCTGCCGCTCCCACCTGGGGGTGCTGGGGAAGGTGACTTTGCAGGGAGGAACCCGAAATAAGGGAAAGTAAAATAAATAGGAGCAGAGCTTCTTGACAGCAGGCGATCAAGAGCTTCACCAGGAGCAGGACTCAGCAGTCACTTCTTGCCAGAGGAGAAACTTTTCCTCCTTTTCACATCCCCAGCCCCTGCCCTCCCCACTGCAGTGAGGCCGGGGGCGGGAGAATGGCTGGAGGGGTGGGGGGGGGAACTGCAGCATCGAGTCCCAGCCTCACATTGGGGTGAGCAGGGGAAGCTGCGGGGGAGCCTGCACAGTCCCGGGGTGCTGGCAGAGAGGAGAAACATCCGGGGGTGCCCGTGGCCACCCCAATGCCAGCCCAACCACCCACAGCAGCTCCGCACCGTGCCCCAACCATACAGCTTCGGGTGCTGCTGCTGAAAGATGCGATCTAGCTGCCTCCTCCAGACTTCCAGAGGGAAGAGGGGCAGGATGGGGGCACAAGCAGGGCCTGGCCTCCCCCAGCGCCCTGTCGCAGCCCGGGCTGGGGGCTAGCGGGGGTCTGGCAGGGTGTTGCCAGGGCTCAGCACCCAGCCCGGGCTGGGGGACAGGAAGGGGGACCCCAACCCCATGAGGAGGGGAGGTGGGGCAGTGGCGAGAAGGGGGCCGGGGGTGGAGGGGCTGAGGGGGCAGCGCTCACTTCTTGGAGCTCTGCGTCTTCTTGGGCAGCAGCACGGCCTGGATGTTGGGCAGGACGCCGCCCTGCGCGATGGTCACGCCGCCCAGCAGCTTGTTGAGCTCCTCGTCGTTGCGGATGGCGAGCTGCAGGTGCCGCGGGATGATGCGCGTCTTCTTGTTGTCGCGGGCCGCGTTGCCCGCCAGCTCCAGGATCTCAGCCGAGAGGTACTCCAGCACGGCCGCCAGGTACACCGGCGCCCCGGCGCCCACCCGCTCCGCGTAGTTCCCCTTGCGCAGCAGCCGGTGCACCCGCCCCACGGGGAACTGCAGCCCGGCCCGCGACGAGCGCGACTTGGCCTTGGCCCGCGCCTTGCCGCCGGACTTGCCCCGGCCCGACATGGCCGCAGGCAGCGGCCCCTCGCCGCCGCCTCGCAAGGAGCACCGCGCACAGACGGTCCCGGCGCCTGCGGGGACACAAACCCCGTTACCCCGCGCCGAGCCCCGCCGTCCCCGCCCGCTGCCGCACAGCCCCGCGCTTACCCGCAGCCGCTCCGCCCTGCGCGCCGCCCGCCGCCGCACTGACAGCGCTGCCCCCGCCGCGCCGCGGATATCGCTGCCCTCCCCGCAGCCCGCCCTTCCCATTGGTAGCCGCCGAGGCCGGCGCGGCGCTGATTGGTGGCTGCGCCGATCCCTGATTTGCATAGGGCTCGCAGCGCCCCGCTTCTGCTGCGGGGCCGGCGCCCAGGGCAGCTCCCGGTGGGGAGCGCCCGAGCTCGGCACCTGCCCTGAGCTCCCCCACACGGGTCTTTGGCCGGAGCCTCGGTGGGTGCCCCTGCAGCGCAACCCCACCCCCGCTGCCTCTTTTGCCCTGGCCAAGCCCCCTCCCCAGCCAGAGCCGCTCCTGGGATGGTGCCAGGGTACCCGGGGAACCCCACATGGAGCATCCTTCCCGCCGGCAGCGAGCGGTGCCCTCCCTGCCAGAGCATCATCCTTCAAAGAGAAACGCTGCTCCCCAGCCAGTTTTGGTGCCAGGTCACTCCGGGCTACTGCTGTCATCTCCCACCAGGCAGGAGCAACCATTGCAAACAGCGCTGAGCGAGCAGCCAGGCTCCAGTTAAAGGTGCTGTAGCTCAGCAGTAACACCTCCTCATTAAACCCTCAGCGTAGGGGTTCTTATTTTGGTGATGCTGCTGCTGGTGCTTAGAGCCTGGAGGGAGATAATCTGTACCCTGCGTGTCTGCATTGCCGCTGCCCCCCCAGCGGAAGGATGATGTTCCCCAGAGTGGATAAGGTGAGCAGCCCCCACTCGTGCTCAGCATCTTCGCTTCCTCCACAGCAATTGGAGACCCGGAATGAACTTGAGCCGATGACCTTCGGAAAAGCCTGAACTGAGCAGCTGAGCCTCTCACCCCGCAGGAGCGACGGCGGGACAGGGAGAGAAACCTGCCCTGGGGCTGCTGACACAGAGGTGACAGCCCCAGGCACCTGAAACCCTCTTTATTGTGCCAGGAACAGCGACTTTCTTGCCTCAAGTCACCATGGGAGTGCTGAGGAGCCAGCCAGCAACAGGCTTTCTGGCTGGAAATCCTAATCCCACCCCAGCTTCCCATGAGCCAGGAGCCCTTCTGGGCTCATGAGGGATTCAGGGATGGATTTGGTTCCAAGAGCGCTCGGGACTCCCTGGATCCCTGTCTTCTGCCCCACTCTGCTGTCCTCCTCCAGGGATGAGCCTCAGCTACAGCCACCCCTGCAGCTCCCCAGGGACGGATCATACAAGAGGAGACCCAGAATAAATCCCTAGGAAATATTTGGCAAATTGAAATGCTCCAGCAACAGGGCCCTGCCAGTACCCTGAGAGCTCAGCAGCGGGTACCTGGCCTCCCC
The DNA here is from genome assembly GCF_034315485.1 of Pezoporus occidentalis. NCBI lineage: Eukaryota > Metazoa > Chordata > Aves > Psittaciformes > Psittacidae > Pezoporus > Pezoporus occidentalis. The sequence goes on along the minus strand of NW_026912929.1, from coordinate 683,630 downwards.
CTCAGCAGATGGGGAGGAGAGATGAGCTCTCCCTGCAGACCAAGGCTGGGGTGGGCAAGGGGTACACACACACACGGAGCAGGGTATTGTGCAGTGAAGCAGTGAACTCCATTTTATTGCTTCCAACAGCAGTGAATCGGTGCTTTCCACCAAGGGTCCCACCGTGTAAGGCTTTTGGTCTGTAACATCTGGCTGTGTACAAAATCCCTGACCTCAAACCCAAGCGCCCGGCACTGTTGTAAAGCAGCACTTTGGTGAGCTGAGCTTTCCTGCACGCCCTATGTGAGCCAGAGCATCAGTCCTGTGCAGACCAGGAAAATCCGCCCCGAGCCTTCAAATCCCATTAACAAATGATTGCAGGAACAACGTGACCCAGACGCGCTGCCCCGGGCTCCCCTCACGTAGCTCCTGGGTTTGGAGCCAGGGATGCATGTGCTGCAGCACGGGATGACTCCGGGCTTTCCTCCTGGTGCTTAGTACGTGCTCCCCAGTATGACAGAGGGTGAGAGCTTTAGAAAGGAGTTTGTACAGAACCAATAAGGAATGAAACAGAAAAGAGGCATTAGTTTGATACCAAAGTAAAAGGGAACAGCAGGAATATGAACTATGAGCACTGTCAGCAGGCAGCAGCGACTCCTCCCTGGCAAGCTCGGATGCTTCTCAGGGCTTTATCTGTGCTTGGCACAAGTGAGTGGCTGGAGGGAGGCCAGCAGGTTACATCCTCTCCCATCAGCACCAGGCAAAGCCAAAACCTTTAAAGACAAACACCAGCCTTTAACAAAACACCGAGAACAGAGATAACAACCTAGAGCCTTGGATCAATACCTGAGAGGCTCCGAGGATCTCAACACCATCCACAAAGCCTCCCAAAACCACCATTCCTTGTGCTTCAGGAGACCAGGAGGAGGAAAGATGCCTGGGTCCAGCTGGGCCTAACCCTTGTGCTTCTTGGCGGGTGGCTCCCCCTCCTTCCCCAGCCACTGCTGCAGGATTCCTGCACTGGTTTTCCTGGGGGAAGGGCTGTGGCTGAACTGCCTCATCCCCTTGGGCAAATCGTTTTCTTTCTTCTGGGGAGAGCCCTCCTGGGAGTTCTTCAACCAGCCCAGCATCACTTGGTTGCTGGAGGTGCCTTTGGCCTCCTGGAGAGACAAAAGGCAGTGGGAGAGATGTCAGAAACACAGCGGGAGCTGATCCCAGATGGGATGTGGAGGCTGGAGCATCGGCCCTGCTGCCATCAGCCACATCCGCAGGAGGTTCCCCAGCTGCTGCTGGGAACAGGCTTGTCCCCAGCCCCATTTCAAATGGGATTTGCCTCATTTGGCAAAGAAAGCCTGGCACAGGGTGAAGGTCTACTCGTGGAAAGGAGGGAAGGGAATCTATGCAGGGCTGTGCACTCCTGCATGGAGCACAGGCAAGCCCTGCACATGCTGCCTGCTGCTGCCCCTCCAGCCAACACTGTCCCTGCTCAGGGATGTCACCTTGGCCAAGCTCTCCCACACCAGCACCCACCTTCTTGGCTCCCAGCTCGATGGGTGCCAGGCACTCGGGTGCGTTGTTGTGGATGCTGTTGACAAAGGTGGAGACCGGGTGGAAAACAATGTTCTCTACGGGCTGGATGAGTTTAACCGCTTCCTGGGTTGGCACTTCAGCGAAATCCAGCCATTTTGTGATGGCATCGTCCCCGTCCAGGATGGCTGGCATCCTAGGGGATGAGACAGTCAGATATGGCAGAGCGCGGGGGCAAAAGCCAGGCTTGTAAGCTAGGAAGGAGCCGGCAGCTCAGGAGGAGACCCTAAAACCTCAGTGCTATCAGTGTTGTTCTCAGGTTAAAGACAAAACCACAGCACTGCACCAGCTACCGAGGAGGAGAGCAATGACTGCTACAGCTGAAGCCGGGACATCTGGAAAGGGCATCAGCCAGTGGTTCCAAAGGAGCTGGTGATGCTGTATTTCCCCCAGGACATCAGGAGGAGGCAGGGCTCCCTGCCTGCTGCCAGACCAGTGTTAGGCACAGCTTCCTCCCCTGCCCTGCAGCCCCCTTGTCCCCTCTCACTTGCCTGTGATGGATGAAGCTCAGGTCCTTGGAGGCATCCACAGTGATGATGGTGTATGTGTACAGCGCTTCTCCTCCTGCCGGCGGCTCCCAGCAGTCAAAGATCCCGGCCATGGTAAGCAACCTCCATCCTTTCCATTCCTCATCTCCCTCCTCCTCCTCGGCCTGCAGGAGAGAGGCCCCATTGCCCATCAGAGCTGACCCACAAGCAGCTGCAGCACCACAGACCAGCTGGAGCTGTGACAGGTCAACAGCTCGGACCTAAGTGATGAACTGAGCTCATCTGAGGGCTTCCAGGAGCCCTTCTCCTGGTTCAAGGTAACTGCAGGAGAGGAAGCAGGAGCCTCATTGTCCCGCAGGAGAACCGGCTCCTCCCGTGCCTCCGAACACCCATCAGCCAGCTCAGCAAAGAAAGAGGTAGCGAAACTGCCAGCCCGGTCCCCTGAGCCACACATCACCCCCATGCAAATCACAGCAGTGCGGAGCACTGAGCCTGGCGCTGCTGCTGCTGCTGCTCTCTCAGGCCAGGACCGCACAGGGACACCCCCAAGCCCCAGCAGAGACAGCCAGGGATGGGCCCGGCAGAGGGAAGGGGCTCCAGCGGGAGGGAGCAGGGCTCCGAGCTGGGTGTAGGGGTGAGGGATCCCGTACCTCAGTGTCCTTGGTCTGGGGGAAGTGGATGAAATACGGCTGCTTCCCCCTGCTCTGCTGCTGCCACTCGTAGAAGCCATCAGCCAGGACCACGCAGCGCTTGCCCTTGAGCAGAGCACCCTGTGGGGGAAAGCACAGGGGTGAGCAGTGGCACTGGGCAGGCTGCGAGGGAGAACGGAGACACAGCCCAGCCGTGATCAAAGGTGTTTCACCAGCAGCTTTAGTTCTTCTCTTTCAATACAGCCCCAGTGCAGGGACTCACCCCTGCACAGCTGGGAAACAGGGATTGGTACTCGCCAGTGAGACGCCCCAGCTCTGGTTTTTGCTGGCTCCAAGATCTCCCCAAGCTGGACTCACAGCCAGCAGCAGCTCACCTTGTAGGAGGCCTTGCTCAGCATGGTGTCGCTGCGGCAGTTGGAGGTGTTAAACGGCATTTTGGAGGGGTCGTCCTGTTTGAACCAGGAGGGAACCAGGCCCCAGCGCATGTCCATGAGGACCCGCTCAGAGGAGTCAGCATCCTTAGGAAGGAGACACCCCAGATCAGAGACACATCATGGGGACCACGAGCACCCCTACAGACCGAGAGGGGCCTCACGGAGCCCTGCGGAAGAGGCTTCCCCCCCCACACCATGCAGAAACAGCCGCTTGTTGGAACACTTTGCACATTATTAAAGGCTTTTCTGTACGAATTAATGCTCAGCACAAAGCCCAACCGGGATAAATGATAGCCCAGAGCCTCAGCGAGGCTCACCCTGCTGCTCCCTGCAGGAATGAACACAGTTTTCCTTCTGGGCACACCAACGGCCATGCGGGGCTGGCACTGGGGTCCTCAGCACTTCCCTCTTCGCAGCGAGGTCCCGGGGGTGCAAACCTCACCTTCATTTGAATAACGTGATTTTGGCTGGCCCCGGTCCCTGGCACCCTGTGCTCTGCACAGCACCTGCCCTCGGACACTGCTTGTGGCTTTCACTTCCCCCCCAGCTCGCTCTCACTTTCTGCCCGCAGCACACAGCTGGGGACCGAGGCCTGAAGAACGGCCGCAGATATATACATCTATATATGTAAATAGATATATACATCTATATATGTGTGTATATATATAGATATATACATCTATATAGAATCATAGAATCGTTAGGGTTGGAAAAGACCTTAAGATCATCCAGTTCCAGCCCCCCTGCCATGGGCAGAGACACCTCACACTAAATCATATCACCCAAGGCCTCGTCCAACCTGATCTTGAACACTGCCAGGGATGGAGCATTCACAACCTCCCTGAGCAACCCATTTCAGTGCCTCACCACCCTAACAGGAAAGAATTTCCTCCTTATATCCAATCTAAACTTCCCCTGTTTAAGTTTGAACCCGTTACCCCTTGTCCTATCACTCCAGTCCCTAATGAAGAGTCCCTTCCCAGCATCCCTATAGGCCCCCTTCAGACACTGGAAGGCTGCTATGAGGTCTCCACGCAGCCTTCTCTTCTCCAGGCTGAACAGCCCCAACTTCCTCAGCCTGTCTTCATACAGGAGGTGCTCCAGTCCCTGATCATCCTTGTGGCCTCCTCTGGACTTGTTCCAACAGTTCCATGTCCTTTTTACGTTGAGGACACCAGAACTGCACACAATACTCCAGGTGAGGTCTCACAAGAGCAGAGTAGAGGGGCAGGATCACCTCCTTCGACCTGCTGGTCACGCTCCTTTTGATGCAGCCCAGGATACGGTTGGCTTTGTTGAGTCTTAAGCAGCTTGTTGACTGCTTAAGGGGAAATCATAGAATCATCATAGAATGGTTTGTGCTGAAGGCACCTTAAAGCTCCTCCAGTTCCAACCCCTGCCATGGGCAGGGACACCTTCCACTAGAGCAGCTTGCTTCAAGCCCCTGTGTCCAACCTGGCCCTGAACACTGCCAGGGATGTGGGACCCCAAGGCAGGGCAGGAGGGTAGGAGGAATGCCCAGATCAGGGTGGTTCAATTCAGTGCACCCAGCTTCACCCCACTAAGCACGGAAGAGCCGCAGCTCATCGGGCACCCTCTCATGTGGAAACCAAGCGAGACGCAGCAACAGCCGTTGTCGTGGTTTGAGCCCAGCCGGTAACTCAGAACCACACAGCCGCTCGCTCATGGGGAGGAGAATGGAAAGAATGTGAACCCCACGGGTTGAGACAAGAACAGTCCGGTAACTCAGGTGTAACACAAACCCACTGCTGCTGCCACCGATAATGATGGTGAGGGGAATAACAAGGGGAGAGAATATAAAACTGAAAGGGGAAAAGGAAAAGAAAGCAGTGAACAGGAGTGATGCCCAATACAACCGCTCACTACCAGCCGACCGATACCCAGCCCGACTCAAGCAGCGATCTGGGCTTTCCGGGTGACTTGCCCCAGTTTCTGTACTGAGCAGGACCGCTCCTGCTGACCCCAGAACCACTCCTGCTCACCCCAGAACCGCTCCTGCTCACCCCAGGACCGCTCCTGCTGACCCCAGAACCGCTCCTGCTCACCCCAGGACCGCTCCTGCTCACCCCAGGACCGCTCCTGCTCACCCCAGAACCGCTCCTGCTCACCCCAGAACCGCTCCTGCTCACCCCAGAACCGCTCCTGCTCACCCCAGAACCGCTCCTGCTGACCCCAGGACCGCTCCTGCTGACCCCAGAACCGCTCCTGCTCACCCCAGGACCGCTCCTGCTCACCCCAGAACCGCTCCTGCTCACCCCAGGACCGCTCCTGCTCACCCCAGGACTGCTCCTGCTCACCCCAGGACCGCTCCTGCTGACCCCAGGACCCCTCCTGCTCACCCCAGGACCGCTCCTGCTCACCCCAGAACCGCTCCTGCTCACCCCAGGACCGCTCCTGCTCACCCCAGGACCGCTCCTGCTCACCCCAGAACCGCTCCTGCTGACCCCAGAACCACTCCTGCTGACCCCAGAACCGCTCCTGCTCACCCCAGGACCGCTCCTGCTGACCCCAGGACCGCTCCTGCTGACCCCAGGACCGCTCCTGCTGACCCCAGAACCGCTCCTGCTCACCCCAGGACCGCTCCTGCTCACCCCAGGACCGCTCCTGCTCACCCCAGGACCGCTCCTGCTCACCCCAGAACCACCATACTGGCCATACTGGCTGGGGAGGCTCTGGAGAGGCTGAAACTCTCCAGGACATGGTCACCACTGTGGTACCGTTATTCACAGCTCGGAGGTGAAGGGTTTGGCTCTGCTCCCCCCACACCGTGACCCGCACACAGAAGTGCTGTGAAAGGAGAAAGCCCCAGAAACCCAGAGTAAACCCAGCCAAGCACCTACAGACACTGCGGGAAAATCTGCCACAGGTAATCGCTTACATAGGAATTTGGGAGAAAACAGAGCACTGCTGGAAGCGTGGCACCAATCCCCCCCCGCCTTAGGAGCACACAGGTACCAAGAAGAGATACCTGTGCAATGAGAAACTTCACCGCAAGCCGCACACACTGAGCAAAGAGGAGCCAGAGAAGCCGGTGATTCTTTACAGGAGTAACACACACTTCATCCACAGCCTGGGAACTCTTCCCTGTGAGGGTGCTGAGGCGCTGGCACAGGGTGCCCAGAGAAGCTGTGGCTGCCCCATCCCTGGCAGTGTTCAAGGCCAGGTTGGACACAGGGGCTTGGAGCAAGCTGCTCTAGTGGAAGGGGTCCCTGCCCGTGGTTGGAACCGGACGAGCTTTAAGCTCCCTTCAACCCAAACCACTCCATGGCTCTGTGACCGCGGCTCACACCGGGTACCCCCGCCCCAACCTCGAGCTACCCCGCAGGACGCGCAGCGGCCGCGGCGCCCTTGTCTCGGTGCGGGAGGAGGAGAGCAGGGCCCGTACCTGCTGGAGGTGCCGGCGGGACAGCAGCACCGGGCCGCTGGACTGCGGGCCCTTGTTGTACGAGGGCCGGTACCTCTCCGCGCGGATCCACTCGGGCTCCCGCCGCCGGCCCCGCCGGTCGCGGTAGGCGCAGGCCCGGCGGAGGTTGTCGGCGGCCAGGGAGCAGGCGGTGCGGCCGCACATCCCCGCGGAACGGAGCGGAACCGGGCACAGCGCTTCGATAGGGCCGGGGCAGCGGCCGGGCTCCGCCCCGCGGGGAGGCGGGTGCGGGCGGGCAGGCAGCGGCTCCGCCTCCTCGGGACAGGATGGGAGCTGGGGCACGGCCGGGGGGGCTGCAAGGGCTGGAGCCCCTCTGCTCTGGAGCCGGGCTGAGAGAGCTGGGCTGGGTCAGCCTGGAGAAGAGAAGGCTCCTGAAGGGGAGACCTTAGAGCAGCTCCAGTGCCTAAAGGGGCTGCAGGAAACCTGGAGAGGGGCTTTGGACAAGGGCCTGTAGGGACAGGCCAAGGGGAATGGCTTTAACCTGCCAGAGGGGAGACTGAGATGAGCTCTTAGGCAGAAGCTCTTCCCTGTGAGGGTGCTGAGGCGCTGGCACAGGGTGCCCAGAGAAGCTGTGGCTGCCCCATCCCTGGCAGTGTTCAAGGGCAGGCTGGACACAGGGGCTTGGAGCAAGCTGCTCTAGTGAGGGGGTTGGAACTGGATGAACTTTAAGGTCCCTTCCACCACAAGCCAGGCTGGGACTCTATGAAATGAGTTTATCTGAATGACATCAAATGGCCAGGAAGCAGCTGTCACAGCCCAGACTGGCCTCTCCTCCCGAGCTCCAGAGACAGTCCTATGCCAGGACAAAGCACACTGTAAAACCAGAGCTTTAAAAACACCTTTATTTTATAGACAGCCCTGATCCAGCCTCACTGCACCGAACACAAGAGCTGCTGCAGGGAGCGTGGCCAGAAGCAATGCCCACAGGGTTCAGTGCTGGGACAGTCCTGGAAGAGGGGCTTTATCCAACCGAGGCCATGATCACATCCACTGGGAGCTCCTCCACGCTGCGGGCAGTGACCTGCATCGTCACCGTGTCCGTGAGGACGAGCCGGGACCGGACCAGGAGGTTATGACCCCCCCGGAACACACCTGGGAGGGGCAGCGGGAGGGAGACAATGAGCACGAAGGGAGAGCACATCTTGGGCCTCCCCTTTGAGCCTGAACATGAACACTGCAGCTTCCCCCCCCCGCAGCCTTGCTGATCGCAAGACCCCTGAGCATCACTTCCCTTTCTCATCATAGCAGACCTGGGACTCCTCCTGCTGTGAGCCTCCTGAAGGCCAAGTGTGAAATGAACTAACCCCAGCCGAGAAGAGACCCAGACTGCCCCATCACCACCAGTTACTCATCCCAGAGCTCCAGTACCCCTTGATCCAGGCTTACTCCAAACCAGGATGCCACAGATGACAAAGACAGCAAATTCCACCTTGCTGAAGCTGATCCCAACCCCTGCTGTATGCTTCCAGAGACAGAACCCATAGCAGGACAAGCCTCCAGCTCTCATGGGGAGCACAGTGGGCTCCCTCAGATGCTCCTGCTCGAGTCACTGCAGGCAGCTCTGTGTGATACCCACCCCCCACCCCTCCAAGGTGCTGCTCCCCAGCCCACAGGTACCTGCCAGGTACAGCGTGTGTGAGTTCTTGTTCTCCGGCACCTTGTCCGAGCGCTCGCAGGGCTGCATCCCCAGGAACTTCACGATGTTGCTAACGGCCTCTGTGAAGAAAACAGAACAGGCTCCACACCACAGGTATCATAACAGGGACACAGAGAACACCCAGAGGTGACCCAAGCCCTCCCTGCACATCTGGGTTCATGCTCCTTGTCCTGAGGGACACACAGCATTGGCCAGTATGGCTTCTGGAGGCAAAAGCAACATTAAACTCCACCCCCACCAAGCAGTTCTGTATCTGATGCAGCAAAAGTGCAACAGAAAGTTGATGGTGAATGAGTCAGACCAGCAAGGAAACAGAGTGAAGCTGGGTGCACCTTCCTGCACAGCCTGCTTGCTTCTCTAAGGTGGATGCAGAAGGAAGGAGACATCCTGCAGGAGACACAGGTCTTCAGGAGGGATCTGAAAGGCCTCAGGGAAGGTCTGTCTGCCTGGGATGGTAGAGTGCAAGACGCTCTCCCGCCTCCCACAATCCAGCCTCGTCCCCATAGGACTCAGAATACTCTTGGGTTTTTGAGGCCTGAGCTAACTTGTTATTACAGTAACTGCAGCTCTGCATTTAACAATTGTGAAGGGATCTGCCCCAGCAGCCTCCCCGTGAAGGAAGCTGAAGGGAGCCAGAAGGAATATTAAGAGCTCAGACGCCCCCTCACCTTCCAGGGTTTTAATAGCAGACAAAGTAAAGGTCTCTTCCTTTTCATACTCGTCTCCCACTTCATCCCAGGCTGCTCCGAAGTTTGGCTTCAGAACCCGCTGGATGTGATCGGCCACTGTGACCTCCAGGTCCTCGAGCTGGTGGTGGAAGGGGTCCAAGTGAAACATGGTTGTTCTTAACCCTGCTCTCTGCAGAGTGGACTTTGGAGCAGATGCCCCAAGAGCTGGTGGATGCAGGAGAGGGGCTCCATGCACGAACACATCAGAGCAAGCCCTGCTTGGCCTGGAATTTCCTGGGTTTACAAAGCCAGTTCACGTGCTGAGCACAGGCCTTGGCCTGGCACAGATCAAAGTACAGACTAAAGTCCAAAACAGGGAAAAACCCCAAAAGCTAAGAGACAGCTGCTTGTGCTCACACAGATGCAGTATTTGCTTCCCTGGAATGCCCTAAGCTTCTGGTTTGCCCTCCTGGTTTATCCTTTTGTAGGCTGAAGTACAGCAAGGCACTGGCAGATGCCTGCCCTCATCTAACACTGGGTGCTGGGCTGCTGAACTGCTGCAGGTACCGAGGGGCTCTCAGCACAGAGCAGGCCAGGCACCCCCTGCATTCATCTCAGCAGCCACTGCAGGGCAGGGAGAATCTCCTGGTTCGAGCTGGAAGAGTTTTAATTATCACTCGAATGCCCTGGTGACTGGTGGGAAGCAAAGAGGGGTTAACCTTGCACATTCCATTGGGAAAACCCTCCCCCTCCTGTGACTCACTGCACAGCAGTGCCTCTGATCAGGCTGCAGCTGCTACAGGAAATACACACAGAAAACAGCCCCTGGAGCTAACAGGCAAGCTGAGGTAGTGCCACAACATTCCTCCCTTTCCCAAGGGTAAGCACCACCCACTGTGAGTCAGTCCCAGGTTCTGACCAAGCACAAGTTCAGCTTCTTCCTTGGTAGTAAACCAGCCCACCTCGAAATGGCAAAGCCTGGAAGAGAGGTGCTTCTGCAGCATCCGTGCCAGAGCAAGGGGGAAAACCCCATCATCCCCAGAGCAAGAACAAGGATGGCAATCTCCTAGTATCAGGCAAGCCACCAGGAGTCAAGTGTGACACCAGGAGAGCAACTCGAAACTAAAGATATCAAACAGCCCTTTATCCTCCACAAACCTCCTGCAATTGCTGGAGCCCCTAGGGAGCAGGCAGCCCAACCTGGAGGACACACCATGGCTCCCCAGAACAGGCATCCTGCATAATCAGGATACTCCAAATGAGCAAACCCACATCTGCACCCTGGGACAGACCCCACAGACAGCAAGAACCTCTTCACGTGATGCTGCCCACATCAGTGTCAGGGTCACATCACTGCTCACAGGGATCACAAACCCCTGACAGTAGCAATAATTTGGATGACCAGCTCCTTACCACATACTCATCCTCGTAGCCCTCGTCATCGGTCTCACCCGTGTTGGGATCACAGTCCTTGACAGTGAACTTCATCATGCAGCTGAAGGTACAGGCCACTGCAGGTGGGGAGGCAAAGGCAAAGCTCAGTTACCACCAGTCCTGTGCTTCCCTGTGACACAGCAGGGCTGGGAGATTTGGGGAGCTGGGTTCTCCCCATCACTGTCAGCAGCACAGGCTTAGCCAGTGACTCAGAGGGCTCTCCAATGGTTTCTGGCTCTCCAGGACAAGGTATTTATTTGTAATATGAAGGCCAGCAGACAGAGATAAAGACAGGCTCAGGATGGTTGTACAAACCTATAATCCTCAGATTAAGTGCTACTACTGATGAACCTCAGGTTGTGTTGGGAATACTAACCTTCTCCTGTCACTGCCTCCTGGAGAGGCAAGATCCTTACCCAGGGATGGTTGCTGCACCTCTGAAATGAAAGCACCTTGCACTGCACACAGCAGCTGATGAACAGCAGAGGAAGCAATGACTTGTCCCTCTGAAGATGGGCACTGCTGGGTGACCAGCAGCAACACAGAGATGAGCACTCCCAGGACACAAACCAAGGAGACCAAAGCACAGGCAAGGCCTGGTTCTGGCCAGTGACAAATGAGGGGATGTTCACTGCAGACAGACATCCCTGGAATTCCAGCTGTCTGAAACACCCCTTGGCTATTCAGAGCCTCTGGGCACCTGCAGCACTTTACAAATACCAGGCTCCCCACACACTAACACAAATACTAGATCAGCTAAAGGACATGCACAGGACATTAAGCAGAGAGCTGAACACTCATCTGCCAGCTCCCACAGCCTGACTTGATAGCACTGCAGCACAAGAGAAGCAGGAGAGGAGAAGGGAGGCCTGACAGCCCCAGGCAGCAGGGGAAGTCATGCTCAGCATCACTCAGGGCTGCACCCACACAAGGGCTATAAATATCTGGCTCGGATGCAAGGTAGAGCGTGTGGGGGTGAGCAGCAGGGTACACTTAACTGGGGGATGTCAGGCAAGCAGAGAGGGCAAACTGCTCACCTGCTGTAGGATCCTCCTCAGACAGAGCCACCAGCGTGTAGCAGGTTCCTGGCTGGTTGTACACCAGGGTTTTGGCAGGGACGTAGCCAATGACCTCATAGCCTTCAATCGGCTCCATCTGCACAGTGACATTCTCCAGGATCTGGTCGTTCAGGGTGTTGGTGCAGTCAAACTGAAGAGGGAAGGGGAGAGCAGCAACAGCTTGAAGCTGCTTGCTGTGGTTCTGACACTCACCTCAGGCAGTGGGAGCACGGTGGCTGCTCCCAAACCCCCGCTCCTTGTCTCAGCAGCATACCTCACATCAGTGGCTGCTCACAGGGCTCCTGGGCCAGCTTAGTCACAGAGCCACTGACTGACAACTGCTCCTTTAAATGTTTCAGGGGAGAAACTGAAACCACACAGGGGACCCCAGTGCTCCAGCAAACTTCTTTTTTTAAAAGAAACACCACAGAGCCCATCCAATGAACTATCCAATGCTGCCCTCTGCAACCCAGGCAGGAGCAGAGATTCAGCAAGGGTACAGATGTGTCAGCTTCTGCCCATTTCCTTTCACCAGCCAGCTGGAGCTTTATCCTCTAAGTGTACTTTGTCCTTTCCCCCAGGGATAGTAATTCTCAGGTTAACTCTTTGCTGTATGGCAACGGGTGCTGTGCTACCTGCATCTGCTCACTTGATGCTACAGGAACACAGTGCCCCACAGCAGACAGGCAGATGATCCTTTGCACAGCTCAAGCCAGGGGCAGTTTGAGCAAGTTTCAGCAGCCCCATGGTTTCAGCAAGACTGAACTTGCTGATCAGACTTTGTTCTGGCTGCAGTGACACATCACTTAACCTCATACAACTGCATCTGGTGGATGGACAACAGAAACACAGATCGGTCCCTGCGAGGACTGTGTAAGCAGTTCTGAGCTCTGGAGGAAGGAGCTGGCTAAAGACAAGACTTTGCTGCTCACAGCTGTGCAGGACTCGCTGTGCCTCCATCTCCCCAAGGCCCAGGCAAAGATGCTGGCACATCACTCCTAACATCTCACATGCAGCAGACAAGGCCAAGAAGCACCAGCAACAAAGGTTAAACCAAAACGTAGGAATGAAGAGCTTTCCCCTCCACATCTCTTTCTTGGGTGCCCTTTTTAGCCTCTCAGACACAATAAGTTTCACTCTTTTATGCCCAAAAACACATGCTTGAGGGCCCCGAGCACAGAATACAGCTCCCCTGCCCAGTGAGAACAGCCATATTTAGTGCTTGATCTGACTGTACCTGTAAGCACTGCCCAGCCACACACATGCTCCCCAGTTCATTTTTCCTGGGGCTCTGCACACTGGATGAGAAGCTACAGACACCCCCCTTGCAGTGATGGGCTCTGAACACATATCCCTGAGCTGTTTCTTCCCAGTGGAGCTTTTAGGCAGACAGGAGCTCGGTTTTGAGCATCTTGCAGCGCCGCAGGCCAGAGCCACTCACCTGGAACACCATGTGGCTGACAAAGGTGTGCTTGGTGCAGCGAACCACGTACTCCGTCTCCAGCTCTGTCAGGGCAACGGGCTCTGGAGAAGACTTGAAGAGTGGGCCCAGGCCCTGGAACTCTGGGATGGCCCCCAGTTGCTCTGAAACAGAGGACATGGAAACCATTGCCTTCCCCAACCCACAGGAGGGAGTCAGCAGCTTCAAAGCCTGTGTTAAAGCTGCCAGAGGTTGCTGCAGCAAGGAACTGTCCATCAAACATCCATAAACCTTCACCAGGGACTAAAAATAAGGCAGAATTATCCTTTGCCCACATCCACTGCAAGACAAAGAACATGCCTGCAGGTGCCCCCACCCCAGGAGCAAACAGTTCATTTAGAGTGGGGACTTTCTGTCACTCTGAAAGGAGCTGGGCAGGAGGCAGAGGGGCTGAGGCAGGCTCAGCAAGAGGGGGCTGAGGCATAGGAGAGGTCTTGCGTCAGTTTACCTTGGAATATTTCTTGCCGTGTTGCTGCCACCTTCTCTGGCTGTTTGACCACAGCAACGGGGGCATTCTCTGAAAAAGAGAACATTTAATTTATTTATAAAAAATAAACAACCCCAGAAGATTTGCAAGTGAAGACCAAGAAGCAACTGAATCAGGAAAGAGATCAATGTTTGGAGATGGATTTGGCTGAGGAAAGGAAAAGAGCTCATCTCTCATCTTGCTAGGGACTAGACAGCTGCATTTTGCTTCCTAAACCCCTCTGGAACTGCAGCAGCTCCAGGGGGGATTACCAACTATTACTATTATTAGCAGTTGGACTAAACCGAAACATTAATGTGGGAGCAACCAGATTTGCTGGCCTCAGTCTTTACAGAAGATGTAATCCCACACCATTCAAACAGGATGGAGATCAGCAGTTCCCAGCAAGCCCAATGCAGTCTGTTGTCTGAGGGCTGGAGTGCAAGAGAATTATCAGCAGGCTGGACCAGCGTTCAGGGAGTGCTCCTCACCTGTCCTCTGCTCGATGACAGGAGCTGTTGCCAAAGGAACGGATTTCAAGTCAAAGGGTTTCTCAGAGGGCTCCAGGGTGTACTGGTGCAGAGCCCTCTCCAGGCCAGGGATGGACACTGTCAACCCTGCAGCCAGAACACACAGGTAGGTCATCAAAAGCACAGCCAGTGCTCTGTGTCACCTGTTAAGCCAGGGAACAGGTACAGCCTTGCTCTGAGGAATTCCTGCATTACCATTCAGGATGTACCCAGCATTGAGGGCTTTCTGCTTCTGCTCCAGAACATTCAGGTAGAAGGTGGCTCTGTCTCTCACTTCGTTGTCATCATCCATCACACACCTGAGGGGAAAGTGGAAATCTTCCTTCAGTGCAAGGCAGCAGAGTCCACGTGAATGAATCCAGGTGACTAAGTGACTTCCCAGGGCCAGAAAGAACATGCCATAGGAAACAACCACCAATCTACTAGTAATTGTATTACAACAGCAATCATCTGCCACATGTGGTTTCATTCCACTTTGCTGTGCTGAATGCAGCTGTGATCCCATCCCAGGTAACCACTGCACCTTCTCAGATCCAGAGCTGCAGAAGGCTAGACATGCATGGGGATGCTAACAAGCTCTCAAGCGCACCGGGGTTTTCACCCAGGATGTTGAGAAACTCTGAGGTATAACTCACCTTTTCAGTAACACCAAGATACTGGGTAACATCTCCTCATTCTGGGCTCCAAACTTGGCCAGGGCACTTACAGCACCTGCAGCACAAGTCATGAAAACAGATTTAGAAAGCAATCAACTGAAGTTTCCTGGCCTTGAAAAAATGCCACATCAGAGAGGCTAGCACTGGTAATGCATTACTGTGACCAGGAAGAGACAGGTGTATCACAACAAAGTGCCTGTAAACCCTCCCTGTCTGGTTTCAGAGGCACTGCATCTCCCTCCCCACTCGCAGCTGCAGGCCACCTCTTCCATCAACACCACTGCAGGATCTCTGCTATGTAAAAAGATCTGCTCAGGACTAGATCAAATCACAATCCTCAGATCAGAGGATTCACACACTGCATTTCCCAAAGGCCCATCATCAGGCAGACAGCTTCCCATCTGCCTCTTACCTGCCCGCACTTCCTCGTGCTCCAGGACAACCCTGTTGTAGATGAAGCGGATGTATTTGGAGGGGTTGTTGGTTTTGGGCCCTTCCTGCCCCAGGAGGTGCAGGATCCGTGTGGCCAGCACTGTGAACTCGCAGTCCTCAATGAACTCGCAGAGGTGAGACAAGCCGGTCTCCTTGCTCTCCGAGTTCTCCTCGATGATGCTGATGATGCAGTCCACGATGGCTCGCTTGTACTCAAAGCCACCCTAAGGAGCAAGGGGGAACTGCTCAGCTGGTGGAAATCTCTGAAGTGTTTGAGACTCTGAACTGGCCAGACAGGAAAGCATTTCCTTCACTAGGTGCCTCACACTCACTGCTTCTAAGCTGTGTTTTGACAGGAGAGGGGCAGTGATGCTGCCCCCACTTCTGACCCCATTTACATCCAGAGATGTATTCAGCTAATATTCAAGCTTTCTTGCCAGCTCCTATCAGGATGGCTGCAGTGAAGAAAAACGAGAGTAAAAGAATCTATCCACCTGATACCTCCTTCAAAATCCTCCGCTGCTACAATCAGTGCACAAAAACAGCCATATGGGAGGAGAAAAAAAACAACACCAGACATTTGAGGATGAATCACGAGAGAAATATATTAAGGATCATACCTGCCACTGCACGACCCAGCAAACAGCCCCATCAGTATGGGAAGACAGGCAGGCAATCCCTGCCAAGCACAGTCCTACCCCAAAGTGTGTTAATGCTCAGTTATCTTCAGACAGTGTTTACCAGTGTCCTCGATACACACCAGGGGATTAAAGTGCACTGTCCTCTGCCAATCACAGTGCTGGGTATTGGGGGTCTTTCTGGAGCTACTTTGGGTTTTATAAAAGCTTTAAACCAGAATGGTCTGAACAGAGAAGCCACATTCAGAACAATACCATCCACCCACAGAAAACCTGGGAATGGAGAATGGTGCATTTGTCACAGGAGCAAACGAGATGCTCCAGTTTGCTCCCAGACAAGAGGCTGGCATTGGCAGAAGTGATGTCCGAGCAGGCAGTGGTGCCAGCTGTGCTCTGGGCATGTCAGCCAGGTTACAAACAGCCTCAGCAAGCCTCTGCAAAGCTGCCTTTCTGCCATTTATGTCTGACTGAATGCAGAGAATGGTTGTAGGTCCTCGTGATCCCTCCACTGCCACAGCACAGAGAACAGAACAAAAGTGCTCCAATGTCATCAATAAATAGGTTGCTTTCAGATCTTTGTGTACAAGACAAAACTTCTTGGAATTTGCTGTCAAAGTATAAAAGAAAGCTGGTTCAGATGTGGAACAGACAGGAGCTGCCAACAGATCTGCTGCTGCCTGCATTTGCTTTGAGAGCTAATAACCCCCAGGAAAAATCAAAGAATGAAAACCACAGTACAGCTATGCCTGTGCACAGGACCATGGTGCACAGCTGGCCACTGCTGCCGGTTAGCTGCAAGCCTTTAGAGAGGCTCTTACCAAGTGCTGTGCAGTAAAAACTGGGCTCTCACAGGGCCCCAGTGCACTCCTGCAGCTCACACACACCAGCAAGAAGCACAAAGCAGTGTCCTGCACACATACCTCTTCCCGAAGCATAGTGAAGAGGAAGTTCATGAGGACAGCGTGCTTGCGAGGGTACTTCTGACACAGCGCGTTGATGGCCTGCACCACTACCACCTGCAGCAAAGGGGGACAAGGGAAAAGGGATTCTGTTTCACCAGGCAGGATAAAACAGTTGAATTGTGTCAGTTCTGTGTTGGTCCCCAGCCTTGAAACTATGGTTTTGCCTTTACTTATCCAACAAATGCTGTCCCAGGAGGTAAAATCCTAGGGACTGGAGGAGACTGACCGTTATGTACAGGGCAGCCCCTAGCAAAAGCCCACACGGGAAAGAAGAAAGAGAGATTTAATTCTTAATGGGCTTTCCCCAGAAGAGAGCGTGTGACTTTGGAGTTGGGTGCTGTGTGACCAAGGCATGGCTTAGGCTGATAGCCTCAGATTCTTTCTCCTCACTGCAAACACTCTGTGGCTCCTGGCAGCAGCTCCATGCAGGTTCCAGGGTACATAGACATGGAGCTTCTTCAGGAATCTGCATTTCTCTCCTCTTTCCCTACCTTGAACTCATCCGAGATCTCTGACATGAAAGAGGAGATCTGCTTCATGAGCCGGTCGATGCTGCTCTCACTGCCAGTCTTCAGCAGCGTGGTGATGGCCAGGGTGGCAATGCTGCGGTTGGAGTCCGTCACAAGGTTCTCCAGGTCCAGGTTACAGGCAGTCACAGCAGATGGGTGCTTCATGGCCACCTAGAGCAGAGAAGGAAGAGTGGAAATCACTCAACAGACCCAAAAGGCCCAGCTGGAAAAACCCACCAAGTCTCTATAGGCTTTCACTCCTTGCTGGAAAATAAATGCTACAGACTGCACATGAGGCTCATCCCAGACAAACAACTAAGCTGAGGTTAAAGTAACCAGTTATTTCTTCCTGCAGATCTGCATCTCTTGTTGCAAGAGAAGCAACAGTAATAAACAACCTTTTACTATTTTTAACTTGTTCTCCTCTACATATTATGAAAAGAAAGCTCTGAGCTCTCCACAAAAACGGAGCGAGCCTTGCTGTGCAGAACAGCTCGGTGGGTGGAAGCACAGCAGTTACAGACACTGACAGTCTGTTTCTTCTTTAGAGCTTATGGGGTCAAAGGAAAAGCTGCAGCATGGATTGTCACGGCACAGGCAAGAAGCAGCAGCAAGGTTTGATCCCTGTTTCACAAGGGGCTCCTTCAGCACGGCAAGCTCAGAAGGGAAAGCAGTAACACATAAGACCAGTGACACTCTCAGAGAGACCTGTGATGGTGATTGCCTTTTTTTGCCCCCTCTCCTTCTGTAAAATGTTCTTTGAGGCTTTATTCCACACCAAAAGCAATGAAATGTGAGGCTGCAGCCCAGGGTAGAGGTTATTCCCACAAAATCATCACAGAATCATCCCCCCTTTCTCCTGAGTTCTGCACTTCCCTGCACATGGGAACCTCTCACAGCTCCTACCTTGTTGAGAGTCCGGACAGCTGCATACCTCAGTGCTGCTTTGGGGGAGCTGCAGAACAGCTGCAGAACTGCAAGGTGGGAAAACCAATAAAGGCAGATGTTCAAGCAACCCAGTACTGAGAAGTGCTCATACCTAGAGCAAATGCTTCAAGAGAGACAGCTGCAAGTACGAGACAACTAGGAGCATGCTTAAGCAGCAACTGGGAATTCATCATCTTCCTCCCCATTGTCCCCCTTTGCCACACATCCCTGATGACAACTTGTTCTTACCCACGTCCCTCTGCTCCCACAGTGCTGCTGTCTTTTGCAGGATAGCCAACTCCATCACCTTTAATCTTTGATCAATTTGAAACACTGCCCCCCATTCCTATGTTTCTGTCTCAGGACTGGCCTATGAAGGGCACCCTCCTGGTGCAGAGCTGACACAGCCTTCTCACTGCCAACAGCTCCAGCTCAGTGAACGTCTGGACTGGACTGAGCTGGGAAGGCAGGACCCCAACACCCTGGCTTCTTGCACAGTTGCACTCAGGGAGATTTATCAGTTAGAATTCAGCCCCATTTCAAGACCCCTCCAGTAGCCCATACTTGAACACACCAGGCAAATACCTTTACAGGAGCAAAGCTATTCACACACACCACAGGCTCTCAGCAGCAGCATAAAGCAATAAAGGGCTGGGCAGCATTACAAGCCTGAAACTACACAAGGTCCTTGTTTTCTGGGGCAATCTGGAAGTGTCACCACTGCAGGCTCACAGCCCCCTCACCTTGAGGGCCATATTTACCTGAGACAGCCGGAGCCAGCTCTTTGGCCGTGCAGCTGGGCAGGTTCACGATGGCAGATGCAGCTTCATAGACCACCATCTCGTGCTTGTTCCTCAGGCAGCTCTCGATGAAATCAAACAGGGGGCTGTCACGGCTAGGGGGCAAAAACCCCACAAGAATGAGTTAAACCAAAAGGAGCTAACAGACATAAGGAACCCAGCAGCAAACAGGCAGGTCCCAGAGGCTGTGGGAAGGTAAAAGCAACCACAAATCCACTATCCCTGGATTTTGCAGTGGTCATTGCACCACACTTAGAGCGTGCTGGGGCTGGAAGTCAGGCTGCCTTCAGAGAAGGCACCCTGTGCCTTACAGGCTGAAGGGGATCTCCTTCATCCCTCACACACTAAGAGCTGACTGTCCACACCACAAGTCTTATCCTGCAGGAAGCCACGCTGCATACATGGCAGCCAAATAATAACAGAAGACAAAATGAGACAGCTGTTCTTTAGTGAGATATCCTATGCAAAACAGTCCGAACTAAGAAAGTATTCAGTGTGCAAGCATAGAGACGAGATTCATAGAAGCCATCTCACAACTACCACGAAAGCATCCTTCATAATAACAGAGTAGAAGCTGCATGCTGATCTTCAAAGACAGAAATAATTGCCCTGATGAGATGACAACTGAGCCAGCAAGAGGAGATAGAAGCACGACCTGAGGAAACGCTTCCAGCAGAGCCCCCTCACCTGCCAGCCTCCTCCTCCAGCAGCTTGCTGGCTACTCGAATCATCATGCAGTAGGCAAAGGGTGACTTGAGGCCATGGCGTGTGAACTTGCTGAGCATCTTGTTGACGGCCAGGCGGTCGTTCTTGCGCACGTGGTACAGCAAGCCCAGAGCGTGGTACTGCACAGGGAAAGAGACTGTCACAAACCCGTGGTGTACTCTGCCCCCTTCATCCTCTGCTGCACAGGCTGGCACCCACTGCTTGCTATTCCCCGTGTTGGTGAAGGGTTTCCCACCTGCACCATGATGTTGTCACTGGAAGCTGCCTCCTGAGCCTCATTTACCCAGCGTTTCACCACGTCATAACTGGTCTTCAGCAGGTGCTGGTGGGAGAAAAAGCAACAGATAACCCATGACAGGAAGGGGGAAGCGTTGGGAATCGCAGCTCATAGTAAGCAACGAGCCTTCCCCCATGAGGGTGCTGCTGGCAGCACCTTATAGAAGAGTGAGGGATCAGCCTGCAGAGACCCAACCATTATGGCTGCAGCCTCAAGAGGCTCATAATCTCCCACAAAATCAGTGCCAGTCCCTCAGTTCACAAAGAGAGAAGCAGCAGCAGTGACACCCTGAAACTCCCAACATCTCCAGTCCCACCACAGCCAAACACTTCCCAGCCTGAGTGTCCCTGCGGCCCGCCCTGCAGGGATTACATACCAGGGAGGACACCAGAGCGGAGCTGGACACGCTCGGCACTTTGTCCACGATGGCTTGCTTCATGTAGCGCTCGATGGCCTGCAACATGGTGCTCTGCAGGGAGAGGGAAACCACAGCTCAGAGGTAAAGCCATTGGGAGTGTGAAAGGGGAGATGCACAGGCATGAAAAGCAGAGAGGGAGCTGGAATGGGGGGAAGTAGGGAAAGTGAAGGGCTCAGGGCTGCCCAAGGGAACAGCAGCACTTACATCAGTGATCTGACAGAGCGCTCTCACAGCAGGGCCGCGGTAGTTGTCATCCTTCCCAGTCATGTCTTTGGTTAGGCTGGTTGGAAACAGGAAGCTCTCAGAGCTGCGGTCCTAAGCAGAGCTCACACAGAGCAGGAGGCAGCCAGCACCACAGCTCAGTGCCAAACAGGCGGCTCAGGAAGGAGGAAAAGCCAGCACTCGGGTTCCAAGCCCAGCAGCAGGCTGTGTGGGCTCCTGAGCACCGAGCAAAGCCAGAGCACACACACAGATATCACTGAGGCATTTGCCTGCATTACTGAAGGCTCATTCCTGCCCTTTCCCCAGGGTCCTGGTCAGTGTGAGACCATCTGTGAAGGGATGGGAGTTCATCACATCACAGCACTTGGCTCACACCCTCAGGCTCCTGTCTCCCCACACCAGCCTTTCAGTGGCATGATCAGCAATTCAGGAACAACTCACAGGGAATTTTACTCCTAGGTGAAGCTGCACCCCTGTGCTGCTCGGGGAGCAGTAAACCCTTGTCTACCTGCAGAAAGCCTGGGGATTTCTGCCAGACATCTACTAAAAGCTTTAAGGCATCTAGACAGGGAAGTAGGATTTAATGAAAGGGGACAAACCATCAGTGCTGCCATACCATGCAATCAAAAGATACCATCCAAACACCCATGGGCATGGGATGTGGGGACACAGCACAGTTCACACGCATCACTAGGAGCTCAGCATCCATACTTTAATGGCCTCTTTTAAAGGAAAACGCCTCACCAAGGGCATTCCCTGTTCTCACCCTGCTTAGGGACAAGTTATCTGCAAGAGGCTGGACAGGCACTGCTGGAGGGCACGTGAATATGACAGTAAGAAAAGTGAAGTGACTGACCTGCTGGTAACAATGATCACATCTTCTGCAATCGAAGACATCTCCTTGATAGTCAGGTAACACATCCTGCGAAGAGTTGGCTGACAAGGAAAGAGGGAAGACAGACATTAGCTGGGAGGATCCCAGATAGGAAGGGATCTCAGTTTTCCCTGCTTCTATTGTGAAGATCAAGAAGAACCTGATACCTTCAGGGAGCCTCAGTGCCCATGTGTAAAACATGTACAAGCCCCCTACTGTAACAAAACACCTCTTCCTCATTCTACCTGTCCCACCCAGATCAGGCAGCTCCAGGCAGGATGGAAATGCTGATTGCATAAAAACACAGATCTCCAGGCTGAAAAAGACACTGTTGACAGCTTGTCCCATCAGGCAAATACAGCAGAAAACAAGCAGACTTACATCATTGGACTGGAACAGCTTTGTCATAGCAAAGAAGGATTCTGTAGCTTCCATGACACCAAGGTGCTCCCCCTAGAAGACGTTTGGAAGGAAGGAAGGAAATGCCAGTTATCATAACCAGCTTTGGGCCTGCTGCATGTGTTGGTGTAGATTCTATAGGTGTGGATTCTCTCTCCCTTACCTGGTTTATGAGATACAGGATCTTTGTGAGGATATGAGCACATTTTCGTGGGTTTATGGGAGTCTCATTAAACACTCGTGCCTGGAAACAAAGCACAGGCAACACTGCTGGCACCAGTACCCCTCACAAACACCACCCTGTCTGGTCTTGGCCACTGATACAAACACCACAAGGTATGGCAAGATCCTTAATGACTTTGGATCAGATTCTCCTTAATTCCTGCTAAACAGTTGTGTCTACAGCCTGGCATTGCGATTCCAAGTGCAATTAAGGTTTAAAGGCCAGATCCTCATCACACTTGCCCTCCCACCAGTCTGGCCTGTGTGCTAGCTCTGGCTGTGTGAAAGATGCACATGAGCCCTGCGAGGCTGACGGGAGCCAGCACCATTCACAACAACACAAGCAAAAAGACAACACAAACAGCAGGGGCTGGGGACTGAGAAGTTCATCTGCTGTCGAGCAGAAGGGCAATTCAGAGCAGATCCACAGATTACTCAGTAACCACTCACACCCTACTCGTTAACTTTGTCACCTATGAGACACTTGGGGTATCCAGGGCAAATTTCACAACTTTGCTGGTTTAGGGTGAGCTTTCCCAGGTAAGTTTATTCATTTCATCACCAGTTATAGCTCACAGTCTCTAATTTGTTAAAGACCATTCCTGCCTTCTCCCTTCCCTCCAACAATAAAACCAGAACACATAGGAGCACTGCCCGTTTCTTTCAGCAGGACTGTAACAAACCCCCTCCCTTGCTGAAAGCTCTCCAGTGGCTGACTCAAGAGAGGGAGAGACTCCATCCACAAAGGGGTGCACAGAGGAGATCTCCTGCGGGTTTACCTCTTGCAGCACTGCACTCTTCTCCAGGTGCTGGAATGGGTTGGAGCCCCCACCTGCAAAACAGAGGGAGTAAAGCTCTTTCCAGGGATAGTGCTATGGGAAAGCAACTTTCTGACCATGCCCATGCTTTAGAAACAGAGTGAGCATTTTGAGATAACTTCCTTCATGAACACCAAGCAACCAGAGCTCCCTCTTCAAAGTCCTATTCATTGCATGTCCTCATAGCAGTTAGGGGAGGCAGAGTAGACAGGACATTCTTTGGTTGCCATCCTCTGCTAGCCATGAACCTGGTAGACTGATCAGCTGTAAAGTAACTGCTCCACTGCTGTCCCCAAAGACCTGTGTGCAGCCCAGGGCTGGGAGCTCGCTGATATTAGAGCATCAGTAAGGCTTAGAAACAAAAGCTCAGCAAGGAGAGGCATCTCTTGCCAGACTGTCAAGTCAGGAGGGCTTTAGCCCTCCCTTATAGACCAACCAGGAAACCACAGGTAAAGTATTGTTGGCTCTATCTCTAATGAGGAGAACAAGAGAATGGACCAGTGAGCCTGGGCCCAGAGTAACTTCCATTGTTCCACTTAACAGAACAAATGCTATTAAATAATTAACCCCCTCACAAATTAAGGATGAGATAATCAGAGGGGAAAGCACTATCACCCTGCATGGTTTCTATTAGCTTGGCTCCTAAGCCTCTCGAGCTGTAGCCTTTCAGAAGCTGGCAGTTATGGATAAGCAGGTTTCAATTAGTACCTATGTTCTGCCTGGCCCTGGGACAAAATGCAGTGATTTCCAGCACTGCTCCAACATTTAACAAGCCTGATCTGCTGGAGAGCAAGGACACAGCTCCTGGGCCCAGCACTGACCTGACCTGGGCCTGAAGCACCCTACACTGGTGCCAGGAGGCTTTGCATGAGTGAAGCTTACACTGGAAGAGAACAAGTCTGCACTCGGGCTTCTTCCCAGATCATAAACTGCCCTCCTCTGGCTCAGGAAAAGTCTGCAAATGCAGCCGGGAGCTGAACAAAGCAGACACTTAGGTGGAGTTGAGGAAAGAAGAAAACAAGGGGAAGGACAAAATCAAGGTCTCTGGTGTGAATATGAGCCAGTTCTAGCAGAAACATGTGAACATGTTCCCAAAACCTGCCCAGCAGCACAGCATTTCCCACAGCCCAGCACGTCTATGATCCCTAAATCGGGCATGAGTAACAGAGCATCACTTCATCATCTGTCATAGCACTGAGGAGCTTGAAATACACTGCACTTCTCGGTCCTCACAAGCACCCTGTGTCAGAGCACTCTTCCATCAGAGGAGGAGGATGCCGGGAAGCAGAGGCTGGGTTCAGTCACCTCGTACCAGGTGATTAACAACAACCTGGAACAGCCACGGACCAAGCAAGGGCCTGGGAGCAATTGTGTGCCCAAAATAACATCTCCAAATGCATTGCTGAGAGCCAGTGAAAGCAGCTCATCCATGGCTACATAAAGAAGACATGGAGAGCAAAGACACAGGAGCCAGTTAAGCAGACATTCACCTCAACAGGAAGCCAGTCCTGTTAACCCTCACGTGGAATAAGCAGGGATACAAGGCCTGTAAATTAGGGGATGACATGCTCCATCTAACACCAAGAATGACAAGCACTCAGGCTGTACGTTTTGGACATACACACGCACAGGAGAAAGGCAAGCACAGCAAATGCTAAGAATCTTCATCTGAGACAGCCGAAATAGGATGAGAAGTAAAACCCAGCATCCCAGACTGGTTTGGGTTGGACCTTACAGCTCCTCCAGTTCCAACCCCCTGCCAACACCTTCCTCTAGAGCAGCTTGCTCAACAAAATGCAACAGCAAATTAAAGCACGGAAGCTGCAGCGGCAGAAGGAGAGCTCTGTGAGCGCTTGGTATGAACAAAATCAACAAGGGTCAGCACCATCAGACAAGGAAGTGCATCTCCTGCCAGCCCTGGGCACAGGCAATGCCAGTACCTTGAAGCGTGTGGCAGGTACAGATGGGTACAGTCCCAAAGGAAAAGCCAAGCACAATTCCCCTCCAACAGCCACCCCACTAAAATCTCCACTTATCAAGACTGACCGAAGGCTCTGGACAAGGAAAGCAATGGCAAAGCATTCGGTGCTCATGCAAATCAACGGCAAGCTCGGTCCCATGGAACAACCAACCACTGGATTCACACCGAACCTGTTTGCTCAGGAGGTACTGCTCTGTCACACAGAACAAGGAGCGCAGACAGCTTCACAGGGAGAGGAAAACAGCACCAGGCACAAGACAGCACTGTCCTGTCTAGCCTCGACTCTGCCTGCATTACACACCCCATAGAACATCAGCCTCTCCTTACTACTCAAGCCCGAAGCTTTGGAAGGTCAAGCAACCTCTCTGTGTGTCTTCACTGCACTCAGCCCTTCAGCTCCAGAAACACAAACCGGATTCTACTCTGCCTCAGCGCCTGGTCTGTGAGCTGGGTAACTGTGAACAGGGCTAGAACACCCCACAAGGAGTCCCGGGCTCCACACTGGGGGACGCAGCAGGTAACCTTGGTGGACTGTGTACTGCGGCTGGCCTAGCCTCCAGCTGTAGCAGTGGGAGCATGGCAGCAGCCCCCCATTGCCATAGAGGTCTCCCCTCGCAGCCCCCCATTGCCACAGGGGCCTCCCCTCGCAGCCCCCATCGCCGCACGGGTCCCCCTCGCAGCCCCCCATCGCTACAGGGGTCTCCCCTCGCAGCCCCCCATCGCCGCACGGGTCTCCCCTCGCAGCCCCCCATCGCCACAGGGGTCTCCCCTCGCAGCCCCCCATCGCCGCACGGGTCTCCCCTCGCAGCCCCCCATTGCCACAGGGGTCTCCCCTCGCAGCCCCCCACTGCCACAGGGGTCTCCCCTCGCAGCCCCCCATTGCCACAGGGGTCTCCCCTCGCAGCCCCCCACTGCCACAGGGGTCTCCCCTCGCAGGCCCCCATTGCCACAGGGGTCTCCACTCGCAGCCCCCCATCGCCGCACGGGTCTCCCCTCGCAGGCCCCCACTGCCGCAGAGGCCTCCCGTCGCAGGCCCCCGTTGCCCCACGGGTCTCCCCGTCCCAGCCCGGCTCCCCCGCGCCCCCTCACCCGACTCCTCGTCCTTCTTGTCGAACTTCTTCAGCATGGTGCTGCCGGTGCTGCCGCCGCCCCCGCCCCGTGGCACCGGTACCGGAGGGGTCGTCACACTGGGACTGGGACGGGACACTGGGATCCCTGGGGGGACGCTGGGCAGGGGAAGGGAAGGACAGCACCAAGGGAGACAATGGGGCCCCAAGAGGCACCCTGGGGCTCAACAGGGGGAGATGGGGCAGTGAGCAGGACACGGGAAGGGGGGATCCTGGCAGGGGCTCAGTGCTCCGGGAGGCAAGGGGGTGCACCGGGGAGAACCCCTCCTGGGCACGGGCATTGGTGCCCTGGAGCGTCCCTGCTGTGACACACCGGTGTTGGCTGCTCCTCCTGTCCCCGCTGCCACCGACACTCACAGACCCTGGGTGCAGCGCTGCCCAGGCACCTCCCATGCCCCAGGGCAGGCAGGAAGGCAAAGGACTCCTCACCCATCCCACCACCTCACCCCAGCCCGCCCCTGTCTGGCACATCCCCTCACCAGCTACCACAACACCGGGTGTGGGGGCACCCCAACTGCTCCCGACCCCTTCCCAAAGCCGGTGCCGGCTCCGAGGCGCGGGGGCTGCACTCACCCTGCAGCGGGTACTCCCCGAAGAGCATGGCCGTATCCCACCGCGTCCCGCAGCCCCGGCCCCGTTCGCACCTCGCTGTACTTTGCACGGGGGCCGCTCCCGCTGCCCTTATCTCCCAGCGGCGGTGAAGACGGTGACGCCGGCAGCACAACACCGTGTCCAGGCCAGGTTGAAGGGGGCTTGGAGCACCCTACTCTAGTGGAAAGTGCCACTGCCCGTGGCAGGGGTTGGAGCTGGAGGAGCTTTAAGGTCCCTTCCAACACAAACCAGTCTGGGACTCCATGACTCCAAAAACCACAAGAAGTCGTGTTTGATGCCACCTTTAATTGTGCACATGCACCAGCTCCAGTGCCAGGGCTCATGGAGGATGTTGTGTGCTGCAGCCACCCAGGGAGAGGCAGGATGTGGAAAACCTGCCCGTCTGGATGTGCCCTTTGGAGACACCCCAGTGCCGGGCGAGCAGGGACCCAGGCACAGGAGCACGGCAGCACCTGGGGCTGGACCCAGATGTGCTCAGCAAAGGCAAACCCGGCTGTACCTGCTCTGGTGGTGCCGAGGTGACAGTCATTAAACCAAGTCCTGCCCGTGGCTGCAGCTTGTGCTGTGGGCACCGGGTCCGTGGGGAGAAGGTGCTGTGCCTGCAGCTCCCTGCAGGAATAGTGATGGCACCCCAATGGCACCCCTCTGTCCATGGCCCCCAGCAGCCCTGCTTCCAGCTCGATCTCTGGCCATGCAGGTCACCTCCTGCGCCCAAGCCGGGCCATCAGCTCGGCATTGGCGGCTGCCTTGGCCTGCAGCTCCTTCTCTCTGGCCAGCTCAAGCAGGGTGCTCAGGACATGAGTGGGGACATCCAGTGACAGAGACACCTTCCTGCCCTTCTTCCTGGGAGCAGGTCTCTTGGCAGCTGGGCTCATCAGCCAGGGCAATGCTTGTCTCTCTGTCTCCTTTAGTGGGCTGGCTTTGTCCGGATGAGCCCCTTCCACAGAGCCATGCTCACCCCTCCTCGTTTTGGGGAGACCCGGCAGCAGCTCTTTAGCACTGATGGTCTCCTGCCGCATCAACTTGGCTCCATCCCCAGCTCCAGATGCCGGTGAGAGCTGCTGGTGACTCAGCCCCTTCCAAGTTCTTGCTGGCGCCCCAAGGACCACCAGGAAGGTGAGCAGCATCCTGCAGCGCAGCAGCACGGGCAGTGCCTGCGGGGAGCACACAGGGGGTGCTGAGCACCACCGACAGCCCCCAGGCAGCCGCCCATGCCCAGCGGTGGAGGTGCCTTCAGTTTTCCACCCTGATTTTGACCTTTCAGCAATGGTGGGGTAGCTCTGGGGAGGCTGAAGGGGACTTGGGAATCAAATGAGCTGGGGGTCCCTGTCCTTCCCTGCAGCCCCGGGCTGTCCCCTCCGTTTCACACCCTGCAGCCCTTTGCCACCAGCAGAAACAGCTCCCCGGGTGGGGAGGAGTGGCTCTATGGCGACCGCGGGTGCTCCCAGCCCTGCCCTGCCCTTTGGCCCGGGAAGGGTGACGTGTGGGGCTGCCCTCCTCCCACAGCTTCCCAGCAGATGCCATCCCCGCGCTCTCTGGGGCAAAAGCCCCCCCCCAGGGGGGACATGAGCCACTTGGCCTGGAACACGCAGTGGGTGGGTGGCAGCAGGGTGACGAGGGCACAGGTCTGTCCGTGAGCCTGAGTGGTGCTGAGCCTCAGCATCTTCCTCCACCCTGTTCCCATCCTGGAACCAGAGGGACCCCGGGGGTGTGCGGGGTGCTGTGCTGTGGGGTGAGGGTCTGGGTGTCGTGCTATGGGTTGGGGGTCAGAGCGGCTGCAGGGGCATTGCCGCACAAATCCTACCCTATGGCAACTTCCCCCTAACCCTAACCCTGAATCCCCTGGAATTTGAGGGTTGGAACTAGATGATCTTAAGGTCCTTTCCAACCCTGACTATTCTAGGAGTCTAGGATTGTAATCAGTCACCTGGAGAGGTTTGACAGCTGAAGGAAGGCAGTAAAATGCATCCAACCTCCTGCACCCCATCTCCAGGGTAAAGCTCTTTGGAAGGTTCTGGAAGGGGTGGCTGGAGCGGATTTGATTCACTGGAAATCAGGTTATTGTCGGAAAAAGTGGAGTAAAGCATCCCCCCCACCACCCCCATTTCCCAGGCCCTCATCCCCCAGAACCCCCCCAAAGGAAGCTGCACCTCACCATTTCCAGTGGGTCCTCGTCCTCTGCTGCTCAGGCAGCTCCCAGGGTGGGTACCACGGTTTGCCCTGCTCCCCACCAAGCCCTGGCTCTTATCCTGCTCCAGCTCCAACCACAAGGGGTGACGGGGACACACCATGGGTACACGGGGGGGTGGAACAGACACAACGTTATTAATACACTTTGCCTAATAGCGGGTGAAATCATCCTGGCTGTGGGTGGGTGGGTGCTCCCTTGCTGCTCCATCAGTGCATTGGGGGGGATTCCGGGAACCTGGAGTGGACCAGGGGTCATTGTTTAACATCTGACTCCATCCAACCGAGCCTTCCTGCTCCTGCCAGCCTCGGGTGAGCCCTTAAGGGAGCAGAAAGCACAGAACCTGTCCCCCTGGCTGGGAGCTGAGGTGCTGGTGGCATTGCCAGCCCCTGCCGTTGTGCCAAACGAGGATCCCGGCTGTCTCCTGGTGATGCCATGGCCCGATGGGGACATACCAGGAGACATCACCTCCCCGCTGTGCCAGCCCTGGAGAGCACAGTGGGTAGCAGGCTGCAGGTGTTAGCCCCACACAGCAGGGTTTACCCCAAAGTCCCCCCCTTAGAGACTGTGGGAGCATGCAGGGGCTCTCGGGCTCGGCAAGCACCTGTGAGGCGAGTTGGGTGCTCAGCCTGGAGTGCTGCCCAGGGCACAGTGTTGGGGGGGCTGGGGTCAGGCCGCTGGGGGTCCTGCCCTCCCCATGGCCACAGGGTGAGCGATCCCAGCCCAGCCTCCAGCGGTGGCAGCAGAAACAGTGCCAGCTCTGTCCCTGTGCCAGGACCTCCCACCCAGCAGCCAGAATTAGCTGCGGGCGCTGATTCATCCCGCAGCACCGCAGCCCCACGTGCCGGCACGTCATGGCCCGGCCGGGGGGTCACGGCCCTATCTGCGTCAGCCGAGCATGTTCCAGGCACAGGGACAGGGCACTGGGGTGCCCAGGGAGCAGGGACCCCAGCCCTGATGAGCATCACCTGCTGCCGGGGGCAGGGAGATGCTCGGTTCAAGAGCAGGTTCCCAGCTCTTACACTGCCCATCCTCAGGGGTTCCCCAGTGTTGACTCCCCTGGGTTAAAGGCCGAGGTGCGAGTGGGAGGGTATTGCAGGGAGAAAGCCTCTGCTCTCCACACAGCTCTTTCTTTGCCAAACCATCGCAGCCACAAAACGGGAACCAGGCCCCGGTTGAGGTTAAGGTGAAATTTATTCAGATGGAGGTGGTTGCGGGGAGGGGAGGAGGGATGGGGGGAGGCAGCGCCTCTCCCAGGGATGTGGGCAGAGAGTGGGGGACATTTGGGGTCTGGGGAGACAGGAAAAGGGATGAGGGTGTTAGATGAGGGGACCCCAACTGTGCCCAGCCCGAGTGCCGCTCCAGGGCCACCAGAGAGGGAGCAGGGGCAAGCACCATCCCATTGGCAGCAAATAACTTAAAAAACACACTGGGAACAGCCCAGGAAACCTCCAGGTGGGAAAGGGGTGAATAAGGGTTGATACAAATTTCACCTTAACAGGCAATAAAACCGATATGAAAGAAAAACCCCATGAGCAGCAAAAAGACAGATTAGAAATAGCACCAGGTTTCTGCCGGGGGTCCCGGCTCTGCAGCAGCCCAGCCCTGGGCAGGGGCAACCGGATGTGCCATGGGACAGCCCAACCTGCAGGATACTCCCTGCAGAATGCTGCCCGTGGGATGATGCCCGTGTTATGCCTGTGGCTGTGCTCCTGCCTCACCGCCAGCATCACCACGGGCACCTGCAGAGAGAGATCCGAGGAGCTGGAGCCGATGTTTGTGACCAGCATCATCCCCCTCAGCTCTGCACCGGCTGAGCCCGCGGCACCCGGTGGGGACGCTGCCGGGGCTGCCGGTGCCAGCGCTGTGCTGGTCCGTGCCGGGCGTACCTGCCCCGGGGCGCTGCCCGCAGCGCAGCTCGCACTCCTCCCGGCTGTCGAAGCGGTTGCTGTTCCCCCCGCAGCCGCTGTAGACGAAGGGCCGGCACTCGGCGCCCCGCTGGCTGTGGTACCAGCGCAGCGTGTAGCGCCGGCAGCCCCCCTCGTCCAGCGGCAGGCTGCAGGGCTCCGCTGTGGGGCAAACAGCAGCAGTGAGGGGGGCAGAGCCGCAGCACCGTGGTGATGGAGGCAGAGGGGTAACCCCCGAAGGCAGGAGACACACACACACACACGCACACACACCCCGCTCTGCTGGGGGCTATGAGAACCCCTCCTGCGACTCGTGATCTGCCACGGGCAGGGACCCCTTCCACTAGAGCAGCTTGCTCCAAGCCCCTGTGTCCAACCTGGCCTTGAACACTGCCAGGGATGGGGCAGCCACAGCTTCTCTGGGCACCCTGTGCCAGCGCCTCAGCACCCTCACAGAGAGGAACTTCTGCCTAAGCAGCTCACCACCCATCACAGCCTGCTCTGAGCCGTCCATCTCCGGGACCTCATCGTACTCCTCCTCCTCCTCCTCTCCGTACTCGCTGTCATACTCGAGGTCATCAGCATCAAGTGTGACTCCTCTGTGCTGCCCTGGGAGACAACAACGGGTGTCAGCAGCCCCCCTCCTGCCCCTGCATCCCTCCTGTGCTGCTCTGCACATGCCTGCACGCACAGAGCACACACGTGCACACCTGCACACACACAGCACACACGTGCACGCCTGCACACACACATTCCTTGCTGCCCTCTCCTTGCCTCCTTCTTTAACCAAAGCCCCCAGGCCAAGCATGGGTGCTGCTGGGTTATCCCTCAGTGCCTGACATGGAGGGCAGGATGTGACATACATGGAGCAGGGCAAAAACGGGATGGGGCCTAAAAGCACAGGAATGACACTCACCCTCCTCTTCCTCAGTGTGTGACAACTTGAGCACAGGGACTGCAGGGACGGGCTGGGTGGGAAAGAGCCCTGTGAGGAGGAAGAACATGGTGCAGGTATCAGGGAGGAGGCAAGGGGAAGTGGGGCGCATCCCCCCTGCTTCCCAGGGGGAAAACAGCCCTTGCTGGTGTAGAGCCCATCAGATGAGGATGGGGATGAGAAAGGGCACAGGGAGGCACACATCCCGATGGGGCCAGGTCTTGTATGTCCTCTGGGCTCTCCATCACCTGCTTGGCCGCGGTCCCTGTCCTGGCGGATGCTCCTTCCTCCTCCCTGGGCAGAGCGGAAGCTGCTCCTGGCCTGAGCTCCCCAGCCTCCTTGGGGAGAAAGCACCCACCTCACCGCAGCCCCTTTGCCTCCATCCCTCCACCCCACTGCTCCAGCCTCCCATCCCCTGCAGCAGCCCTGCCCCTGCAGCCCCCCAGCCCCAGCTCCAGCACCAGGCATGGATGGGCACTGTCCCTGTGGTCCCTTCCTGGTCAGGCAGACCCCAGCAGTGCCCAGACCCCTTTGGCACCATCCTGAGCTTGGGATCCCTGCGGCACCACGCACCATCCCTTCTCCCTGTACATGGTCCCGCGCTGGTGCTGGCCCTGGCTGAAGGGGTTCCATGAGGGTCACAAGGGGGTGACAAGGGTGTTTCAGGGGTCCCAGCTGCCTCCAGCACCCCCAAAAACCGGCGGCACACACGAGTACTGGGACCCTGCTGGTGCCACATGCAAAGGGCAAGGGGTAGGAAGGGGAAGCCACAACCTGAGAGCTCACGGGAGTCCAGGCGCTGCGGAAAGCGGCCACCACAGGCTGCGGGAAACAGGGGGCCGGGGTCAGGGACAGTGGGGCCAGAGCCCAGCCCGGGGCAGGGGCAGTGGGACCAGAGCCCAGCCCGGGGCAGGGGGATGCTCACCGCAGTGCTGGCTCATCTCCTGCCGCACGAAGGCACGGATCTCCTCCTCCTGCCCCGCACGGAGAGGGGCAAAAGACCCAAATCACAGCAAGGATAGTGCAGTTAGAGAGGAAGAGCTCTTCCCCACCCCCAGCAGAGCCCGGAGTGGAGGGAAGCCTCTCACTGGCAGCAGTGGGATGAATCCGGCACCCCGGCTCCCCATCCCATCCTGATGACCTGAGCACCGCGAGCCAGTGCCGGCTCCCTCTTAGCTCTTACCGTCATTCCCGGCTCCCCCTTCTCCCCACGCTGTCCCTGGGTGCCGGGACTGCCCTGGGGACAAGCAGAGGGAGGTGGGAGGCTGGTCCCAGCCGTGGCTGGCCGGGCAGCGCAGGGACCCGCTCACCAACCTGCTGCCCCCTCTCGCCGGGGATGCCGGGCACGCCGCGGGTCCCCGGCACCGACTGCCCGGGGGGACCTCGCTCCCCCTGCAAGGAACACAACTCAGGACCTGCCTGGTGGCTCTGGATCCCCTCTGCTCACCTAGCGCCGTGGATGTGCTGAGTTCCCAGTCCCCGCACCCTGGGACAACTGTGCAGGTGGGGATGGGGATGGGGACAGGGACGGGTCCTCAGGCTCCCACCCCTGGGCAGGGGGGCGCAAGGGGCAGGGACAGAGCTGGGACATGGCTCCTGATGACACCAACCCCTAGCCCACAATGGGGACAAGACCCTCCCCTTCCGACAGTGCCTAGAGGGGAACCAGCCCCCCGCGGTGGTGGGGTCTCACCTTCTGGCCTTGCATGCCCTCAGGACCTCGTGGGCCAACGCTCCCGGGGGGTCCAGGGGGGCCTGGAGCACCATCACTGCCCCGGGGACCAGGGCCACCGATGACACCCGGAGCACCCTGCAGGAGAGCAGGGGTGAGGCTGGTGGAGCTGGAGCCCCCAGCCCCAGAACAGGCACCACGGGCACCCTAAAGCACCAGCGCCTTCTTGCGAAGGGAGGGGATTTGTTGTCACTTCAGTGACAATTCAGAGCAGCACTGAACGCCTCTCCTGAGAGCATCGGGTTCTGAGGTGCTGCTGGGTCCTGGACAAAGCAATGCAGGGCAACGCACACCAGCCTGCTCACCCGCTCTCCCTTCTCCCCCTGGTCTCCTTTGGCTCCCTGCTGCCCGTCAAATCCCCGGTCACCCTGCGAAGAGGAAGGGACAGGCAGCAGGGAAAGGCAGAGGGGACAGGCAGCCGGCAGCTGAAGCGCCAGCCCAGCTTGTCCCGGCACTGCCCCCATGTACATACCTTGGGCCCCATGAGTCCCTCCTTGCCGGGGATGCCGGGCGGTCCGGACAGCCCCAGCTCTCCCTGTGGGTGACAGGGAGGTGTCCATCAGCCACCAGCCGCACGTTCCTCCACCACCCGGTCAGCACAGCACTTACCGGCTCGCCTCTCCTCCCAGGCAGCCCCGAGCGCCCCGGCAGCCCCGGCTCGCCCTGCAGGACAGGGGCAGGACAGGGGCAGGGTGGTCAGTCTTGTGCCCCCATAGTGGGGCCGAGATCTGGTCGCAGCCATCTCCCTGCTCCCAGTGGCTGGCAGAGGGGATCCGAAGGGCTGCAGCCTCTGGGCAGCACCCAGGCTCGGGCAGCACCCTCAGGCACACACTCACCTTCTCGCCCTTGTCCCCATCGAGGCCACAAGCGCCCTTCATGCCCCGGTCACCCTGTGAGGATGAGGGGAGTCAGAGCCATGCCCAAGGGATGTGGGTCCTGTCTGGGGGTGGGCAGAGGCCAACCCACCTTTGGGCCGCGCATGCCCAGGGGTCCCGTGTCCCCCTTGTCCCCACGTGTTCCAGGGATCCCATCACGGCCGGGCTGACCCTGCAGGATTGAACACATGAGGGGTCTGCTCCCTGTCCTGCCATGGGCTGGCACCATGGGCTGCAGTGGCACCGAGATGCGGCTCCTCACCGGCTCACCGGGCTCCCCTGGTGCTCCCACCTCTCCCTGGGGATGGCAAAGGCATTGGTCAGGGCAGGTGAGGGGATGGTGCCCCAGCACCCCCCCCAGCACTCCCCCAGCAACGGGGGGTTCCAGGTCCTCACCTTCTGCCCACCGGGGCCACGGGCCCCTGGGAAGCCAGTGGAGCCCTTCTCGCCTTGCTCCCCTCTTGTCCCCTGCAAGGAGAGACCAGATCAACACAGGGCAGGAGGGAGAGCTCTGGCTATGGCACAGCCCCATGGAGCCACAGGGACCACAAAGACTGGCTCCAGCAGCTCCCCTTGCTGGGGCTCATCGAGCCAGGGTGCCCACAGGCATCACACCCTGGTCCCTGGGTCCAGCAACAGCCCTCCATGGTCCCCAACCCAGTAGCCCCCAGCCCCACACAAGCCCCCCCAGCCCCATACCTTCTCTCCAGGCATTCCTTGCTCCCCTTTGTCCCCCTTGTCCCCTTCTGTGCCCTTCAGGCCACGGTCTCCCTGCAAAGTGGGAAACACAGGGACAGGTCAGAGCATGGGGAGATGCTCAGGTAACGTTGGGATGCAGAAAACAGAACTCCCTGGTCAGGGATGGGGGAGAGATGGAGGCAGGGAGGATGGGGACAGAGAGGATGGGGACAGCTCTTACCGGCTCCCCCTTGCTGCCCCGTGCCCCGGCGGGCCCCTCCACCACCACAGTATCGCCCTGCACAAGGGAATGACAGAGATGGGGTAAGCAGGGGGTCAGCACTGCTGCCCTCCTCCCGCTGCCCCATGCTGGGGACTCACCTTGTCTCCTTTGGGCCCCGGGGCCCCAGCGTCTCCCTGTGAGGAAGGGGAGATGGGGAGATGCTGCAAGGATGCCAGCAGGGAGTGACAGCACCCCTGGGACTGGGGACCCTGACCCCTGGGGTGCATCGTTCACACCCCTGGCTCCCAGAGCCCCTCACCTTGTCCCCACGCTCCCCCCGGTTCCCTGGCAAGCCCTGTGAGAGAGAGAAGACAGAAGAGGAGAGAGAAGGAGTGCTGGAGGCTCGGGGGGGGGGGGGGGGCAGCCGGGGGGGTATTTACCACCGGCCCTCGGTCCCCTTCTGGCCCCGGGCGCCCGTCTTCACCCTGCGAAAAGAAAGGGATGTGAGGAGGGGTCTGCGATGGGGGCACCCAGCACCCCCCAGGGACAGCCTCTGGCTTGCCTGGGGACACGGGGGCTGTGTTGGGGACACGGGGGCTGTGCCTGTACCTACCCGTGGCCCTGGGTCTCCACGCTCTCCTCTGGCCCCAGGCAGCCCGGCCCCCGGCGCACCCTGCCATGGGATGTCAAGAGCTCAGCCCTGCCCTTGCTGCCCCAGCCATGCCGTGTGCCCCCCACGGCACTGGACACCCCACACAGGGTCCCTGCCACCCCCCCCGGGGGCTGGGGGTACAGCAGGCTCCAAGTGCCACCATCCAGAGCGGGCTCAGCATCCCCAGGGTAACTGCATCAGGGACACCCTGTGTAAGGAGCAGCCCTCGTGCTGCAGGACCGTGCCCTGTCCCTACCTTGTCACCTTTCAGGCCAGCAGCCCCCTGGATGCCCTAGAGGAGAGGAGAGGAGAGGAGAGGGGTGAGTGATCCATGTGAGGAAGGCGATGCCAAGCACCCCATGAAGCACTCCGGGCTCCCAACCGGAGCCCAGCAGCCCCAGCCCGGGGTGGGATGTGCCTGGGGGGGGTGCCCACCACCCTGCCCACATCAGCGGGCACCCGGGCACTGCAGCCCCACACTCACGGCCGGCCCCGGGGGCCCTGCAGGTCCCGGTGCTCCGGGGGTGCCGTCTCTCCCGGGAAAGCCGATAAGACCCTGTAGGGAAATGGGTGAAAGGCAGGGACTGCAGTGGGGGGGCAGGGGTGTCCCACTGCCACTGCCCTGGGCTCCAGGGTCACCCACTGTACCCTCTCTCCTGGGGGCCCTGGTGGGCCAGGCTGCCCACTGTCCCCTCTGAGCCCCGGCTGTCCTGGTGTCCCAGCGATGCCAGCTAAGCCTGGGGGTCCTGGCAGTCCTGGCAAGCCGATGTCACCCTAGAACAAGGAGGAAAACGATGTGGCCCATGAAGACAGCCCCTCGGGAGCATGCTCCCCCCTTGGCCAGGGCAGCAGCGGGGCGCTGGGGATGTGGTGCCCCAGGTGACAAGGGGACAGGGGTTACCTTCAACCCCGGCGGCCCATCCTGTCCCCGCGGTCCCTGTGCGCCGACCCCTGGTGATCCCTGTATGGGGCACAGAGCGTGGGGCACATCCCCTGGCCTGCAGGTACCGCATGCCGGGGGCACTGTGCCACCCGGAACAGACACCCACCTTCTCCCCTTTGGCTCCAGAGGACCCTTTGGCTCCCTGTGAAGACACGAATGCAC
This sequence comes from Pezoporus occidentalis, assembly GCF_034315485.1. Lineage (NCBI taxonomy): Eukaryota > Metazoa > Chordata > Aves > Psittaciformes > Psittacidae > Pezoporus > Pezoporus occidentalis. The sequence goes on along the minus strand of NW_026912929.1, from coordinate 646,860 downwards.
CGGTAAGGACTGAGCTGTATATGATGAGGGCACAGGTCCTCTGACAGCACCCACACCCTCCAGCATCCACCCCTGACCCCATGTGCTCCTACTCACATCTTCCCCAGGATCACCCGGCTCCCCGAATCTTCCTGGCTCCCCCTGGCAGCGAGAAAAGAACAGAAAGCAGGAGCAGGAGATGATGCACGGGGCTGTGTCCGGATGCTCCCGCTGTGTCCAGGCAGACCCAGGACCCCCTCCCTGCCACCCCCTAGCAGCACTCACCTTCTCGCCCTTGGGGCCTGGCAAGCCTCGGTCACCCTTGGAGCCCTGCTGGGGCAGAGTGGGGTTGGGGGGGCACAGGGCTGGCCTTCCCCCAGGAGGTGTGTGTGTGGGGTGAGGTTTAATGGGGGGACTGATGGGGCCAACTCACGGGCTCTCCCAGCAGCACACCCTCCAGCAGCGCCGGCTCGCCCTGCAGCAGCACACGTGTGCTCAGGCACACACAGGGACACAGATGCTCAGGCACACACGGGTGCTCAGTCGTGTCAGCATCAGGTACCAGACCCCTGCCCGCCCCAGCCCCAGTGCCTTTGGTAGCACACAAGGGTGGGGGTCTCCCCACCGAGCACCCCAGCTCCTCACCTTCTCCCCTTTGGCACCAGGAGGGCCGGCGATGGCCTGGGCACAGTAAGGAGGACCGGTGAGCAGGGCTCCATGGGGATGCTCCGCTCATCCCGGTGTTCCAGCTCCGCACTCACCTGCCCTGGCGCTCCAGCATCCCCTGGCTCTCCCTTGGGACCAGCGGGACCCGAAGGTCCTGGCACCCCCTGGCACAAGCAACAGAAGCCTCAGGCACAGCCCCCAGGCAGAGCGCAGGGTCCCAGTGGGGCAGGGGCATACACGTACCATCTTCCCGGGCATCCCGGCCTCGCCATCCTTCCCTGGCACACCATCCCGGCCTGGCACTCCTGGCTTCCCACTCTCCCCCTGCAGGCAGCAGGACCGGCTGTGGGGGGCAGCTGGGTATTGGGGTCCTGCAGCCCCAAACAGCCCCACACCTTCCTGAGCACCCCCACAAGTGGCAACCGGGCACGGAGGGGACAACGCACTCACCACTTGTCCCGTCAGCCCAGGGACACCCGGTGGGCCCTGCAAGGGAGATGGGAGCAGAATCAAGTGCGAGCCCACCAGGAACAGCCATGAGACAGGTCAGGGGGCTGTAAATACCTACCCCAGGGCCAGGGGGGCCAGGGGGGCCAGGCAGCCCGATGTTGCCCTGGGGACCAGGCAGGCCCTGCAATGGAAACAGAGGTGTCAGATAGGCTGAAAAGTGCCCCAGGACAGCCAGGACCTCAGCTGGGCCCACCGGAGGTGCACCATGGGATGGATAGGTTTGGGGTTCTGGATGGGGAGGGGGCAAGTGCTCACCCGGATGCCAGAGCCAGGCTCCCCCGGATCACCCTGTAATGACAGCACCAGCATCAGCCCCATCACCCGATCCACAGCCACATCCCTGCCCTGCCACTGGTGATGCCAGCATCAGTGCCGCTGCCGTACCTTGGTGCCAGCTGGGCCTGGGGCTCCCGGTGGGCCGGCGCTACCCTGCAGGGGACAAGAGGATGCTACAGTGGGGCAGCACTTGCTGGTGGCACAGCCCACCCTGACTGATGTCCCCTCTTCGCACAACTGTCCCCTGTGCATGGCACAGGGTGGGTCCTTACCGGAGGTCCTGGGGGTCCTGGGTCTCCTGGGCTGCCCTGAAGGGAGGAAGAGACGGGGGTCACTGCAGGGATGGGTTTTCCCCAGTGGATGCATGGGGTGTCCCCTGGGAGAGGAGACCCAGAGAGTGCCAGCAGCTCTGTGAGCACCCACAGCAAGAGGGGGGAGGACACAGTGCTGTGGGGGTGTCACAGGGACGGGGTGGGGGGGTACAGACACCTACCGGGCGTCCCAGCACGCCAGGGAAGCCTGGCAAACCCTGCAAAGAACCACATCAGAGCCAGGGAGTGAGCAGGAACCCGGCACCCGCAAACAGCCCTGCCTGTCCCCAGGGATGCTCCCCGTTCCCGTCTGCAGTACAGCCTGGGCTCCGTGTAGTGAAGAACTTCCTCAGATCCCATCTCAGTCTCCCCTCGGGCAGGTTAAAGCCATTCCCCTTGGCCTGTCCCTGCAGGCCCTTGTCCAAAGCCCCTCTCCGGGTTTCCTGGAGCCCCTTTAGGCACTGGAGCTGCTCTAAGGTCTCCCCTTAAGGAGCCTTCTCTTCTCCAGGCTGACCCAGCCCAGCTCTCTCAGCCTGGCTCCAGCCCTCTGATCTATGCTCCCACTGGTGCTGGTGACGGCTGGTGTGTGACCACAGGACCTTGCCCCTGCCCCAGCCCACATCCCCTCACCATGTCCCCACTCACCGGTTTCCCCTCTGGACCAGACAGCCCTCTCTCACCCGGGAGACCCTGGAGCAAGAGATGGGCACGGCTCAGTGCCAGGCTGGGGACAGGGTCAGTGCCGGGCTGGGGTCCAAGCAGCACTCACCGGGGCACCATCCCTGCCCTTCTCGCCAGGCTCCCCTCGCTCTCCCCTTGGGCCACCCTCGCCCTGCAGCAGGAAAGGCAAAAGTCACAGGACAGGCAGGGACCATCCTGCCCCCTCCCCGCGGGGTGTCCCCGGCAGTGCCCCCCCGCGGGGCTGTGCTCCATGGGGCTGCCCCATTGGCAGCAGCACACTCGCAACCTCAGACCTTATCTCCTTTGGGTCCCCGCTCGCCCTCGGCTCCTGGCTCGCCCTGTGTGGGGGAGAAGACAGAACCCATCAACCCCCATGGCCCCTTTCCTGTCCTGGGTCACAGTCCCCTCAGCTGCCCCCTCCCTTCTGCCCATCCACGCACCTTCACTCCCTTGGGTCCAATGGGGCCGCGCTCACCCGGGAAGCCCATGAGGCTGCCCTCGGCCACCTCTGCCTGTGGGGGGGACACAGTCAGGGCCAGCACCCAGGGACACCAGCAAGGTCCCCCCCGGCACAGCCCTCCCCAGGTTCCCCTGCCAGGGCACTGTCCATCCCCGGAGCTGCAGCAGCTCCCTGGTGATGGTCCCCAGCAGCACCCATCACTTACCTTTGGCCCGGGGGGGCCCTGGGGGCCAGGCAAGCCATCCCTGCCCTGGAGGGAGAGAAAAATAGGTTGAGCATCAAAGGGACAGCAAGGCACAGGGGAGCAGAGCCACCCTGGTGCGACCACTGCTGGTTGCCCTAGAGCATCCTCCTGTCCCCCAAAGCCCCACAGCACAGCAGGGATGGAGGAGACCGTGTTCCCATCTCACCTGCTCGCCTCGCTCGCCCTTCTCGCCCCGGTCACCCTGGGAAAGGAGCACGGTGGCCGTCACGGGGCTGTCCCCACACCCCAGCCCCTGTCGCATCCCACACCCCCTTCCCCACACACTCACCTTCTCTCCGGGCCGCCCGGCCTCCCCCAGCTCCCCGGCCCGGCCCGGCACCCCAGGGATGCCCGGCTTGCCCGGCTCCCCCGGCTGCCCCGCCGGCCCCTCGGGGCCCCGCTCACCCACAGCGCGGCCCGTGGGGCCCTGCGGGCCGGGGGCACCCGCGTCCCCTTTGTCACCTTTGGGTCCTCGCTCGCCGGGGAAGCCCAGGGAGCCCTGCAAAACACAACACCGTGCTGCCAGAGCCGGCCTGCGCCGGGGGCTCCCAGCCCTTACTGAGCATCCCAGGCTGAGCCGGCTCCATGGCCATGCCCAGCGCCGCTCACCTCCCGACCCGGGGGCCCTCTTTCACCCGGCTCTCCCCGGCTGCCCTTCTGGCCCCGCAGCCGCTCCGACACTGGCAGGAATGAGTCCGAGCTCCCATCATAGGCACCCGTGAGCTCCTTCAGGGATGAGACCTGGGAGGGAGGAGAGAGCCGCCAGTCAGGAGGGGAGAGCAACCCAGCCACAGCAGCCCCATCAACCCCTGCCGATCTCCCACCACCTCCTGCGTCCCTGCCCTGCAGCCCTCGTGCTCACCTTGATGCCGAGCGCTTCCAGGCTGCGTTCCACGTTCTGCAATAAAGACACATTAAAATGAAGCGGGATTTGCTGCTCCCACCACGGGGGCTGCAGAGGGTTCCTGTCCCCTGGCGCTGACAGCCCAGCCCAGCAGGTCCGGGGGACTCACCACTGCAGTGCCGGGGTCTCCACGTGCTCCAGGGCTGCCAGGTCGCCCCTAGGTGTGCAGTGAAAAAGGGAAGATGTGTGTAGTGCAGGAGCTGAGGTGAGCAGGGCTGGTGCTGCCCTCGGTAGGTTTCAGCGTTAACACTGTCGGTGCTATCACTGCCCTGGGGGCTGGCAGCGTGTAGGGCTCGGCGCTGGGTACTCACAGGCTCCCCTCGCAGCCCGGGCTCCCCCGGGTCCCCCTGAAACACAGCAGAGGCATCAGTGGGGCAGAGCCAGCACCGGGGTCCCATCAGGGACTCGTCCCTCTGGCACAGGGTCCCCAGTCCTTTGCCTGGGGGTCCGGAGCGCACCTACCTTGGGTCCGGCCGCCCCTCGGAGCCCCGGTGAGCCCTGGAAGACGCGGAGGGGACGGTGTCACCCAGCACCATGGACAGGGGCAGTGCCCCGCGGAGGACTCCGGTGCTGGGTGGCACCAGGGGCACTACGAACCTGTCCTGGGGGCCCGACCTGCCCCGGGACGCCAGGGAGGCCGGGGGGGCCGAGGGGCCCTGGGACTCCCCTGTCCCCCTGCTCGCCCTTGGCACCGCTGCGGCCCTGCAGAGAGCAGAGGCAGCCGCTGGGTGCTGGTGTGTCCCGGTGCAGCAGCACCCAGCACCCATGACCACACTGCTCTCACCTCTCTGCCAGGGGGTCCTGCGTCACCTTTGTCTCCCTAACCAGGGGGAAAGCAGTTACAGGGATGCTGCCCCATCTGCATGCCCCAAAATGATGCTCTGAATCCAGGCAGGGGGAGCCACCGGGTGTGCAGGGAGCACAGAGGAACCACGCAGGGACCAGCCAGGGCTTGGCTCCTCACCTTTCTCCCATCCTCTCCTGGTGTCCCATCTTCTCCCTGGGGACACAGGCTGCAGTCAGTGCCAGACTTGACCACTGCAGCACAGGGACAGGCACTGGGGGCACAGCTCAGGGCATGGGGGCTCTTGGCCACTAGCCCCATCTGGGGGGATCAGCAGCCCTCAGGACCTCCCAGCAAGCCCAAACGCAAGCCCTGCTCCCCCTACTCACGTTCTTGCCACTGAGGCCAGGTTTGCCGTCCTCGCCGGGTTTGCCCTGGGAGGAAGCAGAGGCAGCAAAAGCCGCCCCCCCCAAGCACCCAGGGTTCCTCAGGCCCCATCAAGGCCCCAGGGTGCAGGGAAGTGGGGGCCGGGCACAGGGTGAGCCCAGCAAAAGGACGCAGTGGGGAGGGCACAGGGCAGGATGTGTCCCCATGGCTTGTACTTACAGGGACGCCCGGTGGTCCCAGGGGTCCCACAGGTCCAGGCAGTCCCTGTTCCCCACGCAGCCCAGGCAGCCCCTGCAGGGAAAGGGGATGGGGAGCATTGGGGGGGGGGTACAGGGGGTAAGCAAATGGTGGCAGGGCACCAATCTGCTCTGGGACAGCAGCACACTGCTGGGGACAGGGACAATCCTGCTGTGCTTCCCCGGACCAGAAAGCATGGAACAGGACATTGGTTCCTTACATCGCCCCATCAGAGGCACAGCCCAAGCCCACCCTCCCCAAAGTACTTACATCCCGGCCGGGGTCCCCCTGCTTCCCAGGGTCTCCCTGCAGACAAGGAGAGGTGAGGACAGGGACACCCCTGACATAAAGCTCCCCGTGAGCATCCCCAGCCCGGAGCAGAGGGTGCCCGGGGGCAGCTCCTCCTGCCCCATCGCCCCCCAGCCCCAGCCCCTGCCCTGCCCCACGCTCACCCGCAGACCAGCAGGACCCGGGGGTCCTGGTTTGCCCTCCAGCCCATTGCGGCCATCCAGCCCCGGCAGGCCACGGTCCCCCTGTAACAGAACAGCACGGCAGGGCTGGAGCCCTGGGGCAGGAAAGGGGTGCTGTGGGGCAGCCCTAGCCTGCAGCCCACTCACCTTCTCTCCTGGCAGGCCTCGGTCCCCGGGGTCACCCTGCGGGTGGGAACAGGAGTGAGCAGCATCCCCCTCAGTGGGAGCCAAGCAGGACATGGACCCCCCTCAGACCCCATGGGGACACTCACCCGAGCACCGGGGGGGCCGCGGGGGCCCTCCACGCCCTGCAAGAGACACACTCAGCAGTGGGGCACAGGGATGGAGTGGGGGGTCCTGGGTGCTACCCACCGACCCCTGCACACCAGGACCCCCCCGCGCTGTGTCCCGGCACCTCCCTCCCCACGGACCCAGCTCCTACCCTCTCTCCCGGCAGCCCCGGGGAGCCAGCGTCGCCACGGGCGCCCTTCGCCCCGTCCTCACCAGGGTCGCCGGCGTCCCCCTGCCAGGGAAGGGCACGGTCAGAGCCTGAGCCCTGCCCCCGGCGCTGCGGCTGTGCCGAGCCGCGATAGAGCCCGTGCGGAGCGGTTTAGGGCGCGGTAACAGCAAAGGTCTCAGGACAGAGGCACGGGCTGAGAGGAGGCTGCCAAGTACAGAGCAGCCCCCGGCAGGGCAGATCGTGGCTGCAGAGGAACGCAACGAGCGGCTCTGCTGGGGCAGGAGCCGGCCGGGACCGCAATGGGCCCCTTAGAGCAGAGCCGGAGCTGCCCGAGCCTGAGCTGGCTCCTAAGAGCAGAACAGCCGGAGCGCGGGGTCCTTCTGCACTACCCCTGAGCCATGAGCGTGGTGGGGGCATCAGCCCTCGTGCCCCTCGGATCCCGTGCGCCCCATCCATGCTCCCATCAGCTCCCCATGGGAGGGGCTGTTTGGAGCAGGGAGGGCTCAGTGCACTGGGATGCCAGAGCACAGGCACAGCCGGAGGGAGGGGGGGGACGACGACGACACACAGCATGGGGCACGGCACCGCCAGCACCCCGGGGGGAGTCCTCATTACCTTCTCACCCTTCTCCATCACTCCTCCGAGCCCCACATCGACCTGTGGGGCAGAGAGAGGCTGTTGGAGCACAGGGGCCAGGCACAAGCCCAGGGGTGGGGGGGTGGAGGGGGTGGGCATAGCTTACGGATCGTCCTGGGGGTCCGGGAAGCCCCTGAAAGGAGAATGGTGACAGGAGGGGGTCAAGGGGAGCTGGTGTGGCCCCGAGGCGGGGCTGGCCCCGTGTTGGGGGCGGTGGCAGTGGCACATGGCCCCACATCACTCACCGGCTCCCCACGGTCACCCTTGCTCCCTGGTGCTCCGGGGCTGCCCTGTGGTAAAGAGGGATGGTGTGAGGGGAAGAGGGAATGGGGATGCGTGGGGTGGAGGGGACCCCTTGGGGTGTGGAGCGGTGGTGCCCATGGGGCAGTGGGCACACACACCCAGTACTCACGTTCCTGCCTTCAGGACCCGGGTCCCCTGAGTCTCCCTTCTCCCCGGGGGGGCCGCGGTAGCCGGGCAGGCCCTGGGTAGGGGGTAGGGGGGGTGTAAGCAGGACCCCCGGTACCACTGACTGCCCTCCAGCCCTGCACTTACCCGCGGGCCCCTGTCTCCGGGTTTGCCGGGCAGCCCTGCTTCACCCTGTGGGGAGAGAGGGGTCAGTGTGGGGTGGGGGGGGGGGTGGGGGGGCTCTGTCCTGGGGTGTCCTCACTTACCGGGGTGCCTTCATCACCCTTCTCTCCACGCTCTCCCTGTGGCACGGGTCAGCAGCACCAGATGGGGATAAAGCACAAGTCACCAGCGTCCCCCTGCTCCCCACCCCCCCACCCCACCCTCCTGCGGGGCCACAGAGCCCCACAGCCCCCTAGCCCCACGGTACCTCCTTGCCACGCTGCCCAGTCGGCCCCGGGGTGCCGGCTCGGCCCGGCTCCCCCTTCTCCCCTGGCTCCCCTGGGTCACCCTAGGCAAGGGGGGAGACAGGAACAAGGGGTCAGGGCAGACTGGGGTGAGCATGGGGGCTGCTGTGGGGAGAAGGGCTCAGCATGGACCCCTCTGCTCCCCAGAACAGAACAGGCTGCAGGGAGAGCCCCTCCAGAGCCCAGTGGAGGGAAGGAGGGAGGGGTGGATGGACAGAGGGGAAATGACTCCTGCAGTGGCGTTACCTTTGGGCCACTCCTGCCCGTGAGGCCAACAATGCCCTGGTGTTGGGGAGGGAGAGCGTGTGTCACCAGGCAGTGGGGCAGAGCTCTGTACCCCACCAGCCACAGTCCCGGATGCACCCAGACTCACCCGATCGCCCTGCTCGCCCTTGGGGCCGGCCGGCCCGGGGATGCTCAGCCCAGGGGCACCCTAGCCATGGAGAGATGCAGTTTGGAGCAATGGCAGGAGCACTGTGAGCCTGGAGGCAGTGCTGAGCCCCCCATCCCCAGGGGTACTCACACGGGTGCCTTTCTCTCCCGCATCGCCCTTGGGGCCGGGAGGTCCTTCCGGTCCTGGGAAGCCTCTATCGCCCTGGAGCAGATGAAACGGCACCATCACCCCCCCCCCAGACCACCGCCCTTCTCCCCACCACTGCATAGCCCGGCCTGGGGACCAGCACGGTGTCCCCTGGGGTGGATGCCCAGCTCTGCAATCCCGCTCCCCAGCCTCAGCCATGCCCGGGGGGGGGCACTGTTACCTTCTCCCCTCCGACACCAGCCACGCTGGGAGCCTGCAGGGGAAGCAGAGGGGACGGTGCTGGGTGCTGCCCGCCGGTCCCTGTGGCGGGGCTGGGTCAAGCAGCGCTGCACCCGCGGGCAGTGTCCCACGTACCGGCTTCCCGGGCGGTCCTGGCTCACCCTGCAGAGACAGAGACCCCCTGAAGCACTGCCCGCCCTACCCACACCCCCCACCCCGGGACCCCATCCTCACCTTCTCCCCCTGTGGCCCAGCAGGTCCCGGAGCTCCCTATGGGAGAGAGGAGACCTCAGGTGCTGGCAGTGCAGGGACACGGCACCGGTACACGGCAGCCCCGGAGGTGCCACATCCACCACGCCATGGCCGCTGTCCCAGCTTACCTCCCTGCCCGCCGGCCCTGGGCGACCTGGGGCTCCCGCCTCGCCCTGCAGCACAGGAGGGAGAGGAGGTGTGAGGGACAGGTTCGCCCCAACACAGCTTCACCCCACAGCACACCTACCTTCTCGCCCTCAGCGCCCGGCGCTCCACGGTCCCCCTGTGGAGCCAAGCAGAGGAGGGTTTCAGGAGCCTTTCTTCTCCACCCCACAGCCTCTGCCGTGCACACTGCCCCCAGAGCACATCCAAGACCACTGGGCTCCCACCATGACCCCCCAGCACAGCCACAAGGACACCAGGACCCACTGATGGTGCCGAACAGTGTGGTCCTGCTCTGGCATGGTCTCACCTTCTCGCCTGTCTCTCCCAGCTCTCCTGGTGCCCCACGGTCCCCCTGGTGCAGGAGGAAGATGGGTCAGGGGCAGCAGGACCCGTGGGGATGGCACAGGTCACTGCACCCAAAGGCAAAGTGAGAGCATCCCTCGAGCCCCTGCATCACTCACCTTCCTGCCCTGCTCCCCTGGCGGTCCCCGGGGACCCTGCAAAGGAGGATGGAGGAGATGTCACCACTGCCATGGCAGAGCACACACACAGGAGCAGGAGCCCCCTGAGGACAGTTCCTGCCCCGTACCCTCTCTCAGGAAACTCACCCGGTCTCCAGGGTCCCCGGGGCGTCCAGGCGGCCCAGGGAAACCTTCGCTGCCATCGCCCTGGGGATCAGGAAAGGGACAGCCGTGCCCGTGAGATGGTCATGGGGAGCAGCGCGGGGTCTGCCCCACCGGAGCATCCCCACCACCCTCTTACCTTCTCTCCCTTCAGGCCAGGGGGCCCAGCAGGTCCCCGGGGCCCAGGGTCCCCAGGCAGCCCCTGCAAGAGAGCCCAGCTCAGCCCCGGCTGCAGCTCAGCCCTGGTGACGCGCAGCCACCGCAGCCCTCTCCCATCCCTGCTGGCCACGGGGCTGAACTCACCGGGGATCCGGGCTCCCCGCGAGGTGCTGCCCCATCCACAAGCCCAGGAGGGCCCTGCAGAGACAGTGATCAGAGCCTGCAGACAGCCCTGGAGGGCTCCGTCCTTCCCTGCATCCAGGGGACTGCAGTGCTCTCCAGCACCAATGGAAGCCCCATCCAGGAGCACACAGGAGCCAGGGAGCTGCAGAGCCACTCACCCTTTCCCCTCGGTCACCTTTCTCCCCCTGCAAGGGCAAAAAGCAAGTAAGGGCACGCCTGGGCTCTTCCCATCCCCTCCTTGAATGGAAGGGATGCGCTGGACAGAGCCCATCATCAGTGGCATCAAAGCACATGCGTGCCACATGACTGTTCCCGCTCTGCCCAGTGCCAGAGCTCATGCATGTGTGTGTGTGCATGGACACGTCTGGTGGGGGCACAGCCCATGGGCAGGACCCGGGGAGCACACAAGGGGAGCAGCTTCACCCCCATCCCACACCTCTCTTGCACAGCACGGGTGGGATTTACCTTCACAAACTCTCCTGGTGGTCCTGGTGACCCTGGGGGTCCCAGCGGACCTGGGGGCCCTGGGTCGCCAAAGGGCCCCCGTGTGCCAGGGCTGCCGGGGGGGCCAGGGCTGCCCTGGGGGACAGAGATGTTCCGTTAGCTGTGGCCGGGGCTGTGGCAGAGACCTCTCAGCATCCCCATCCTCACACGTACCGGCCTGCCCGGCTCCCCTTTCTGGCCTGGCAGCCCCTGCCTTCCGTCCGTGATCACCTGGGGCTCCCCCTGAATGAGGAGGGGAGGCAGAATCAGTGTCCTGCTGTCCCCAGTGCAGGACAGGACCTCAGGGCCAGGAGCCCAGCAGGGAGATGGGGACACCCTGGGGTCAGCAGACACCAAGAGCCAGGAGACGCCAGAGGCCGAGATGCCCCACCGGGACCCTGCAGGGCAGCCCCTGCCCGTCACCTACCGGCTCTCCCTTCTCCCCCTTCAGGCCAGGGAGCCCCATCGGCCCTCGTGTCCCCTGGGAAGGAAGGACAAGAGTGAAGGGGGTACAGGCAGGCAGTGGGACAGGGGAGGGATGGGGCCGTACTCACAGGATCCCCTCGGGGACCAGGGATGCCCTGGAAAACAACAGCTCAGCAGGTGAATGCAGGTCCCTGCCAGCAGTGGAGCAGGGATGGGAGGGGGGCTCCAGCCGAGGCAGGGATGGACAGTCACACTTGGGACACACAGGGACAGCAGTGACCCTGCCAGCTACAGAGACCCCTGGCACAGGGAAAGGGCCAAGCAATGGGGAAAGCCCACGAGGCAGCAGGGGACACAAGGGACACCCGCACTCACCGGCTGGCCGGGTGATCCAGGGCTCCCGGGGCGGCCGGGGCTTCCTGGTGTCCCATCAGCTCCAGGGTATCCCTGTGGGAGAAAGAAGCCAGCATTTGATGCACTCGGGCACTACTGGACACCCCCCAGTGCAGTGCTGGTCCCTGCACCAGTAGCACAGAGCTGTGCCCAGGGACCCTGGCTGAGGCCTCGGGGGTGCTCACCCTGTCCCCCTTCTTGCCCGGCTGCTCCACACTTTGTCCAGGCAGACCTTGCGGCCCCGGGGGTCCTGGAGGTCCTGGCAGCCCGTGGCGGCCCTGGAGGGACAGCAAAGAGGATGGGCTGGGTGCTGGGTGGTGGCCAAGGGATGTGCCTCCTTCACCCCAATGGCAAGGGCTGGGCAGGTCCCTGCCCCAGAGCCTGCCAGCAGGACAAGGGGACATGGGGACCATGTCACTGCCTCCCCCCCGGGAGCTGTCCCCATCAGGATATTACCGGCTGTCCAGGGGGGCCCGGTGGCCCCGTGTGTCCTTGTGGTCCCTGTGGAGACAAAGCCAGTGGTGAGCATTCCCTGCGGGCTGGCACTAGCAGGGTTTGGGGGACACATCACCCCCAGAGTTACAGCTGGGGTGGGGACACGGAGCACTCACTGCCTCGCCACGGTCTCCCTTCTCGCCCTGCAAGGGGACAGAGTGGGGGGGTCAGGAGCTGCATCCCCATGCTCAGCCCCTCATTGTGCTGCTGCCATCAGCAAGCTGGGGGTCCCTGGCCCCCACTGAGCCCCTGTGGCACAGTACAGCATAGTGCAGCACAGCATGGTGTGGGGATGCTCACCTTGGGGCACTGCACGGTGCAGGGCCTTGGCTTCGGCTCCGGCTCCGGCTGACAAGACCAGAGAAGCCTGCGTGAGTCCAGGGCAGGAGAAGCCCCCCGTGGGGCTGCTCCCCGCTCCCCTCCCAGCTCCTTACCCTGGTCGAGATGATGGTGCAGAGGTCATCGGTGAGCTCCCCCTCCAGCTCAGCCGGGGCAACGCCGCCATGGTAGATGTACCGCGGATCCTCCCCGGTCACCATACGCCGGAGCTGCTCCCGGTCTGCTCCCTCCAGTCCCACTGCCAGCACCCGGACCCCTGGCCAAGAGCAGCCTCAGCACCCTGCGGAGCTGCCGTGCACCCTGCGGCACTCATCCATCCATCCTCACCCCCAGCCTTGACATCCCTGGCCGCAGCAATGGCATCGTCCCCGGAGGGGCCGTCAGCCAGGACCACCAGCACGGCCGGCACGCTGGGCCGGCGCCCCGCACCAGGGCTCAGCAGGTAGGTCCTGGCGAAGGTGATGGCTGCCCCTAGGGAGGGAGAAAGAGAAAAGGGCAGTCCGCAGGGTCCCACAGCGCTGCCCGGCTCCCAGAGCCGCCCCTCACCGATGGCATTGCCGCTGGGCTCCTCGTAGCGCATGGTGCGGATCTGCTCCAGCACGACGGACAGGTCACTGGAGCGGTTCAGCAGCAGCCAGGGCAGGCTGCGGTAGCTGTACGTGGCCAGAGCCACCTGCGAGGGCACAGGGAGCAGTGGGCACCACAACCCGCCCGTGTCCCCGGGGAGCCCCCACCACCGCAGCCCCTACCTGGGTGCCGTCCGGGCCCAGGCGCCCCAGGGCAGACACAGTGTTGGAGAGGAGCGTACGGATGGCATCAGCGCCAGAGGAGCTGTCGCGGGTGCCGTGCACCAGGAACACGATGTCACCGCGGGCATCCCTGCACACTGGGGACAGGGAGGGGGTGAAGCGGCTGCTGGAGCAGCCACCAGTGACCAGGTCCCCAGTGACCCCATGGTACCTGTGCGCTCACTGACAGACGTCTCAGCACCGGGCGTGCTGCCCAGCAGCGGGCGTAGGGTGAAGGTGTAGCGCTGGCCCAGGCGCAGCCCCGAGACCTGCTGGGAGCTGGCAGTGCCGGGCAGCGTGCGCCCCGACTCCCTGCCCGCTGCCACCCAGGGGTAGGGTCAGGGGGACAGCGAGACCCACAGGGACACAGCCCAACCCAGGGACACCCGCCCGTCTCACCCGTGGGGGGGGTCCAGGAGAGGATGTAGCCAGAAGCACCAGGGACCGGGCTCCAGGTGAGTGTCACCGAGTCCCTCCGTACCTCTGTCACCTGCAGGCTGGTGACACGGCCCAGGGCAGCTGCCAAGAGAGGAGAAGCGTGTCCCGGCCCCATGGGGTAGCCCCCAGCTGGCTCCCATTCCCCACCCATCACCCTCCCCAGCCCAAGGCACTGCCCAATTCCAAGTCCCCTCTGGGCTCCCCATGCCCTGCACACAGTCCTGTACCAGTAACGCCAGTGATGGTGGCTGGCTCGCTCTCCCGGCCACCAGCCATGCTGGTGATGCTGATGTGGTAGCGCCGTCCTGGCTCCAGCCCCGTGAGGTCGTAGGTGGTGGCGGTGGCTGGGAGCTGCTGGCTGCGCTGGGGCCCCCCTGCGCGGGCACAGAGGGGTGAGGGTGCACATGGGGGGGCCTGGGGGGTGCAGGGGGCTGGAGTCACTCTCACCTTCAGCCAGGCGCCAGACCAGGCGGTACCCAGTGCTGCCAGTGGCCGGCACCCAGGCCAGGTGCAGCCGGTGCTCTGAGGCCTCTGTCACCTGGAAGCTGCTGACGGGGGTCACTGGCGCTGCCTCCGCTGTTGGGCAGAGGAGCAGGGTTAGGGGCAGGGCGCCTGGTGTCACCCCAGGTGCTGCCCCTGACCCAGCACTCACGGGTGGTGACGACAATGGAGACAGGGTTGCCCTCGCGGTTGCCGATGAGCGCTGTCACCTTCACGGTGTAGGAGACGCCTCCCTCCAGGTCGGGGATGTCGAAGGAGCTGATGTGGCCGGGAACGTGGCGGCTGCTCTCCGAGCCCCCTGACAAGGAGAATGGATCAGCCCCCAGCCCACCACCCCCCCAGCCCATCCCCGTCCCCATCCCACGGTACCATCCCTGCGGCTCCACACCACACGGTAAGCCGTGGCTCCTGGCACACCGACCCAGGTGACACGGGCGACGTTGCTCCTGGATGCCTGCACCTCTAGCCGCGACACCGTCCCCACCTGCTCGGGTGCTGTGACACCAAGAGGACCATGTCACCGGGGCTGGCGGCCAGCGGCACCGGCCAGCACTGATGGGCAGGGGGACACCTCACCGGTCCGCGCCGTGGCGGTGACGGGGCTGCCCTCACGCCCATCCACAACGGCAGAGACACCAACGGTGTAGATGACGCCGGGGCGCAGCCCCTCGATGGTGAAGGCGGTGGGGTCGGCGGGGAGGAAGCGGGACTGCTCCACACCTACGGGGGACGGCTGCGATGGGAAGGGCTCTGGCGCCACCGCGCAGCCTCCCGCGGTGCTCGCACTCACCGTCGCTGCCCCGCCAGCTCAGCAGGTAGCCCCCGGCGCCCGGCAGCCCCCGCCAGGTCACCCGGAGCTGCCCGGGACTCGCCTCCATCACCCGCAGCTCCGACACGCTGCCCACCGCCGGGAGCTCTGCACCGCCCCACGGCACCACAGCGTCACCGCGGGGTGCTCAGAGGGACCCTGCGGCCACCCGGCACCCCACGGGGGTAGAGAACAAAGGCATTGGGGGGGGGGGGGGGAATGCAAAGCACTGGGATCCCGGTGCCAAACCCCGGCGGGGACTCACTGCGGCGGACGGTGAGCGTGGCCGCGCTGCCCTCCCTGCTGCCTGCGAGCGCCGAGACGCGCACCAGGTAAGCGATGCCCTCGCGGAGGTCACCCAGCTCAAGCCCCGTCTGGCTGCCGGGGACGCGCCTCGTCCTCTCCGTGCCATCTGCCGGGAGCGCAGTCACAGGCACTCAGCACCCTCCGGCCAGGCGGGGCCCTGGGCGCTGCCTGCACCCTGCCCTGCTCACCCTGCCACAGGCTGACCCGGCCCCGCTCACCCTGGCTGTTGCGCACCACCACTTTGTACTCGGTGGCGCCAGGGACGCCCGTCCAGCCCAGCCGCAGCCACCGGCTCGACTCCTCGAGCACCCGCAGGTCCGACACAGCTCCCACGGGCGCCTCCACGTCTGAAAGGGCACGCGGTGAGGCACGGCTGGAGCACGGCACCAGCATCACCCCAGGACAAGGCTGCAGAGCTGGGTCTCACGGCCAAGGGGTCCCCGGGATGAACAATACCTGGGACATCCCTCCATCCCAATGGACCCAGGGGACCCCCGGCAGTCACCTGTCTGGAACGTGGTGACAGGGGTGGCCACCTCCCTGCCATCGTAGAGCGTGTAGAGGGTGATGCGGTACTCAGTACCCGGCTGCAGCCCCGTCAGCTGGTAGGTGTTGGTATTGCTGGGGAGCGACACCGTCCTGGGGGGCTCCGGTCCTGTGGGGAGGGGGGGTGTCAGTGCAAACTGCTGGCACAAGGGGTCCATGGGGGTGATGAGGCACTCTGAGCCTACCTGTGGCTCTCTTCCACTCCAGACGGTAGCCACGGGCATCACGAGCACTGGTCCAGAGCACCTGGATGGACGTGGGGCCCAGGATGTTGGTCCGCAGCATCTGCTCTGCACCCGGCTCTGCAAGAGGGACCCCATGAGCCAGGCTGCCCCGTGTCACGCTGCCACCAGCCCCGCACACCGCAGCAGCATTGCTGTGGTGCGGTGCTATAGGTATGGTCCCCCCCTCATGCCACGGCAAGGGCAACAGGGTAGGAACGGGGTGGCAGCCCCATACCCAGCACCTACCCGTCCTCTGCCGCATGGTGGCTGCTGGTCCCTCCAGCTGCCCGAAGAGCGGGGCCACGGCCACCACGTAGTCAGTGTTGGGCTGCAGCCCCCCCAGCGCATGCGACGTCCGCCCAGCGTCCAGGTCCACCCTGTGCCTGTCCTGCCCTGCAGGAGCCGGCAAAGCCATCCCTTGGGGTGCCACTGCCCCCTCCTGTCCCCTTCCCTGCGGCCACCAGCACAAGGGGCACAAGGGATGGGCACCTACCTGTGAGGGTGGCCCAGGAGAGCCGGTAGCCGGTGGCCCCGCTGACAGGCTGCCAGGCCAGCAGCATGCTCTGCGCTGACACATTGTGAACAGCCAAGTGCTGCACAGCTACCGGGTGCCCTGCGGTGAGAGAAGCCCCTGGGGTTCCCCATGGGAAAGGGGGGCACGGAACAGTGGCAAGCACCAAGACACCCGCCTGCTCTGGGGATGGGAACCCCTCTGGCCTCTGTCCATGGATGCTGCACTGCACCCAGATCACCCAGGGCAGCCTGCACCCGGGTGGCTTCTTCAAAGCAACCCGGCTCCAGAGAACGGGAGCTCCAACACCTTCCTCCTAATGCATTAAATACTTTCTGCTGGTTAAAGCAGCCTGGGGCAGCTGAGGAATTGGTTTGCCAGTTCTGAGGCTTGCAAAGGTGTTCCCTCGGGGGCTCGCCCCCGCGCCTGCCCGGTGATGCTGCCGCCACCCTCCTCCCTGCGGCAACCACGTTTCCCTCCTTCAGAGCCAGTGCTTGAATTCACCAAAACTGCACTTTTCCAGCCGACATTTTTACATCACGTGGGGGAAGTTCCAGTGGAAACATTCCCAGGAGGCGGCGAACGGGCTCGGGAGTGCCCCCTGGGAGCACCTTCTGGGGCTCAGAGCATCACCATCACCTTGTAGTCATGCGCACGCACATCCCCATCCGGCCCCCCTCCCGGCATCAATGGGCCAGGCAGCCCCATCCCTATGGGGCATGGCGAGTGAAGGGGTGTCCCTGTGCTGGGAACCCATCCCCACCCAATGTGATCCCAGGACCTGGCTCAGTGCTTACGTGTCCTTGCGGTGAGGGTGCTGGGGCGGGCGGGCTGCTGCGCGTAGCGGGGCCGCAGCATCACCACGTACTCGGTGTCGGGGCGCAGGTTGCTGAGCGTGGCCGATTGTGCACTGGCCCCCAGGCTCTTCTCCTGCCCCTGGGCTGCTCCTGGTGGGGAGGCTGCGGTGGGCAGGGGCCTGGCACGCTCCATGCCGGCAACCAAGGGGTGTCTGCAGCCTGCCCTGGGGGTGCCAGGCAGTGCCAGGGGTGGGGAGCCTGGGAGAGGCCGGGACCGCAGCCAGGGGCACCCCGAGGGCCGTGGGGCAGGGAGGGGCTGCAGGTGTGCAGCTGCAGTGGGGCCCAGAAGGACGGGGGTGACACCCCCTGCATGCGTGTGCCGGCACCCTCACCTGCGCCGGGCACACGCCACATGGCACCGGCTGTCATGAACACACTAGCACACACCTGAGCCTCGGGGTGTAGGAACACACACACGGCCCCATGCCTCTGCACACACGTGTGCCCTGCAGCACGGGCACCAGCAGCCACAGTGCTCTGGCCGTGCACCCCTGCACCAAACCCCATGCATGCACCCCGCCATGCCTATGCCCGGCCTATGAAGCAGTGCAAAGGCATCCAGGCAGGACAGCTCCCTTGTAGGCACCATTCCTTCCCCTTGCATGTCCCTCACCTCGCACATCTCTCATCTAGCACATCTCTCACCTTGCCCATCCCTCACCTCGCACATCTCTCACCCTGCCCATCTCTCACCTTGCCCATCCCTCACCTCGCACGTCCCCTCACCTCGCACACCATAGCTGAGGCTGTAGCCCTGTGGGGGCTCAGGGCCAGGCTGCCAGGCCAGCCGCAGGAACGTTGGTCCAGTCTCCACCACGCGGAAATCCAGCACGGAGCCAGCCTGACTCTCTGGGGACGACGCAGAGGCAGGGGTGAACCCCAGCCCCGTGTGCCCCTGCCCATGGCCCCAACCCGTGGTCACGGACACTCACGGGTGCGCGCTCGGCCGGACACGGACTCGCCGACGCTGTTGGCGTACTGGGCAGTGACAGTGACCAGGTACTCGGTCCCCTCACGCAGCCCCCGCAGCACGGCGCTGGTCTCCCGTGGCCCCAGGGTCACCTGGGCAGGGACCGTGTCACCCCTTGGTGTCCCCAGGCCATGCATGGGGCCACTGGGGACCCCAGGTGTGTGGGTGAGACCCTCACCTCCTGCCTCTCAGCCACAACCGGCTGCCCCAGCCCGGTCAGCGGCACGTGCTGCACCCGGTAGCTGGTGACGGGGCCGCTGGCCGCGGTCCATCGGATCTGCAGCTGATCAAGGCCCCGCTCCAGGAACTGCAGGTTTGAGGGGCCGGTGTGGCTTGTCCCGTCTGGAGGGGAGCACAGGGGCCATCAGCTCCAGGATGCGTGGGGCAGCAGGGAGAGCTTCCCAGGGTGGCACAGCCATGTGCTCAGTGTCACAGGATGGCCAGGAAGGCATTCTGGGGAGGATGGGTGCTAAAGGTGGACCCAAGGGAGGAGGACAGGAGTCCATACCCAGCGTGCGCAGGGTACCCCCGACGCTCGTGCACACCCTCCGTGTCATCAGTGGCACCAGCGTCCCTAGCAGCTTGAAGTCACCAACATAGAAGAAGAAAGCATCGGTGGGCATCGAGGCAACACGGATCAGCTCCTTGCGGTCAGCATTCTTGACTCCTGGCAAGGATGGAGATGATGGGTGAGGGCAGGAACCCTGAACCCAGCAGCAGACCCTCTTGTCCAGTGCCAAAGCCTCACCAACGGCAAAGACCTTGATGCCCTGGCTCTTCAGCTTCGCTGCGGGCCCCTCAGCATCATCCTGGGACTTGCCATCCGTGATGAGGATGCAGATCTGTGGTGCCAGGGATGAGCCATAAGCCCCAGCCCAGAGCCCACAGACCTGCTGTGTTGCTCCCTGGGTGCTCCCAGGGCCACAGCCATGCCTGTACCTGGGGGACCCCAGGCCGGAGCTGTGTGGGACCAAAGAAGTTGTCAGCCACATAGCGGAAGCCGGCACCGGTGCGTGTGTTGCCGCCCTTGTAGCTGAGCTGCTGGATGGCCCTCCGGACACTGGTGCCGTTGGTGTGCTGGGAGAAGGAGAACTCCACCCTGGGGAGCAGGGGACACGTCAGCTCCCGTCCCCACCGCCTGCTGCTCCCGTGCCCCTTCCCGGGGCTCACCGTGGCTCGTCACTGTACTGCGCCACGGCGATGCGCACGGCCCTCTCGCCCACCGCCGGCATGAAGGGCACCACCAGCTCCTCCATGAACGTGCGGATGGCGCGGAAGTTGTTCCTGCCGATGCTGGACGAGCCGTCCACCAGGAAGGCGATGTCGGCCTCCAGCACGTCCTCACACACCGCTGCGGGATGGCAACAGTGCTCAGGGCACAGGCTGACACCATTGCACGACAGCGCTGGCCCCTCGCCCACTGCGTGCACCCGGTGCTCAGCACCCACCTTGGCTCCTCTTCTGCACTGCGGCAACTGGCGGGCCCAGGAGCACAGGGAGCACAGTGAGGAGCAGGAGCCGGCTGCTCATCGTGGGAGCCTGCGGGAGTGGAAGATGCCACCATTGCCCCATGTCAGCCCCATGCCCTGACACCGGTGACAGCACAGCAGGCCCGGGGAGGCACCAGTACCACACCGTGCCAGGGCACATGGCAGCCTCAGGAGGACAAGGTGCCACTGCTGGCGCCTCACGTACCAGGGAGAGCCCCGGCTATGGGCCAGGGCAGCGGGACCATGCCTGGCCATGTGTGTCACATCCCCAGCATCCCCATGCTGGAGGGACAGCTGGCAGCGCCCAGTGCCACCCAACAGGCCGGGAGCTGCCAGTGCCCGGCGGGCAGCCGCTGCCTGTCCCTGCTCGGGAGGGAGCCCCGACGGCAGCGTGCGGGGGGCCCCGACTCCACTCTGCCCGGTGCCTCGGGGAGTCGTGCCCAGGGTGTGCGCGGGCTCTGCCTCCACAAGCCCTTCCCGCTCCCTGCCTGCTCCCTGCCTCCTGCCTGTTCCCTGCCTGCTCCCAGCTCCCTGCCTGCTCTCCCCGGCCCCGGCAGCAGCTCCCCGCAGCCCCCAGCCCTGCTACGGAGACCCCCGGTGCGGGCGGCGAGCTCGGGTTTCTCCATAGCAGCCAGGGTGGGCGAGAGCCGCCCGTCCCCGCGCACACGGCTGCGGGCGGGGGAGCACCCGGCCTGACACCACTGCGATGGCCACGCCGGGTCTCAGCCCAGCACAGCGCGGCCCGGTTGCACCGGGGAGGAGCGCGCCCCGCGCGGGAGGGCGGACAAGAGCCCGCGGGGGGGGGGGGGGTCGGTCCGGTCCGGTCCTGCCCCGCAGCACCCCCCTGCCCCGCCTGCGGCGGGACCCCCACGGCCGCACGCACTCACCCACCGCGGGGCTGCACCGCTCCGAGCCGCTCCGTGCCGTACCGAGCAGAGCCGGGCGCAGGCGGTCCCGCCGCGTACCGGCCCCCGGTGCTCCCGCCCCTTTATCGAGGGCGGCCCGGAGCGCGGTGCCGGGGGGGGGGGGAAGCGGGAGCGTCGCGGCCCCCGCCCAGCCCAGCCCGGCCCCCCAAAGAGGGCTTTCCCCACCCCACCGAGCTGATCCCCCCCAAAGTGCCGGCCCTGCTGCAGCCCGGGCAGGGGCTGGGGGCTGCGAGGGGTGGGTGAAGCGGGGGGGGGGGTTCGTACCCCTGAGGGGTTTCTGCTGGGCTCGGTGCTGTGCTGGGGCTCAAGGCAGTTTTTGCTCCTGTATCTCCATTCTCCATGTCCCAGGAACTCTGGGATCTGCCAGCCAGGAGCCAGCCGTGCACCTCACCTCTGTCTATCTCAGGGCAATGTAATGTGCACTGCCTGACCCTGGGCAGAGTGGGATGGAGCTGCTGTGGGGATCCAAGCCCCTGGCAAGCTCCAGGTCAAGGTATGGCTCCAAGCACCAGCCCTGGGAAGGCCAGTGGTGGTGGAGATGGGCTGCTCCGCACACGGGCACAGCTCCCATGAGGCTGCAGGCTGGCAGGGCCTCGGCCAGGACCTCTCCTGCACCCACAGCTCGTGGGACCCCAGCACCCATGTCAAGTACAGGGAGTGCCCTCGAGCCAGCAGGAGCATCCTCCTGCCCTGCTCCGGATGTCACCTCCCAGGAACCACCAGCTCAGACCAATGGCCAAAGCCCACCCCAGAGCCAGTGAACACGCTGGGAAGCCCCCGGTGGTGTGACTGCACTGGGCAGGAGGATGCCCAGCGAGGCGGCCAGGGACCTGTGCTGCCCTGGCCTCCCTCTGCCCACCCAGCGACTGGAGGGACTGTCCCCTAGGGCTCCTCCTCTGCCCAGGGTGCACCCCTGACCCTCAAGGTGCCCCTCACCTCCAGGACACCCCATGGGATCACAACTCTCCTTGGGGTGAATCACCTGCACCCCATCCTACTGATGTTGCCTGTGCTTCCCCGGGGCCCCAGCATGTGCCCCATGTGCCACCTCCCCCTGTTTCCTCGGTCACCCACATCCCCAGCACCCCGCGTACCTCCGCCCTCCTGGCTCCCCTCGGCTCCCTGCGGGGCAACGGGCAGCTCCGGGGGCATCTTCCTGCGGGAGGGAGGGGAGCGGCAGTGGGGTCCCCGGGGCCACTGCAGGGATGGGGACCCGGGGCAGGGCCACCTGCCACCGAGCAAAGATGCTCCAGGGCCGGCTGCAGGCAACTTTCCCAGGCACACACAGTTCCCAGGCAGGGGAGGGGCGGCGATGCCACCGCTCTTCTTAAAGGCGCAGCAGGCAGCGCATCCCCTCCTCTTCATTAGCCTTTCTCTCATTAGGCCCCTGCCCGGCCCCCAAACCTGGCCGGTGGCTCCAAAGTTCACCGTGGCCACGGCTTTCCCCCTCCTTCCCCAGCTCCAGGGATCCGGCATCCCCAGGCCAGGACCATCCCCAAGCCGCTCGCTTAGAGAAGGCAGGATGTCCCAGTTAGACAAGGGGCTGCGTTACAGGGGGGAGTGAGGGGCCTGCCAAGGCGCTGTGCTGGCCCCGGGCCCGGAGCTGGCGGAGCAGCCCCACGGCGTGGTGCCTGCGGCAGGGCAGGGGCAGACGGGGGTCACTGGGCTGTGATGGGGCAGTGCTGAGGCCGGCATCACCGCGGGCATGGGGGCACCAAGCAGTGATGCTCTGCAGCCGTGCCACGGGCTCTGCCTGCCCGTGGTTCATCACGGGAGCATCCTGACCATCGTGCCAGCAGGATCCCGCTTGCACTGGCACTGGAGAGGGGCACGCAGGGTGCTGGGTCCCCAACACCAAGGTGCCTCCCCCATGCGGTGTTTCCCGGCTCTCTGCGCATACCAGGGCCGGGAAGGAATCCGTGGCCGCCGGCACACGGACAGAGCCTCAGAAGCAGGAGAGCTCCAGGTGTGAGTGATTCACTGGGTGCTGCTGCAGCCGATCCCTCCAGGAACATCCCAGGAAGCCATCGGCCCTTTCCCGAGCCCCGCCGTCTGAGAACTGGCACGGAGGAAGCCTGGGGCTGAGCCCCTCCCTGCCCTGCGTTGCCAGGTGAGCAGCCGCGGTAGGAAACAAGAGGAAAACCTATTTTCTGCGCCCTCAGGTGAGGTTTCAGCTGTGTTGGGTGGCAGGGAAGGTGAGTCACGGTGAGACGCGACGCTGCAAGAAGCGAGCTGCAGCCGCGGTGCCGTGGGTCCCATCCGATGCCCCACATCCCTCAGCAGCTGCCCGCGGCGCTGGGCACGGGCCGGGATTCGGCGCAGCGCGCACAGGGTTTTGGTGTGCCAGCCCCTCGCTGTCCGGCAGCGCTCCCTGCCCCGGCACAGCCTGGGCATCCCCGGCCCGCGGGATGCGCGGGGCAGCTCCAGGGCTGCTGGAGGGGACCTGCCCCTTCCCCGGGCCCTTCCACATCGGGGGCTCCGGGCGCAACGGGGCTGGCGCCGCGGAGGGCGAGGGGAGGAGGAGCGGCCGTAGTCAAGAGGAGCCTCGCCTGCCGCGGGGCCGGTTGGGACACGCTCCAGGAATGTCTCCCAGCACCAGGCACCGCCAGCTCCCACCCACAGCACCCCGGGATCCCACCGCCATCACCGGCTGGCTCCGGGAGAGCACTGGGGGGTCAGCATCGTGCTCATGGTGTGGCCTCAGGGACTTGTGTGCCACCCCACGGGACTCCCCAGCAAGCCCGGGAGCCACAAAATGGGCCAGGGAAGGGAACTGGTCACCCCTTATCACCTGCTGACCTGCCCCGAGGGCTTGGGGTGGGAGACGGCCATGCCAGTCCCCCCGGAGGCTCCTCAGCACCAGAAGGGACTTCCTGCAGCACCCCCCCTCCTGCTGCAGCCCAAGCCACATCACTGCAGAAGGAAGCAAAGCGTCACATCAAGGGGAAGCCATGCCTGGTGAGCTGCCCTCTGCTCCGCGGCGCTGGGGATGCTTCTGTCTGCAGGGACCGCAGAGGATCTGGTGGGTGATGATGGGGACAAGTGGTCCCTCATCCCTCAGGGCTCCCCCCAAGCCGCTGCAGAGGGATGAGAAGCTTTTCCTGACCATTAACTGTTGTGTCTGGAGGCTGCCGCCAGCATGGCCACACACCAGCATCCCACAAAGCTGTGCTGGACTGCGGCCAGGCCCTGCTGTCCATGTGGACAGGACTCCAGAGGGAATGGTGACACCCCTTGGCTGCAGGAGAAGGCAGCTCTGGTCAGCCTGACACAGGGACTGGGTTGGTTCCCAGGGACAGCGAGGGAGAGGGAAGCCAGGCACTGACCAGGGGTGGTGGCACTTTGCAACAGCACAGAGCCACAAAGGGGTGGTGATGGTGAAGACAATGGCAGCAGCATGAGGAGGCAGCAGCGCTGTGTAGGGCTCCAGAGCCCCCAGTTAACCAGCCATTTCCATTGGCTTTGGGCTATGCTTGGGTGCCCAGAGAGGCTGCAAAGTGGCTGGGGCTGGGTACCAGGGACCTGGAGCAGGCAGGATGCAGGCAGGGACTGAGGTGATGCACTCCATCTGCACTGACCACCCAGGTTCTTCATTCTCCAGTGATGGAGGCACGAGCTGCTTGCCTTTGCTCTCACACACAGGAGGGACCAGGCTCTGTAAAGTAAGCCCAGCTTCTCCCCGAGGATGGGGATGTAGGAAAGGGTGGGAATGCAGGGACCAGACACACCAAAGCTCCCAGGGGATGGGAGGGAAGGCAGGAGTCCAGCACTGCTCCTGGGGACCTCAGGGGAATGCTCACCAGCACCGTGCGCAGGATGGTGCCACCGCTTCCTGCTGCACACCAGGTTGAGCAGGGAGATGCCAAGGATCGGGATATACCCAGCACATGGAGCCCGACCCGCAGGGCTGGGGCACTTGCCACCAGCACGGCAGCTCTTGTCACACATCGGGACAAGCTGCCCAGCAGCTCCCAAACCTCGCAGCACCTCTGAAGCCCATTGCTGCCCATCCCTCCTGCCTCAGCCCCAGGGCAGGGGGAGATGGGCAAGATATAGGAGCTGCCTGACACTGAGCTACTTCCCCTCCCAGGGCTGGGAAGCGGCACTCAGGCAGGCCAGCTGCCCCACAGACATTATGGGCACTGGCAGCAGGAGGAAGGGCAGGCAGCGTCTGGGCCTGGGAAGCTGCAGCCATTCCTGGGATGCCACCAGCTGTGCCACAAGAAGCTGCTCCTCACTGGGGGTTCATGCAGCTCTTTGGGGATGGGATTATTTGTTCTTCCCTCCAACTGCCTCCCAGGCTGTTGCAGTGGCTCAGGGCAGCTGTATTCCCAGGGGAGGAGCGTTGCCAGGAGGAATCAAGGAGCCATCCCTCAGGGGCCCCTATCCCAACCGCAAAGGACAGAGTGAGGACATGCTGAAGCACTGCTCTGGGATGCTGCTGCTGCTGCACTGGGGCTCGCTATGGACGGTCATTGCCTTCCCAAGAGATGGGAACAAGGAGTCACTGGTGGCGAGTGCACCAGCGCTCCTGCTGTGAGCCATGGGTGCTGCCAGCCCCAGCACAGCAGTCACTGGTGGCAGGGACCCGCTCCGAGGTGCTCGGGAGGAATCTGCCCACCCCAGCTCCCCAGACCCAGGCCCGGGAACAGCCGCCCCCTGCCCGCTGCCCTTTCCCGGGATGCCGCAGTGTGGAAGCAGGAGCAGCATCGGGACGCGGCTCTGGCAGCGGGAGGCCGGGGGTTGCTCAACGCTTCCTCCCGCCCCTGCTCCGTGTTTCACAACCCGCACCCACACGCCCTAAACCCGGGGCTCGCTGTGAACCCCCAGGGGAGGGGGGGCTCAGGGCACAGCCCCCTTCCCGCTCCGTGGGCTCGGCTGCTCCTTGCGCAAGGGGAGCGACACCCGCGCCCCCGGGCTGGCGGGAGCCGTGCGGGGCGGCACCGCGGGAGGGGACGGGGACCCGGCACGGCCGGCGCCAGGCAGGGGCACGGCGAGGGGTGCGCGCCACGGGAGAGCATCGGCTGCGCTGCATCCGCCGGGAAGGGGCTTGTGTAAGTCCTGGGGCTGGTAGAGAAGTGCGGGACATAGAACCATGGAAGCGTTTACGGTGGAAAAGACCTTTAAGATCATCGAGGTCAACCGTTCCCCAGCGCTACCAATTCCAGCACTAAACCATGCCCCCGAGCGCTACAAGTCCTTTCAATCCCTCCAGGGGTGATGACTCCACCGCAGCCCTGTTCCTGCGCTTGTCAGCCCTTTCCGTCAAGTGCTGTTCCTAATATCCAATCTGGAAGAGCTGGCACCAGCTGCTCTGCCCGCAGGACACCGTTGTGCCTTCCCATACACCAGCCACCAGCGCCGGGGCCCCAGCAGCCGCAGGTTCTACACACCGCGGGAAGGATGAGGATCTGCTGGGGCGGTGAGGAGCTGGGGGCTGCAGGAGCACCTCTCGCTGTGGTGGGTGCCGGGGACCGCGCTCCGGAGGGATCGGTGCTGTTCACAGGACCGGGCTCATCCCCAGGGCTCCTCTGGAGAGGCAGAGCCGCTGCTCCCGGCTTCCCTGGCAGGGAGCCCAGCTCCAGAGAGCAGCACAAAGAGAAGGCAGCGCCCGCCCGGCCCGGGAGGCTCAGTCTGTCACCATGGGAACCCCCGATGACTTCATACCCCCACGGAGCTGCGCGGCCGCGTCACCGGCGTGGCACGGGCGGGTGGGCACAGGCACCGCACGCACGGGATGTGGGGCAGATGCTGCGGGGGGGGGGCTGAGCAGCCCGGTGAGGATGCTGCAGGGGACGGTTGCAGTTTGCACCCACAAACAAGGGCTGGGGCTCAGAGCTCCAGCTCCTTGCAGAGAGCATGTCCCCAGCTCCACTTCACCCTCCTTGCTGGCATGGGGAGGAAGGAGTAAAGGATCCTGTCTCTGGACCCCTGCCACCTCCAGGAGTCACCAGCCCCGCACCATGGGTGATACACAGGTAGACTCCACAACTCCTTAAAGTTGTAAAGTAGGTATGCTTTTATTCAGCACTGAGGCGCATGGGGGATCGCTCCTCCAAAGGCATGCCCACCTCAGCATTGTTCTCCTTCCTATTTATCCTCTAAACTATTACATATTCATGAGGTTACACAACACGCCGATACATATTCATGACCTATCCCTGCTTCATATTATAATGAGATAAAAGGTCCTTGCTTGCATAGGGTCTCCTGGTGGTCATGGGCAGTGAGGTAAGATGAAGTAAACGAGTCTTTCCTGAACTTTCCATCTCCAGTCGCTGTGCATGTTCCCTGGTGATTTAGTCACTGTCCAAACCGCAAAGCTGATTTCAGCCAGTTTAGGGGTCCAGAGAACAGGAGTTACTGTTCCTTCCTCCTATCAATAGCCTTGGTCCTCCCACTCTGTTCCGGCCAGCACAATAAGCGTTGAGCATGTATTTGTTGAATAAGCACGAGTAAGCAGTAACATTGTTAAGCAAGTGGCTTAACCCTACCCCCCCGTACACCGGTTAACCCTTCGCATCATGGGGAGCTCCTCATCCCTGTCCATCCTCCCAGCAAAGCCGGGGCAAGGTCACTGTGAGTCACTGCCGTGCGTGCGAGGCAGAGGCAGGATCCCGTGTTCCTGTGTCCCCGGGGCTGCTGCCAAGCGCTGCACATCTGGAACAGCTGTAAACAGAGCAGGGGATGAGGGAGCAGCTGGGGCCGAGGGACCTCCAGCCTCGCAGCAGCCATGCAGGGAAGGGGGGATGCCAGTGCCCAGGGCTCACCCACACACCCAGCCCCTGGGCACAGCAGCGCTGCCCCTGCACCAGGGGAAAAGGCAGGCACTTGCCGGACTGCCTCCTGTGCCGGCTCCTCACGCCGAGGCAGCAGATGGAGCCTTCAATAGCCCCAGCACATGGAAGGGTCTCAGTGATGGTGCTGGGACATGGAGCAGGAGCAGCATCTCCAGGGTCTCTGGTGCGTCCAGCACAGGCTCCACTCTACCAGCACCTCTTTCTATCAGTAAAACCCCTGCTGCTCTCATAAAGCTCCCCATGCTGCCCCCAGCAGCTCCGGGCAGGGAGGAATTCAGGCAGAGCCTCATCCAGGCACCATGGTTCCAGCAGCTTCTCTGGGCATCCCCAGCTATGGGCTCCATGGGCAGCCCCACTGCAAACCTCTGAGACCTCGAGAAGGAAAACATGAACGAAGAGAGAAAGAGCTGGAACATGAGAGCCACTGATCCTCTTTGGATGGTGTGTAGGGTAAAGCAGCTTTTAATGAGGGTGTACAGGCCTCAGACTCGCCTCTTCCAGACACGCCACTGAAGAAAGAGGCAATACAAAGAGGAGGCATCCTGCAGCCCCGTGTCCGTGGCAGCCTGGGCTGGCTGGAGCTGGCAGTCAGGCCTGGATGGGCCCTTTGTCCCTTGCTTTGCCACACAATGAATACACTAAAACATTAGATGAGCTGTTTCCTTTTCCCAATAGGGTTTCTGGATACGATTCCAGCCACCACTGCTCACCATTCCCTTCTCCGGGTGCACACACGGATGGGCAGGACCTGTGTGTGTGCCCTGTCCCACCCTGCAGCCCTGCTGGTGACACCTGGGGGTACAATCCCTGGTCTCAGCCACGCTGATGCCTCGGTCAGCCCCTGCCCCATGGGTCCAAGCAGAGCGAGGCCTCAGCAGCACCAGACCTCAGCAGAGCTTCACCTCAAACCTGCTCACCCTCTGCTCCCATTGCCCCGGCAGAGAGGGCAGAGCAGCAGCCCTGGGCTCTGCATTCTCCTCCCAGAGCTCTGGCACCGAGCAGGGGCACGGCTCCAAGTCTCTTGGTGCTGTGAAAGCCTCCGTGCAGCTCCCCACGGCCCCGAGGCCAGGCTTGGCTCAGCACCCATGATCCCTATCAGATGTACTTTCCAGGGTGGGTAATTAGCTCAGGTGAGGCAACTGCTGACAATTGGCTGCTGTGGCCTCTCCTGGCAAGTGCCTAGATCCCAAATAAGCAGCTCACATATCAAAGGGATCCAGGAGATCCACCCTGGGCATCTGCCCTGGTTCCCACAGCTTTTCCTGCTGGGGACCAGGGAACCCAGAGCACAGGGCTCCAGCACATACCCCCCATGTTCGCTGCTGGGTTTCATGTACCTGAATAGCTCTTGATTGGGGCAGAGTCACCCAGGTGCTGTGCAGGCAGCAGAGCCTTTGCCAGGGAGCACACAACGACGCGCAGCCTCCTTCTTTCCAAATCCTCCTCTCTTCCAGCCAACAGTGCCAAGGTGCCAGGGGGCGAAAGCAATTACCTAGAGGTAGGTGGAGAGCGCAAGCTTCAAAGAGGGAACCTCACCAGGAGAGGAGAAGACAGCGCTGAGCAGAGGAGCAGGGAGCAAAGGACCCACTGATACCCCAGGCTGAGCTCACCAGCACAGCCTAATTGGGGTGCCCAGGAACCTTCTCAGTGAAGCAGCAGAACAAAACCCTTCAGCCATTGAAAACCGGTGGTCAGAGCCGCGCTGACCAATCCCACATTGTCCAGGGAGGGAGCCAGGATCCAGGCTGGGGAGATCACCCCGGCCCCCTCCAGTCCCAGGGGATTTGCCCTGTCCCAGCGCCGCTTCCAGCTCTCTCCTCTGGCGCTGCCGCTGCTGTCCTTCACCGGCAACGGAAGCGCAGCGAGGCCAGGGTGGGGGCAGCAGGAGATGTCACTTTTCCAAGGTTCAGGAAAAGCAGAGGTTGGGCATTTCCGCCGTGCCGGATGCTTCCCAGTTTGGATTCCCCTGGACTGAGGCCTCTCCGGTGGAGGAACAGCAGCACCCCTGCGGCTCAAGCAGCAGGAGCTGTCAGAGGCCAGAGCTTCCAGCACCAGGGGGTGCGGGTGCCAAATGCCTGGTCTGCACCAGTTCCAGGTTATGCTTCCCAAGCCCCTCACCAAGGCACCAAGTGCCGATGCCTTTGCCAAGCACCAATGCTCCCGACTCCTGAATAGGTCCCCTCTCCCCACCTTTTAGACCCCCAGTCTGGCTGCTTGCTTACCAAAAGGAAACGATACCTCAACCCTCTCACTCCATGCTTCTGGAAGCACAGATAGCCAGAGCACCCAAACATCACCGGCACTGCAAGGCAGGGATCCATTGGAACTGCAGCCAGAAGATGCCGACATCTGGGCAGGCTCAGCCTCGGCTGCCAGCAGCATCCACCTCACTGCACCCAGTGCCACTCACCAGGGCACAGCTCCTGGGCCACATCAGCCCAAACAGCAATTTGGAAAGTAGCAGTTGCAGAGGGGTTTGAATCTGGTCCTAGTGCAGAAGGGCCTGGAGAATTACTCAAGGAAAACCACCATTCCTAAGCAGATACATCCAGAGAAGAAAACGTGTAGGAAATGCTGAGGCAAGGATGTGCATCTCCCTTTCTTTGTGTTCACACCAACTGCAAAACACCCTGGAAGCTCACCTGAGGGGGGGAAACATACAGCAATGGAAGACAAAGAGGATTACAGTCTGCTTGCAGACACAAAGCCAAGGCACCATTTACTGGTTCCACAGGCTGGAGGCAGGAGCTTGTTCAGTTTCCAGCCCTCTGTGCACTTGTAACGAGCCAGAGCTTGCAACCACAGTTAAATCAGTTGCATCAAGAACATTGAACAGCTTCAAACTTGCCTGGGACACGCAATGGGTTCAGAAACTGACTCTCTCATCAAAAATGCACATCCAGCACAAACGCTCAGAGCACTGCAGTAGTCTCTAGTGTAATGACAACTCCTAGACACTTTTACACTATCTTTAAACCCCACTTGTCAGGGCAGCACCTGGAAATTAGATGAGAATCCCAGGGAGCTCTATCCTGAAGATAAAAGCAGGGATCACCTCGCAGCCTGTGGTGGCTGTGACAGGCGAGTGCCGCCTGGTGGGAAGCTTTTTGCCATCCCCCTTCCCCAGTTTCATCCTTTGGGTTCCACATTCCAGCTTCCCGGAGGCAAGACAAGGGAGCACCAATCACATTACCACCAGGAAGAGCAGGAAGGGCCGGGTAGCTCCTCCAGCCATTCGGACCTAGAGATTACCTTCTAGGTATAGGCCAGGCCACCCTATATTTCAGTCAGCAGCTTCAGTTATGGCATAGCTGAGACTGACCAGACAGATGGAGGCTCATCTGCAAGAGGAATGTGGAGACCAACACCAACATACTCACCACAGTCTGCTCCTTACTGAGCTGGCTTACAGGGAACTGGGAAGCTTAAGGTGAGAGGTAACATATCCCACAGAGGCTCGTAGCAACAGCTCCAGCTTCTCTCACCATCCTGACAACCACCTCCACTGTCCTGAGGCAGCAGAAGGCAGGGCTGGGCTGCTCGCCCTCACCAGCCTCTAGAGCTGGTGGGACCTCAGCACCCAATATTGTCTGTAACTGACTGGGGAGAGAGGGGTGGCACAACCTGTCCCCTCACCACAACAGGAAGGTCCCCAACAGCCAGGCCAGTGGGACTGGCTGTCACCACACCCAGGGGCAGGAAGAGAATCAACCTTCCACAGATAGGTCCCGATCTCCTTGACAAACGGGAGAGCACAGAAGTCCCCTCAAGGCCCTTTGCTCTTAGGTCTGCACAAACAGCACTGCCACAGCCATGCTGCTGCCTGCACAGAAGGGCACAGTGAAACAGCCAGAGCTACCCTGGCAGCCTCATCCCAACAGAAAGACTTCCTTCAAGCAGCCTAAAGTCAGGACCTCTCCCTCAGCACACTGCCAGCTCAGGACAGAGGAGGTGGGGCTGCAGATAGACACCATTCTAGCATGAGCCCTGACAAAGCCAGATTGTGGTCCAGTAACTTATCTATTTGGCAAGATTAACAATAACTCACACATGACCCAGCAGGACACAGCTGACTCCAGCAGAACCAGCTCCGTACAGGATACGTTTATTTTATACATTTAACACCGAGAAGATGTAGTTGTTAGGACTCATCTTGCCCCTGGGTGCACAAGACATTCAGAGCCAGAGGGAACCTGCCACAGTGCACAGCTTTACCATTCCCACTGCAGGGACACGTCTTAGAGACGGAGCCAGTACATGCCACTGCGGATGCGGTTGTAATCCAAGAGCTGTTCGATGGGACCTAAGTGAACAGAACAAGAGTTAGTCACCAGAAATGGAGCCAAAATCCCTGCACAGTTTCCCATAGTCTTAAAGCAGATGGCACCAGAGCAGACTGTGCTCACTGCACAGGGCAGCTGTGCCCAAAACCAGGTGACTACACCTCAAACCTGCACCAGGAAAACCAGCAGGTACCATCTCCTGACACAGAAACTGTTATTTCCTCAGAGTAAGTTGTTTCTGGCACTGCTCAGTACAGCTCCACAGGCAGGTATGACTCCCAGGGAGCCACCAAGTCACTGAGACTCTGGCTGGTTCGTTCCTATTTCCTGTTCAAGAACTGCCTCATTTTTCCAAGCGGCTCCGTTCTGAAGGCCAGAGGAAACAGCCGCCTGGAGGAGGGGAACCCACAACACACAGGAAGGAGGCAGCAGAGCAGAGTGAGCTGCTCAGGCAGGTTTTCAGAGAGGAATTTGTCCTTGGCCAGACAGACATGCCAGAGCAGCACAAGGGAATCAGGTCCCTTCACTTCCCTTACATAAACCTGTGTGACCTCAGTGTAAGGACACAGGGCAGGCATTGCCGGGTGAGTGAAGAGGTGGAGCACAGCCAGAGCTCCCTGCCACCTCCAGCATGGGCAGTGCTGATCCCCTGGCAAGCGCACCCTGGCACATCTGATGGGCAGAGGTAGAAGGACAGCAACAAAGAGCCAGAGCAGTTATAGAGGCCAGAACAGACACAGGAACTGCCTGCAGCTCCCTTCCATTCAGCTCTTGACCCCTGCCTCGTTTCTGAGCTCCCATGTATCAGCTCCCACAACTACTCACCAACTGCTGCAATTGCCGGGCATTTGTCATAGATGTATTTACTGCAGACCTCTCTCACCATTCTTGCATCAACAGCCTAATAGATATCAAACACACAATTAATGACCCTTCTGGCAGACCTGCATTCCCAAAGCTGGAAGTTACTGCTGCCATTGCACATCAACATCATCAAAAAGACACCAGCAAACCCTTGGGCCATGTGCACCAACTGCCCAGCTCCTGTTTGTGAGAGTGGCTGATGTTCTACACAGAATACCCTTGTGAGGGCATGGAAGACCAAAATCTGAAGCCTTCCAAGGGATACAGTGGCTGCAGAATTACACAACCCTTATGTAGGCCACCTCCAAAAAAATCATTAAAGGAATTTCATGTTGTGCTGCTTAACTCGGGTAAATGCCCTCTTTCTGGGAGGGACTGAATGCAGCCACAGGGACACAGGACACCCTGAGTCTATGTCAGATTCTGACACACATGTATCAGTGGCAGTGAGTTACCTGCCTCGACTCCAGGCAGCTTCACTAAGGGATAAGTAACCCTCATGTTATTACAGCAAACTGACACCAGCAAATGCCCAAACCAACCACGCTCAGGTACCCCCAGCAAAACAAAGGGATACCTACAGCAATCCTGGCATCCCACTCCTCCAGAGGGATACGGCGTCCGTAGTTTAAGAGATGGCTGCCAATATTCTCACACACTGGCGTAGTCCCTAGATGTTGAAAATAGCACAGTCATCAGAACAGAAAGCCTCCCAGACCTGCACAGTCCCATCATCAGTCAAAGCAGACAGAAGAAACTCCAGCCATTAAACTGGCTCTCAATGAAGCAGAACTCATAGTTGCCACTACAAGCAGCTCCAGCAGGAGTTCAGAAATCCAAAGATTGCTTCATTGGTCTCCAAAGAGTTCCAGCCAGGGCAGGCCAGTTTGGGGGTCTCAATTCTACCTTCACCACATTATTCCCTCTCAGCAATGGAATAAGTAGAAGTTTACAGAGTTGGAGCTAACCTGGAGCACAGCAGTCTGGGGTCAGCTGCTTTCACAACTGGCAGGAGGAACATGGAGCAGGGCAAGGGAAGCTTTGCCTAGTGCCTGCCAGCAGTACTGTATGTCTGGCAGAGCTCCTGCTCCCCAGGAGAGACACAAGTGGTGACCTTCTGAAAGCTGCAGTGGGCAATCCAGAAACCAGAACATACCATCCAGTTGAGCCACCATGGCATTCCGGAGATAGTTCTTGGCTCTCTCCACCTCTGACTCTGTGGTACTAGTGCACAGGCGCATCCTGGAGTGGAGATGGAAAAACCACCAAACCTTTTAAATGCTTGTCTGCTCAAACAGAAAGTTAAATCCTCCCTTTCCCAGGCCCCTGCAGAAATAAGCTACTGTCAGCATCACTTGTCCTGCAGCCTTGAGACTCATCCTTGAACACAGCTAAGAAATAGGAAGCACTGAACAGCAGGAGGCAAGAGCTCAAGCCTGTAGGCAGGGGCTATCAGCCAGCAGGTTACACAGAGTTACACTCCAAAGGTTGGAGTAGCTCTGCTGCTGACTCTGGTGCGCCCATCAGGCACAGTGACAAGCAGCCTGCAGTACACTGCCACAGGAGCTGGAAAGTGTGTCAGCATTGCCAAGCATTGCAAGCTGCTATGGAAACTGATGCTGAAAGAACAAGACAGCTCCACAGAGTCTGCTTGGAATCCAGCTGCTAAATCCCTTCCTCCCCTGCCAACTGCAATGTCTCTGGGGCTAGGGCTAACTCCATCTGCTCCACACACAGCATGGCTCAGCTCTGAACCTCAGATGTAGCCTCAAACCACCACTGGGATACACACGCACACAGTAAGATGGACAGAGGCCCCCGAGCACCGGCATGACTCCAGCAGCAGGGCATTTATCAACCACAACACAATGGTCTGAAAGAACTCTCTGCCTGCTTTGCTCAAGTTTAACAAGAAAATGGAGATGTCTTTAGGCACCTGGGAAAGCCTTGTCTCTAAGGAATGATCTCACTTGCCTATGGAAAAAAAACCAAAGCCTCACCACTAATACTTGGAAGCACGAACAAAGACCTGAAGAGCCCTAAGGGGATTAAAACAGCTCCTCAAAAGCCACATCCTAAGACATTTAAAGAAACCACTTACAGGATCATGTAACCAGAATGCAAGTTACCATAACATTCATAGAGACACAGCTCTCTGAAGAGCTAATGTGTTCCCTCTCAGGTCCATCTCCCACAAGAGTGTCAGGTCTTGAACAGGAACTTCTTGTACTCACCACTCCCCCTGAGCACAAAACATCATGTCATCTATGGACAGGGGATCCGAAACAAAATGGAAACCGAAGAGGCCAGTGTCAGAGTAACAGGTGTTGAACGTCTGGAAACTGTGGCAGAGATTGTGCTCCACAGCAAGCACAGCCAGCCTGCTGGACTGATTCTGTGAACAAGAGATGCCATCAGCCACTTCAGCTTCCTCACTGCTCAAATTCTTTCCAACTGAGCTGTTTTCACAAAGACCACAGACAAGACAGAGCGGAACACTTTGCTGAAGGAGAGCTTAATTTAGACCCTTCATGTGGTCAACAGATGAGAGTCACTGGTGGAAAAGTCACAGACAATGGCCTAGGAGTCCATCCAGCAAAACCATTTCCTTTCCCAGGCTCCTGAGGAGCTGGTATGCACCATCATAGGAGTGGGAGCAAATGGGAAATGCATGGTCTCCCAGTATCAGAGGTTAGCACAGTTAATGCTGGCCAGACAGATTCCAGATGAGAATGGATCCAATATCAGGTTTTAAACAAGTTCCACTCGCTCTGCAGTTGAAAAGCAAGCTTGACACTACAGACTACTCTGTCCTGCTTCCATCACCATCCCCACTGAATGGTTAGTTTGTGAGGGCAGACATAAACTGCTCAGAACTCATCAATTAAACCTCTTCCTAACTCAGCAGAGAAGGTTCAGTTTAGCTGTCAGCAACTCCTCTCAAAACTGTGCTGGATTAGCCTTGATTACTTGATTACACTGTTACCCTGCTTTCCAGACTTGTAACTGCTGCACAGCTGGGAGCTAAGCACAACATAAGGCATCTTCACTTACAGTCTCCAGAATACTTATATTAAAAGGCTCCAGGCTCTCCCTGTCACACTGACAAGCCTCTTACCTTTCCACCTCCAAAAGTGCGGTCATAGCGTCCCATGATAGCATTGGCCACATTGAGGACAATGTTGTCTGGATTAGCCCATCCTGGCCCCTCCACAGCAAGAGCAATGTGGGCAACAGGCAGGCCATCATCTCTGGCACGGATCTAGAACATGAGCAGTGGAGAACTGCATGAGTAGTGGCTTTGCTGCAGCCTGTGCAATGCCAGGCTGACAAAACGGGGCACCTGATACTACCCCAGTGAAATTAAATAGTCTCGGGCACTACTGAGCTAAACCAGTTGCTGCAATAGGAGTTTTCCAGCAGATGATGTGAGCAACAGCCTCACATTCCTAACGGAGTTGGGTCCCATCTAAAACCCAACACGCTGTGGCAATAAGCCCAAAGAACAGAACAGGGACACTACCAAGATGCCACATCATCAGCTTCTCAAGAGATACACAAACAATTTCTCTTCTGAGCCGCAGCTGTAACTGCTTCACATTCAGTCAACAGCTTGGCAAGAGCTGCTTGTTTTGTGCAAGCTTTACCTCACTCCCTGTGAAGCGGCAGCGCGGGAGGACAGGCACAGAATCCTCTTTGTACTTAAAAGGCACCCCACTGAAGTGCTGCTTAGCTGCATCTACCAGCTCTTTGTGGGAAATACCTGGCAATGGGAGAGACAGTTGCAGTCTTAAAGCAGCTTAATTTAACAGTATTTTACATTAAAGGTGTGTGACAGGGGTTTGAGCATCAGCCTGAAGATACCCAGGCTTCCCAGAATCACCAGGATCTAGAACTCACCTCCAGCAGCTGCCAGGACCATACGAGGTGCCTTGAAGTGATTATCAACATATGAAGCTAGATCTGCTCGAGTCAGATGCCTAGAAAGAACAGAGAGAGAGACCCACTGTATCAGCATCTCTGAGCCGGGAGGGATGAGAGGCTTAGGAGAAGCAAGTTCACAGTACATAGACAGCAGGGATGTTGTTGATTCTCTTAGTTGTGGGCTAACAATGCTTTTTAGAGGCAAGACTGGTGTTGGTGTCTTCCCTGTGCACTAATTCCAGAACACAGAAAATGGAAAATGGTGGCCAAGGTAGAGAGTTAAGAAAAGACTTTGATATAGCCTAGAGAGTGCTGACCCTGGTCATGGAGCTAACAGGCATGTATGCTCAAGGCCACTGCTTTAATGAGTACCCCATGCTCTTAACCTAACAGCATCAAACTGACAAGTATGGGAGAAGGTTCAACCTGGCCCCACCAACCTCATGTCTTCATGAGGGGATTCTAAAGAATGTGCACAAGCACACTGACTGTCACTAGCACCAACGGGGCAGCACAGCCATGACACAGCGAGAAGCCCATGGGCATAGATCACCTCCAAGTACAGACTGGGGCTGCCTCGTGCAGTCACCACTGCTGACAAGCTGCAGTTGTGCACCCCAAGGACCAAACCCACGGGCTGTTTGCTGCACCCAGC
Organism: Pezoporus occidentalis; assembly: GCF_034315485.1. Taxonomy (NCBI): domain Eukaryota; kingdom Metazoa; phylum Chordata; class Aves; order Psittaciformes; family Psittacidae; genus Pezoporus; species Pezoporus occidentalis. The sequence continues at coordinate 609,811 of NW_026912929.1, read as the reverse complement.
CTGCTGATGCTCACTTGATGTTGTCTGTGGTCCCCTCGACAGTGCGGGCCAGCGGTGTGCCCTGGAAAGCAGTGGCGTGCAGGTAATCAAAGGCAACAGCCTCCATGTTGCTGTCTATTTCTTTCAGCTCCTGAAGGATGACACCACGTTCCTTCTCGATTTGAGAGTCCTCCAGGGCACAGTTCTGCACGATGTCAGCCAGAAGCTCGACAGCTGTAACACATTTCCAATGTTAGCAGTGCTAATGCTCTCTCCAGCTACCAACTAGAACCTCCAATTTACCTCCCAGCTACTTTGCTCCCTGGACTGTTGTTAGAGGGGATGCTGGTGGGAGAGAAACACAGGCACATGCATTTGCTTAAACTCCAAATGCAACTCTGTCCCCGGCCACCCTACCTTTGGGCATGTCCTTGGACAAGGCCTTTATGTAATAAGCAGTCTGCTCACGGGAGGTGTACCCGTTCAGGTGAGCACCCATGCTCTCCACCTCCTTCTCAAAGGCAGCACCAGGACGATTCTTTGTGCCCTAAAAGAATAAACACAATTATGAAATGAGCAGATTTCCCTCTCGGGCAGAACTAAAGCAAGGAAAAGAACAACAAAAACCTAAACCAAGAAAACCTGTCACAAGATTCATGAAAGGCAAGAGCAAGTGCAGAAAGCAAGAGAGTTAACACTTGGCTTTACAATACCCAAAGGATGTTGAGGTGTACTTTGAAAGACCAGTAAAAGCCCAGCGGGGAAGCAGAAAACCTACACTAAGAGACAACACTGACTGAGGATCACATCCATCAGCAGGAGCAGAAAACTACTTCTAACACAGAGCTCATCTCTTAAGGAGCAAGCCAGATGCTGCAGCTTCCTATGATGGCACAGGCTGGACTCAAGGCAGCAAGTCCCAGGCTCAGACACCTCCTGCCCTAGGGCTGTTCTGTAGACACACTGGGAGAGCAGTAAGGGCTGTAGCCTCAAAACTTTGCTGGTCCTCTAAGAAAACCAAAGGAAAATAAATGGCTACAGGAAATGCTGCTTTGAGCTCTGCCTGCTAACCTGTTTTATAATGTGGTCATCTGTGTGTGCACCACAGCAGCTGGGCCAGCCAGGGACAGGAACCACAGCAGAGATTCAGTCTCACTTGGTACTTACAACTTTTTTTCCCTTTAAGAGGGGAAATACCAACCAGTTAATAAGAATTACATTAATTCATGCATGCTTGCAAGTTGTCGCATACCCAAAGAGCATCACACAGACTAGGTACCTTTTGAAGTTTATTTCTATACTACGTGCAAAGTCTCTGGGATTCAGATGACCCAATTTATGCTCTTAATAGCTACAGCCTCCAAAGCGAGAGCTCAATAGATATGCACATTTGGAACTGGATGATCTTTAAGGTCCCTTCCAACCCAAACCACTCTGTGGCTGTATTGAGAACAGCTCTCCAGGACTGCTATGCCAGACCCAGCAGAGCTCTTTACCTTAAAGGCCAGATGTTCCACGAAGAAACCAGCCCCGTTGTTCTTCTCATTCTCATAGCGGCTGCCCACCCCGATCCACACACCCACCTATGGCAAAGGCATCGAGGACACATGTCAGGAGAGGAAGCAAACAGTGTGCTTAAGCCTCAGGCCACAGAGACAACTGCAGGGACAAGAAGTCTGTTCCCAGGCACTGTACCAGTAGCACCAAAATCAGAATAAGCACCAGCAGCTGTTTCCTGTGCACGTTTTGGGTTTTCACAGAGCAGCCTCACAAAACCCTCTGCATGAGGTGTAACTCCTCCTGGTCACTTGCTGCTTGCACAACAACAGTGAGGATGAGGAAACCTGAACTTGACTACAGGCTTCATACAAATCCAGACTAGAGCTTTCCCTGCTCCATCAGCCCCACCAGTTAACAAAGAGAAGCAGGTCGGCCCCTGTGAAAAGCTCTGGTTCCGGTGGGTTTGTCACTCTGCAGCAGGCAGGGCTGAGGGCTCCAAGCAAGCCCTTCACCTGCCTCGCACTCACCGTGCATGTTGGCCCGGTGGATTCCTCCGAAGCCACCCGGAGGCCGTTTTCCAGAGTGGTGACCTGGGTCTCGGGGACGTTCTGGAGCGTCTGAGCATACGTGGCAGCGCCTCGGTTCCTTGTCAAAGTCAGCACAGCTGCCTGAAGGAGCAAAGGCTCCCGTCACCGCCTGCCCCGAGGGCGCAGGCTGGGGGCACGCACTGCCCAGAGCAGCTCTTTCACGGCTGCGCTGGGAAGGTGCCGCTCGGTAACCGGTGCCTGCAAACCCTCCGCAGCGCCGCAGGTTCCGGGCGGGCTGACACCCCCGGACAGAGCGACGGGAGCCGGCCAAAGCCCCGCACCACGGCGGCCGGCGGCACCCGGCAACACCGCCCCCGACCCGGCCCGGGTTTCCATAGCGACCGCCGCCCGGCCGCCGCGTCCCCGTGACCTTCCCAGCCAGTAGGCCCGGCAGGGTCCCTGCCCTCGGGGTCTCTCGCCGCGGCTGCCGTGCCCGGCCCGGCCCTGCCTCCCACCGCCGCCTCCCGCCGCCGCCGGGCCGCGGTGACTCACGGGGGGACGCGCACCCCGCAGCAGGGCCCGCGCGGCCGCACCACCGGCCCGGCACACCGTGAGCGGGTGGCCCGGGTGGTGAGGGGCCGGGGTGCCGCCCGTACCGCGCCTTCAGCCGGTCCCGCAGCGGGTCCGGGTGAAGAGGGGCCGCAGGGGGGCTCAGGCCGAAGGTGCCCCCATGTACCCCCCATTGCCCCCCTTGCCCCGCAGTGCCGGGATCAGCCAAGGCGGCCGTGCCTGAGGTCACCTTTATTGAGGAAAGTGCATTAAACGGAGCCCGGGGAACGCTGCCCGCGTTTACCCGCGACGGTTTCATCCCGCCCCTCCGCCGGGCCTGGCCCCAGACGAGGCCCGCCGGTGGCACAGGAACGGGCAGAGTCCATAGGGGGCCGATGGGGCCCGGGGTGCTTCGGTGCCATGAGGGTGGCAGGTCCCGGCTCAGCTCCGCAGATGTCCTCCTCTTGCGGGGCTACATCCTGGTGCTGAGGTCCGGCTGCGGGGTCACACGGGGTTCACGTGGCGGCCCCCATCCGTCACGGGGACGGGGATGGGGACCGTGAGTGCTGGCGCTTACCGGGGCCGGGCGCTGCTCCCTGCGGGCGTGCTCCGCGGCGGCGTGCACCGAGGGGAAGAAGCAGCGCTTGGTGATGGGTGCGCTGAAGAAGTTGCCCCGCTCCAGCTGGGCGAGGACAGGCACTGTGTGCAGGGACAGTACCTGAGGCTATGGCACCCGGCTCAGCACCAGACCCACCCTGTGCTGCGGGGGACACCGGTACCACCAGCGGGGACCCAGCTGCCTCGCTGGGGGCTGCAGCACCTCTGTCGCGGGACACCCCCGCGATGGGGACACTGGAGGGAGCCCCAGGCCAGCAGCGGTGACGCAGAGGTGGGCATGCCCGAGGGGTGGGTGTCTCTGCAGCCGTTGCCATCGCTCACCTGGGCAGCTGGCAACGAGGACGTCCACTTCTATCTCATGGAAATCCCTGAAGATCTGCAAACCGGCAGGAAACGTTCCACCAGGGAAAAGGAGACGGGCAGCGGACTTCGGGCCCCCACCCCCGGCGCCACGGGGATGCCCTGAATGGGGCTCCTAACCCCCAGCTCCCCCAGCCCCTCCCTTACGTTCTTCAAGATCTTGATGGAGACGGTGTCCACGAAGCTGACGGGGCTGAAGTCCAAGATGACGGTGTGGAAGCTGGGCTGCGGCAGCCCCAGGGTGCGCAGGGTGGGCGCGGGGGGAGCGCCGCCCTCCTCCCCGCTCAGCTCGATCACCGCAACGCTCGGCCCGTTCTGCCCATCCTGCGTGTGCTGGGAGGGACGACACCGGCCTCGCTGCAGGGGGGGCCGGGCAGTGTCCCCCCGGCTCACCTTGCCCTGGCTCTTGGCCGCATCAGAGCACGGGCAGCGGGCGCTCCGCTCGCACCTTCACCCACTTTCAGGCTCTTTCCGAATGCGTCAATACCCACCCCTCTACCGGTGCCCTTCTCTGAGCCGGGCTCATTAGCTGGCACCCGGACACCCTTTGTTCCTGCTCTTAATTGTGATTAAGTCGTTAAATGGCCAATGACTCACTGGCTCCACCACCTAATCATTAACGGCCCCGATTTCCCCACCGACCTTGGGTGTGCCGCCGCTGCCCGGCTATGCCCCAGTGCCCCTTCTCACCAGCATGGCCCAGCCTGAACCGGGACCCTGCACGGGCAGGAGGCTGGGACCAGGAGGGAACAGCACAGAGGGCAGTGGCAAGGTCCCTGCGGCAGGGAAGCACCTTTTTCCTCTTTGCCATCTCCTTCTCTGCTTTCTTCTGCTGTTTCTTCAGCTTCTTGAGGGCCTTCTTCTTCTTCTCAATCAGGCGGTCCACGTTGATGCCACTCTACAAGACAATGTGCCCCATCACCACTCTGGTGCTAGCAGCAGGGACATGGGGGGGTTGGCATCTTTTCCTTCGTACCTTCTTCTTCAGGGCCTCGGCATACAGCTCCACATTGGCGAAGTAGAGGGTGGAGGAGGAGTGGAAGATCTTCACACCAGGGACCTCCTGTGCCTTAGGGAGATGGGGAGGTGATACCCCAGTGACAGAGCCCCTGCTCCCCTTCCCTCCCTCCCCAGCTTGCCCCCGCTCGCTTCCCCAGCAAACAGCCCCTGGGGTGCTGCACCCTCTCTGCAGCAGAGCTTCTCCCCACTTGCTACGTTACCATCTGGTATTGAGCCACGTCCCTGTAGACATCAGTGTCAGGGATGCGCCCCAGGATGGAGTAGTGGGGCCTGCAGGAGCAGAGCAGGATCCAGGTCACCACAGGCCCCCCCACCCCTGGGCCCAGGCCCCAGCCCCACGCCCAACACTCACAGCTGGGTGCGGAAGATGATGGTGAGCAGCCCGAAGGCCACCGAGGCCCCCAGCCCGATGTCCAGGTTCAGCATGAGCGTGGCCACGAACGTCACGATCCAGACGGTCTGGGGAGGGGGGGCACGTCAGTGATGGCACCCACAGGGAACCTCCCCAGGGCCGGGGCCCCCCTGCAGGTCGATGCCTCACCAGGTCCACCCGGTTGGACTTCCAGAGCATGCGGATGTCTTTGAACTGCTTGAACATGCCGTGGAGGTTGATGATGATGATAGCAGCCAAGATGGCCTAGGAGAGAAGGCCCTGCAGCTATGAGGATGCTGAGGGCAGGTCTAGGGAGGGCTCTTGCTGTTCCCCTGCCGTGGGACGGGCACAGGGGTGGGACATGGTACAGAGGCCGTGGGACCAGATGTACCTTGGGCAGGTCCCGGAAGAGTTCTCCGATCTTCAGGATGGTCACCAGGATGACCAGGGACGCGATGACACCGGCTACCTGCACGGATGGAGGGCAGGAGGTGAGGGGCATGTCCACACTGCCCGCTGTGCTTCTTGCCCCATCCAGCCCCACAGAGGGAGGTGGAGCTGCCCAGACCCACCTGGCTGTTGCCCCCCGTGCTCTCCTGCACCAGGCTCCGTGACATGGAGCAGCTGATGGCGAAGCACTGGAAGAAGCCCCCCAGGAAGTTGCAGAAGCCCAGTGCGATCAGCTCCTGCAGGGACAGAGGGGCAGTGGGAGCGCCATGCACCGTGCTGCGCGCACAGGCTTGGTGTCACCAGGGAAGGGGCCCTGCGTGCCAGAGCATCACCTGGTTGCTGTCCACTTTGTAGCCGTGCTTCAGGGCAAAGATCTTGCCCAGGGAGATGCAGATGGCGTAGCCCACCACGGCGATGGCGAAGGCATTGCCCACCACCTGCCCAAAGTAGCTGACATTAGGGACCACGGGCGGCTTCAACCTATGGCCAAGACAGGGAGATGGGGCTCAAATGGGGGCGCCATGGGCATGTGGGGCCCCCGCAGTGCCTGCAGTGCTGGCTCCTCACCCACTGGGGATGTTGCCCACGACAGAGACACCAAACTTGGCATTCAGGTTGACACCGTAGGAGATGCCAGTGGAGATGATTATCTGGGGAGGATGGATGGAGTGAGGCAAGGCCCGGAGCAGGACCAGAGGAGGAAGAGGAGGGGATGGGTGCCCTGGAGCTGCACTTGCTGAGGCACCCATCCCACCCTGGAGGGGACAGGGCCACCCACGGCTGCGTCCCCACAGGAGCTGGGGCAGCTCTCGGTACCGTGATGAGCTCGATGGGGATGGGCATGGGGAGCTTGGCGGCGAACTTGTGGTTGAGCTCTTTCACGATGTAGATGACCACCATGGCAATGATGGCGGTCACCAGGGTGCCCACGTTGGTTTCTGGCAGCTTCCGGCAGATCTCGATGACGGTCTAGAGTACACAGCAGGGAATGGGCTCGGGGCAGCCCCAGGGCAGGTCTGGGGGCTCTGTGAGCCCTGGGGGTGAGCAGCTCCTCACCACGAACAGGGAGAGCGGCCCCGAGTGCTCGCCCAGGGACACCCCGAAGACGTTCTTGAGCTGGGAGACAAGGACATGCACGGAGGCAGCTGTGGTGTAGCCGCGCACCAGCGGGTCCGAAAGGTAGGTCACCACGAAGCCGAACTGCAGGAGGCCCAGGGCCACCTGAAGGGGAGGAGGCAGAAGTGACCCACAGCTTCTGGCCTGGGCCACCACGGGCCCCGTTCCCAGCCAGGCTGGGGGCCCTGACCTGGAAGATGCCCGTCAGGACAGTGATGGTGGCCACCAGCTCCACGCGGGCAGCGTCCCGCCGCTCCTCATTGACGGTCATGTTGCTGCCGTTGATGGACTCCAGGAAGTTCTCGCTGGGCAGCAGGGAGTCCGTCAAGCTCCCGATCATGACAGAGATGACGGCGAAGGGGCCTGAGGACAGGCAGGGAGCACAGGGTCAGCACCAGGAGGTCTCTGAGTTCCACAGATACCTGTGCCCATGGGCTGGGCTCACCACTCACTGTGCTTTGGCTCTGGTTTGGCCAACCACCTTCTTGGAGGGGCAAAGTAAAGGCGAGAAAGGTCCCCTCCAACCAGTGATGCGGCCATGCTGTGCCATGGATGAAGGCTTGCCCCTCTCATCCTCGCTCCATCCCCACCATCCCTGTGGGAGCGCGTGGTCCCTCAGCTTACCCACGGAGTTGTGCCTGGACGTCCCGAAGAAGAAGTAGAGGAAGACGGGGTAGAAGGAGGAATAGAGGCCGGTGACGGGGGGCAGCCCAGCCAGCAGTGCGTACGCGAGCCCTGGACACAGAGCGGGGACACACGTGAGGGATGGCCCAGCCTGGCCCCGCCACAGGACCCCGGCAGCCTGGGTCTGGCGCTCACCCTGGGGCAGGTGCATGATGCCCACGCTGAAGCCCGAGGTGATGTCCCCCAGCAGCCAGTCCTTGAGCGGGTACCGCGGCAGCCAGCGCAGCACGGGCAGGAAGCGGAACAGCAGGGACTTGGCGGTGGAGGCCGAGCATCTGTGAGGACAGAGCCGGAGCCGGGCTGAGTACAAGGGCTCAGGGACATCAGTGGGGAGAGCAATGGGTCCCATGGGAATGCAGCTCCATCCACTGGAGCCGCGTGTCCATTCTGACAGGAGGACGGGTGCGGACATGGGTGTATGGGCTGGGGGGAACCAACCCCTGGGTCTGCACCGTGTCCACCACTGGGATGGGGCAGCCGGAGCCAGGCTCCCAGTGGCTGTGGGGCTGGGGTCCCGTCACATCCCCCCGGTCCTACCTGTTCTTGTGGAGGCAGCGGCGCATCGAGGGCTTGGCAGGGGGGTTCCGCGGTGCCACCTCCTCCAGGTCGGCCTCGCTCAGCACCCCGTGGGGTGCCCGGTGGCTCAGCACCATCTCTGCCGCCATGGCCACCCGGCCCTGCACGTGCCAGCACTGTGGGACAGCAGGAGCAGCTCAGCAATGCCTGGCCCCAGCACACCCACAGCCCCGCTCACCCCATGGAGCCGTCAGCCAGGATGGGCCCTGAGGCCAGGGGTGCCGGGATTTGGGAATGGGGCAGCAGCCAATGTGAAGGCAGGGGGGAGCTGGGACCCCGCGGTGAGCACTGCTCATCCTGCCCTGCGCCAGCCATACTGACCCACACCAGCCCCACTGACCCACACCAGTCTCATTGATCCACACAAGCCTCACTGCCCCACACCAGCCCCACTGCCCCACTGGGCTCCAGGGGGGGCTCCCCCTCCACCTCCTCCCGCAGGACCTACCTCGGTGCCAACCACCCTTCCCCTCCGCGTGCTGCAGCACAGCCACGGAGCAAAGCCCAAACCACCCCATCCGCAGACTTTGTCCCTTTACACATGAGGGGAGCAGGAATGTCAGCCCCAGCCAGTGCCATGGACCTGCCATCGCCCACCGGTGCCCTCCCACCCCTGCACTCACCGGGGTGAGCTGAGGGCACGGAGCAGCGGGGCTGGGGGCTGCCCCTCACAGGGTGGGATGGGGGAACTGAGGTGTCCCTGCCCAGATCCACAGCCCCAGAGCTGCCCCCACGCTGACCCAGTGGGTGGGTCCTGAGATGCTCACCCACAGGCAAGCGGCCTCACGAGCCACCCGTGGGGTGCACAGACCCCTAGCAGGCCTAGCGCTGTCCCCATGGACACCCCATCCCAGGGACTGCCCTGGCCACTCTTGGCTCCCAGCTGCAGCCATGGCTGGTGCCACCATGCCCCCAGTGCCGGGCACAGGGATGGATCTGCTGCTGCTGCTGGGTACCCGGTGCCAAGCACTCACCTTCCCAGGGCACCTCTCAGGGAGCAGCCATCACCCTCCTGTGCCCCCCGCGGGTGTCCCCTGCCCACCCCATGGAGCAGGGGCTGTGCCCAGGGCAGGGAGGGGCCTTGCCGCCTCCAGCCACCGCATCAGGGTGTTCTCCATGGGCCCCGAGCCCTGCTTACCTGCAGGAACGGGTGTGCTGCGCCCTGTGAACTGCCCCGCTCTCCACAGCACACGCAGACCAGGCCGTTATCTTGTTCCAAAGGTCCCCAGCGGGTACCGGAATCCTGCTGATCCCATCACACCTTCCCGGGCTCCACCGTGACCTGGTACTGCCGCAGGTTTTGGAGGATTTGAGTCACGCTTGGCCCATGCCCATGGGGGCACGGCACTGGAAACATGGGCACCAGAGCTGGGCTGAGCGGTGCCAAGGTATGGGGTGAAGTCAGGGGGCAGGATGGGAGCTGGGGAGTCCCAGGTGCCCTGGGCAGTGGGATGGGGCTGGGACAGGCACAGAGGGCGACACCAGGACCGTGCTCTCCGGTGTCAGAGCCAGTTGTTCCTATCATTGTCAGAGGGGGACAACCCGTGGCCACCCCCTTCCTCCCTGTGGGTCACAGCACAATGGGGTACCACAGCAGCCACACGCAGACCCCTCGGTCTGCCAGCAGCAGGACCAATCCTGCTCCCGCATCCTGGCTCTGCCATCCCACCCTCGTGCCCATGGTCCCACCGCGGCCGGGCAGTGGCATGTGGCTGCTGCTTGCCCATCGCTTCTCCTTCCCCCAGCACCACAGGGAGGCTGTCACAGGCTCTGCCCCATAGCGCCCGATAGCGCTGGGCGCTATTTACTGCCTTCTTATCGCTGCTCCCGTCCCCACCCTGTGCTGCTGCTCCCTGCCCCACAGCCCCTCACCCCCCACCCCTCGCCCCTCGCCTCGGGCTCCCACAGCTCCCGGCACCGTCAGCCTGGACCCTGTGGCTGCCCTGGGCTGGGTTGGGCTCAGGCCGGTGCCAAGGACGGAGTCGAGGGCCGGGGGGTGAGGGCTGGTGGCGACCCTTGCCCAGGCACCGTGGATCAATCCTGCCCTTTGCTCACCTGCTCCTTCCCCTCCAGCAGCAGCGTGGGGCAGGGGTGCAGGCACCAGGCTCGCGCCGTTCCCGTTCCTCGCCCACAGGTGCAGCCGGGGCCGCGCTGCCTGGACAGTGGATTTATGCCCGTGGCCTCACCCGGCTGCTGGCAGCTCCCGGCTGGGCCCCACAGCAAACCACAGCCCTGCGGCCCCACAGAGCCGCCAGCCGGGGCCAGCACTGTCACCAGCGCAGGCACAGCCAGGTTCAAGCAGCACGTGAAGCCCCAGCCCCCAGCATCGCCTTGAGCCCCAGCCCCAGGTGTGGGTGCAGGACAGACGGCAGTGAGCCCAGCACCACTTTATAGACCTTTATTTCCAAATCTGGCGCTTCCATGATACACTTTTACACAGCCGGGGCGAGGGAGGGCACAGGCATCTCCCTGCCCGCAGCACTGGGAGATGGACAGAGGAAAGAAACCAAAACCAACCAAAGCCCCCAAGGAAACAAACCCAAACCAAGCAGGATGCTTCCCAAGCCCAGGCCACAGCACTACAATCAGGGAGGAAGCCACAGACTGACTCCTGCTCCTCGCCCGGCCTGGCTCTGCAGGGGCAGCCGCCAGCTCCACCGCTCGCTTCTTTTTGGCACTTGTCACTTGCTCCCCATTTGGCACCAGCACAAAGAGCCCTGGACCCGGTGCGGCAGCAGCACGGGCCCAGGACCGTGGCACGTGGGAGGGAGCTTGCTCCCGAAGGCGAAGCCGGGTGGCACACTGGTCCCAGCAGCATGTAAACATGGCAGCAGGCCCTGTCCCAGGAGCGGGGCACGGCGAGCACCCAGCCCTTGTGTCCCCTCCATGCGAGTGGGGCCGTAGCCAAGGATGGTGGCATGGCAGCAGGGGCTGCGCGGGGCTGTAAGGCAGTGAGGAGCAGGGAGCAGGGCACCGTGCTGGGCTGGGGTAGGCATAAGGAGTGGTGTCAGCCCATGGCAGCACCAGGCAGCCGGGAGCAGAGGAGCTGCCCGTCAGTGCAGCCTGAGTTCCCAGAGAGGGCCAAGTGCTGCTCATCATCGCCTCCCAAAACCCGGGTGCTCTGAGCTGGGGTCCTCTGCAGCCGCAGGGATGTGGGTACATACACAGAGCCCGCAAGGAACCCGCTACACAGTTCCTGTGGGCAATGCCGGAGCCCAGGGCTCCTGTTCTTGTGGCTATAAATCCCCCATAGGGCAAGTGCCGGCTCTGGGACCAGCCCAGCCCGCTGCTGAGCAGGGCTGTGGCCACCCAGCTCCTCACCGGGACCCACAGCCAAGAGGTTTGCTCTACAACACAGGTTGAAGAGCACAGCACACAGCGAGTAAACCCATGCGCTCACTGCTGAGCAAAGACAATGCTCAGAGGGGTGGGACCATCCTGGTACAGGATGGGATCGAACAGCAGAGAACACAGGTCCCTAACATGGAATCTGCTGCTGCTGCACTCGTTTGTGCTCTCACTGACCCACAGCCCCACTCACAGCCCTGGAGGGGTCCCAGAGGAGGGCAGGGGAGGACTGGCTGTGTGGCTGAGGGACCCCAGCAGGGAGGGTGGCACCAAGACACGTGTGGAGGTGCAGGGCAGGAGGGCGGCTGCCCTGCCATAGGGCCGGGACAAGGCAGTGCTGCACAGAGCGGGAGGGCTGCCCCACATGGCGCCCCCGGTACTCTGGGATCACGGTCCCTGGTACCCCAGGGAGGCGGGCAAAGGGCTCTTGGTGAAACAAACACTCCAGGTCCTGGGAACAGACCATCCGTAAAAATAACCATAGAAATTTCTCTTCTCTCTGATTACAAAGATACAAAAAGGTAGAAAACCCTCCCCCAACCCACGTCCGGGGCTGCCCCTGTCCCTGCCCCCCACCCCGCATACAGAGAGCCAGGTCCGGGGTGGGCTGGAGATGCCACCCTCACCTAGCACCTTCACACTGTACCCATCACCCCAGGAAGGCAAGGGTGGGGGGCTCCCGGCCCCCTCGGGCAGGGGCAGGCAGGGCTGGGCTGGGGTCTCTGACCACCACCAGTTCTGGCCCCTGCCCGTGGGACACCAAACCTCAGCTGGCAGCGCCAGGCGAAGGGCCCTGCGGCTTCCATCTCTCCCACGCTCAGCTCCGGCCCTCAGGAATGCCCCTCGTTCCTCGTGATCCTTCTCGGAGGGAAGAAAAGCAGCGTTTAGGCCGTGGCATCGCCCCCGGGCTCCAGCTGCCTCCCAGCCATGCCAACGGGGACAGGGCAGAACCCACACCTGCACTGGGGCAGCGACAACCATCTCCAAGTCCCTAAGCTCAAGGAAAGGAATCAGAATCCCAGACTGGTTTGGGTTGAAAGGGACCTTAAAGCTCATCCAGCTCCAACCCCCTGCCACGGGCAGGGACACCTTCTGCTGGAGCAGCTTGCTCCAAGGAGGGATGGGAATGGGAGCGATGCCAGCAGGGAGCAGAACTGGAGGGGAAGGAATGAATGGGACAGGGTTCCTGGGGAGAAACACGGCTGGGGCAGGCAGGGCTCCTGCAGGTCTTGGGCTCCCTCCTCCTCTCCAGCCTGGCCCTCGCACACGTCCCCTCACTGTTACTTCAGCAGTCCCCTCCAGCAGCCCCAGCTCCACCGATGTGTCTGCTCGTGCTGCAATGCGAGCACCCAGAGCTGCTGCTCCTGAAGGTTCTCCTGCCTGCTCACTGCTCCGGGCCAGGAGACGACTGACCACAGGGGCTCCCCCTCCCACCGCCCACTCCCCCCCAAAGCCAGCCCCTCTGGGAAGAGGCCGGGCAGGCAGGTGACACCCGAGGCCTGGCCAAGGAAGGGACAGACTTACTCTGAGTCTGGCGACAGCTCGGAAATGCTGTGGGAGGTGGTGGAGTGAGGCGTCGAGGGGCACAGTGCGGAGGGCGTCGAGGTCTGCATGGCAGAGGCGGTGGTCTGCGGGCACGAAGGCGTGCTGGAAGATTGCACCGAGGACAGGACGGAGGAGTTAAAGGAAGCAAGGATGGAGGAAAGGATATCTAACTGTTCCGTGGAAGGGTGTCGGCTGGGCACGGCCTCCAGGGTCTCTCGAGAAGGCTGCCTCCTCGCCAGCGGCTCTAGGCTTTCCCTAGAGAGCTGCCTCCGAGCCAGACTCCCCAGGTTGTCCTGCGAGGGATGCCTGCTAGGCACTGTGTCCAGAGGCTCTCTGGAATTACATCTTCTGGACAGAAAGTCCAGCTGCTCCCTTGAAGTTTGTCTAGCCGATGCTAGCTGGTCCCTTGAAAGCTGTCTTCTAGAAAGCAAATCCAATTGTTCTCGAGAAGGATCTCGACTTGGCAACGTGTCTATTCGGTCTCTGGACACCTGCCTGCTTGGCAATGTGTTTAGCCACTCTCTAGACACCTCTCTGACTGGCCCACAGTCTAGCTGCTCCCGTGACCCAAATCTGCAGGGGAAGGTGTCCAGGTGGTCTCTGGAGCCCTGCCTCCGGGGCAGCGTGCTCCCGCGGTCGCGCTGGCTGGGCCTAGCAGCGAGCAGATCCAAGGTCTCCCTGGACCCATGTCTGCTCAGGACACTCTCCAGGTGCTCAGAAGAACCATGCCTGCTCGGGATGGTGTCCAGCTCCTCCCTGGAGCCACGGCGGCTGGGCACGGCTTCCAGGCACTCTCCTGAGTTGTGCCTGCTCAGCTGCTCCCGGGACATCTGTCTCCTCATGAGCATGTCAAGCTGCTCCCGTGATGAGTACCGGCTGGCTGGTTGCGACAGGCTGCCCGCCCCCGAGTAGATCCTGCCATAGGAGGCGGCAGGGACAGCCCTGTGGCCCAGCGTGGAGGTCTTGTACCACGTCAGCTCGTTGGTCATCCTGCCGACGGAGGGCAGGCCTTGCAGAGGAGGAGGGTACTGGAGCCGGTTCTTCAAAATCCCTGCACCAGACAGAAAGAGAAGTCAAACTTTGCCCAGCAGTGAGAAGAGCACGAAAGCTGGGGGAGATAAGCAATACCTCCCCAAGGATATCATAGAATCACAGCACAGGTTGTGTTGGAAGGGGCCTTAAAGCTCATTCATTTCCAACCCCTGCCACATGCAGGGACACCTTCCACTAGAGCAGGTTGCTCAAGGGCCTGTGTCCAACCTGGCCTTGAACACTGCCAGGGATGGGGCAGCCACAGCTTCTCTGGGCACCCTGTTCCATGACAAGACGGATCTGATGCTGAGCCTTCAGGACCACATCAACCTGATCCAGGCAAGGCTACCCTTGCCCATTTACTCCAGGCTGTTACCTTTCCTTTGCCGTTGGGTCTGGGTGAGGGAGTTTTCGTCCCCACTGGTCAAGGCCAGGTCTGGCTGATTATTGTTGGCTGCATCCTTGTTGATGTCGAAACCCAGCTTCCGCTCAGAGCCCCACTTCTGCAGGGAGCAGGGGTGCACCTCGCACTCGCCCAGAGCTGGCCAGTACGACATGAGCTCATTGCCATCCACGTCTGGCGAAGGACAGAGCAGAAGGGGAAGAGGGAGAGAACGTGTAAGCAGCACTCGAAGGCACCACAGGACACAGCCAGGCCCCAAGGCCTGAGCTCAGCCCTTCCCGCCGGAGCCCCGGGACCTGCCTTTGGGTGCAGTGTTGGCGGGGTGAGTGAGGAGCCGCTCGCTGTGTGCTGCGCGCTTTGCCCCTCGCTGGAAGCGGCCCCGTAGGCGCACATTCTCCTCGCTCTCTGAGGACGGGATGGAGAGGCTGCGCTCCTCGTCCAGGGACAGGTCACTGTCCGAGTCCGTGTCCTGGTCTGTAGGGACAGCACGGTGACATTTGGGATGACAGTGGGAGAGGTTCCCGGTGGCAGGGCCAGGAAGGCAAAACACTCACGAGGACCCAGTCTGCCTGAGCCCCACTGACCTCCCCCGGGCTGTGCCCTGCGCCTGCTGCTCCTCCTTGAGAGCAGCCTCTCTCTGCCTCGCTGTACCTCCTCCTAGTACAGCTCCAAATAGCCATAAGATCCCCTTTGGCTCCTCTTCCTTCAGGCTGAGCAAACCCACCTCCCTCAGCCTCTGCTCGCCTGTCTCACGACCCATTCACTGGCCTCACTCCACTGAGTCAAATGTCTTGTGCTGTGCTGGGAAGCTCAATGTCCCCAGCAAACTCACAACAGCCTCTGTCCTCTCCTGCCTCCTCCATTTCTAGCTCCTTGGGGACTGCCTTTTGCATCTGCCTGGGAGGAGGCGGTGCTAAAGCAGCACGGTAACTGCCTCTCTCTCCTACCCAGAGCGCATTTGGAAGTCACCACTGAACACAGAGTGAAAGAGGTAACCACACAGCCACCACGCAGGCATGGGGCTGAACCTTACCTCCCCCAGCATCGCGGTGGAACATGGCCACATCAATGTCCGTGGGGCCGGCGTGAGCCAACAAGCTGTGATCCAGAGCAGAGCCCTGCCGGGCCGTCACGTTCTCTCTGAAAAGCAGGATGCCAAAGGGTCACAGCGGCAGGAGCCTGGCTCTGCCCATGTGCTCCCCCTGGCACCCAGAGTCTGGCTCTGCCGGTGCCGCGGTCCCTACCTGAGGTACGCGCGCTGGCTGGAGTGGGTGCGGGCCGAGCGCACGCTGCTCACCGAGGAGATGGTGGAGGCCCCCAGGGTGATGCGGATGAGCCCGCTCTCCTCGAACAGCGCTGTGTTGTTGTAGGCACTGGGGCCCTGGCGAGGCAGGGAGAGGAGACAGGGCACGTGCCCTGTGAGGGAGGTGCGGCGGCATCCCAGGAAGCGGGACCATTCCCGTCAGCTCCAGTCCCAGGCAGGCAGCCTGTCCCCAGCCCCTGGGCTGCTCCTGCTGTCGCCTACCTGCGTGCTCCTCGTGGCCTCCTCGCTGTGCCCCTTCTTGCTGAGGCAGGCCAGCTTCCAGGCCTCCCGCACCTCCTCGTTCAGCACGCAGAACAGGACCAGAACAGCCAGCCCCTGTGGGAGAGACACCATGAAGCAGCCCCTCGCTGCCAGCCAACTCACAGCGCCAGCATCAGGATGGGCCCTGCCTCCTCCAGGGTCCAGCACATCAGCCATGGTGCGCACCAGGCCTGGGATGCACCAAATCTCTCCCCAGTGCCTCCGCAGTGGGCAGGGGTGAAGGAGGACAGGCTGGGTAGCCCTGGCTAGCAGCAGCCAAGGAGCCCCTCTCAGTGTCCCCTGCAGCAGCATCAGCCACGGCGGTGGCAGGAGGTCTGTGGGATGCTGCTGTGGGTCGTATGTGGGGTGTTCAACACCTCCGCTTCATGCTGCTCTCTTGCTCTGCCCTTGGAGAGCGTGGAGGTGCCTTCCCTCCAAAGATGGTCCTTGCTGCCCCTTAAATGTCACCTCTGAACCATGCACCTTGCAGCCACCTCCTGCTCATGCCGTGCTCACCACAGGCACAGCTGTGAGGAGTGGCAGAGTCACCCGCTGCTGCAGGGGTGACAGTGGGTGACAAGGACCCTGCTCTCCATAGATTCCAGTGCTCTCCTGGGCTAAGCCAAGCCCTCCCCTGGCAGAGCCTGGGCAGTTACCTGGAGGCTGCAGAGGACAGTGTAGAGGTAGTGGAAAGCCAGGACACTGTTGTTGACAGCCAAGAGGCCAAAGAGCCAGGTAGTGCTAATAACTAGAAGCAGAACAAAGGAGCTCCGTAACGTCATGCTGGAGAGAGAGAGACAGACAGACAGGCACAGAGACACACACCGAGAGGTTAGTGTGTATTGTTAATCTACATTTAGAGCTCACAGACAGAGATCCAGAGGGGAACATCCCCGCATAGCAGCTCAGCTCCCCCGGCTGCCAGACCTTCCCTTCTGGATCACACATGGCAAACACAGGGCCCCAAACAACATGGGTCATTTGGAGGCACAAAGAGTGGAGCCAAGCTCCAGGGCTGGCCCAGGAAGGAGCAGGGACA
The DNA here is from genome assembly GCF_034315485.1 of Pezoporus occidentalis. Classification (NCBI taxonomy): domain Eukaryota; kingdom Metazoa; phylum Chordata; class Aves; order Psittaciformes; family Psittacidae; genus Pezoporus; species Pezoporus occidentalis. Next base: position 593,128 of record NW_026912929.1, on the reverse strand, counting down.
GGTCTCAGGAGCATGTAGGAGAGGAGGAAGCATGGGCTGAGAGTTGGTGAGGGCAGTGTTGAATTCAAGCAGACACAGAGGTGGCTGTGAGAGCAGCCAGTGAAGTGGACAGGCTGGCGGGACAGTGTGGAGATGGGGACTTAGGAACAAGAGGAAAGGACAAAGTTTAGGAAGGGTTAACGTGGCTGGGAGGTGTGGGAGAGGAGGGCGGCTGCAAGGCTGACAATGATGCACAGAGTGGCCCTCTGCGATGGTGGAAGGAGGAGGATGGTCACTGAAACTGCTAAAAACCACGAGCCACAGGAGCTCTGCTGGGAGCTGGGCCACTGATACTCACAGAACCGACTTCTTCTTGGTCTCCTTTTGGCCAGGGGAACAGGACATCTTGGCCACAAGCAGGAACATGACCCCATTCATCTGAAAGTGTTGGCACTGATTAGAAGCAGTGCCAAGGGCTGGCTCTGACCTGACATCCCCAGCACAGAGCATGGGGAGACCCCTGCTCTGCCAGGCCCATGTGAGTGTCCCCTCCTTTCCCCTTCACGCCTGAGCCATGGCCTCCCCTGGGTTTGACTGGAGTGAGGAGGGACAGAGCGAGGGCCCTGGCTGAGGAAGGGCTGTACAGAGAACAGAGCAGGCAGTGGGCAGCCAAGGAAGGGGTGAGTGCCCGTGGTGTGCAGAAGGGAGGCAGGAGAGGGCTGTGGGGGAAACAGGACAGGGTTTTACCACAATGACGACAGTAATGGGGCCTGCAAAGCTCCAGACCAGCTTATCATGAATGGAAATCCAGCAGAAGTCAGGGTTCCCATAGCCCTCGGGATCCAGGCCAACAGCCAGCCCTGTGGGAGGATGGGAGAGGTCAGGTGCAGATCCACAGCAGCCTTGGACTTGTCCAAGCCATGTCTCATCCCACCACTGAAAGCCCCAAAGGGCTCTCTCTGCCCAGCCCATGGGCATTCACTGCCAGCAACAGGTCACTCAAGCACACAGGCTTGGGCAGCCAGGAGACCGTAACCACAAGCCCTGCAACCGCAGGAGCCCCATGCCCACCGAAGAAGCCATGGGGAGATGTGCTGAGGAATTACTTGTCCCCACTGGCCCTTGATACGTGGTCCCCAGCTGAGCACCACAGCACTGCTGGCTGTGGCAAGCCCACCCTCAGCTCTCCCCATAGGGTAAGTAAGTGGGGCAGCACCAGGGGGTCAGGAGGCTGCTGAGCACTGATGGCTGCAGGACGAGCAGCTCGTACCGGTGATGATGGCAGGCACCCCCCAGCCGATGGCATAGTAGAAGCGCATGGCCCCGAAGTTGACGTTGCGAGCTTCCGTCTGCATGCGGTAAATGTGGAGGCCCTGGACGAAGAGCCAGGCGAAGGTGGAGAGGAAGAAGCAGTGGAGGAGGATGGCAATCACAGTGCAAAGAAACTGGGGAGACAAAAGCCATTCAGAGATGGTCCCACGGTGCCCGTGGTAACTGCACCAACCACGCCTCGTCCCCACCCCATGTGCTTGTTCAAGCCACAGACCTGGTTCTCAGTGCGGTTGATGCCCAGGAGAAAGAGCAGCTCAGAGAAGAAGAGGGTGACTGATATGTTGGAGTGGATGCCACGTGTGTTGGACTTGAGGCCTTTGAGGCAGGCCAGGAAGGAGAAGGTCAGCAACAGAGCCACCAAAGAGAGAGACACCAAGGAATAGGTGACAATTGCCAATGTCTCCAGGTCACCTTCCAGTTGCTGCAGCAGCAGAGAACCAAAGGCAAACAGCAGTGTTAGGGGGAGGCATGGGAAGACTGCTGAGCTCCCAAACTCTACTTGTGTCCCACAGGGAATTTTCTGCCTGTGCCTGCTTATTGTGGGCCTCAGTGGCTAACAGCCCCCTCCAAGCCCTTCAGGCCAGAGTTACCTCTCTGTGTGAGCTGTCCATCAGAACCCCAAAGGTGCCAAACTGGGAGCACTGGCAGTGCACGTGTGTGGTGTTTCGGTACACGAGCTCGCAGTCCCTGGCTGTCCAGAAGCCAGAGGGGTTGGTCCTGCAGCCACCAAAGAGCAGAGAGGAGAGAACACAGATGAGCAGGGTGCGAGGGGAATGAACTGCAGAGAAGAGGGGTTAATAGCAAAGATTTTCCACCAGCAGATACAACTGTGCTCCTACAGCTCAAGTACTGGAGCCAGAGCTCTGCAGTGATCCTACTGTGCCCTCCCAGCAGGAATGAAACCCCTGGCAGAGGGCAGAAACCCCACGACCCAGTGCTGCCCAGGCACAGCCTGTCATGGCCAGGGCAACTCAAGGACTGTGGAGGCAGGTGCCTGGGAAAAGCAGCTCAAAGAGTGGCCTCGCCGTGCCCAACTCACGGGTTGGAGTGGTTCCACTGGACACAGAGAGGTTTGCTCCTGTTGGCCGTCTCCAGCAGGTGAAACTCCAGCACGAGAGGGGTGTCCAGGGGCCCCCGCAGGAAGGTGTGATTGCTGAACACGGACACACTCACGATGGGAGAGTTCATCACAGGATTCTTGGGAAGCCTGCAAGCAGCAATGGAGCTCTGCCATCAGTGTGCCTGGAGATGTCACTTTCAGGGACTCCTGGGCACCCCGGATGCACCAGTTCTGCCCAGGCCACACCAAGGGGTCAGGAAACACAGGGCTGAGCAACACCAAGGAGAGAACAGGCAGAGCACCACTGGGCCAAGTGCCTGGAACCAAACCCCAGCCACTGCCAAGGGAGCAGGGCAGAGCCCAGCAGCCCCTCTGCACTGGTGCTCACTGAGGGCAAGGGAGGATGTACCTGACGCTGCGGCGATCCACCTGGTAGCGTGCAGGCAGCAGCCCCCCCAGCGTGCGGTACATGATGAGGATGATGACGGTGAGAGCAGGCTCGGGCTCCGGCAGCGCCTGCCCTGGGGAGGAGCTCTCCACCGTGTAGTTCCCTTCACCCCCAGCCGCCGTGGGCACTGCTGTGGGGGCAGCTGAGGACACGGCCGAGTGGTGAGAACACACACACACACACACACACACAGAGGCTGCTCTGAGGCTGGCAGGAGCCTTTGGAATGGGTAAGATCAGAGGCTCTGAGCCCTCAGAGGTGGCAGGTCTCAGCAGGGTACATGCAGACTAAATGACCTTTAAAGGTCCCTTCCAATGCAAACCATTCCATGATTCTATGACTTTTCCAACCCAAACCATCCCATGACTCTACACCTTCCCCACCAGCCGTGCCCCCCCCGCACTGCTCCTCCAGTGATGCTCACATGCTCACCTTCGGCTTTCGGGGGGCTGAGCACCGACAACGGCAGCACGACGTGCGTGTGGGGGTCCCAGGCGGGCTGGCCCCGGAAAAGGTTGCTGTGGTAGCGAGGGTAGCGCCGGCGCACGTGGGAGCGGTTCTCCATGCGGTCAATGCTCAGCACTGCAGCAGGGGAGGGAAGGCAGCTCCAGAATGGCCACCTGGAGACAACTGTGCTCCAGAGCACCCCATGTTTGAAGTTATCGTCAAAGGGACCGTATGAGCCATAGGCTGGGTTGTGGATACATCCCATGTTTGCACATGACATGAAATCCCAGTACCCACAGGCCTCCTTCCCAGCCCAGGTCCTTGCTGTCCTTGCTCTGCCATAGGGCAGACTCCTTCTGCCACTGAGCTTTTTCACTTGAGACTGGGAGGGAACTGGGAGTGGGCAGCACACTCCTGGGCCTGCTGGCTCTTGGTGGTGTGTCAGCTACTGCAGGCAGGGATGGGAGCAGGATGTCTCTCACAAATACCTCCCGTGTTCAAGAGAGCCCTCGCAGAGATGAAGTGCACTGAGAAGGGGACGGGTGTGATGGAGGAGCAGCTCTGCACCGCCCCAGCCAGGCCCCACCAGCAGCCAGCTCCTACTCACTGATGTTGGGGGTGACGACGCCAACAGGGTTGAGGTAGGTGAGCTTCATGTTGCTGGCCAGCGTGCCTGAGTAGTCCCGCAGCTGCTCCATGAGGCTGGCGCTGCCGTGCTCGCTGTGCGGCAGCATGGCCCAGTGCTCCCGGTTCTCCAGCGCCAGCACCGCGCTGCCGGCACGCAGCAGGTTCTGCAGGGACAGGGAGGGAGGGAACTGCTGCCCTTGGGCCCCTCCTGGCTGCCCCCTCAGGCTCCCACCCTCAACACTCATCAACCAGCACTCTACAGAAACACCTTCCCTGCACCACTGCCACGAGGGATGTGCAGGCAGCAATAAGACATCCCTGTGCCTTCCCAGGTTGAACAAACCCAGCTCTCTGCTACTCTTCATGCACCTTGTGCTCCAGTCCCAACCACAGAGGTGACCTCCAGGGCTGTCACTCCTGTGGGACAGGGTCTGTGTGGCACCGGAGAGCCCAGTGCTCTTGACGTAGTGTCACATCCTGAACCCCCCCAGAGACCCAGGCTCAGGGTGGCTGTCGAAGAGAAGCAGCAGCAGAAGCCACTGTGGTCTGGGGAGGGCCTCACCTCGTTGAAGTGGGCATCCTGTGTGGCTGTGAGGCCGAAGCCACGCTGCTGGCTCTCAAAGGCCATGAGGCGGGACAGCAGGCGGAAGGTGATGTGCACATCATTCCCAAAGTAGTGGTCCATGTGGTCAGTCACAGCCCGGAGCCGGTGGGCCAGCTTCTTGGCTTCAATTGTGTTGAGCTCAGTCTTGTTCCTCTCCAAACCCTCCAGCTGCCAGCGGGGTGAAAGGAAGGGATTAAACCATTAAGCAAGTTTCTCACTGGGAAACTGGGAGGCTGCAGGCACTGCTGGACCCAGGGATTATTTCTGAAGCCACAGATACTCTCAGTGGTGGTCACCAGAACAGGGAGCATCTCCAGCAACACACCAGGGTTGCACTGGGGCCAAGGAGATGAAAGGACAGGGCAAGCATCTAGTGCTCCTTCCCTGCAGCCTTCCTGGTTTCAGTTACAATTGGTGCATGGGTTCAATAAACTGGCCTGGATATTTCAAAGGGATTTGTCACTGGCAGAGTCTGGGGGCTACAGATGTCCCATGGAACAGACACCCACCAGCTCCAAACAGTCCAGCCCTGCTAAACTGCCTTCAGGGAGCAGTTGTGTTCCTCTCAAATACAGGGACAGGACACAGGTCATATCTGACAGGGACTCTCAGATTAGATTAGATGGAACCAAGGGAAGTTCAGCTGAGCTCAGTGCTCCCACATGATGGGTTTGGGACAGATGAGAAAGGTGCTGAGCACTGTGGCAAGGTCCTCTCCAACTCCAGGTGCCCAAGAAAAGCTGAGCTCTTTGAAACCTTGCTCACAGAGCTCCTGCTCTGCCAGGGCTGCAGATCAGAGAGAGGATTACCAGCATGGAGAGCTCCTTGAAGGCAGGTGACGTGCAGTTGAAGAGATCTGGCTCCAGCCAGCCCTTCTCCTCATCACAGTGTCTGACGGCTGCACCTAGAGCCAGAAGAAAGGGCATGTTGGAAGTTCAGCACAGGATAGATGCCTCCCCTTTGCATCCCCCACCACAGAGACCCTCTGCACCAGCTAATCCCAAAGAGCAGCACCAGCAAGTGATGGGGAGGGCCTGTAACACCTCAGGGCTATCGTCCTGCTTTGCACCAGTACAGTCCATTCACCCTTGGTATGCACCACCTCGGCAAGCCGCTCGCTGCAGGAGCTGGGTTCCTCTGCGGGCCTTTGGGCTGCATCACACACAGTTGCAGAGGAATAAGTGCCTTGGCAGGGCTCAGGCTGGAGAAGCTCCTGGTCCCTCTGGGGATGTGTCTGTGTCCCCAGGGCACATCCGACTCTGAACTTGTGAAGCCCATGCAGCTCCAGGCATCCCCTGCTGACAGCCTGCAATGTCTGCTGAGGGCCTGCTTCTCTACAGGGCAACATCACCAGAGGAGGACAAGAGGCTTGCTGTGGAGCTGGCAAACCCACCCCACAGATGAGCTCTGGCTGGGGCCCAAGGGCTGCCACACAGCAATGGAAACACCAGCAACAAACAGGGTCAGCTACTGACCACCACCAAAGCACTGCTAAAGCCAGCACACAGAGCAGTGTCCTGGGCTGGGAGCATCACCCTGCACACTCGGAGCATGAGGAACCCCAGTGTACCTGGCAGGACTTGGACCAGAACCTCCTGGAGATGGCACCAGGGCACAGGAGCCCACCCAGGACCACGCCTGGGGGAGGACAGCAGCATGGCCAGGATGGTGAGGGGGAGCCTGCAGCACACTCTTGTTGCTGCTCAGAAAAGCCCCAGTGACCAGCGTGACCCCCGCCACCACCTCCAGCTCCTACCTGTCCTCTCCAACCATGCTTCCCCAGCTGCAGAAGCCCAGGGACCATTGCAGCAGGGAACAGGGAGGACACCTCCCCACTGCTGGCCTTCCCCCAGCAAGGACAGGCATCAGCAGGGAACAGAGATCAACTCAGCTTCAGACCTGGGCAGGATCCAGCCTCCAGGTCCCTCTATCCCCCTTGCCAGTGGGCAGAGGGCACTGGACCTTGTGTTGTGCATGTCCATCAGTTCCTGCCCCTGCTCGAAAAGCAACCCCTTTCCTTCACCCCATGGCCATTCCTCCTTGGCCCCACCACCCACTGCTCATCGCCAGCTCCTTCCCTCCCAGCCTAAGCAAGCAGGTACCAGCCCAGCAGAGAAGGACTCATCACAGCGGGAGCAGAGCGCTGCAGGCTCAGAGCAGAGGGTGGCAGGGGCTGCATGCAGCTGCAGCCAGGTTTGTGCTGGTTAGTGTGCTGGGAGCAGGGAACAGCGTGGAGGAGCAGCGAGGCCAGGCAAAGCATTGGGAAGACACTCGACAGCTCCAGAAGCGGTGGGGAAAGTGCAGGGGTGAGCAGGGTGCCAGGCAGGAAGCAGGGGGGGGAAAGCCACATGGCACAGCCCTTACAGCACAGGGGGAAGGAGATGGGAACAACCTTACCTGCACCCCTCAAGCCTGAGCACGGAGGGCGAGAGAACCGGGGAGAGAAGCGACAACAGTTAGGAGCCGAACCTGCCTCCTCCCGGGGTGAGCGGCTGGAGAAGGACAGCGTTTGTATTGTCCCCGGGGGCTTGCACTGCCCTACAGCCCCAGACCCCTGCTTGTGCCCTTGCTGTCACCCGGGACGGCCTCCTGCAGCCTGGGACACTGACTCCTACCCAGACACTCACCTAACGCACGCTGTGCCCTGCTTCCCTGGCAACACACACCGAGGCTGGGGCTGGTGGAGCCACAGCAAGGCACTGCAGGCACTGAGATGCCTGACCCCAGCCTCAAGCCCTCCAAAACCAAAAAACAGCAGGGAGAAGGTGGGGAACAAGGCCAAGGGAACAGCACAGTCCTGGGGTGGGTGACAGACCCCACAGCCTGTTCCCAGCCCTGTCTGCTCTGCCCAGGCTGTGGTATCTTGTTCTTCAAGTTCCTCCTCCCAGCCCTCAAGCCCAGCTAAATGGGACTGGGTCAGCACAGAGACACTGCTGGGGCTGCTACAGCCCCCAGCAGGACGGCCAGGCTGCCCCCTCCCCATCGCATCCCACACTCACCCAAGGAGCCTTTGGGACACAGCACTGCAGCTGAGAAGCCAAACTTGGTCTGGGGCCACCACACACCCGCCTTGAGGCTTTTGGGACAGCCGTCATAGAGCACTGTGGGGACACATAGGCAAGGGGCTGTCACCAGGTTGCTCACTGACACCGAGCCCACGCACCCAGTCCCCACACTCACCCTCGCACCCACTGGGTGTCACCTCAGCGAAGGGGCTGTCGCAGCCATTGCACTGGCGGCCGATGACCCCGGGCCGGCACTGGCACCGGCCCGACTCCCTGTCGCAGGAGCGTGAGGTGGAGCCCACGGGGTAGCAGTCGCAGGGCAGGCAGGTATCGCTGCCTTTGGGCCGGTAGTGGAAATCCTGGGGGGCCAGGGACAGCCATCAGACAACCCATGGGGACAGCAGGCAAGGCCAGCGCCTGGAGAGCCACTGGAGCCAGGGCAGAGAAGTGCCAGGCTCTCCTGAGCTGCCCCCACTGTCACTGAGCCAGGGCAGGAGAGCCCCAGAGGAGCTGAGCAGGGACCCAGCTCAGAAGTGGGCACACAAAGCAAGGCCTGGGTAGCTGCCAGGCCTTTGGATGGCACAAGGAACAACATCAAGGACAAGCAGGGCTACAGGAAAGCCATGGGCCATGTCCCCACGTCCCCAGTGCCCCTCACCTTGCAGTGGCACTGCCCATTGGTTTTATTGCAGTCGGGGTCAAAGCCCTTGTTCACATCACAGTTACAGGGCCCACACGTGGGGTTCCCCCACCAGCCCTTCGGACACTGCTGGTCCATCCTGGGGAGAGAAACAGTCCCACTGTTACAGCAACCAACCCCCCCGGCCTCCTCCCCACCAGCCCAGGTGCTCCAAGGAGCCAGGTGGCACCGAGAGGTCCCTGGTCACAGAGCCATGGCCCTGTCCCATGCCCTGCATCTCACCTGTGCTCACAGTACTGCCCAAAGAAGTTCTCTCCGCACTCGCACACGTAGCCCAGGGGCGAGCCTGGCTTGCGGCGACACACGGACTTGTTCTTGCAGGGGTTGAGGTGACACACATCCACACAGTCCCCCCCGTAGTACCCTGATGGGGGGCCAGAGAGCACTGTGTAAACAGGCACCTTCCCCCTGAGGGGCCAGGGTACCAAGGAGTGGATTGAGGGACTCAGGAGGGACTCTGCCCTCCAGAAGAGTTGATGAGTGTCTGACAGGGATGCGTCTTGCTCAGGTGAAGGACAGGAGAGCAGTGACAGGCCAGGAGGGAGCCATGGGGAGGAAGGAGCACACAGACAGGCATGCAGAGCGAAGGGGTGGCAGGGTGCTGCCCGCCCTACCTGGCTGGCAGACGCAGGAGTAGCTCTGCCACTCGTCCTTGCAGATGCTGTTGGCTGGACAGGGGCTGGAGTCGCAGGGGCTCGGCACGCTGCAGCCAGCCTCCACCCGCAGGGCATGGCTGGGCTTGGGCAGCACTGTCCCAGTGACACTGTCACCCAGTCGCACACCCTGCAATGCAGGTGACAAAGTCACAGGGGAGGTAGGACACACACAGCAGGTTACACTTCTGCCCTCCACAGACCCACAGAGGCAGCCATCCCCCATCACCCTGCTGTGTAGTGTTTTTGGCTGCCTCATGGCACCTCAGAGCTTTGAATGCTCAGAGGGAGTGGCACCAGCAGGACGGACCCATGTTTCCACCCCTCCATGTAACAGAGCCAATAGAAAGGGAAGGCTCAGAGCATGGACTCACCTGTATGCAGCCCCTCAGCCCATTCTGCACCTCGCCAGAGCCCAGGACTCCCCCGACGTGCAGGTGTTTCACCTTCAGGCCATGCAGCTCATTTCCAACAACCACTGTGTCCTGCAGAAGGAAGGCATTAACATGGGACAAGTGCTATTAAGCTCTCCCCCAGCCCTCTCCGAGGGCACTGGGGCCTGTTTATGCCAAGCATCCCTCACAGTTCCTGTCCTGGTGCAGGGGTCTCAGTCAGCACCTACCTGGTAGAGCCCAAAGTCGAGGGTGAGGGTGATGACATAGCGCAAGTCTCGCCCGCTGCGGACATCGCGCAGCTCCAGCTGCAGGTCGTGCCATCGCCCATCACTGAGCTGCTGCTGGTCCAGGAGGAGGCTGGTGCTGCGCCCGGAGCCCCTGCTCACCATGAAGGAGAGCAGCCCCCCAGACAGCTGCAGAGAGGGAACCACAGCTGTGAGCCAAGGCATTGCCAACTCTGGCTGCATCCAGCCTACCCTCCCTCTGAACTCGGGGAGGGAAACCCAGCCCTGCTGAGCACCCCTCCATAACCACCCTCTGCTGGGGCTGGGGTCAGCAGGGTGGGCAGGGTCCTGCTCTCCTGGGCTGGGGCACAGTGCTGTGGCTGAGGCCGTACCTGGCAGAGCAGCGTGGTGTACTGGCCAGCGTGGGCCTGTAGAAGGACCCCATCCGGCTGGCGTGTCCGAAATGCCAGCCCCAGGTACCAAGGCACCGAGATCTTCACATCCGTCTTGAAGTCCCAGGTCAGGACACTGTTGCCCTGGAAGTAGTGGGCATGATGCATGGCTGGAAAGGAAAGTGGAGGTGAGGAGGAGGGATGAGCACTAGATGCAGGACAGCAGAGCCAGTTCATCTCACAGGAACCCCTTACTCTGCTTCCACAGCAGCCCTCACACAGCCCTGCACGCAACCCCCTGCCTGTGCACTCACGGTAGCGACAATCTTTGCCCCCGAAGCCCACGGGGCAGTGGCAGGAGAAGGTTCCCCAGCTGACAGAGCAGGTGCCGCCGTTCTTGCAGGGGCTGGAGTCGCAGAAGGTGTGCTTGGCATGGCAGCCTGGAGGAATCAAGGTCACCCACGTCAAACTCCACCTGCTCACCACCTCTCCCTGGCCCACAGGCAGAGGCAGCACTGCCCATCAGCCCTTTCCAGGCTGCCAGAGGGGCAAGCCTGGCTGCTCAGCCTCTCTGCACAGGCCCTGCCTGCTCAGGGATTAGGGTCAAGGCTGTTGCTGCTCCTTATGCCAGGCTAGACCTGCAGGCTCTGCGTGTGGGATCAGGGGACATTCTCAGGACATTAGCTGGGGTGGGGACTGAGGATTAGGGGGATCTGGAGGCCCCATTCTCCAATGGGAAGTTGCTCAGCTCCAGCTGTGCTGCCGTGATGCTGTTACAGCCCAGCAGTGAACGGCAGTTCCCAGGACAGGGGCTGGCAGGAGCAGAGGTGCTGGTACCTGCAGCAGTGCCGTTGTTGGCGATGTAGGAGGCCAGGTCAATGCGTTTGCTGTCGATATACAGGTCTCTCATGCACCCCACAAAGTCCCGGTGAGTGACGGGGAAGTTTTCTGGCAGGTTGGGGACCCCTCCGAGGAGCAAGGGACCCGTGAGGTCCAGGGACCTACCAAGGACAGAAGCCCAGGGCTATAAGATCCACAGGGACCTCAGGCTGGCCAGCGCTCCCCAGTGCAAGGGCTGGGAAGCAGACATCCACAGGGACAGGCACACAGAGCTGAGGTCCCAGGTGCACCACAGCAGCAGTGTCCCCACAACAATGTCCCCACTGCAGCAGTGCCCAGCTGCCCCCAAGGAACTCACTTCTTGGAGCTGGTCTGCACGCCCTCTGCGGCACAGGAGTAGTTCCCAATCTCGCTGCCAAACTGCAGGGCCACGGAGGTGTCACACTCGTCCACTGTCACGATGGCCACCTTGTCCTTGGAGGGGCCCTGCACCACCCCCAGGGCGCTGAGCCTGGGCTGAAACCCAAGGCAGGGCATTAGCAACACACTCAGACCCAGGCACCAGGGCCCCCACCACAGCAAGGAAGGGGCCTGAGCACAGCCCGGTCCTCACTGCTCTGCTGGAGGTGTGCATGAAGCAGAAGGAGCCCAAGCCAGCGCACAGTGCCAGAGATGGACATGGGCATTCACACTCAGGCGGGTGACACTGGGTGACTCCGACAGCCCCAAGGGCTGACCTGAGGGACAATCACCCACTGCATTTGGCTGCCTGCTCCACTGCACCCATCCCCAAGGGCTCAAAACCACCTCTGCCTTCTTTCCAGGGCAGAGCCAGAGAACAGGAGAGCCAGATCTGCTCACTCACACCTTGCAGAGGGTGCACTCACACCATGCATGCGTGGGGACAGCCGCGGCACACACACCTTGTTGTAGTAGCGGAGCTGCAGCGTGTGCCACTGCCCATCACTCACACCTCCTGGCAGGTAGGGGCTCACCACCGTGCTGGACTCCCCTGCAGACAGAGATGATGTGAGCTGAGCTCTCTCACAGCACCAAGCCCACAGTAGTCCCCACAGCCTCATGCAGGGATGGAGAAGGGCTTCAGGGAGACAGCTCAGCACAGCGGCCTCTGCTCGTTGTGGCCTTGCAGCAGGAGTGGGGTGGGGGAGTCACAGCCCTGGGACCAGCAGCCAGCGTCCGTGTTGGCTCCCGTGTCCAGGCTCCCTGCCAGCATGTCCTGGCACCCTGCATCTGCCCTCCTGCCAGTCAGCCCAGCTGCAGCAGTGGCAGAGTGGCCACCCAATGCTGTGTGCAGGGGACAGGGGAGGAGAGCAGGGCCCAGGATGGGAAGGAAGCCTCTGTTGTTAACACAAAACTCCAGTGCTCCTGGCAGCTGAGCCTTACACCCCTTGGGGCAGACAGGATGGGTGCAGGAGGGGCACAGTATGGGCACAAAGGAGCAGAGATGGGAACAACTGGATAGCAACCGCCCTCCCCAGAGGGTCCTCCTCTCCGGACTGGCTCACAGCAAGGCAGGAGGTGGAACTCACAGTGACAGAACGGGGCAAAAGGGCAGCAAAGGCACCAAAAGGTTTTGGGAGCACAAACCAGGACAAGTTCACTGCTGCGCTTGCATTCCTAAGCCCAGGGAGAGTCCTGGGACAGACACCCATCCCCTGGGCCATCCACTGACACCAACACCTCTCTCAGCCCCGTTTGCCTTAACACAGGCTCCACCCAGGGCAGCACCCTCCTTCCCCTGCTCTGTGACGGCTTCCTCACAGCTCCCACAGCACAAACCCCATAGCAGGGATTTGGGGTCACCCCAAGCCCACCTGTGGAGTACTTGAGCTGGACCTGCCCCTGGATGATCTCCACCGCCAGGAAGTCGTGCCGCTCGTTCAGGCGCCCGTTGTAGAGCAGGAGGCCGCTGGGCTCCACGGTGCTAAACCTGGGGCAAGGAGGAAGCAGGAGGGCAGAGCGTGCGCCAGGGGCACGCAGGGATCCCCACTCCCCCCTGCACACAACCAGCGTGGGGATGGGGGGAGGCCCGGGTTTGGCCCTGGGTGCAAACTGAGGTGGGAAGGGGCTGGGAGCACCCAATGGGTGCTGTGGGAGCACGGGGGCCTGGCATGGAGGCAGAGAGCTGGCAGCAGGGAAGGGACGAGACACTGAAGGAAGGCATGAGCGGATGGCAAGGGGAGACGTGCCAGTGCAGATTCAGAGCCCTCTGGCTGAAAGAGCCAGGGCAGCCCCAAGCCAAGGCAAAGCTCCTAACACCAGGGTGTGTGGAGCACCAGCCAAGCCCTGGCCAGGCCCAGGGAGCACCAAAGGCACCAAAGGAAGGCGAGGTGACGGGCAAGGGAAGAGAGGACTCACGAGAGCGCGAGGGTGAGGTGGAAGCGCTGGCGCAGGCCCCGGAACATGACGAAGGAGCGTGGTGGGAAGGAGCGAGCAGACACCTCGCAGAAGGGGCTCTCGAAGCCGCCCGCCGGGCACTGGCAGCGGAAGCCGCCATCGGCGCCGTTGGTGCAGGTGCCACCGTTGCGGCACACGCCGGGAGCGCAGCGCCCGGAGCGACTGTCCACTTCACAGTTGTCACCTGCGGGAGAGACATGAGAGCTGCGGACACAGTGAGCACCCACCACCCCCTGCCCCAGTGCAGGCCTTGCACCCACCATCCCTGGCCCGGGTCTGGGGCAGGTGGAGTTAGCGAGGGACGCGACAACCCGGGTATCACCCAAGGCTCCCCCAGGCAAGCCAGCACTGCCAGCCCTGCAGCACAAGCAACCAGCCTGGATGCGTTGCCAGCTTTGGCTGAAGGGGAAAGTTTGGACCCAGGACAGGATGGGAATGGGACAGGAAGGGACTGGCCATGGCTGGGGTGTGCAGTCCTAAGGATGGAGAGGCAAGGACAAGCCAGGGAAGTCCTGGCAACGCTGAGAGTGCCTCCTTGGGCATAGAAACTGTACCAGCCTGGGACAGGCATCACAGCCCTGGCTCTGGGGTGTGGGCACAGCCCAGGACCACTGAGCTCCCCTGTCAAGAGCTATGGAAGTCTCACCCACCCTAACCTAACCCTGCAGGCTCTGATGCAGGAGCAAAAGCCAAGAGGAAACCAGCCAGGAGAGGACACCAAATACTCCTGCACCTCACCGGTGTAGGCACCAGGGACGTCCCAGGCCAGCTCAGCGGTGCAGGGTTCTGGCCAGTCCCTGTTCCCACACACCACACAGAGAACTGCTCAGCCTCAGCCACAGTCCTACACCCCAGGGCCCTGCTCCCATTACTTGCTCAATGGCATGAAAGGAGGATGAGGAGACAGCACAAAGTGACAGGGAAACGAGCTCATTAACCCTTCTGCTAATGGCTGTTCATGCCTCAGATGCCGGGGGTTAATTACCACTGACTCTGTTATCTCACCAGGAACCACGATGGGAGAGCAGCTCCGAGGCAGCCATCTGCTGCTGCACTCCCCCTGCAGCCACAGCCCACCGTCCCCAGTGGCCAGGCATGGGTCTCCACAGCCTGCTGGGGACTTGTGGCTAAAAGACACTGCCTAGTCCAGGGATTACACCATGGCTGGGACCAGATCCGCATGGATCGCATCCCACCTGGTGGCGCAGCTGGGCCCAGCCTCCCCTTCTGTTCTGGGGGGGCAGCAGCTCCCCCAGCACACATGGGGCCAGCATGGGCTTCACACCTCTGCAGGCCAGCTGAAGGCTGGCACAGGCTGAGACCAGCACCTCTGATGGCCCCAGAGCCCAGCACTAGCATGGGGCAGGGCCAAGGAGCCTCCTGTGCCCCTGGCAGGGTCCAACCTGGTCCTGCTCTGTGAGAAAAGCTGGGAGGTAGCACTGGGGTCCCCCGAGCCCTCCATCCCACCTCCCTGCAAGACAGATTTCTATGGCAACCTCAGCCCTGCACATCCAGCGCCATGGAAACACGGAGAGCTGGACGCAGAGCCGGGCCTCTGAAGACAAAGAGGGGCCCCAGCACCCTTCTGGGCAGAGCACCCCGCCATGGTGCCAGCCACCCCGAGGGCCATACCAGCCATGCCCTGGCACTCACCCATGAAGTGCTGGCGGCACACACACGTGTATCCCCCCTCCTTGCGGGTGCAGCTCCCGCCATTGCGGCAGGGGTTGGAGTAGCAGAGGTTGATCTCCGTCTCGCAGTAGTCCCCAGTGAAGCCCTGCGGGCAGCGGCAGCGCAGGCCGGCGATGGGGTGGATGGGCCGGAACAGGGTGGAGGGGGAGGCGATGAAGGGGGCTGAGCTGTCGAACTTGAGGACAGAGATGCACTTCATGTAGTTCTGGCAGGGCTCCCGCAGGCAGACATTGTCGTCGAAGGGCAGCACCTCCAGCATGGAGGCACCCGTCAGCGCCATGCGCTTCATGTACAGCTGCTCCTGCAGCTCCTCCGAGCTGAGGTAGCGCCCGCCCCGCGGCGCCAGCGCCGAGAAGCTGACATTGAGCACCGTGCCCCCCACGTCCGTGTCGTTCTGGATGTTGAAGATGAAGATGTCCTCCTTGGGCGTTGCGAGCACGGTGGCCACCCCTTCCAGGAAGGTGGTCAGCAGCGGGGAGAGGAAGCGCTCCTGCCACATGTTCTCCAGCCGCACCGTGATGCTGTTGGCCAGCATGTCCTCCGTGATGATGATCACCCGCAGGACGCACTGGGCCGTCACGCTGTGGATCCCGTCTGCGGGAGGGAACAGGGACATGCTGCAGGTCTTTGCCTGCTGCCCGGAGGGTCTCCTCCCTCCCACCCCGGGGCACAGCCCTGCACTCCACTGTGGCCCCCAAAAGGCCCAAGTCCTTGGCTAAGGAAGTGTGGAGCCACAGCTCTGCCACTGGAGATGGAGGGGGCGCGGCCGGTGTGGCTGCACCTTCTGCCTCCCTTCAGCCTCTCCACTGAGAGAACTCTCAGGTCTCTCGGGTCTCCTCCCTGTGCTGCATCTCGGCAGCAAACTGAGCACTCAGAACAAAGGTGCTTAAGAGACACAGGCAGAAGAGGTCCCAGCAGGAGGTTGGGCAAACACAGGAGCCAATGCCAGGGTCTGGGGTGTTTTGCTTCCCCACTGTGCCCCGTCTGCCTGCCCCACGTGCCTTCTCCTGCACTCTCCTACTGCCGTTTGCTTCCTTTCTCCTCTGGGGTCTCCAAGGCTTTTGTGCCGGTCTCCCTGCTTCCCCCCTTCTTGCCATCTGCTCCGCATCTCTTCCTCCCTCAGTCCATCTCCGGTTTGTTTAATTCTCTTTCATCTTCATTTTCCTTGGAGACCAGCTCCCTCCCCCTGGGACCCTGTACCACCGGAGCCATCTCCCAGGCACGGGAGCACACTTGGAGCCCGCTCTCTCCCTGGACCATGACCCTGAGCAGCATCTCAGCCCCACGTCAGGCACACTCATGAGCCAGCAGTCAGGCTGCAGGGACACAGGACACGATACAGCCCGGTGGCAGCAGCTCAACCATCCCCTGCTTCACCTCACCCACCTACCCAGCCCCAAGGCCAGCGGATCCCGCTGCTATTGGGGGATCCCACCTCCGAGCCTCATGAGCAAAGCTGCCTTTGCTATTCCTCTCTTGCCGTGGCTGCCGCGCTGCAAAGCCTTTGATTTCCCCCAGCCCTTTTGAAGCCTGCAGAGCAGGAGGATTTAAGGACTGAAATATCTCCCTTTTTCCCCCCTCTCTCTTCTGCTCTTCAGACGGTGACAGCTTTCTGGTGACCCTGCAAATTCTCATGCAAGCACCGGGGCTGGAGCTCTGGAGATAAGGCTCGCGTGGGGCTGGGGAGCAGCGGTGCCAGCACAGTCACCCGGGAGCTGATCCCCCGGAAAAGGGGGGTTGCTTCTCTCTGAAATCCACCTGCTCCTGAGCCGTATGGAAGCAAGGTGAGAAACCACCCCTCGGTGGTGCGCTGGTTCTGACAATGCAGGGCAGCAGGAGAGCAGTCACAAAGAGCTCTGTGCTGCTCGGGCTCAGCACAAGGAACCAGCATCGCCACCTGCACTCCTGAGGCACCTTCTCTCTGCAAGAGGCTGACCCAGGCCGGGGGGGGCTGGAGCACGGTGAGAGCCACAAGCCTGGCTCAGCTGCACTTGGCAGGAGATGCTCCCATACCCCCAGAGCCTGGCGAGGCAGCACCCTGGGACGCCAGCACCCTGAGAGCAGCTCCCTCTTCCGCAGGAAGCTGTGCATGTCCCGTTCCAGCTCCTCTCCCTTTGTCCCCTCCTTGCACTCTGCCTCTGGCCAAGGCAAGGCTGAGCACGGCTCAGCCCAGCAACCCCTTCCTCTGCTCCCTGAGCTCCTGCTTCATGTGGAAGCAGCCTGGAGGCCCAGGGGACAGCTCTCGCCCTCCCCAGGGGCTGCCGAGCGCCCAGCAATAGGCAGGCAGACATCTGCCTGATTTATGGCTCCCATTAGGCCTCGGCTGGCACAATGCTGAGCGCTGGAGCAGGCTGGAGGCCAGCAACGCCTCCCAGTGCAAGGAGGCTGTGGCTGGGGAAAGTGGGCTGCAGGGTGCCCAGCACCCTTGGCATTGCCCAGCCCATGGCACTGAGCACCCCTTTCCCCACTCCCCACAGCAGCGTGGAGCCAGCCCTGGCCCCACAGCCATCCTTGGTAAGCTCCCCCATACAACCCTGTCCCACCACAGCATCACACCCAGGGCTGGCTCCGTGCAAGGCGAAGCAGATGGTTAGAGAATGACCTGCTGCAAATGGCAGGAGGAAGCTACCAAAGGCAAACCCAAAGCTGGCTGGAGGCACTGACTCCCCTGGGAGGCATTGTCATCACGACTGCTCAGCCTTTCTGATTAAACCCTGTGGCCAGAGAGCTGGTGTCTGGCGAATATTCATGTAGCAGAGCCCTGGAAACATTGCCTACAGGGAAAGGAGCAGGGAGAGGGGACACGAGGGGCTGGGCAGCACCGAGGCATCCTGTTTGCACTTCCACAACTGACAGCAACCAGCTTCAGCAGCAGGGAAGCTGCAGAAGGAAGAGCTCTGGACAGAGGGGGACAGGCAGCAGACTCCTCCTGGGAGCTGCCTGCCCACCTGGGACTGGAGCTCTGGGCCTGAGCTGGAGGCCTCTTGGGGAGAACAGGGCTGCCATCCGCTGCCTTGCGGTGTGCTGGGTCTGCCAGGGCAGGAGCCCACCTCTCCTGTCCCCCCGTGCTGCCAGAAGCTCTCCAGACCCTGGGCAGCACCAGGCACAGGCTTCTGCCAACACTCCCACCCCGAGAGCCCCCCGCGCCACTGGCAGAGGCTCCCCATCCCCTGCAGCAAACACCTGGGCCTCCAGCCTCGCAGGGAGCTCCAGGGATGGTGCAGGCAGCAATGCAGCTCAAACAGGTCCTGACCCAGAGGGGATGCACCCCTGCCCCTCACCTGCAGGGACCAGGAGCTCAGAGACAGGCTATGGTGCATGATCCCCTGCATGTGCCAAGCAGCAGAGCCTGCATCCGACAGTGACAGCCACTGCTCCGCCTGGGACACCCCGGGGTGGCGATGGCCTCTGGGACAGGCAAGGGGCAGCGCTCACGTTTGCAGCTGAGGAGCAGTGAAACATCCCCAGAGGAAAAGCTGGGAAAGGAGGAGACAGGCACTGGAAGGTGAGCAGCGCCCAGTGCTTCCAAAGGGCTTGGGCAGACCTCTCAAGGCTGATGGCACTTGATAGGTTAAGAGATCTCAAACGTAAATCACTTCCCTCAGCCAGCACAGAGCACAAATGTCACCCTCCTGGCAGCTCAAAGACTGGGGCTAAAGTACAATAACCAAGATAACTCCAAAACCGTGCCCTAGCCAGGACTGGAAAGCCTTGAGTCTCGCACCCAAACTCTGTGGTCCTCACCTCCGGCTGTGATGGACCCAACAGGGGAGGAAGCTCCTTGGAGTGAGCTCCTCATGGGAGGGGAGGCACACAGGTTGTGAAAGGCCAGGGCAGCCCTGGGACCCCCACCTGACCTGAAAACACAGCTCCGACGTGCTCAGCCCCAGGAGCCAGGACAGACGCGCTCTGGGTGAGTCCTCCCTGCAGGCTGGGATTCAGGTGAGGTAATTGGGACACACGGGTCCCGTCCTCAGGGCAAGCCTTTGCGCTGTGCACAGAGAGCTTGAGGGGAGCCCGGCCAAGGCAACAGCCAGAGCTGAGCCTCCCCCCTGCCATCAGCCTGGCCCAGCGAAACCAGGCTGGGATGGTTTGAAGTCAACAGCTTCCTACAATGCCCCCATTTCAGTTTGCTGCGGCCACGGACACAGCCCCACCACCTCTGCCTTGAATCCTGAGTGGCCAAGAGACCCTTTTAACAGCCATAGGTGACTATGCACCTGCAAGGAACTGGGGTCAGTTTTGAGGTATTCAGTCCCTCCGGAAAGGAACTGGTTTGTGACCATGGAATCCCAGAGTGGTTTGTTTTGAAAGGACCTTAAAGCTCACCCAGATCCAACCCTTGCCACAGGCAGGGACACCTTCCACTAGAGCAGGGTGCTCCAAGCCCCATCTGGCCCAAGTCTTTCCTGCTTCCAGCAAGGGGCTGAGCTGAGGACACACACTGCTCACAGCCCCCTTGCCCTGCTTTAGGCAGATCCAGCCTCCCTCAAAGGGACCATAAAGCTCACAGGCAGGCACAGAAGCTGCCCCCTCCTTGGGTGCTGACCCTCGGGGCACCCTCCATGGTGCTATTGTTGCCTTCCTGCAAGAGGAAGGTGCTCCGGCACAGTGCTGTGCGGGGCTGTGCTGGGCAAACAATGCAGACAGCTCTGATGTCCTGGCCACCAGCCCTGCAAAGCTCCCCTGCACCCAGCACCAGCGCGGGGCCACGGGGCCGCCGGCTACACGGGGGGCTGCAAACAACAACGGCAGCCACCAAAGCAGCCTCCACCTCCCCAGCAGCACCAGGGACAACAAAAGGCCCCTTTCCCGGTGGCTTCCCTCCCCAGGACAGCTCTTCCCCTTCCATCTTCTCCCCCATCACCAGCACACCTCTCCCAGCTGCCCTTCCCACTGGAAGATGACGACACTCTAACTGCAAGGCCCCCTCGATGCAGGACTTCGGGATGCGATTGTCTCCTGCCTTTGTGCAGGGTTAAGTGTGCGAGGAGGCAGGGCTTCCCTGAGCATACAGGGCAGGGGCTGGAGGAGTCAAACACCCCATCTCTAGCGATGGGCAAGTGCGTGTCTCAGCCAGCCCTGCAGTTACAATTAACCCCCAAAGAGCCCCAAGCCAGTGCCAGACTGGTGCTGGCCATGCAGGATTGCCTCAAGCACGTCTGCTCCTCCAGCCTCGCTCCACCTTTGGAAGGGAATCCTCCCCTTGCTGAATGAGCTGATAGAGAGGGAAGGGGGAAGGCAGCTGGAAGCTGAGGTCAGGGGAGCTCCACAGCTTAAGGCTCCCCAGGTAATTCAGCGCTGGCCCCTCAAGGGAGGGCTCCTGCCCTCCCCCGGAGCCGCTCCTTGGTTCAGCGATGGCCGGCCGGACGCCTCCATTTCAGATCACGCATCCACGAGCAAAGAAAGGCTGATGTGAAGGCATCAGGCAATGAGGAGCTGCAGGTCCCAACCCCACCTGCTCACACACAGCCCCTCAGTGCATCTGAAGGGGACCCCAACGCCCCCCAAAGCCATCGCTCACCCGCACGGGGATACTCCAGCAACACATATGACACCAGAGCTCAAAGCGCGGTGCTGTGGGGTTGGTCACAGCTGCCCCTCGCAGCACTCAGGTGGCTGCAGAAGGTGGTGCCAGCTCTGAGGCCACAGCACAAAGCGCCGGTGCCGGCACGTGCCGCAGCCAGAACTGGGACAGAACCGTTTGCTGCCAGCACACGGGTGATTCTGAGGGGCTCCCTCCCCAGCACAGCCGGTCCCAGAAGGGACAAGAGCCACCAGGCCCGGAACACAAGCACTGTTGGCAGCCCCCAGGGTGGCAGCTTGGCCACCGCGGCACCGGCTGCGTGCCCGGCCAGCACCCTGCAGCCACGCCACAGCCTCACTGGCAACAGCAGCCTCAAAGGTGCCTTGGGAGCAGCTACAAGCGATCCTCGCAGCTCAGCAATGGTGCTTTGTTCTCGCAGGCCACCTCCAGCCTCGGCCCCCTCACACAGTGCTCCCCGGCACTCCCACTGCTTCCCAGCCCCTCCAGGATTATCCCCCATCGGAAGGGGCTTCCAACCCAAATCTTGCTGCCAGTCGCCCCCCCCCCCCCCCCCCCCCAATGCAGAACAGGCTCCCCTGAGGATTCTGCACTCAGGATTTAATGATAGGGTGTGAAAACCATCCTACCTGTGACAGTGACCAGCATGGAGGCCACAAGCGGCCGGTTGTTGTCCAGCTGACGGCTCAGCCTCAGCTCCCCGCTCGACTGATTGACAATCAACAAGTGCAGTTCATTTCCCCGCTCAAAGGTGTAGAAGAGGCGGTCAGATGCATCGGGGTCATAAGCTGGGACCTTCCCTATGACACCCGAGGGGAAGGTGTTGGACTTATTGGACACGTAGTTATTGAACAGGATCTGGAAGTTCTTGAGAACGGGGCTGTTGTCATTCTGGTCAATGAGTTTGATGTGGACCGTGGCTCTGCTGACCAGAGGGGCAGAGGTGGCCTGCACTACAATCACGTACTCAGGTTTTGTCTCATAATCCAGGTCTATCAAGGCTGTGAGCTCCCCAGAAAAGATGTCCATCTGGAATATCTCTGGGATGTTGCCTTCCACGATCTGGTACATGATCTGGGCATTGGGTCCCTCATCTGGGTCAACAGCTGTGATTTGGGCCACGACAGAGCCTACAATGCTGTTCTCCTTTACCAAGACCTCAAACTCTTCAGCAGGGAAGACAGGGGCATTGTCATTCACATCCTGAATGGTAACCTGGATGTGGACAGGAGTGCGCTGAGGAGGGATGCCCCTGTCCACAGCATACGCTGTCAGCTCGTAGACAGGAACGTTTTCACGGTCCAGCCTGCGGACAGTGCGAATGATGCCCGAGGTGGGCTCGATGGTGAAGTCTCCATCCCCATCCTCCCCGTTCTGGAATGTGTACTGCACTCGCCCATTGGTGTGGGCATCCCGGTCAGTGGCAGAGATCTGGAGCACGCTGGTGAAGGGAGGCGCGTCCTCAGAGATCATGCCCTGGTAGTGAGGGCTCACGAACTGGGGAGCATTGTCATTTACATCGTTCACCATGATTTCAACATAGGTGGTGTCTGCTTTCTGGGGGATCCCATTGTCCTTGGCAGTGATAGCCAACGTGTATGTGACCTGGTCCTCGTAGTCCAGTTCTGCCTGGAGAGTGATGGCCCCGGAGTCCGGATCAATGCGGAACTGAGGGACATTGTCTTCCAGATAGTAAGTGATGCGGGCGTTTTCCCCCACGTCATCATCCGTGGCACTGATCACCACCACGGTGCTGCCCACGGGCCGGTCCTCGTTGATGCTCACAGAGTAGTGGGCGCTCTGGAACACCGGCCGGTGCGTGTTGGCATCAGTGATGTTGATGTGAACATGGCAGTTGTCACGCAGGGTGCGATCGGAGGCCGTCACAGTGAGCACGTAGCGCCTCTCCTGCTTGTAGTCCAGCGGCAGAGACAGCGTGATGAGCCCCGTCCCACCCTGCGTGCTGATGGAGAAGCGATTCCGCGTGTTGCCTCCTGTGATCTGGTAGGTGATGGCACTGTTCACGTCCCGGTCGATTGCTGTAACGCTGAGGACGCTGGTCCCCACGGCTGCATCCTCATTCAGGCGGATGAAGTACTCCTTCTGGGTGAACTCAGGGCGGTTATCGTTGACATCCATGACAGTAATGGTGACGCTGGCGGAGGCGGATAAAGATGGGGAGCCGTGATCCCGAGCCTCTACCCCAAAAAAGTAGTGCTCGACCGACTCGCGGTCCAAGGGCCCGCTGACCGTGATCCACCCCGTGGCACTGTTCACCACGAAGGGTGTGTCAGCCGAGACCCCCGTCAGTTTGTACTCCAGGCGCGAGTTCTCGCCGTAGTCTGCGTCCACTGCCTGGATGTGGATGACGGAGTGGCCGAGGGGAGCGTTCTCCAGGACGGAGATCTGGAAAGGCGTGCTGACAAAAATGGGGGCATGGTCATTGATGTCCACCACCTGGATGCTGGCCATGCCGGTGTTGTTGGAGAGGGGAGGGCGCCCCGCATCCTGTGCCCGGATCCTGAGGGCATACTCCCGTTCCACCTCAAAATCCAGCGGGGCCACCACCTGGATCTCCCCAGTGACGCTGTCGATGGAGAACTGCCCCCGGCTGTTCCCGCTGATGATGTTGTAGTGGACCAGCGCGTTGTTGTCCTTGTCCAGGTCGGTAGCGGTGACGCGCAGGATCTCGGTGTGGGGCCGTACGTCCTCCCTCACCTGCACGATGTAGCGCTTCTCGCTGAACTGAGGCGTGTTGTCATTCTCGTCAAGCACCGTGATGTAGACCTTGACTGTGGCGGAGCGGGGTCCTGGCTCCCTGCCCTGGTCGTTGGCCTCCACCACCAAGGAATACCGCTCCATCTTCTCCCTGTCCACGGGCCCGCTGGTGGTGATGAGCCCGGAGCGCGGGTCGATCTCGAAGACGGCGTGTGCCGCCTGCTCGTTGACGAAGCGGTAGCGGATGTTGGCATTGGGTGGGGAGTCGACGTCGGTGGCCCGCAGCTGCAGGATGGGGTACCCCTCCTCCACGTTCTCCCGGATGGTCTCCCGGTACTCGCCCTGCTCGAAGACGGGGTCGTGGTCGTTGCGGTCAGCCACGGCGATGGCCACCATGGTGGTGGCCGAGAGCCGGGGCGCGCCGTGGTCGGCGGCCGTCACGCGGAAGTAGTGGAGCTCCATGCTCTCGCGGTCCAGGGCCTGCGTGGTGGTGATGAGCCCGGCCCGCGGGTCGATGCTGAAGAGCTCCCGGGACCGGCTGTTCATCAGCGCGTCCATGGAGTACACGAGCCGCCCCGCCTCGCCGCCGTCGGGGTCCTGCGCGGCCACCGCCACCACCGCCGTGCCCGCCGGCTGGTTCTCCGCCACCTCCGCTTGGTAGTTGTACTGCGGGAACAGCGGGTGCCGGTTGGGGACTGCGCGCCGGCCCCGCCGCCCCGGGAATAGGGATGGGGACGGGGACGGGGATGGGGATGGGGACGGGCGCGGCGCGGCGGCGCGGGGCGGGCAGCGCGGAGCCGGCGGAGCCCAGCACGGCTCTGCGGCGGGGCAGCCCCCGCGGGCCGGCGGATCGGCAGCCCCCAGCCCGGGGGGGAACAAAGGCAGCAGCAGCAGCGGCAGCAGCAGCGGAGGAGGAGGACGGCGGCGGTGGCGGCTCGGGGCGGGCACCGGCTCCTCCGCCGCCATGGTGGCTCGGCGGCCGCCGCCCCGGCCCGGCGCTCGGCGGCTGGGCTCGGTGCCGCCCCCCACCCCTCTCCGCTCAGCGCCGCCGCCGCGGCTGCTGGGGGTGGCGGCGGCTCCTCCCGCAGCCCCAACATGGCTCCCGCCGCCCCGCCCCGCGCCCCCGCCCGCCCCGCGCCGCCATCTTGAGGAGGGCGGGCAGCGCCAGGCCTCCGCCCCGCCGCGATCGGGCACCTGCGGGCACCGGCAGCGGCCGCGCCGAGCCTGTGCTGCGGCTACCGCCGGGCCCGGCGGCTTCAGCAGCGGCCGAGAGCAGACCGTGGGGTTGGTGCCTGCTGCCGGCAGAACCAGCACCGCACTGGTTTGTGTGGAAGGGACCTTAAAGCTCCTCCAGCTCCAACCCCTGCCACGGGCAGGGGCGCCTTCCACTAGAGCAGCTTGCTCCAAGCCCCTGTGTCCAACCTGGCCTTGAGCACTGCCAGGGATGGGGCAGCCACAGCTTCTCTGGGCACCCTGTGCCAGCGCCTCAGCACCCTCACAGGGAAGAGCTTCTGCCTAAGAGCTCATCTCAGTCTCCCCTCTGGCAGGTTAAAGCCATTCCCCTTGGCCTGTCCCTACAGGCCCTTGTCCAAAGCCCCTCTCCAGGTTTCCTGGAGCCCCTTCAGGCACTGGAGCTGCTCTAAGGTCTCCCCAGAGCACAGCAGAGGGGCAGGATCCCCTCCCTGAGCTGCTGCTCACGCTCTGGGGGTGCAGCCCAGCACACGGTGGGAGGGGGTCTGGGTTCAAGCACACGCTGAAGCTGGGTCATAGGGAGCTCCTCCTCACCCGGCACCCCCAGTCCTCCTGAGGGCTCCAAGCTGCAGGTTTTTCTTCCAGCACCCATGAAAAATAAAACCTGATTTTCCAGGGGAAGTTCAGGTTAGGGCCCTTGAACCATTCCCATTGGAATGGTTCATTAGCGCAATCAGCCTCCAACTTTGCTGTTGGTTTGA
Source organism: Pezoporus occidentalis (assembly GCF_034315485.1). NCBI lineage: Eukaryota > Metazoa > Chordata > Aves > Psittaciformes > Psittacidae > Pezoporus > Pezoporus occidentalis. Next base: position 568,097 of record NW_026912929.1, on the reverse strand, counting down.
TCTCAATCAACTAATATCGCAGCCTAATCCACTGAAGCTTGTAATAGGTTTAGGAATAACAGGGATTTAGGTCCTCATCAGTGTTCAGTGGAGGAAATACCCTCAGCTGTGTCCTGGGAAGAGCGGAGTCCAAGGCGTGGTGGCTGGGGAAGAAAGAGCCACGGCAGGGAGGGAAAGAAATCTGGGAGATGGGAGAATTGAGGATGGGGTAGGGAGTACACCGGCCACACCGTGCCTCCATGCACATCCCAGCCCCGCGGGGGCTGCAGGAGCCCCCCCGTCACCGTGATGGGCGGGCTGTGGTCTGGGGTGGGTTGGCTGGGGAGCAGGGGACGCCCCGCGCCAGCACCGCAGCCGGGCTGGGCACCGCCGGCACCCCCGGTGTTAACAGCACAGACTCACACCGGGCTCTTCGCTGACCGCAGGGCACAGCAGGGCTGCGGACCTCGAGGGGTGTCCTCCGCACCGGACGGGGCCGCAGCATCCCGCAAGGTGCTGCGGCAGCGCCGAGTCCTGGCATCACCGGCGCTGCGCCTCTGCCCAGTGCCCCGTGTGCCTGCACTCCCCCAGCAACCGCGGCCACCGCCGGCTCTCCCGCAGCTCCGGTGCTACCGATGGTGACAGATGGTCCCCTATCAGTTACCATCAGTGTAAGCACGGCGGTAGGAAGCGCTGCTGCTGCCCGCTGAGCTGGGCTCGGCTGCAAGCGGCTCCCGCTCCCAGGGTGACAACTAAGAGAGCACAAAGCGGGGTCTGCAGCACGCCCGGCTGGTCCCCAGCCACCCTACACCGTCCTCACAGCCGGAGCCTCGGGCTTCCACTGCAGGGCTGGTGTTTCCCTTCCACCTCCATCACGCTCGGCTGAGCACATTTCATGGCTGAAGCACCCGTGTGGCAGCAAGGTGCCGGCTTCACACGAGCCCCTGGCGCCGGCTGGATCCTACATCCCACCTCCTCAAAGTGGGGATTTGCCATTAAGAAACCCAATCAGGAGAGGGGAGAGACTTTTAAAACATGGTGAAGGCTGTCAAGTGTATTTGTTGTAATTACCCGACTGACAGCTCAGCGGAGGAGGAGAAAATCGTCAGGGTATTGCTGCCACAAAATAGTTGTAATTGAATCATTCCAGACAATAAAGCAGAGGTGGGGGTCACAGCCAGCGCATCGCTCCCCCCCAGCATCCCCAGCACCCCTCACTGCTGCGCAACAAAACACATCCATACCAGGAGATACTGCTTTAATAAAGGCTTATTACAGCTAACAGAAGCGCGGTGTATGAGCTGTGCCTGTCACCCACACACAGAGCAGGAGCCACCAAGTATCCCCAGGGATAATGCTGCGGTTCAGCTCCCTGCATCGCACCTTTCCCGGGAGCAGGCACAGCTCCGCCAGGGTGCAGGAGGGGTCACCCCGTGTTGTGGGACAGGGCTAAGCACACCCAGGGATGCAGAAGGAGCCACCAGCTCTGCCCCATCAGGGCACTGTCACAGGAGGCTTTGCCAGGCTGTGCTCCTGGCTCCCAGAGCCATGGATCCTGCCTGCTCCTGGGCTCACCCCAGCCTGGTGCAGAAAAGCCTGGGCAGTGCCACTGAGGGCAAGTGCCAGACACATGCCACCACTGCAGCCAGGCACTAGCCAACACAAGCACAAGCAGCACCCAGAGCAAGCCGAGGTTATCCCAGGGAATGTGCAGCTAAACAAGGGGGCACAGGAAAGCCCCACAGGGGGAGCACCCACAAGTGCTGGCAGCCTTCATGTACACGGTTCCCCATGGGTGCAGCCTGACACAAGAGACACTGGGTCTGGGACACAGCCCTGGCTCCATTCCTGCTGGCTGCTGCATGAATGGGTCACAGCCTGCACCCAGCACATACAGCCCTGCTCCTGCCCACTGGCTCCTGTTCGAGATCAGGACCCACAGCATTGCCTCTGGGGGCTGCAGGCACCCCTCCACATCAGTCCCCCTGGCAGAGGCAGGCAGGGCTATATTCACACAACTCCGGTTAAAGACATTTTATTCCTCTGCATGTTACACCGAGTGTTTAAGAAAATACAGGATCCGTTTTGACATTCATACATTTTTACAGGGGAAAAAATAGGTTTCTCTACGAGGGTGTTATTGAGCTTGGGCACTGCCAGGCTGCCTTCAGCAGGGCCTCACCCCCCTAAGTGCCAGGCCAACCCCTCTGCTCCTGAACATCCCTGCCCCAGTGCTACAGCCCAGGCTGCAGAGCTCAGGGACCACTTCAATCTAAAACAACACAGTGCCCAGCATTTCCAGTTCCACTTTCCAATAGCTCCTACACTGGGTACTGTAAAGGAAGAGCTAGGGACAGGGCTTGACCAGACTGCGCACATGAACAGCTAAGAGACCCACGTTAGTGCGTGTGACAGGTTAATCCCGCTTGCTAGAAACCTAGAGGGAATATAAATAAGGGTTCCCCACACTCGTGCACGGTCACAAACAGCTACTGGACACGAGGCTGACGCTGCCTCTGAGCGCTGCCGCGTGAGGGGCGGGCAGTGAGGCAGAGCTGCAACGAAGCAAAACCCACAGAGCAGAGCGCATCTACCCATCCAGGGCCACGCTGCCCACCCAGGGCCGTGCTGCCCACCCGGGGCCACGCAGCAGCCTTTGCTTGGCAGGACACAGCTTTGAGCTGTGCCCAGGCCAGCGGCCTCCCCAGGGCAGCAGCACCTGCGTGGTCGTCACTGGAGGCTGCCTCAGGGTGCAAGGACCTTGGTTAAACAGCACTATAGAAAGCAGATCGAAAAAGCAGCTGCTGGGGTAAGATCTGCTGGCCCTGGCGAGTTGCTGCCCAGAGGCAAGGCTGCGGGCCGGGAGGGGGAAGGCTCACTACACGAGGCGTCAGACAGCGAGCGGGCTGCTCCCCTTTGGCAGGGCGGCAGCACATTGGCACTACAGCAGCAAACAGAACAGATGTTACGGAAGCTTCTTCCAAGCACCAGCAGACTCCACTTGGTCACTGCAGGGAGAGATGCACATGGAAAAGAAGTGATGCTCTAAGGCAAAGGCCTTTCTCTTCGGGACCTTGGGACAGCAGCACGGCCAAACACCCCCACTGCCACGTCCCTCACACTCACTGCCCTTCCCACCATCACCAGCTGCCCGAGCACCACCAGCGCGCGCCGTGCTCCAGCCTCCCCAAGCACCAGCCCCGGGGCACCCCGGGCCCTTTCTGCTGCTGGCCTTGCTAAAGGGCTGGTGAACACTGTCCCAACCTTAGGCCTCGCAGGGAGGGGTACAAGGTATGAGCTGTACTGAAGGGAATGGGGAGGAAGTGTCAACAAGAGACGTCATCGATCCAAGTGGTTCAGGCTCCAGTTCAAGCCGATGGGCGGTTAGCTGGTACCAGGAGAGATTTCTGGGAACTCCTTATAGATCTCCAGGATGATGAGTTTGTCCATCTGGCACTGCTGGTCCTCCTCCTCCTCGCCCAGGATGCGCTGCAGGATGCCCTGCAGGTCGGAAAGGCGGTGCTGGTGCTGCAGATAGGCCGTGGAGCGGATGATGGCGTGCATCAGAGACAGATACTCCATCCTCAGCTGCCAAGTGGGAGGGGAGACAAAACACAGAGCACAATGAAGGATTTAAAGTGAGATAAACAAGCACAGCAGCTGCTGCTGCTCCACCAGTCAGGGAGTGACTCCAGAGGCACCTGCTTTTCCTTAAGGCTCATGAGTAGCTGTGGAAAACCCTGCTTTTCCCCCAGCAGCCTGGTGCTGCTCCTCACCCACTCTCAGACATGCACATCCCTGCCTCTTGCATACAGGGATCCCTCTTACTTCCAATTACTCACATGGGGTCCCTGTTCCCAAATGTCCCTGCAGAAGGGTGCAGACCACCAAAGGCCTGGCAGATCTTTCCTTAACCATGTGTCTCCACTGCTTGGTGCTGGGCAGGATAACAGCCCCCTTCCTCTTCAGCCCCAAGACTGATGTGAGCATCCAGAAGCATCATACCCATACCATGACCCTGCTCATGCCTGCCCCAGCTGGCCCCCACAGAGGACCAAGAGACACACGGTTGCTTTGGGACTCAGCTCCCTGCCCCAGTGCCTGGGGTTACTGCGAGCACCTTGTCTCCTGGGGAGAGATCAGCGATCTGCCGCACCAGGATGTCGATCAGCACCATCATGTCCGTGTGGTAGAAGATGCTGGCTGTGTCCTTGCTGGCAAAGATGTCCTGCAGGAACTTCAGCACCGAGTGCGGGGGCTGAGGCTGATGCTTGAAGATACAAACCGGATCATCTGGGGAAGGCAGAGGGTTCCTGCTGAGCCATCCCGTCCGTGCATCCCAGGGCCTGGAGAGGAACCGGCCCCGGCCCTGGTGCCCGCGGTGCCTCGTGCGGGCAGAGCTCAGTGCCTCGCACAGAACTGCCCAATGGGAGGGATGGAGCTCTGTGGGGTACGGAGCCCAGAGCAAACCCATCAGCATCAATCACTGCAGGTGCTTCACTCACCTCCCCAGGTGAGAGCTCATTAGCACATCACCTCCCTGTGCCCCCTTCAGCTCAACAGCTCCCACCCCTCTTCCCCCTGGTTCATTAGATCTGGTCCAATGACCCCTCTGAAAAGCCCATCAGAGCCTGTACCAGACACAAGCTTTCCCCACAGGGACCAGGCTCGTACCATCCCAGAAGGAAGAAACACTCTCAAGTTTAAATGAGCCACCACATCCTGTTCCCTTCCAGAACACATCCCTGCAGACCCCAAGAGGGGCTCTGGAGACTGAAGCCCCCCAGCAGTCATCAGGAAGGCAGGCAAAGGAGACGCATCTTCATTAGGTTGTGGGCCCCCCTTTCTTCTACCAGCCCTTTGCAGTAAGGTGATCCCTGCAGGGAATCTGGCAGGGAAAGGGCTAAACAAAGGCTTTGGGAGGAGGCCAGACAGAACAGCGCTGAGATGCTGGCTGCCCTTAAGCTGATAGAGTGTGGAGACAGTGATTTGCAACCCCAAAGAGAATTAAAGCCAGGCAAAGATGAGCTGCAAGCATCACAGGATGAGTTTTTATCAGCAAATCAACAGAATGAATCTCAGGCAGCAAAGCCCCTGTGCTCCAGAAGGTATTAGAAAGCACAAGAGTGGTGTGCAGCACAGGCAGAACTGCCTGGCACCACTTCTCCTGCAGAGACCTCCCGCTTTCCAGCAATCTGCTTTGCTAAAGCTCTGCACGTTCTGTGGGTTTCACTCTACCTGGAGCAGACACAAAGCTAAGCCTCTGCCAAGCCATTCCAACATGGGAAGGGCTACTCCAGGCAGCGTTTCAGAAGGCAAAACCTCCCTCTGGATCTGTCCCCCGGGGCAGGAGATTGCCAGCACGGGCAGGTCTGTGTGTGCCAGTGCCGAGGGGTCCTGTCTGCCCAAGCACAGGAGGGCTCAGGACCACGTTTGCTCCCAGACAAGAGCTTGCCCACACTGTAGCCATCCGCAACACGAGTTGGGCTGATCCGAGCCAGGCGCACAGGGACCTGCCAGCCAGAGCCTCCCCTCTCACCCCACGTGCCACCGGCATCGCTTGATCCCTTGTGCAGCTCCACCCTCAGCAGCACAGGTCTCACCTCAGAAACCCACAATTCCTCAGCTCCCTGCATCCCCAACACAGCCACCCTTAGTGAGCACAGGGCTCCCCAAGCCTCCATCAGCTGCGCACCCACACACACACACCCCCGCAGTGCCCCAAACACTCACCTCCTCTGTTCAGCAGCAGCAGCAGTTTTTCTGTGAAGGTCTTTACATTCGAGTGCTTGCTTATTGTGGTCATGATCACACTGTGCTCTGGAACTAAGGGAGAAACCTGCTCAGCTCATCCCTTTGTTTCCTCAAGGCCACAATAATAACAACAGATAGCAGAGGGCTCCTGTTCTGCACCAGAGCTCTGGAGAGCTTTGGGGAGCCACAGTCTTTCAGGGGTATGAGAACTCTCAGCCCCACGACATGGCTGAGCAACCAGGAGAGAACACAGCTCATGCCAACGCTGAAGAGCCTGGCCCCAGCACACGGGCATTCAGTGAGCTACAAGAGGCAGCAGAAGGTTTGCTGAGACCTTTAGGCAGTGCAGTGCCCGAGCCTGGGGCAGCTGGGCTGGGTATCAGCACCAGGGAGAGCCAGGGAGATTCTCCCTCCCCATTCTTCACACCCCAGCTCCAAAGCACTGGAATCCTGCCAGGGCAGAGCAGCACCAACTGACCTGGAATGTGGAGGTTGAAGGCCAGCAGGACGTTGACAAATAAGTCAGGCAGCTGGTCAGTGGTGTCTGAGGGCAGCCCGTCCTCAATCACATCCAGCAGGAACTGCACAAACTGAGAGTTGAGATGTTCTGCGCCAGGAGAAAGACACATTTACAGCACTGGGAACACAAACCAAGCAACAGGGGAGTGTGCAAGCCACTTCTCTGGGCTTTTATGCACAAAAGCCACCAGTGTAGTGCCATCATCAGCATCCAGGGAATGAACAACCTGCAAGTGCATGATACAGACCACTGAAGTGTCTTTGTGTGAGGGACCCTGGGCTCAGAACTGCCCCCAAGGCAGGGAAACACTGAGATTTGGTCCCCCACTGGCAGCATTTCAGAGTGAATTAAACACCAAATGCTGCTCTAGCTGCTGCTGCAGCATCACTGCTGCCAGTGAAGGCATCAGGAGGAAGTTTTGTATTCCTGACCACTGGTTTCATCCATCTGTTTTAAAGCAGTAGTCATCCCGATCATCAGTACTAACCCAGTTTTCAACGTTGCCATTAGGAAGGCTCAGGAGCTCATGCAAATAAGTCCTGCAGGAAACAACTGCCAGGGTTACCCGAGGAGAGGAAAGCAGGAGGTGTGGGGGCTCATGCCTCAGACTCCACTGCACCAGCTTAAAGCTTGTACGTATGTACTGGGCTATGAGGGTGAAGCTGCTGAGGAGGTGACTTATGAAGATCTCTGCTGCATTTCCAGGAGAAAGGAGCCCGGTGTCCCAGGTACGGGAACACAGCATGGCCTGGGCAAGAGCCAGGCAGGGCTTCCTAGCTGAGGGCTGGAATGAAGGAACAGAGTATGAAACAGGCAGATCTGGCACAATGTTGGCACTTTATTGACACAACACCCTTAATCATCTCTGCTGTCCCCGAGGCACACAGGGCTGCAATGTCCTTTTAGGAGGGAGATCAAGAAGAGGCCACATCACACACCTGACAGCTTTAGTGAGTGTACATGGAGCGATGTGGGCTCAGCCTCAGCAGAAGAACAGACATCTCGGGGCGGAGGGGGTCTTTTTGCACAGGGCAGAGGTAATCCAAGATGCCACTTAGTCACAGTGATGGACAAATCCACCTCCTCTGCAGCATGGCATTAGTCCTCCTGCTCTGCCCCAGGTCTGTGCTGTCCTCTGTGGAAATCTAACACCTCAGCCCAGTGTTTCAGCAGCCAGGCTCTGCTGACACAGAGCAGACCCTACCCTTGCCCTGCTGGTGCTGGCTTTCCCCAGCTGTCCCTTCCCTGGCCATAAGGAAAGGTTCCTTCTCCTGTCTGCTGGGACCCCTCACACGTTTCACATCAGCTCTGCTGTCCCACTCAGCCCTAAGCATCAGCTGCTCTTACCATAGTGATGATAGGGCAGGGGCTCCCCCATGGAGAACATCATGGCCAGAACCAGCGCAGAGTAGCACATCTTCTGATGATCTGCAAGGTGAAGGTCCTGCATTAGTGCTCCTGAGGAGCACTGTTTCAACACTGCTCCCCAGCTGCAGCTGGGGTGTCACACATTTAACACAGACATTCAGCACTGGTTGGACTGCTCCTCCCTCACCCCTGTGCTTACCGAGCTGTAAGCGTGTTTTGCCCCTGCTCAAGCACCCCCCAAGCACACCTTGTTCAAGCACCCCCCTGTGCCACACACTTCCAAAGCAACTGCAAAATAATCACAAGAAGAATCCTCTTTTATTTCCCCTCCACTTGCGAGGATCTGGGCAAACTCAATGTGAATAATTAAAGCCCTCCCCTGCACAGTCTCAGGACACATCCCGTAGTTATGCAATTGCTGAACCCAGAAAAAGCATCCATCTGGCCACTGTGAAATACTGCCTGTTCCCACCAACGCCACCCCCAGCCAGCCCCGCTGCCTGTCACACCCCCCCCCCCCCCCGGCTCTTTCTGCTGCCACAGCTCTGCTTGCAGGTACAAGAGGTCTCTGGGGATACAGATCGCTGCTCACAGCAGGGCCACATATGTATCTCCAGCACTGGCACATCCCACAGCCTCCTGGTCCAGCAGCTTTCCCTGGCAGCAGCTCTCCATGGATGCTCCACAGAAGCACAGCCAGTGCCCTTCCTGAATCTGAATTAACAGATACATCTCAATAGATACTTATAGGAGAAAAAACAAAATCATGGACTAGGATCTGTGTCATCACCAAATGTTATCTCCAACCAGTTCACCAAGTCCAAAGATGGAAGGAAAAGGAGCATCAATTTTATAAGGTAGGTCAGCACACATAGTGCCTAAATAAAGTTCAGCTTCATCTGATCAAGGGGCTCTTGCTACAAGAAAACTGAGGGTGTATTTATACAAAACTGACCAAAGCCACTTTTCACTAAAGGAGAAGAAAGTGCCTTCAATGTACGATGCTTCTCCCAACAGCTCTGCTTCCAGCACGACACACGCTGGTTCCCAATGTCTGTGCACAGACTGATCCCTCTCTAAGCATCTGCATGCTGCAGTCTGGCTGTGACTGCTCAGGCTGATGCCTTCACTGTCACCACCTTGCTCCTGGACTTGGCCAAAGGACGTGCAGCACTTGGCAGCTCTCAGGTGCACAGTTAGCACGGGGGGGGGGGATTGATAGTGACTGGTTCCAGCCTCGTGCCTCCAGCTCTGTGAGCAAAGCCTCTACAAACACAGGACACACACTGTGCCAGAGCTCCACAAGATGCCGGAGTTTTCAAATAGCAAATCTTTGAGTAAAAATAGATCATTTGGGGCTTAAACAGAGATACTACAGCGTTAACAAGATTAAGAGTTTGTAGAAGAACACTCTAGACCATGTGGCAGCAAAGGGAAGCTGGAAACTGCTGTTTACTCTTGGTAAACAGAGAGGGAGGATATTCAGTGACTGAAATATAACTCACACTTACATAAGAAGCTCTCAGCTATGAGGTGGCAGCGATGCCAAGGCTCACTGCAGCAGAAAAAGAATCTGACAAACTGTTTAGCACATGATTTCTTCATTCTTCCCTCCATGGCTTCAGGAGCTGGGTATCAGCAGCAGGATGCTGCAGCAGGCAGACACAGGGACCTGCTGCTCCTGCTCCTAGCGAGGCTTGCATGAGCAAAACATTTTCTGTCATCACATCAGGAGCAGTGAAATAATGATCTGAGAACCAGAACCCAGCAATGTACATGTGGTTCTAGCAAATAAGGAGGAAAAGATTAACTAGAGATGGGAGGGGCAGGTAGCTCTACATATCCATGGTCCATCTGCCATGAGCTGAAGTCCATTCATCTCGGCTGGCAGCAGACTCCACGACTAGATGGGAAATCTTGTCCTATTTGCCTGAGGATGCCAAAGAAAGGGTGCTGAAAGCAGCCAGAAAGCTGAACTCGGGACAAATCCACATTAACCTGGTGCACTTGCTCAGCAGCTTTTGGAGTGCCCCAGCTGCAGCAAGACACATCCAAGACGCCCCATGCAGAAGAACAGAGTAATTGCCAGGCAAAGCAGAGCTTTTTCTATTCCTTCCAGAGCAGCATCAGTGGCTGCATCAGTAGGACTCTGCTGATGACAGGGTGATGAGCATCCCTCAAGTGATGCCACTTCAAGTGACTGTGGAGGGCAGGAGAGATGCAGCTCTCTGCTCCCCAGCCTGCACTTCCAAAGCCTGCTGAGGTACTGGTGAGAAAGCTGCTATTACCTATGAGAGGTATTTCTCAGAGGCCTTCAAAGCCCTTGTTCCCACCTCTAACCACAGCAGTGCACAAGCCAGTCCCTGGGAGCAGACACGATGGTCTGCAGCTGAAGTGACCAGAGCCCAGCAGCTGACTTGCACGCACCCTGAGCTGCAGCACAGGAGAAAGTCCCGGTTCCAGACTGGATTATCTGTTTTCTTTGGAGTTGTCCTGGCTAATTCTGCCCTGCTGTGGCTTATTATAGGCTCCTCTAACCCTGACAGATGTGCAGGGAAGCGCAGCAGAGGGAAGGGCTGTCCAGGAGCAATAGACCGAAGCATCTGGCAGCAGAAGTGGCCAGCAGCCAGCGCGCCTGCAGCAGCCCCAGGGCAAGGTGCCTGCTCATCAAAGGCGCCAGCATCCAGCACAGAGCTGCTGCCGCGGCTGCTCTTCAGTAACAAGCCAGGAGGGATCCCAGAGCTGCTGCAGCCAGCTCAGCACTCCCTGGCTGCTGAGTGCTGGCACCGACCGCTCTGGCCCCTGCTGCCGCAGAAGGATTAGCGATTCCGCGGCACGTCACGGATCAGCTGCTATTCCCCAGGTTTTAGTACCAAAATAAGCTCAAGTCAGTCTGGATTCAAGGTCATGTTTTCACACTTGCCATTTGCTGGCAGGACATGGAGCACTAAGCACCAGGGCGGTAGGAGGGAGCTACTAATGCCCTAAAACACCTCTGAAGGACAGACGTGTTTGGGTTGAGGATGGTTCCGTCGCTGCAGCCTTGCTGTGAAGGCCAAGAGGGCTGGAGGACACAGAGATGATGTGTGCAAACATAAGCCCGGCACAGCAGGCAGCATGGGGTCAGGACACCGGTCTGGGAGGCGCCTGTAACCAAAGGCTGTCAGCAAAGGGTGAGCAGCTTTTCACCCTTCAACTGCACTGCCTGTGTATTACAGCAAGGAGGGAAAGAATCCACTACATTGAGATGAAGCTCAGGAAAGAAGAGCTGCTGCAGGGCTGCAGCTCAAAGGACACAGCAGAGCCACTTTTCACTGCAATGCTCTTGAGGTCTCCAAAGCAGAGCTAACGCTGGGAGATAGCCCTGCTTCAGCCACAAGTGCTACCTGCAGAAGTCAGCCAGGTCAGAGCTCGCTGCTCCATCACACCAAGAGCCTGAGGGAGCTCCCTGTGCCATCTGGGAGGACGCAGCCCTGGATAGCACGGAGACCAGGCAGGAGCCCTGCTGCACAAGGGAGCAGAGCAGGGCACTGAGGCCTGTTTGAGCACGGTGCACAGAACCCTCACCCAGAGACAATCTTTATGAATTAGTGATGGATGCATGATGAAGCTTATTTTTGGCAGTGCTAAATCGGGAGTAATGTCACCACAGAAGCACAGTCATAGTCCCATAACCAAGTATTATCTGCTGCTAGGGCAGTGAAACCTCAGCCTAGGGAAGAAGCTTCTCATGCATAACCAGATAAAACATGAACCTTGTGATAAGCTCACTGCATAGAACTGATAAGCAGCGGCAGCACAAAGGGAAAGCACCAGCGTGGTGGTGCCAGTCCTGCACCACACCACCAGTGCTTCACCCTGCCCCCAAACACTCCCTGTATTTGACATCCCCCCTTGGTGCAGTGGTGCAGGGAGGGTCCTTTCCTTTAACCAGCACACATCTCATTCACCAGCAAGAAACACTGCAAAGACACGGTGTAAAGTGCTAAGGAAAGCTGCCAATAAAAAGCTGCAGAGATTTTCCTTAAGATGTGCAAGAGTCTCTTGTCAGCAGCATGAAACAAAACTGGAATAGCTCAAAATGTGCTTTAAGACATCTACAGGATCATCATTAGTGGCATGTTCAAGAGCCAGAGGACCTTGTACCACTGGACTGAAGCATCCCCTCCATGCATTCTCCACTTAGAGCTGTAGGAACCCAAATAACTTAAAACCAGACGCCCTTCTCCCCCAAGCACTGGCATGCGGAGCAGTCAGACTACAAGGGGCCACCAGTGCTGCTGGAGGTCACCTAATGACAGACACGTTCCTAGGGAGCGGGGTACAGCAGCCCTGGCTCACCTTGAGTGTGAGTCTGCATGTCCCGGGCCAGCTCCATGGGCAGCACTGAGTTCACGAGTGTCGAGATGACCGCAGCATCCAAGTTGCACATGGCTCCAAAGCACTTGAGCAGCAGCAGCCGCAACGGCACCCTATGCTCCTGCAGAGGCAATCACTGGATGAAACAATGTCCCAGAGGAGGGCTCATGCTCAGGCAGAGACATAACTGGCTGGAAGTTCCCGTTGTCAGGAAGCCACAGACCCTCCCAGGGGGACAGTGAACCCAGAAGCTGTATGAGGTTTTACCAGTAGTGCCAGATGGAAGCCAAACACCACAAGGCTTGATGTGCTGTAGCTGGGGACTTACGGACATGATGGGGACAAGTTTCTAACCCCCCCGGAGTCCTACAACAGCACTTTCCAGGAAGCTGACGGGGAAAGCAACACCACACAGGCACTGAAGGCAAAACTTCCATTTCTTCTGCTGAATACTGATTTCCTTCCTCACTCCCAAGGCTCCTACTCACAACCTACTTTCCTAAGCAAAGCTATTTACTAATGCAGGGGAGTGCATCAATTAAAGGAGAAGCAGTCATAGCCTGTCCGCTTTCCCAGGGCATCCTCAGAAATCCTTCCTCTGGATAGCAGCGATGCCAATCCTGTCCCTCAGCAGAGCTAATGAGAGCAGCAAACTTCACCTTCTGTAGTGCAGGGACTGCTGTGAAGTCTCTGGCACCCTCTGCTCTCCCACCCAACCCACATGCACAGCACTGACACCAGCCAGCAGGCAGGTGATGCGCTGCAGCTCCTGCTGCTTCACAGAACCACCCTGCCCAGGCGGAGGTCTCACATCTGTGCGGCACAGCAAGCCTGGCCCTGCCCCTGCAGGGCAATCCCAGGGGAGATTCGATGCCTTCTACCACCTTACCATCTGGTAATAGGCCACAAGGGACAGGACGGACTCAAACTCATTCTTCTTGCACATTTTCTTGCACACTTCTGGGTCTGCATCTGTCTGGAAGCAGGAATGAACAGGTCAGCCCAGGGGCACACCAAGCAGCAAGGACCTGGAGGGAAGCCAGCTGCTTTCACATCTCAGTAGCCCAACCACCTCCCAAAGGAACTGAAGGCAGAGCACAAAGGCAGCTCAGGAACCTCCACCCTGCAGACTCTGCATCAAAGTGAATTCCTGAGAAGTGTCTCTGCCACACAGCACGTTTGGGCTGAACATCTGAAAAACCCATGACCTGAGCAGCACTTGATGAGTGCATCCTGCAGTCACAGGACAGCTCCATCACTATTGCCATCCTGACAAGTATTATGCATCTCCACCCAGCCCTAAATTATGAGGAAAGGTCACACAAGATCCCCCTCTACCTTGCCCCAGAGGCACACAGAAGGCAGCCCATGCTGAGTGACAGACACCGGCACTTATTACACCAAAAACGAGCTCTTGTGCTTATGTCAGAGCTGGGAAGGGATACACAATAGGTGCCAGAGCAAAGCCCACACCAGCACCCATAACACAGACAGTGTTGCTGCCCTGAGTGGCAGCTCCTGTATCATCACGTTCCCTGTACACAGACGGGCAGAATCAGACTTCCAGGGTTTCTCTGGGAGGTTGGGGTCTTTGGGAGGTGTGGGTTTATGTTCCCCTGTGATTGGTAAATACCACGGCTGCCACGAGAGCAGCTCTAGAAGGACCTTCAGAACAGCTTTGGAAAGGTGGAATGGAAAGCAGCTCAGGAGCTCTGCACCCCACACACAGGAGGGCAGGGCCTCACATCAGCGGCAAAGAATCCACCAGAAACCTGTGGCCTCAAACAACAGATCCGATGGCAACACAGGGCAAAGGAGGGCAGAAAACAGAGCTTCACTGGGAGCATCTGCTCTGCTCTGCCCACAAAGAGGGAGGTTTGCTCACCAGGATGCGGAGCAGCTCCTCCAGGTAGCAGCAGATGACGTTCTCGTCCTCGTAGAGTGCCCAGCTGCGCTGCTGAGCATCATCCTTGTGCCTGGCCAGGTCTGCAAAGATCACCTCCAGGCGCTGCTCGTCGTGGCAGATCTGCCCCGAGGGCAGCCCCGCACTCAGGTTCTGCACGACAGCAAAGCGCAGGTTAAGTGGGGTCGGGACCGTGGGTGCCCGTTTCCTCTCCCCCCGCTTTGTCTCGGGACTGGCAGCTGACCTCAGTCAGCCAAGAGCTGGCAGCAGAAACCCAGCGAGTTTAAGCCACATGTTACTGCAGCTCTCGTACTCCCGGAGCTCTACCCACCTCCTTCCCTTGCACGGCTAATGCAGTGAATGAATCTAAATAGGTGCCAGAACTGGTGTGCGGTCAGACAGCCTTGAAATCCAAGCTGCCACCATCCTGCTGGAGGATGTTAAAGCTGTCTTCTGAGGATGTTAAAGAACCCAAGAAACCTCACTCAAAGCTACACCCCTCTCTTCTTACTGCATTTAGCAACCTAGGGCTTTTGGAGGAGCATTTTAATGATCGTTTTAACGATCACTCCATTCAGCCTCTTATCACTAATCTACTTTCTCCAATCCTTCATCCTCAGCCTTTACGACTCCACTGAGCACCAAGTTCCTAATGGGCTCCGATGAGATCAATCCATTATCAAGCTCTTCAGCCTGGCTGCTGTAAGTACACCACACACCACCTCAGTGCACCCTCAGCACCACTCTCAGCACCACCCCCCAGGGGTCAGGTGTCTGCTTATTAAACATCTTGGCAGCTGCTGGAACCTGCAGCCTCCTCATATGGCTCTTGCCAGGAATCTGCTGAAGAACCCAGGAGCAGGAGGAGGTTTTGGTATCTCTAACGGTGCCTCTTTGCATCATGCTGCTGCTTCAAACAGCTCCCTCCTTCCAGCCCAGCAGAACAAACTGCTGCAGGGGTTTTGCTCCTTCTCCAGACACTCTGGGAGCCTCAACGCACCCACACTGCTCTGCGGTGGTCACATCAGCCATGCAAGCCCAGCACCATCCTGCCAAGCTCTTCCTCCCCTTCCTTCCTCACTCCACCAGCCACACGGTGGATCACCAGGGCCATGGGTGCACACATCCACCTGCAGTTTTCCTCCAGACGAGCACAGGCCTATCTCAGGTAAACCATACAGCAGCTCTTTAGAAGCTTTTCAGTGGGGTTGCCCTGGGAATTATCCCTTCTCTGGGCAGCAAACTGCTGCAACCACAGCACAGCACCGTGTATAAACACCAGGTGGATAATGCTGCTCTTGGGCCACTAAACCTGATTCCCTTGGCAGCATGTTTACACCTAACACCTTCCCTTACTTTGGGATCTCACCACACTTCCCATTCCAGACATCAGGAGTGCTCACTGAGCTCATAACACCCTCTGCCTGGTGCCAGGCTGCAGCAGCCCCTGGCATTACCTTGCTCTCCACCACAGAGATGAGGATCTGCTCCATGATGCTGCTGGTGGCCGGGACGGAGGTCTGGATGTGGCCGATGACCACGCCGATGGCCACGCGGGACAGCTCGTAGCTGAGGTGCGTGTTCCTGCGCACCAGCTCGATCAGTTCAGCCCCTATCGTCTTGGGCACGGACACTGCCAGAGCACTGGGCTCTGCTGCCAATGACTCTGCCATCTTCTTATCCTCCAGGCAGAGGGTGCTGAAGGCATCCAGGCCCGCAGCGGGCACCGTGGCAGCTTTCTTCACCTGAGCAGCCTTCTCCCCATCCACGGCATGGGACCGGTGGGACCCCCCCTCAGCCGGCGGCGCCGGGGCAACCCTCTTGGACTGGGGGGATTTGCTGGTGCCATCCTTGGAGGAGGAGCCATGGCGGGAGTGGGCCACGGAGCCCGTGTCCAAGTTGCGTGTGATGGTGGTGTGGACGCTGCGGCTGGGCACGGGCGGCGGGGTGGTGGCAGGGCTGGAGGCGGCCGTGGGCAGCGCGGTCTCCGACGCGGAAGAAGCGGTGTACAGGGTATCCAGGGACGTGGTGCTCACGGAGGAGGCACTCGAAGCTGACCCAGAGATAATTTCAACAGCGCCTGAAAGGAAACAATGAAAACCGCCTCAGCGACAGCACCAAAGGAACAGAGAAAACACACATTGCTCCGGTGCAGCCCATTAAACGGCTCATTGTGCACGGGCCAGAGCAGTTTAACTCCTCTTCCTGCCTCACTTATCTCAAAGCAAAATTGGAGCAGTTCTTTCTGGAGCATTCCCACACAATCACCTCTTTAGAAAGGGCAAAAGTGCTCTATTGAGATGAATACCCTTCAAAGGGCTTCCTGTTTTAGGCAGGGAAAGGGAGGGAGGGACCCGACTAAGGGACAGAAAAGTCTTTTCCCCCTGGCTTAGCAAGGGCCTGTTCCTGTGCTTGGCATCTCAGCCCTCACTTCTGAAGGTTGGTGCTTGGGAGCTGCAGGACCCGGAAGGTTTCCCTCACCCCTCGCTGACCACAGCCACGGCTGGCACTGACGGGGAAGCTGACAACACCTCCAGTCTCTCCCTCTCATCACCTCCAGCATCTCATCATGAACCCTGCTGGCATCCACCGCTTTCACCAGCCTCCACCTTATCTGCTTTACTGTGTTTCTCCCAGCTCTAGTCCTGAGCAGCTCCAGCAGTGGTACCTCCCCCACCAGCCAAGGCAAAAGATCCACTACAAGCAAAGGGATGCCAAGACTTTTCTTTCCTTTAACCTGGTCTAATATGCAGTTTTAGTAAACCTTAGCCATTAATTTCCAGGGGGCAGAAATGTATTTGAGTCCTAAGAAAACAGTCACTTGGGCAAACCCTGGGTTACCTTCACCTAGAGCTTCATGTGAGTGCTGAAAGGGGAGAAGAGCACTCAGGGGTTCTCCCAGCTCTCAGGGAAAGGAGCTCCCCTTCCAAAGGAAGGACCAGCGGTATGTGAAACACCTTTGCGAGCCCTCCACTGCTCCATCCATCACCCCACCCTAAGGCAAGCATAGGCCAGGCAAACAGGGCCCTTCCCTCTCACAGGGGATCATCATCCCTCTTTTTTCCTCCTCCTCCTCACAGTTCTCATGAGTCACCGCTCCCACCATGCTTCATTAGCTGGAGATAATGAGCTGAAGGAAGCTGACCTTTGCGAACTCCTACCTCCATAGTGAAAAACATGGCTCAACACCATTAAGTACCCGCAAATAAACTGGTGCCAGCCCCAGGTTTCAATTAACTACCTGCAAGTCAGCAGCTCTGCCTGCTCCTCACACAGGCACATGAGTGAGCTTGAGACGGGCTGAGTGACACTGTGACTGTCACAGCACAGCGGAACACAGGTTAGTGACAGCAACTTGGAAGGATGACCGCAGCCTCCATCAGCCCAACTGCACTGATGATGGAGAAGCTCCTGCCCCAGCCCTGTGGTCCTGCTCTCAAGTGCTCCTGACTATCTGCTCCCTGCCTATGAGCAGCACATGGGCAGCTGTGTCCCTGCTATTAATGCTGCTCCCCGCTGGCACCAGCCACTGATTTCATGGAAACCCCACCTGAGCACTGCACAAGGAAAGCACCTGATAGACTGGGAGGCAAAAGCAAGCTAGAGCCTGTTCTAAGAGCTACCAGTGAGCTCCCCAGGTGAGCTGCCACACTGGACTGCCAGGGAAGAGCCTCTGCCTGGCTGGGGGATGGCCATGGTGGCTGTGGGACAAAAACACCCGCAAGGACCTTAAACCACCGTGGCTGTGTGCTAGCCAGGCCAACCACATCAGTAGGCAGATGTTCCACAGGGCACCGGCACCACAGCACCAGGATGATGCACCCATCCACGGCCACCAGACTGCCCAGACCCTCCCACAGCAGAGAGGGTTTGAAGGAGCACTGGCCACCAGCTCATGGTCATTAGCATCAAAACCTACAGGGGTTTAGGAGATACGTGTGCATATACATGTAAGAATATAAAACTTGTAGGAATTTAGGATGTGTATATGGATATATATACGTATACATAAAAGGATGCTCTTCTAAGCACAAAGCAAAAGCACGCGGGCACTGTGACTGCTCCATCGCCCAGTGTCCATCTGTGCCCGAGGTTTAGGAATTGCCTTGTCCTTACTTTTCCCAGGGTGAGCCTGCGCGCTCCTGCGCTTCTCCGGAGGCGGGGGGGTGACAGGAGCAGCGCGCCGGGGCTGTGGCGGGATCTGTGGGGGAAGATGCAGAGCAGTCAGAGGAGGGTGGCAATAGAGATGTTCTCGGTTATGAAACCTCCTTTTGGCGCGTGTGCATTTGTCCTTACAGCTCTCATCACTCGGGGAAGTTTTCTCAGGAGGACAGATATTAATAGGCGGCTTCCTAGAAGAACAAAGCAGGACTCAAGCTGGCTTCATCCCCTCCCTGTGACAGGCAAAGCAGCCCTTGTTTAATTGCTGTGTTCAGCAGCACGCAGCACACACGTTGTGTAGACCTGTCAAGTGTTTACTCCTCCTTTATTCCACACGCAATCCCACACACTCACTGTGCCTCCACATTCCCCTCAATAGCCCCGCAGAGGCTGGGAACAGAGCATGTATTTAGGCACTCTTCTGGAGAGATCCATTACATCAGCCACAAACACCCTTGCAGAAAGACAAAGCCAAGGGCTGGAGCCATGTAAATGCCTTTTCCATGCTTCCAGAGCTATTTCTGCTCATGCAGGGAGAAAACAGGGCTAGACCCTCCGAGCAACCCTAGAGCAAGATGCACTGGGAGAAGCTTTTGCCGGGGGTTGTGCTGGCTCTCCACACCTGGGGTTTCTCCTGTAAGTCAAGGGGTACCAAGGCAGCAGGAGTCTGTCTCCAATGCAGATTTCTACACTCACCCTTTCCTGCGAGACCCAAACACCATGGTCACCAACACCACTTTCACCCAGGACTACTCCAGTGAGGTGTAACCTCAGGGATAACCCTGATCAGTAACACCCCCTGCCTGCAGCAGCAATGCAAGGTGGGAGCACACAGCATCAACACTCGAGCCACCACACAGTGCCAGCCTTGCAGGGGTTTTAGCCCTGGAAGAGGAGTTTTGCTGAGACCTGTCAGTGTTGCCAGCGCTGCAGCAAAGGGCTGAGGCCCTGGAAGGTCTCCATCTGAAACAGCTCAGACCGAGAAGGATGAAAAATGTATTTCTTTTATTCCTGGGTCTGGGAAGGCAGAAATCTCCCCTGGAATGGGAGCAAAGCTATTCCTGCAAGACAGACATCTTCAGGATGTCACGTTCAAGATGCAATGCCAGAAGCTGACAACAGTGTCCACAGCCCATGCCTAGACCCAACCAGGCAAGTGAAGACACAGGAGGGTGCACAGCGAATCAAGGCTGTTACAAAGGGACCTCTCAGCCCCTTTCTCCCACCCACACCCAACACACCCAGCCTTCTACTGTGTCAATGTAAGAGGTCACCTCTTTACAAGCCCCTTCAGCTGGTGGGTTAGTACGAGGTACCACTGCAGGCACCCAGCCTGAGCTCTGCTGCTCCTGTCAATCCACCCCGCATTGTTCTCAGGGTAAGTGCTACATGATATGTGCATCCAGCCCCAAAAATGATCCATGTGGGTCCAAAAAGAGATTGCACAGCTGAGAGAGGCCAAAACAGCTCGGGAGGGGCCTCTGCACCGCATGGCTGGAAGGAAGACTGGTCCCAGAGCTCAGCTGTGCTCAAGGCAGAGCCCTCTCTGCAGAGCAGGAGGGTCCCAGCATGCCTGGGGCTCCCAGGCCAGCAGGATTTAGCCCCGTAGCTCCAAGCAGGCATGGGGCAGTGCTGGAGAGAGCTGAGGCTGGGTGGTCCCAGAGCACTTCCATGGCTTCAGGAGCCCTTGCAAATTGACCACGCAAGTTTAACCCAGCTATTGCAGGCTGGTGCTTACGTTAATAGCTGTGAGCTAATGTTAGCCCAGAGCCCCGCCAGCATCAGAGCCACGCACCCCAATCCGAGCGCCATGGTGAGAGCCTGGAGCATTATATGAATTTCCCTGTGCTGGTGCTGCCCAAACTATGAGCCCCTGCACGGTCAGGAACCACCAGGGACAACCAGTGGCCGTTCCCTCCCTCACCCCACATCCTAGCCAAGGTTGTGGGGCTGAGGGGAGGATGAACAACACCAAAACCCCCCAAAGGAAGGGGAAGGAAGGGAAGAAAATGTCCTCCCCCCCCCAACAGGGAATCAGCACTGGGAATGGGCTGTAAGGAGCTTCATTTGCTTTGCCCACCATGCACAGGTGTGAGAACGGAGCTGCCCAGAAAGGAAAACTAAATGAGAGAGCAAAGTGGAGTGAGCAGGGATTGGTGCTGTGCCTGAACCAGAGCTACCTTTCACCTCTGCTGACCCACAGCTCTCCAAGTGTAAAACAAGCCTCATCTGGGACTGACAATGTGTGTCACACCTCATCACCATGCCTCCAACCACTTATCCCAGGGACATGAAGTCAAACCACAGTGCACACATTCAGCTGGAGGGGAAAACTATCTCTGTGCTCATTCTCGCTTGGTGCCGTTACCCCTGACATCCAGCTACACCCACACAGTGTCATCAGCCACATCAACTCACCCCCAGCCACTGCATCCACCCTGGGATACTTCTCTGAAGCCTCATGGGCACTGCACGGAGACCTTGGGACTGTGTGCCACTGAGATAAAACAACCTGCTCTAAACCATGCTTCCTGCAATTCACCTTTAATTCATCACGACAAGCAACATGCAGACCAAGCAGCATCTTTGGGGGCTTTATATTTTCAGTAGTAGAAATAGGCAACCGCAGGAGATGAAATACCGCAGGACCAAGGATCTCGTTGTGCGGATCTAACGAAGGGCAAGCAAAGCTGTGCCAGGTGCTCAAGGGAGCTCTGCTGCTCACCTCAAAACCGTCCTTCAAGCTCCAGTGGGCTTGCAACTCTTCTGTCAAGAGACGGTCACGCAATGTAACGTGGATCTCATGTGTCACCGTAAAACCACAGACCCTCTAGGATCCCAAAAAGCATCGCCAGTGTAAATGGCAGAGGGACCATCCCTGACCTCTTACAAAGGGACAGCATCAGCTCGCACTGCAGTAATGGCAGCACAAGCGCCGGATTTGTGACTTCAGCTGCAAAGTCCTTCTGTTCAACAGGACAAGCCGTGTGCTGCCACCAGAGGAACCAAGAAAGCGCCCAGGCACTGTTACCTGATAGAGACCCTCATCGTCCTCCTCCACCTCGGTGTTGGGCAGGCTGTGGTGCCGCTCATACCCGGTCCGGCACACACCATTGGGCTGCCGCGCCACGTCCAGGTGGTGGTCGCTGGAGGACTGTGTCATGACCATCCCCTGCGGGCTGGGGGAGTGCCCTTTGCGGGACACCGTCTCCTTCCGGTGATGGATCAGCTTCCTGGAACACAGCGGCCACATCAGGGAGAGCAAAGTGAAAGGGACTGACCTTGCTGCAATGTTCAAGTGATATTTTTAATGGTTTATAGCACTTGGGCTATATATATATGTACCAGAACGGGTTACAGTACTTAAAACACCAACTCTGGTTTCATTAACAACCAAGGAAGCACTTCTGGGGGAGGAAGGAAGAGGCTTTGCCAGAGCCCATGATTTATTCATCAGTTTGCTGGATTAAAAATGCCTCTTCCTCGGGGGAGAGTCACATATTGCATCGCCAGCGTCAGGAACTGCCGGCACTTCAGACTCGCTGTCCAACCGAGATTAAACCAGCGGTCCCCAGCACAGCCCGAGGTGCCAGAGAAAAACAAAATGCTCCTCACAAGCAATTATCTGAGCACACATTAAGGACCTCGCGTTATGTGCCAACAGCCTCTGCAATTGCTGCCTGGTAGAGAGGAGAAAATGCATCCAGAAAGGTTTTGGATTTCTCCTCCAACCCCATAATGCAGCTGAGAGTTTCCTCTTTACATGCACAGGGATAGAGGGGCCAGACCAAAGCTCTGCTTTGCTGGGTGCTGTTTGACAGGAGGAGCAGCACTGGCTGCCAGCACAGACGCTGGGACACTGAATGCAGCAGCACTCGCAGCACAGGGACTCAGATCAACAGCATCCCACTTGATTCCCAAGACACAGACACAAGCATCACACCCTGACCACCCTCCACCCGCTCACTCTCCCAGGCACCCATTGTACTCACTGGAGGACATCCCTCTGCTCCAGGTTGTACTTCCCTCCATTCTTCATGGCCGCATTGTGCACAGCCTCAATGGCGCGGTCAATTGACTGGAGAACCACATCTTGCTCCAGCACCTGAGAAAATAACACAACATCCCGTGTGTTACTGCACTGCTGCAGCTGTGGCCCTGTGTCACCAGAGCTTAGGGCACGAGAGGCCGTGGCAAACCCCCAGAGCCGGCCCCGCACCAGGCAATGGCCTAAAAACAGCTCCCAGAGCCAGAGCCCCAACCCAGAACCATCACACTTTTCCTTCCTTCTTCCAGAGGAAACATATTTGAACCCATGCTTCAAACTGAGTCTGCCTACTCAAGGTTAATGGTTGGAAAAGAAAGTGACTGCTACAAGCACCACAGTCCAATTATCCCTGCAGGAAGACCAGGGACAGAGCCTCAGGACCATGCAGCAGCCTTGAATATTCAGCCCACTGCAGGGAGGTTTCAAGATCCCACTGCAAAGCCCACCTTACCCCAAGCTCAACTGTTTCTGCTCTTGCTGCCCTGCTGGGGAACAAAGGCACAGCTGTGGACATTACAGACCCAAACCTGGTGGCCTTTGGAGTCTGTTGGCTCTGGGTTTGCGTTTTCACTTGCTTTTTTTCGTGATGGTTGTTTTGCAGCTTGAAGTGCCTTTTCCAAATCTCCACCCAAGCTGTCATAGCAACATTTATCCCTCCTGCCAGCCAGTTTAACTCTGCTTACTGCAGCTGAAATAAACACCAGCCTCGAAGCAAGAACAGCAAAGACACCGTTCCCTGGGCTGGGAGAACTGGAGTGAAGGGGCACAGGAAGGAAAAGCAGGCTCCCACAGCTGGGACATTCATTCCTCAAGGCTTTACCAACAGCTGACGAGCCTTCAGAAGAAAACACCTTGATGGGACTGAAGGCAAGGAACAAGTGCTGAGTTTGCCCTGGCTCCAGCAGACCCACAGGGCTCTCACAGGCTGCCAGGGATCTCTGCACCACTGCTGGGTACCAGCGCCAGCAGCCTCAGCCCCTGAGGACAGGGAGGAGCGGAGCACTCAGACCCCAGCTGGTTGAGCACTGAAACCCTCTTCATCCTCACTTGCTGTGCCCCCCTCCCTGCACCACAGCATCCATCTACCCAGCCAAGGAGTGGCAGGAATCTCATCAAGGATCCACCTTAATTGGCCTTAGGAGGCTGCAGCAGGCGAGCCCTCCCCACGGGGCAGAGGCACGGCCTCCACAGCACCCCCAGCCCAGCCGCTGGTAACGGGCAATGTATTATTTATAGCCTGATTAATTACAAACATGAATTAACAGCTACTGCAGGCTGGGGGGAAAACCATCCCCCACCCCAGGGTGGTAGGAGCAGCCCCTCTGCAATACTCAGCCTTGGACACGAAAAATTTAGGATAGGGTTTTTTTGTTGGTTTGTTTTCCAAGAAAGAGAGATGGGAGAAAGCAACTGGGACAATGTTAATAATACAGCCCAAATTTAAGGTATCGGATTCAGGGCAAACCCAACACTCAGCACCCAACTTCAGGATGAAGCCCCCGACAGCCCCATATGGCGTAGGGAGCATTTCATCACCTCCAACCACAGACCTAAGCAAGGAAACGGAGCAAAGAGCATTGGAACACATTTAGAGGTGCGCTGGAAGGAAAGGCAAGTTATTTCAGAGCACGGATCTCATTTTCTGAGAAAATGAGGACAAGCTGCACGCTTCCTCTGGGGAACGGCAGCAGCAGAAGTCTCCAGTGCTCTGCTCCCAGGGGAATGGCAGCACTGCTCGGAGCACCAAGACATCATCCACATCCCCCAGGAACCCAGGGCTGGAGCCTGCCCGATGCCATTTGTTATGGAGAGGGTGCTTCTTTCCTGATAAAACAGCTCTTTCACACTAATGCAGCCACGCTGTGACAACCGGGTTTTAGCTGCTGCACTCTTTTCTTTGTTCCCACTCCCCAACCCCCTATTAATGGGGCCCTGTCACAAGGGCTGGAATAAAAAGCATTAACTTGCCACTTTCAGTTTATGATGGGGTGGATGCTGACTGTAAATCATCTTCCCCCTTGCTCAGCGGAGCTGGCTGGAGCAGGGTCACAGCACTGGGGGTTTGCAGGACACCCAGCACTGGGGGCCAGCACCGGAGACCGAGATGAGCTCTTAGGCAGCAGCTCTTCCCTGTGAGGGTGCTGAGGCGCTGGCACAGGGTGCCCAGAGAAGCTGTGGCTGCCCCATCCCTGGCAGTATTCAAGGCCAGGTTGGACACAGGGGCTTGGAGCAAGCTGCTCTAGTGGAAGGGGTCCCTGCCCGTGGCAGGAGGTGGAACTGGAGGAGCTTCAAGGTCCCTCCCAACCCAAAGCAAGCTGGAAGTCTGTGATTCTAAGCCAGCAGCATGGTAATGGGACAGAGCCTGTGAGCTCTGTGGCAGGGGCTGGTGCTCAGCAGTCAGCTCTCACCACAGGACCCTGCCCTCTCCCACGCTCCAGGATGCAGAGATGAAGCTCTGCTCATTGCCACTGAGCTGAGGCTCACACAGAAGCAGGGTGCCCTTTTCATGTGCTTTGCTGCTGTCAGAGGAGACGTACCAAGTAAAGCCCTGGAATTCAGTGGGATTTACTGAAGCTGGGCTGGGAACCACATGGAGGGGGCTGGCAGAGCCCCAGCACTGCTGTATCCTTCACCAGCTTCCAGCTCACCACTGGCACAGCCAAACAGCGAGTCCCAGAAGGATGGGATATGGGAGTGCCAGTGGCAGGGAACCAGCCACACGTGCCCCAGGGGTGGGCACAGGGTCTCCTTGGTTGATGCAGGTGGCACAGCACCATGGGCAGCAACAGGACAGCACCTTCTGCCCAGCGTACTGGGAAAACTGAGGGCTATTCAGTGAGGTATCACCCCCATTGACGTGGTACATCACCCCAGAGGGAGCAGCTGCCACTCGTCAGAGATTCCTGCTTTAATCCAATCGAACTCTGCAGCACAGGAACGCTGGGAGCTATGAACAGCCTGCAAGGACCGGGCTCTGTGGGAGCAGAGCAGTGACCCTGGACAGGCTGATGGGGCAGGGTGCTGGAGAACCAGGGCAGTGCCAGCATCAGCATCCTGCAGGCGAGCTGCTGGTAGGAGCAAATCACAGCTCAATTAGAGCCAGGAACATCAGCTGGGAAACAGAATTTCTTCCTTCACAGCCCAGTGTAGGAGAATCACAGAAGCATCAATAAATCATTACTTCCTCTCTCCTTGCTAATAACACCAGCAAACAAAGGGCTTCCCCAGAGCCTGCTGCCAATTTCCTCCTGCCCCTGATGAGGGCAGCTCTAGAGCTCAGCACTCCCTGGGGTGCTCTGCATTCCATCCTGAGTCCAGCAGGAAGGATGCCTTCCCCGTGGCCAAAGCCAGGCTGTTCAGCAGCATCCTTCTGGGATGCCTCCTGCGTCCCTCAGCATGGCCAGCGTGGGCACAGCCATCACCCCACCTCACACCAGCATCAGCATCACCGCCACAAAAGGGTCACCCCAGAGACAGCACACGAGCACGGGACGTGTCTCTGCACATGGGCTGATGAGACCGCAGCGCTCCAGCCAGCACTGCCGGTGTCCTCGTGTGGCAGCACGGTGCCTCTCTGGGGCTATGGAAGCCTTGTCCCCATCCCTCTTTGGAGTCCCCTTCCCGTTCTGCTGGCGCTGCTTGAACGCACTCACACAGAAAAACCTGCTCAACGGTCCAGAATAATCACCCCTTCCAGAACAGCGCTCTCCGGACAAACGTGCTGACAGCGCGGAGGGGCTCAGCCTCCCCATTTACAACAGTGGCCCATCAGTGTCCGGCAGGCTCAGCTTCACCTCTGCAGGGGGCTCATCCAGGAAAACAGGGTGGTTTTCCCTCCTGCCTCCCCAGTTTCTAGTGCTCAAAGGCCTTTGCTCTTCTGCGTGTACCGGAGCCGGTGCCCTAGTGCCTCTGGCTCCTTCTGCAGCCCTGGTGGTGCCCAGGCAGGGCTGGCTCCCACCCTCGTGCCCTTGCTCCGGCTCCCACAACACAACAAGAGACAGACCAAGTCTTGTCTGCAGGGACAGCTCAGCAGTCACACAGCTGCACCGGCACTGCTGGAACCGGGGCATTTATCCGGCAGTGTGCACAGGCACAGCCTGGCTCTTTGTTACCCAAATCACAGCTCATGGCCACCTCTCGGGTCACACTGCACCCATCCCCAGCTGCCACCAGCCTGTCCACGTGCCGTACCCTTCCAGATGTAAATGATCCATTTACAGACATCAACTCGCCTTTCATGGCAGAGAGACTGTACCACGGTTCCCCCTTTGAACCACACAGTGCAGGCAAACGGGCTGAGGTTTGGTTTTTGCATTGCTGAGGGAGATTCCGCTCCTTTCTTTTCTTCTTTTTGCAACCCCAATCAGAAATCTCCAGCCCCCAGGCTGTTGGCTCAGATATGCATGAACTTGTTCTTGTCAGCACAAAGATATTGTGCCTCGGAGCACTTGAAACCGCACGATAGAACCGCAAGTAAAACAACGGGCAACTGTCCTGGTTACTGAGCAAACAGATGGGACCAGACCTGCAGCATCTCTGACTCGGCAGCGAGCAAACAAAGCCACGGCTGAGCTCCTCTGACAAAGAGGCAGCCCAGGAGCAGGGCTGAATCCCTGCCGCTGTGTGGGGTTTCCACCAGACAGACCAGCGCTGCTGCACCGCGCAGCAGCTCCAGCGGCACCGGAGGGGGGGGGGCAAGAGAAGGGGCAGCCAGGGAAGGGCTTTGGTTGTGCAAACCATGCTGGGGCAGAAGCCCGAGCTCCTGGCAGGAGATGCACCAGGGGCAGCACCAGCATGAGCGCTGTTTGGATACACAGAAGTTCTTCCCTGTGAGGGTGCTGAGGCGCTGGCACAGGGTGCCCAGAGAAGCTGTGGCTGCCC
Organism: Pezoporus occidentalis; assembly: GCF_034315485.1. Lineage (NCBI taxonomy): Eukaryota > Metazoa > Chordata > Aves > Psittaciformes > Psittacidae > Pezoporus > Pezoporus occidentalis. The sequence continues at coordinate 541,124 of NW_026912929.1, read as the reverse complement.
CATCCCTGGCAGTGTTCAAGGCCAGGTTGGACACAGGGGCTTGGAGCACCCTGCTCTGGTGGAAGGGGTCCCTGCCCGTGGCAGGGGTTGGAGCTGGAGGAGCTGTAAAGTAATGGCGTGTTTCAGGCCAGGGACCCAGGAGAGCAAGCACACTTACAAAGTAGGCGCCCCAAAAAAACATCATTTCTCTATAATGTTCCCATAATATGGATCTTGCCAGCAGTTTCTCTTCTGCCCACAGCCCCCCCCCCCCCCCCCGGGTCTCAGTCACAGCTATGTGGAATATCAGTGCTAGGAAACCCTGGGATACCCAACAACCACCTCTCAAACATTTTCAGGCCATCCCAGACAGTTTCCATGTGCTGGGCTGGGGATTCCACATGGGAATCCCAGACAAGTTTCCACCCAAGTAGAATGACACATCCATCCCAGCAGCCTCCCTCCAGCTGCCAGCAGCCTTCAGCACTTTAACCTGGGTACAAAGTACTGTTTAGGGATTTAAACAAGAAGTATGACAGCCAGGCTCCCAGCAAAGGTAACCCTCGAATGCTCAGTTGCTTGCAGGAGAGCCATGGGAAAGCCAAGGGGAGAAGGAACACCTCTGAAAGAAAAGACATCTCCCTCACTCCCGCCACGGGTTTTGGCAGCTGTGTATTTCAGAGCAGCACTATCAAACAGGGGATGCTCATCATGCTTTTGGCTTAGGGCTCCACACAAAAGTGACTCGAGGTCGGGTGAGCAGCTCATTACAGCAAAGCCACTTCAACACTGTCGAGGATGCAGGGCAGCCAGGGAGGGGGCAGAGGGGCTGAAACAGGCTGTGTTCCAGAGGTGGATCATGCTCAGTGGCCATGCACAAAACACCCGAGTTTGCCAACACGCCTGTTAGGTGAAGCTGCCCCTGCAAGCACGTTTAGTCCTGGTAAAGCAGCTATTTCTGCCGGAGCAACCAGCACCCAAATACTCAACCAGCACCAGGCAGGCAATGCCATGAGTGTTGCCGTGACAATGATAAAGCTGATGCTAACTCATGCACAAAAATAAACACAGATACCACTGAGATTTATAGCAGTGTCTTACAACTACAACTGTTACATGCGCAATCATAAAGCCAAAAACCCCCAGAGCACTGAGAGCTGCAGCCCCAACAGCCTCCGGAGCTCTTTCTGGCTGGCAGGCAGTGGGAGTGGACAGCACATGGTGGCTCTGAGCTGCAAACTCAGGCAGGCTGACAGCATCACTGCCCTACAAAAGCACCTTGAGAAGCGCATGCTGAGCTCTGTTTATCAGAGTGATGAGGCTGACTCGCTGTTATCTCCAGATTCAGCTCCAGAACAAATTCTGGGGGTTGTTTAGTGGGGTTTGGATGTTAAAAAAAGACTACACGGTTCAGCTGGATGTGCTGACAGTTCACCATAGAGGAGTGAGAGGCGAGCTGTGAAGAAAAGCAATTCACTGGTGTCCCACACTGTCTGCAGAGGAAAACAGCCAACTGCTCTAGCTGTGGGTTATAATCCCATCTCCTGTGGCAGCTTAAAGCAGCACAGGCTGCCCAGAAAGCACCAAGAAATGGGAACAGGGGGTTAATGTCCTCTTAGGACATTGTGCCCCAGGCAGCAGAACAGCCTAATCCTGTTTTCCTCACTTCCCAGGGGAGAGAACATTAGCTGGGCTGTTCACTGCTCACGCACAGACCTTGCACCCAGCTCACCTCACTACAGCATCAATCAGTGCATCCCCCTCGTCATACACCGCATGCACCCCATCACCATCCGCCTCGCTCGCCCGCATCACCCAGAGCAGTGCTGTATTTCAGGGAATCTCCCCAGCCACCTCCAGCGGGACAAACCCTCACATCCAAAGAGTCACCAAATGCTGCCAACAGGGGCTTTGCTGGGAGAATTCTTCTGTTCAGCCTTTAGTAGCGTATTAAAGGTGTTCAAAAGCTTTCAAAGTGACCAGAGCTCAATATAACTTTGAGGTCACAGAATCCCAGACTGGCTTGGGTTGGAAGGGACCTTAAGGCTCATCCAGTTCCAACCCCTGCCATGGGGGTCATCAGGCTCATGGAACACAGACACACAAAATCAATTCCGAAACCAAATTAAAAGGAATGCATTTTTCATCTTAAGTCAGCAAAGGTAATTCTGGGGCAGCCAAAATCTTCATTACTTAGAACCCAGAACTTCAAGGGACATTGGCTTCTTGATGTCAAATGGAAAATGTCTTCAGCTGCAAGCACTGATTCTGCTGGCTCAGGAAACCCTCAGCCTCGGCAGTGAGCGCATAACGACTGTTATGATCATCCTTCTGACTTGAGGTGCTGGGTTTTCACACAATTCTTCTTTACACTCTGAAGAACGTGGGCTTCTCTGACACTTGAGCTTCTCCCCAAATACTCCTCAGGGACAGCCAAGCCTGGGCATGGAGGGAAATGGGCTCTGGACCTGCCTCCTGGAGCGACTGCTGACCTGCACAGCACACTTGATGGTCAAACCAGAGTGCCTGTCCATCCCCCTGCAAACACAGGGATGTCCTCAGGAGGACAAGGAAAAAGGCTGTGTTCAAGCAGCCTGGAAAACCGCAGAACTCACCGAGTTCACCCAGCAAGGAGCTGTCACCACACCAGACTGAGAGGCCACGGAGGTTTGCATGTGTCTGCTCGGTGAGGAGCTTCTGCCTGATCTCTTTAGGCAGCCATCTGTGCTTTACAGGAGCTGCCACAGCTCTGTGCAACCACCGCAGCACAGGCACCGCGCTGAGCTCGACCGATGGGGCCCTGCCTGGCACCTCTGCCTTCTGCCACCTGCGAGGGGTGGAAGTCACCTGCGTGGCCATCGGGGTTTCCTCCACCTCAGGAGCAGGAGGACATGGCCCCGAGGCTGAGCTCAGCCTGGCCAGCGAGCTCGAGGGCGCTGGATCGGGACCGGGAACTGTGGGAGCTGCCACCCCAACCATGATAGCAGCAGCTCTGCAGATACAGCCCCAGGCCTGACGGATGGGCACTGGAGGCCTTTTCATCAGGACATGATCCCAGCTTCCAGGCGACTCCCTCGTCGTGGGTGAGGGTCTATTTCTGCAGCTCTTGCCTCATCTCCTCCCTCATCTCCTCGTTTCTACTCACTATAATGGAAGGTTTGGATCTGGGGCCTGCCCTGAGGTTTCCATTGTACAAGACACTGTCCCCACTTGTAAGAGAAAAACAAATAAACCAAGAAATAATTGCTAGCTCTGACTTACCAGAGATCCAACCCGACCTCGGCACAGTGATTTAGCAGGAACGCCCCACAGCCTGGCATTATCTAAGCACGCTCAGCCCGACAGCTCGATTCTTTTTGTAATGAAAGCTTCGAGCAGCTGAACAAACTAAACCATCAGCCTGTGGTGGCAGCTCCAGATCAGGGCACCAACCTCAGCCTCTCACAGAGCACTGTCCCCGGCCACCCCCGCCTGAGCAGGAAAGAGGGACGAAGCCGTGCAGATCAGACCCCACCAGCACGACAGCAAAGCTGGCCACCTACCCACAGGCACACTTCCCTAGCAGGAAAGGCGGCCCGAGTCAGGGGAATGGGCTCACTACACTTGCAGCCAGGCAGCACCGTCCCTTGAGCTGTGCCGATGGACAGGAGGGGCACGAGCTTCACAGCGCAGTAACCAAGAAGTAAGCAGTACCCAAGGAGGAAGGGAGAGACAGCTTCTCCTCAACAACTTCAGCAAACAGACAACCAGGGAAAAACAAACCCATGAACCTCATTCCAAAAAAGCCCACGCTGCCAAAACGTTACTTTCCCTTCCTGCTGAAGCCTGACGCTAAAGGGGACAAGGATTATTAGAGCTTTGCTCCCTTGAGAGGGAAGTGAACAGCTCTTCGTGGCAGGGTGTGGACACAGAGGAGCTGAAACGAAGCCAACCCCGCTCTCCTGCTGCAGGGTGCTGGGTCTTGTCTTCGGGACAGCCCTGTTCCTCTGTTAGCATCAACAGAGCTTTGCCCAGAGTAATGCTCAACATCCCCGCAGCAAGAGCACGATGGGGGCTGGAGGGGAGCGGGCAGGAACAGCTCAGTCCTGTGAATGGTGTCCTGTGCCACTTCCCATGTGACAGGATACAGAACCCTTGTTTGAAATCAAAGGCTTTGCCATGTGATAAAGACCAAGACAAATCAGGCCTGACAAGTCCTTCCTGTAAAGGTCAAAACTCTGTTTGTGAGCCACTGACTGGGGAAGCAAAGGGATGCTCCTCCAGAGGCAGGACCAGGACCCACCAGAGCTCCTGCTTTGGCTCAGGGCCAGAGGGCAATGAGCACAGCCAGGGCCCGCAGGAGGGTCTCCAGGGACCTCAATGGACTCTTCACTTCAGATGAGAATATCTCCTCTGAATACAACAAGCCATTGCAGTTCCAGATGCCAACTCACAGGAGCAGCATGAACCGGATTCCTCCAGGAGCACTGGCCTCCACTTCTCTATGCCTCAGCACAGGAACCAAACTGCTCTCACAGCCCATCAGCAGGAGCAGTCCCAGCATTGAGAGCAATTCTTTCTCCTGGGCCCATGGCTCTGCTGTGTCATCTCCACTCCCCAGGCAGCCCTGGGAACGGGACCTCCTCCCCATCACGAGATAGCACCCGTTAGCATAGCAGTCTGCAGGCACAGCCTTGTCAGATTCTGGTTACAGCACTGGCCATGTAGGATGTCAGCATCCGTGTGGACTATCTAATGCTACAGTCACGCACTACGGCTGCTTGTCCTTCCCTCCTTCCAAACTACTTCTGGAATTTATCCTTTTTCCAGCACCCAGACTGACAGCTCATCTGCTGAATACATAATCCTGGCTGGGAAAGAGAGTGCTTAAATCCTTCATGGGGGGGGATGCTGGGATGCTCTTTAAAATTCTGTTTGTTTTCATGTACATCTGAGCTACACGAGTAGGGAACACAAAGAGGCGGCTGCTTCTGCTTCAGGACCAGAGCTCTCCTCACAGCCACCTCCACAGACACGTTCACCCGGTTTCCATGGATGTAAATACCCATTTTACACCACGGGATCTGACCCTCCCCAGGGGATTAAATATGCCTCAGACCTTACAAGGGACTTTCTTAGGTCAGCCAGTGACCACGATATGGCCTGCTGTTGCCAAAGCCACTCCCAGCGCAGAGGCTGCTCTGAGCACGGAGGTTACTCTTCTCTTGTGTGCTGTTTTCCAGCATCACTAACAACACCTGCACGCTGTTCTCCAAGGACAAGCATTTCCTGTATCCCAGCTCTGTATTCTCATGTGTTCTCTGTACAAATTCTCTGCATTTCACACACAGCAATAATCTCAGAAAAATCAATTTCCATGAACTTTCTGGCTTATTGCTTTCAAGACAAACCTCTCCTCTGGTTTTGTTTGGGATTTTTCCCTACTGAGAGGTCACCTGCTGGGATGCTGGGAACCCTGGAAGGAAACACAAGGGTGGGATCATGACAAGAGATGCCCAAACACAAGCCCAGGCACATGCACCCTTCATGTTCAAAGCCATCTGCCAACCTCCTGCTGAGCTGCTGGTGCCCTGTTCAAGGCAAGGACAGCAATGGAGTAATCTCGAGGCAGAAGACAGTGATGGCTGGAGGTGGGACAACTTTAGCAGAGCTGGTGTGTAGCACATCCACCAGCTTGACTTGCTGTTGGCACTGTTATTGTAGAGACATACCTGTGCTATACAACCTACTTTCCCATGAGCAGCCAAGCAGCCACGCTGCTCAAGAGCAGATGTAGGCTCTTGGACATCTCCATACCCAGCCACTGTGCAGCTGCAGTAAGCCCCAATCACCAGCACTGCTCATAGATGGCTGTCGAGGACAATGTTTATGAGATATCAAAAGCCTACTTATTTTTCATCAGAGTAAAAGCGAGAACATGTCTTCACAGCCAAGCAAAAGCAGACACTACAGATCATTAGCGTGTTTCCACTTTAATCATCCTGAACTGTGAAAGACTGCAGAACTTGTGGCTAAAATTCCAAGTCTTCAGCTACAGTAATCAGAAATGGCTCTAATTCCTCTGACTGTAACTCAGCCTCAAGAACAAAACTTCACCCCAAAGCAGCTCTGGCACGATAGTGTCTGCTACTGTGACAGCTCGCAGGAGAATGCTTCATTCTCCGAGTTTCTCGCGTGTGTGAAGCAGCCTCAGCTGCAGCGTGCTCCCAGCTGCTCTGCCTCCAAAATAAAGCTTTAATTTTAGCCTAAGCTCTTATTCAGGATCTGTGAGTATTGCAGCTGAGCTCTCACACCCATCGACAGCACCACCAAACCTGCAGCCGATGACAAGCAGTGATGCAGGCTCCAGCGCAGGAGACGGTCTGCACCACGACCATTGCCTTCCATCCAGGAGCAACCAGAGGAGCTCTGCCCGGCTCAGGAATGCCAAGGTTAAAGCTGGTCTTTGCATAGTTGGAGAGAGGAACTCTGAGCCTTGGCAATTGTGCTTTTCTGTAAGTTTCCAGCGCCTGGGGATTTGCGATGGGAGTATCTGATTGTTTCATTGACACTGCACAACCAACACCGTGCTCACAACCATCATCATCATCTCCGCTCTAGCACCACCGAATCAGTACATTTGCTACCCTGGCAGAAAAGCAACCAGGTTAAAAGCAGGGAGCTCTCCAGCGAGGCAGTGAACTGAGCTATCTCCTCCACGGGAGCCGGAGGGCGCGGGAGGGAGGCACTGCTCCTGCGCCCACCCGCCCGGTGGTACCTGTGCTGCGCAGGGCTCAGCCTGCAGGAGGGTTTCGGTTGTTGCTAGGCTGCACCGAGCTGACTCGTATTTTTATCACAGCCTGTTTATTCCTGTGGCAGATACAGCGAACAGCAACGAGAGCATCCTCAAACTGCGCTCCCAGCTGGGTCCATTTTCTCACCAGACGGTTCAAAGCTTCTTGGCCATCAGCATCTGCAGCTTCCCACCCAGACAGCCCCTTCCCACTCCCCCAGAGGTACAGGGGGAAAGCGTGACCCACCAGAGAGGCCCTTGGCTGAGCAGAGGCTCTAACCCCACGCTGCAAACAAGTTCTTTGTTATTCCAAATAAAGTCATTTGGAAAACACTATCAACAGTAATTTCAAAGCTGTTTCCTAATGGCTTAATGCAGCTGAGGTGCAGCAGCCAGCATGCTAACCCACTCCCACTTCACCGGGAAACATCACCCTGCAACTCAGCCCTTGTTTTTGCACCCCTGGCATTTACCAGCACAGCACCGAACGGCTGCAGGTCCCTCCTCAGTGCATGAACACTCCCCCTGACAGGGAACACAGCCTGGGGCAGTGCAGACCAGAGAGCAGGCAAGCCCAGCCGTGGTGCCTGGTGAAGGCATAGAGACATACAGGCTGCTCAGCCCAAAGGGAGGACACTTACTGTTTGCTAGACTCAGCATTTGTGCCTCCCTGACACCGAGGGACCTCCTGCTCCTACAGAAGCTTTCAAAACTGAGTGTTTGAGTGCACATAAAACTTCAGAAGGTCTCCTGGAGCGGCCGACTCCAGAGGACACGCTAAGCTCTAGTGCAGCCTCTATTTCTCTGCCACTCGTACATCTCTTAAGCATCAGCACCAAGCTGGATACTAAAGCCCAGTCTGGTGCTGACAGCACCTTCCACTCCGTGGGAATGTGTGACATCAGCCTTGCTGCAGCAGGATTTGGCCTTGTAGTGAGTAGCTTGCTCTGCTGCCCCATCCTTCCCTCTCGCTGCCTGATGGCATCAGTATCTATCCCAGCATGGCCCCCAACTTGGAATGGCTCTTAAACCCCCACAATGGAACTCAATGAGAACTACAGAAGAATAAAATCAGCAGGAACATTAACTGAAGTTGGGTGCTTCCAAATGACTTCTAATTAACTTCACATCATCTGCACCTTCTGGTGCCCTGGCTCAGCCCTGATTTGTTTCTTAGAGACATTATGTGTTTCTAAGAAGGATCTGTTAGCTGTTTTCACACACACACACAACTAACCCTCTTTTAACAGCAACACTGAGCCACAAGGATTGCAGTACAAAATTCTGCCACATTTGTGATGAAAAGGCATCAGCCAAGAACAAGCTTTAAGTAATAAATAGGAATTATTTCTTCCTCCACAGAAGCCAAGGCGTGAATTTCCTGTACCTGTGAACGCCAAGCAAAACCCGCTGAGACTCAAGAGGAGCGGGTAAGGAAGCTTCTGCCCTGGAGAGCCAAGGGCAGCACCAACAGTAGCCCAAACCCGTTCCTTAAGCCTCCTCACAGGGCAGTGCCTGTTTGCAGCCTCCTGTTCACCTGAACCTGCCCGCGCTGCTGAGGAAGCCACGGTGCACCCCTGCAAGGGGACTCCTGTTGGCCCCCTTCCCTCCCTGCCAAGCACCAACCACCATCAGCTGTGGTTTCCCTCTGTCTTGACCAGGGCAGCATTTACTGCTGACACCAATTAGTCCCAGCACCCAAAACTGGGTGACAAGTGCTTGGCCTCATCCCGGACATGCAGCAAAGTCTCGAGCAAGCTCCCAGCCAGCAGGTGCCTTCTCCCATAAATAAAAGCAGGTTCTGACTTCAGAGTAGCTCTTCAGAGCTGGCAGGAACAGCAGAGAGTCACAGACACAGAGCATTACTGCAACTGCAGAGCAGCAAATGAGATCTTGCTGCCTCATGCACCATCAGGCAAGCTCAGGTGCCAGAAATTTAGCAGCCAGAAGGGATGAGCAGATGCAGGGAAAGCTCCTCTGTTTCATGCTGCTGGCGCTAAGGGCATTTGGGAAAGTTTCATCTGGACCAGAGGAGAAGGCTCACAAAGCCACCAGCAGCACTGCTTTGATGTGAGTGCGTTTGTGTTGGGTGCTCAGGAGTCAGCCTGGCAGGCTGCACACTGCCTTAAGGCTGCAGCAAAACACGATCTGAGAAATGAATGTAAAGTCAGGGCAGAAATGGTCTTCATGTACAAGCTTCGGGAGCCGGCAGGAGCACGGTGGAGAGATGCAGGAAGGCAGCTCCAGAGGCAGCCGGGGAGGAGGCTCCTGCACCCACGGCAGCAGCGAGAAGACGTCACATCACACGGGCAGAGAGCAGGGGACTGCAGAGGGGAAACTGAGGAGCAGCAGCCTGGAGCTGTGCCACGGCAGGGCTTAAAACCCAGCAGTTCAGTGCGATCCGTGCTCTCTAACAGCTCCTGTAAATAGCTTAAGGGCTTACTGCCACACAACATGTCCCCTCCAGTCAGGCCAGGTGCAGGCTCGCAGGAAGGGCAGCTCCTGGACCAAGCAGCCAGCTTAGGGGCCCAGCAGTGCCCTAACACTAGTACAGGCTCCCCAGGTCACACTGGTGGCACTGGAGTGCTCTGCAAAGCTCAGCCCACACTTAGAGGCTGAGGGGCTGCTGTTCACAACTTCAGTGGCACCTGAAGGAGCAGCAGCAGCTCACTGGAACACAGGATTTGCCACCCCTTGCAGCCAGACACCCCATTTGTAACATTCACAGCATTTGTGTGCAGTTCCCCATTCACAGATGCAAAGGGTTTCAAGCACACGGCCCCCACAGCTATCCCAAGGCCCAAAAGCACAAAAGTGAATTAGCCTTACATGAAAGGCCTGCTTTAATTCCAGGGGCCACGTTGTCCCTCAGAAGCCCTCACTACACAGCCCCTGCACTGCACAAGCCGTAACCAACCTCTCTCCCACGACTGCATGGGTGCAGGGCTCTCACCCACTGCTGCAGCACCCGAAAGGTGCCTCCTCCCTGCTCCGACCCAGTGAGGGCTGCAGCAGCCCCCTCGGAGCTTCTTCAATCACCAGCATCACCGGCCTGGCTGTGACTTCTGCCACTACAGGCACGGGCAGCTGCCGTGGTGCCTCCCAGCCCCGGCATGGTGTGGGTTTAGTACTGGTGTCCCCATGTGCTGGTGGAAGGAGCACGATCACCCCTTGGTGCTGGGGGGGCAATGGAAGCCCCCGCGGCTGAGCGGCCGGCACGGAGGTGACCGCACCAGCGCTACGCACTGACACCACCGGGGCTGCTGGTGGGAGACCCCAGCGTTACCCGGGATCGGGTGCGCTCCGGGAGCAGGGCCCCGCGCAGCACCTCGGCATTTCCCTGCCTTCCTCTCCCAGCTCTGCCGGAGTGAAGCGGGCTCGACCTGCGCGCTGCTGCCCGGGACCCTCACCCGGCCCGAGTCCCCACGGAGCTCTCCCCCTGCCCCGCAGCGCTGGCGCTCTCGGGACGCGGCACCCACAGGACGCGCCTCCTGCCTCCCTTCAACCCCCGGCCCTGCCCCGGCAGGCGCACGGTGCCGCACGCGGGTCGGGTGCTGCAGGGGTAACCCCGTCCGCACTCCCCGCTTCCCTCGGCCGAAGCCGGCGGCTCCAGAAGGGGCAGAGAAGGGACCGGGAGGGGCGCGGGCAGCGCACGGGGCTGCTCCGAGCGGCGTCACCGCAAACCGGACCGCAGGCACCGCCGCCCAGCCCGCAGTTGCCCGGCCCCGGGTCCCACCGCGCCCAGGCCCCGGGCACCTGCAGCCGTTGGAGGTAGGAGGCCGGCGCGTAGCCCGTCTCGCCGGAGCCGGCGCGGGTGACGAGCCACCAGTGCTGGTTGCTGCGCTCCAGCAGCAGGAACGTCTCTCCGGCGGCGAAGGGCAGCGAGTTGGGCTCTGCCGAGCGGAAGCTGTACAGGGCCCGGTACATGGCAGCGGCGGCACCGGCTCCTCCGGAGCGGCGCGGAGCGGAGCGGCCCGGACCGGCGGGACACGCCCCCACCTCCGCGGGACACGCCCCTCGCGTCACCGCCACGCCACGCCCCCCAACCGCCAACACGTACCGCCCCCTGCCGGCGCGGCGGAGCTGCCCGCAGCGAGGCTCCGCCCCCGCTCAATACGTAACAATCCCCGCCACGCCCTTGGCCGCGCCACGCCCCTCCTCCCGTCCGGCAGGGGGCAGCAGCGGCTTTGCCAAGGGCCTGCAGGGACGGGACAAGGGGAATGGCTTTAACCTGCCAGAGGGGAGACTGAGATGAGCTCTTAGGCAGAAGCTCTTCCCTGTGAGGGTGCTGAGGCGCTGGCACAGGGTGCCCAGAGAAGCTGTGGCTGCCCCATCCCTGGCAGTGTTCAAGGCCAGGTTGGACACAGGGCTTGGAGCAAGCTGCTCTAGTGGAAGGGGTCCCTGCCCGTGGCGGGGGTTGGAGCTGGAGAAGCTTTAAGGTCCCTTCAACCCAGGCTGGGATTGTGGGTTCCTATGGATTGCAAGCCCCGGGTGACGCATCCTGGAGCTTCATCCTCGCTGCATCACTGCCGGGTGACTTCTGAAGCTGCAGACCGCAGACAACATCACCCCTTCCCCGCAGGACGCCCAGGAGCGCTGAGGGGCTCGGTCTGTGCGAGGCAGCCCGTGCCAAAGCTCCGGCAGCTCCATTCCCCCCCCCCCGCCTCGCTCCGGGGCGGCGGAGGGCAGCGTTGCACAACAGCATCATGAGCGCAGCACCGCCTCGCCAGCGCCACGTTCCTGACACAGCTGACAGCGCCGGGTCCTCAGCAGGTTGCGAAACAGCTGCGGGATCGATCCTGCTACTTTTAGGTGTACAAATGTTATTGTGCTTCCACCGGCCCTCGCTGGGCAAAAAAGCACCGGGGATGAGCAGTGAGGGCACGGGGCTGAGCTCAGCCGGGCCGGGACAGTGATGTCCCTGTCCCGAGCGGAGCTTGGTCGAACTCCCCCTTCCCCACCCATCGCTTCCAAATCCTACCCCTCCAGCTCCATCTGCTCCCCAGAACCCGCGCTGCGGCCCAGGGGAGCTCTGCCCCAGCCCCTTGCCGGGACACGGTGCCCCGACACTCCGGTGAGGGGCTGCTCTGCCCATGGCCGCTCCCTGCGATCCCGATGCACGGGGAAGAGGTGGCGGCTCCGGACCCGCTCTGCTCCACCTGCCCGGGGCCGAGGCGCCCGCGGGGCTCCTTGCGCAACGCAAGGGGCTGGCGGGGGCCCGGGCCCCTCCCGCGGCGGGGAAGGAGCGGCCGGTCCCTGCCAAAGCTGCGCTTCCTGGAAACGGGGAACACAGAAGGTCGGGAGGGCTGGGGCGGGTGAGGGGGGGGATGCTGCCGGAGGACGGAGGCGCTGCACGGGAAGGGGAGCAGCACCAAGCGCAGCCGGCCCCGCTCCGTTGGGGCAAACAAGCTCTTTGGCTGCGCTCGGCAGCGCCCTGTTCTTCATTAACTCCCCGGTCACAGCCTGACCTGGAGAGCCCCCGGCCAGCCCCGGCACCGGCAGCGCCGCCCTTTGCTGCCCACAGTGGCCATGGGGCGGGGGGACAGGGACGTGTCCCCGCAGCACCCCGCGCCGGAGCGCTGCCCTGGGCGGAGGGAGGGTGCACGAGGCCTGGCGGGTGACTGAGGTGTGCCGGGATGCGGATCCCGCTGGAGCGCACGGCGGGGCCTGGCTCCAGGCACCCCACTGGGTATAGGGGTTTGCTCTGTCCTCACACGGGCTGCGAGTGAAGGACGGGCGAGAGGCGGCTGCAGGAGGCCCCTTGGCCAATCTCATTTCCATACAATTGAAGGAAGCCGGCTCCCCGCCGGGACTGCCGCCATTCCCGGTCCCCTCTGCCCTGCTCTGGCTCCAGGCTGGGGCACCGCTGCAGCGTGGCCAAGTGACAGCACAGAACACCCGTCTCCACATGGAGCCACCGTGTCCGGAGCAGGGCCGGGGGCAGCGGGACGTGCCCGATGCTGAGTGCTCCGCAGCGCCGGGGCCGTGTGGTGAGCGGGGCGAGCTGCCCTGCCTTGGGCAGGGGTCACAGTGACACTGGGCCGCTGACCTGCGTGGATGCTGCTGCCCGGGCACAGGGAAATGTTGTGCTCTGGATCCATAAAAGCCACGTTTGTGTCCATCCCCGCTGGCAAGGACCCAGTTCGGGGAAGGAATCCAGCGGCTCTTCAAGGGGCAGCAGCCCAGGACAGGGACAGAGGCGTCTTCTGCCCTGGGGGGCCCACGGGCTGTCCTTTGCCTCTTATGGTTCCTGCCCTGCCCAGCCGCAATGCGAGGTGGGGGGCAACTGTCGACAAGCCCCGGCAGGTCCCCAGCGCCATCAAAGCGGAGCTCCATCCACCGGGAAAGCCGGCGCCGGCCGCAGGAATGCGTTTCATCTCTGGCCAGCCGACCCGTGGCGATTCCCGGCAGCCCCCTCCCCAGTTTGGGGCTAAAAGTGACCAGTTTACATAAGATGAGCTCCCCGCGAGCCTGGGGCCGAAGGGAAGGGGGTCTGTGGGCACCCGGGGGCCAGGGCCCAGCCAGGCTGGAGCAGGCGCTGCCGCTCGCCCTGCAGAGCCCCCGGGTCAGAGCCAGGCCCCGCTGCAGCCTCCCCGGGCGATGGCCTCGCTGGGCCGGGCTGGCAGGAAAAGGTGGGTCCTGTCCGAACGTCCGGAAGCGACCAGGGAGGGGACCAGACCCAGGGGAGCCGCAGGACGTGCGCGTCCTGCACAGAGCAGCGGCCGCAGAGAGGGGTTCCCGTCCGCCTGCCCTGTGCCAGAGGCAGAGCGCAGGGAGCAGCGGGAGCCGCGCTTGGGGCACACGCAGCGGGGGAAGGCTTCGTCCAGAAACGCGCTCCGCAGAGGCTGCCGCAGCTCCAGAGCCTGCCCGAGGTTGTCTCTCTGAGGGGCTGCCTCATCCCCACCGCGCTGGCAGCCCTGGGCACGGACATCACCTCCTGCGCCCTGGGTCAGCCTGGTGCCACCGCAGCAGCAGCAGCAGAGCAGGAGCAGCAGAGCCCTCGAGCCTCTTCCCAGCCCGGTCGCAGCTCTCCCGTTATCTATCGCTCCGTGCCCTGGCAGAGGGGCAGCTCCCGCCCCCCCCCCAGCACCCACGCACCCCTCCCCAGGCCCGGGGCCTGCTGGTCCCAGTCCTGCCCTCTGAGCGCAGCGGTGATGGGCAGCGTGCCCCAGGCTGGCAGTTACACAACTGCCTTTGCGCACACACAAGGAACTGCTCGGAGGGATTTGTGCAGAGCAGCACAGAAGGAAAACAAACCTGCTCCTGACCTCATGAAGTAATGTGTCAGTCAGAGGGACCCGGCTGAGTCACCCCTCTTTAACGCCTCAGGACATGGCCTGGGCTGGGTGAGCCATGGTTTACACCAACGTGTGGGCAACAGACTTTTCCTGCTGACGTTTTGCTCTGGCAGATTTTAAAGCAATTGTCCAAGGAGGTCATTCCCGTCCCGCTCCCCCTGCTGCAGGCCCGGGAAGCTCCCAAATGCCGGGTGCTGCTCTGCAGTGATGGCACCGCCTCGGATAATCCTTGGGCCAATATTGGCAAAGGGATTGTAGCAGCACAAGCCAGGGGCCAGGTTTGTGCCCTGCCCTCCTACAGCAGCACCAGCTCCACCTGGGGATTAAATGATTATATAGTAATTAATACAAACTTTATTGAAGGCCCCTCCCCTGAAGAGGGGCTTTGGCCAAGGGCCTGCAGGGACAGGCCAAGGGGAATGGCTTTAAGCTGCCAGAGGGGAGACTGAGATGAGCTCTTAGGCAGGAGCTCTTCCCTGTGAGGGTGCTGAGGCGCTGGCACAGGGTGCCCAGAGAAGCTGTGGCTGCCCCATCCCTGGCAGTGCTCAAGGGCAGGTTGGACACAGGGGTTTGGAGCAAGCTGCTTTAGTGGAAAGGGTCCCTGGCTGTGACAGGGGTTGGAGCTGGAGGAGCTTTGTCTGTACCTATATCTGCACCCCCAAGTGCTCTGGGCTGGCTGCTGCCCAAGCACACACCACTAGCAGCATTTCTGAGAAGGCAGCTCCTTGCCTGCAGGCAGCAAACAAAGAGGACTTGTTCTGGAGGCAGTTTGCATCAGAGCAAATGCGATTGTTCTCATCGGATTATTATGAATTCCCTCCGGAGCTCCTACGTAACACAAGTGCATTAGAGGACTTTATCCCTGCTAATTTCAGACTACAAAGTCAAACCGTGTATCTGATGAATCTGCATAGGCTCATTCAAATGCAGCACCAGTGACAGGCTCCCATTAGCTCATTAGCAGAGGGCATCGTGCCCCAGCCAGGAGAACCAAAGGCAAACCCCACTACAAGCACCTGCATCCCCTCACCCTGCACCAAGCTCCACATCTCAGGGGCAGCAGGCAGCGAGTGCTGCCCAAAGCACTTGGCAAGTGATGGTGCCAAAACCAGAACAAAGAGCCCCAGGGGTGGCTGCAGCCAGTGCCAGGAGCAGCGATGGGGCACCCAGCACTGGACACTCAAACAGCATCGAGAAGGATCAGCAAACCCACCCAATGGGGAACCCTGCTGTGTGCAGGCATGGAGCAGTGAGATGACTGCACCATGTGAAAATAACCCTTTAATTCCGACGTTGGTTTGTGCCCAAACACTGTGGAACAAACAAAAGAAAAGCAACCAAACACTAATGCTCCAAGAGCAAAGGTAATGAAACCTCTTTGCAAGTGCAAGAGCACCACCCAACAGCAATCGGGGAGACTTTGATCAGGAGAACTCGATAGCAGCAGCCAGGGAATACAAAACTGAAGCTGCAGCCAACTGGGGTGGGGGGATGGATGTCCCTTCCCACTGTGGACACACAGCACTCCTGCTGCATCCTGCTCTCCAGAGCGGAGCGGGAGAGGCTCCGGCCCCACCAACCACTAGCATCAACCAACCAAAGCATCAACTGCCTGCTCCTGCTCCATCCTGGGCACCTGAACAGGCAACAATATCCCCACATGCTCCTCGGCTCCTCCACACTCTGTGTTCTTACCTCACGATGGGAGGAGGCATTTATCTGTAGTTGGGCAAACACATGTCCCTTTTAGAAGAGCCCATGGTTTGGTGTTACTGTTATTTCAGTTACTCACTGTCCTCTCACTTTCCAACACTTACTTCCTGTTCATTTGTCCCAAGGAAGGCACTAGGTGGCTTGCGACCTTCCAAGCTCTGCCCCAGGTGCTGCTGCTGCAGCTAATCCTGGAGGAGTTTTACACGTATTTCAGCTCAGTTTAGATTAAAAAATGTCAACAGCTCTAGAAACAGGTTCCATGGTGAGAGAGCCTGAAATGGGAAACAGAATTACAGAATGGTTTGGGTTGGAAAGGACAAACAAAGCTCATGCAGTTCCAGCCCCCTGCCACGGGCAGGGACCCCTTCCACTAGAGCAGCTTGCTCCAAGCCCCTGTATCCAACCTGGCCTTGAACACTGCCAGGGATGGGGCAGCCACAGCTTCTCTGGGCACCCTGTGCTAGCGTCGGGATATGTTTTAAGAGACAAGTTCTCACTCATCAGTTGTACCACTATGGCTGGGACCCTGAAGGTCTTTCATCCAACCTCCTGTGCTGGGTCCCTCATCAACTGTCCACACAGGCCCTGCTGCCTTGGCCTCCCCGCAAAGGGCCGGTGGTCGTTGGCTCTGCTGGACGTGCTGCTCCTCACCATGACAGCATGCTCGGAGCAGAGGTGCTGTTCCACAGCTGGTCGCATGAGGCAGGGCAGCCTTCCTCACTAACTGCTGCTTTAGCATCACAGCACCAGAAAGAGCCAAGCTCCACATCCTCCTCAGTCACCAGCAACAACAGAAGCATCACTTACAACGAACAAAAAGAATTTTATTGGAACGTATACACACAGGGATAACAGAGGTATCTGAGTAATCAAATATGGAATGTTTAAGAAAGTTAAAATAAATAAGGATACCAAGTTTTGCCAGTGCTAGGTCCAGCACCAATGTAAGTAAATGCCCTCTGAACAAGTCTGACCCTGAGGGGACCATCCCTGCAGAGCCTGTAAAGATTCCTACCACCAGAAAGTGGCCAATAATTCTGGAATACAAAGAGTCACAATAGTGCTTTCTACTGACGTGCATCCACAGTTTATTCGCTACTGTCGTCTCTTATTTCTTTAATAATATCTATTAAATTCTGAAGTCCAAAAACGTAACCCGTGTCCTGGCCCTCGTGCACCACACTGTCCTCACCATAGTACTTGCAGGTGGTGTGGGCAAAGTCTATCATCCGCACATCAACAGTGCTGGTGCTCGGCTTGTAGGCGTACGCTCCCGCCGACTCATCCGAAGACTCCTCCGAAAGGTCCTCCAAGTCCTCCGGGTCCGAGTCGACAGCAACCTCCTGCCTCTCCTTCCCGTCATAGATGATGAGCAAGGAGCTGGAGTAGAAGCGGTACGACTCCTGCTTCTCCAGGACAGACTTGAGTTCAGTCAGCTTTTTAATAACAGACTCAAAGAGTTCCCTGCGCAGGTATTTGCCATTATGAAAGAACTGGTAAAGTGCTTCTTTAAACCCTTGCACCGAGAGCTTCCTTCCGTGGTATTTATTCATGAACATCAGCTGTCCGGTGCCTGCCTGGTAGACCTGCACGCACAAACACAAGAGAACAGGAATAGGTGAATTGCTGGGGATACACTCAAAGCCTTGAGGAAGAATAAAACCAAAAGACAAGTCATGCCACGGAAAGCTTTTACAGGATGACGTGCTACTACTCATTTAAATATTACTCTTGCACAGCTACAACCGCTAACAAGAAATCCAGCAGTTCTGGAACTTGGAGGCACAGAGGAAATGGAAAATTCCTTCAGTTTAAGACCTGGGCTTTTCCACTGGGAATGTCAGAAGGAGTTTAAATGCGATTAGGAAAGCTGCAGCCAAGATCGCCAAAGTCAGGCTACAACTCGCAGCACAGCTGCTCACCGAGCTCACGTCCTGCCCTACTCAGTACACCAGTCATTCCCAGAACACTGGGCTCTACGGGACAGCAAACACTCCCATGTAAAACTGGGGTGTGCCCATCAGCCTCTGCACTTGAAGAAATTAGAGGTGCTCCTGCAGGAAGATTCCTTCCTACAGCAGAATGGTCTGTGCCCCACACAGCTCTGTAATGCCTCAGCAGCTGGGCTGAGCAGGGATTGCAGGTGCCTCCAAAGCTCCTCTTTGTTTCCCAGCACAGATCTGTACTGGAATGTGAACAACCACCAGGCCCTGATCACATCCCGGCACAGTGGGGCTGGAAGCACAGCACCCACGCTTCCACCTCAGCCTCATGCTTTTCCCTGAAGTTAAACAGTGAGCTGAACACCAAACATGCCAACAGTCATGCTGTGGAACAAGTCCCAGCAAACACTGCTGGCATTCCTGGAATCGACTGGATGGGAGGAAAGAGGCTTCAGAAAAGCCTCAAACACAAACAAGTTGTTTTCCATCTCTCGCTCTAGGAATACAGACACAGGTAAACAAAACACTCAGGTGAAAGTCCACATGACTGTCTCCTTATTTGACCACGAGTCTCCCCACATTGACCAAACCACTTCTCATCTGCCCTTTGCAACAACCCTACTGGAAGCAGTGAAAGGTCTGGGGCTCTTCAAAGCCAGAGACAGCACTGGCAGCTTCTTAACAATGCTGGCAAATTGCCACATGCTGTATTCAACACGTGGGCACTGCCAGACCCCCCTTTCCAGCTGGCTCCTGTGCTACCCTGGAACATCAGCTCATTGGTAATTTCACTACACAGCTTGGAAGTGCTGCTGCTGTGCTCAGAGAATGCATTCAGTGATGCAGAAGACGTGCTACAGGGTGCTCCTGTGGATGCTGCCACCTTCACCGGGTGACACTCAAAAGCCTCACTCCCGCTGCTGAAGGAAACGAGCACACAAGATGGTAACACATGGATGACTACATAAGCCAAAACCCCACTAGCAGAAGCGGGGGCAAGCCCACTGCCCTGCACATAACTGTTTTTCCTCTCACCTGCATGCCACAGACTCGTACTCCAATAACAGCTGATGTACTCTGCTGACACTTGCGGATCTGATTGGCCTTCTTCTCCTCTGAGGCATCATCTCCATGCTGCCGGGTGCCCATTTTAAGGTCCAACACACATGGTACCTCATATCGAGATGTCAGGTTTTCCAGCAGGATGAATTCTGCTTAGTTAAGGAACAATCTTCACAATGAGGAATACAGGTTTTGAAACCATTAGCACAGTGCCACAGTCTTAACTTCAAGCACACCCAAAATATGCCCAGTGTGCAGAAGCCTATCACAAATTATAGTCACATAAAACTGCCATAAAGCAGAAGGGGCATCTAGCTCCAGTTTCACTGGTCTCTAAAGAAGACAAGCTAATTTCCACACTGCATGGGGAAAAAAGTAACCAGGATCATATGGAAATATAGCCTGGCATCTGATCTGGAATTACAAAATAATTCCTGTCTAGCATGAGACTTTTCATGGGGGTTTGGAATGAGGATTTTGTGTGCTTCAGTATCATTAACAAACAATGAAGCGTTTTCATGCCACCTCTGAAGCACTGCAGTTAAAAAGCACTTCAGCAGTCTCTGTTCTCTGTGGAAGATTCAAACCACAGCAAGCCATAAGAGCAGCACACTGACTAATCCACAACTTGTAGGTCTGACTTAAGCATCTGAACTTCCTAACCCAGCTACTTTATGACATGCTAGAATAGCCACAAAGTCACCAAATCAATCACAGCTTCAGAAAGTCTCCATGCTGCTGTTGAGCCTGCTCTGTACTTTACCCGGCACATACAAGGAACAGAAACCAGAGCCCTGCTCACTGTCCTGAGGTATTTTCAGGAAAGGATACTATATTGATTCCGGTGCTTTGCATTTTCCTTCATCCGCTGTAACTGCTGCTGGTGGCATTTCATGCTCCAAGGATTATGGTGTTTAAACTGTGAACTGACATTCCCTTTTTTCTCTACAGTATAATACAAGACTTCAGATTTCTTCAGCCACTCGAATTCTTCCTCCAATTTGTGACTAGAAAACAGAACAAAGCAGCAAATTAGAGGTCAAGTACAAAAAAAGCACTTTAAAAAAGTTGTCAGTGGGTTTAACTTTACAAACTACGTTGCTGACCATCACTAACAGCATCAGCTTTATTTTGCTTTCTGTACAAGTGGACAAGTTGCCCATCAGTAATATTTCAACCTTTATAAAGCTACTTCTATATTAATATAAATTAGCATATAGGCAAATACATTGCAAAACATGTAATGCTACTTCTGCACTCTCCACCTGCCTCAATTACTGCCATTACTTGTATTACTTCTTGCAGTAATGCAAGAAGGAGCTGTAAGATTTATCCTTTGCTAAGGTCACTGCTTCCAGCACACACAGCACAGCTCACCCTATGCAGTGAGCACAATTCACATAACTGAATAAAGGGGAAAACGTTAACAGCGATAAAGCAGGATTCCCACACATGTATTTCTGACCTGGTTTTCACACCTATTGCACTTTGCAGGGAGGGGGGTTTCCTCTCCACCCCCTTTATTATTTTTTTTTCCCCAGAAGCTTCAAATTTGACCTTTTTTAATCGGCCACAGCAAAATAAAGAAATACAAAATGCACAGACCCAGCACAACAGGGCTGTCTCACCACTGACCCCATCTGCTCTGCAGAGGTCAGGAAAAACAGAAGAAACAAGAGAAGAACCAAAACTGAAAGTTAAAGAGTTCTGGAGAATTCCCTGGAATTCTCTGGAGGCCACATCCTAACTTGACAGCAAAAATTGTTACGCTCCAACACTCCACATTCCAGTTCCCTCAAACTGACCTTTTCATTTTCTCTTCTTTCCTGTGCTGCCGGACCCATTCCTTGGATATCTTCTCATTTTCTAACAACACTGTCTTTTTGTTAGTCCACCTCAACAGTTTACTTTTGGGTTCACAGTCAGAATTATCTAAGTTTTCTAAGTTATCATGGTCCCCATTCAGTGGATATGCTATTAGACACAAGTTTCCATCTTCATCCTCTTCAAAGCTCACCGACACCACACCTGGAGAGAGAAAGGACAGAGACCATCAGGAATTGCTGAAGTGGTAAGAAAGCCTTTTAGAGTATATGAGTTTACACTGAGAATACAGCAACTTTTGGGGTTTATTCTTACCCTGGTCCTTAGTTTTTTTCTTGCCCCAGGCCAAACCTCATCTGCCAACCTAACAAATATCAAAAGACCTAGACAAAAATGACACCTTATAAAAGGCAATTCATTATATTGACAAAATGATACAAAAGGTTCTTTTCTCTCTCTGATGCAGCCAAATAAGAATCAAATAATAACAGGAGACAATTTCAATTAATAAATGCTTTTATTAATCTAAAAAAACTGACTGGTCTGACCCTAAGTGAGATGTAAAACATTTGTTAACAGTTTGTAGTGAGAAGTGACCTGCACAAAAACATCTCACAAAAAAGCTTTAAGTTTTGCGTGACAGCAAAGCAAAAAGCACTTATCCAAACAAGATCTGGTTAATAGATCCCCAGGGGAAAGGCAAGACTTGCAAGTAGAGCAAAACAGGGAAAACATCACATTACAACAGAAACTAGTCCCACAGCTTCCACTCAGAATCACCACGTTGAATTATACATAGTTCTTTTGTCCATTTTGGGATATATTTTATTGATAGTGGTTATGCAGCAGTCTTATGAAATAAGTAACAAAAACACACTACAAAACAGACCTGTCTGTGGTACAGAAACATGGTGAACCTTGAAAGCATTTTCCCCCTGTCCTCCCCTCACGAGTCTCCAGAGCACTGCACTTCAAAAGCCTCAGTGGAGCACTCAGACAGATGCGAGTTTCCATGGTTAACGAAGAAGCCATAACAATGCCCTGAGCTGGGTTTAATTTTCCTTTCAGTCTCTCTCTGTATTCTCACATCAGTAAGCACAGCTCTTGCAGCTCAACACTAGCTGGGGAGACCTCCTGGTGAGAGACTGGCACTTGTGAGCTGGGATGGTGGCTCCCAGACTGCCAGAGCCAGGCCAGGAGCACAACAGCAGCGACTCACAGTCCTGCTGCCACAGAGGAAGGACAGCAGGAAAGAGGGGGGAGCCAAGCAGCAAACGGCCTTTGGCTTTATCCTGGAAAAAGTAACAGAGATGGACCAAAAGGCCTTTTACCCCTAAATCCCTCCCCACACTCCCCCAAAGCCATATACACTAGTACAGTTGTCCTGGTACATCTTGAGAAGTATCAAAGATGCCATTTTCTTCCAGTCCAACAGAACTTGCAGTCAGATGTGTCAAAAGTCTCTGTACGCATGCAGGGAGTGTTAACTGTGACAGATCTCCTCTGAAGTCTTCTGCCACCTTCACACAGTATGCAAAACTTCATCACCCTTAAAGCACATTGATTTGAACAGCCATAAAAAGCAACTCCACTTAAAAAAAGTGCTTCAGACACATTATTTATTAATCACCAGGTGGCAGTGGATGGAATAGCCAAGAGAAGGAGAAGTGTTTCTGTTAACTAGCGCAATTCTTAGGAGAACTGGAATTTCCACTCCTTCATAACATCTGACTCAGCTTCATCACAGCTACTTGATCCTTCCCTACCTAAATGGCATGAATTTTCATTTCCTTAATGGCAGAAACAACACTGCAAACATCCAACAAGACACCTTACTGACGTGTGTTTATTGCAATCAAAACGAGAGTCAGAGGAGAAATCCCAAAACAAGGGAGAGCACAACCGAGTTTACACAAAACATGCCAACCAATCTCCCCAAATCCTGTACACAAACATTACACCAGTGGTGGGGAAAAGGATAAAAAAAGAAAGAAAAGAAGAAAGCAGCAGGGAATTACTGGAAACTTTCACAAGCTGTTCAGCTGCTTACCTGTGCCTAAGGGAGATACACGGGCTATCACCAGCAGAGCTGCCCTACTCTAAAGCTGATAGTCAGCCCAAGCACCAACTTGGCAAGCCTTTCCACCCTGCATCTCCACAGCCTGCCTCAGACAACATCAAAATAGACGAAAAGAAAACCCTAAAATCTCTTCCACACAGAAGAGATTTCAGAGGAAACAGAGAGCACAGCACGCTTGTGTTTACAGAAAAAAAAAGCCCAACCCCATCCTAAGGTTTGGATACTCACCCTCATACTGCGGAGTGAATTTACGCATTTCTGTTGGGAGAGTCTCATAGAACTGGTGTTCCCTCTGGATAAGGGGCTTACAGATGGTCTTGTCATTAAACCGGAGGACACAGGAGTGTCCTCCGACCTGGTGGACAAAAGGCTCGAGCAGAACTCCCTTGGAATAGTGCTCCACTTCCATGGCTCCAAATGCTGGGCTCATCCTTGTAGTACATTAGACAGAAGGCGGCGACAGTCGTGAAGGCAGTTCAGAGCCAGCAGTCTCCGGGACCTGACGGTGTTTATGCCGATCCAACCGTCTGTTAAAGCAAACACAAGAGAGCGCGGGGCCGTCAGTGCCGCCGCACGCCGAGCCGGTGCCGAAACCGGCCGCCGAGCCGAACGGAGCCGAACGGAACCGACCACCACCCGCTACCCGCAGGCGGCGGACTGCGGGGCGGCGCGGGGCGCACCCAGACAAGGCGCGCTGCGACCACGCCCCCGGAGCGCCGCAGCCAACAGGAAGCTCCCCGGGGCGGGGCGGACAGCCCCGGGGGACGCTGGCCCCACCCGACCGGCCGCGCATGCGCGGGTCAGAGTGCGCGGTGGGCGCCGCTCCGGTGTTGCGGGCACGTCGCGCCGGAGACCGGCCCGCGGCCGCGCACCGAGCTCGCAGCGCCCCTCCCGCGCGCACAGCCCGCGGAAACCCGCCGTGACACCGCATGCGCGGTCCTCTCCGTCCGGACAGCGGCCGCAGCCGCAGGGACCCGCGGGGCCAGGCCGGAGAGCGGCTGGCTCACAACGACACTCGCACGTTTCACGTCTGACATGGGTGATGACTTCCCGCATGGAAAAGTAACGCCGAGAAGCCCTTTTGCAGGAGCGGGCTGTGCCGCTGCCCCCCGTTCCACACGGCAGCACGCACGCATGGGAGCGGGGCCAAACCTCAGCACCACGGCCCGGCCGGCACCTTCCAGTAAAGTTTTAGAGTCGAGTTGCTCTAATTTTAGACCCAAGCTTTAATCATTAACTTTCTACAGCTAAAAACAAGCTCATACTTATTTTGTCTCAAGATCATTATGAGAACAATAATGCACTTAATTCAAAGAGACTACAAAGTGTTCTAGGTCACAGGTCTATTTTTATTTGTCCTCCTTAGATCTTGACCAGCTTTCAGTTAACTGGAAGAGCAGGGACCTGCAGGCACCCACGGCGTGCGCTGCACGTAAGGGCATTAACTGCATTAAACAACTAAACTGCTTACAGAAAAACAGATCGATCAGCTGAACTCCTGGAATGCTGACCTGCACCCGCGGGCAACAGGGCAGTGGAGTTTCAACCCCACACACCAACCGCTGCACTGGGCTTGGGTTTAATTCCTGTCTTTCAGAGCCATATTTGGTAAAAAGTTACCAGGTTGCTGGGGCTTTGTTTTGTTGGGCTTTGGGGTTTTTTAATACAGAAGCAGCTCAAGCCACCTCGGCAAGAGTACGTCAAAGTCAAGCTTCAAAAGTATTTCCTGGAAACAACACTCCTGATATGCCATTTGTATTTTGAGAGCAAAATCACTGAGCTTCAATCATCATTGCAGCTACTGCATCCCCAGAGAAGCTTCTCACCCACCTCAACATACACAACTCGGCTTCAAGACACACAGGCAAAAACCTCCCACTCCCACCCCGGATACCAGCCGTTCCTATTTAGAAACCTATTTAACTGCAACTAAGCAGAGCCTCACTGCACAGGGAGCAGGGACAGCCACGTGCCCCAGCCTGACCCCATGCCCCAGGCAGCGCACCCACCTCTGCAGGCACCGCAGTCAGAAGGCTCTGGACACACATCTGCTCCGTGCCTCCACGCAGGAGCACCACTCCACACAGGGCTGTACTGCTCCTCACATAAGGAGTCGACTTCAAGGCCAAGCTGGATGGGGCTTGGAGCAAGCTGCTCTAGTGGAAGGTGTCCCTGCCCGTGGCAGGGGTTGGAACTGGATGAGCTTCCAACCCAAACCAGTCTGGGATTCTACAATTATATGACTTGCCAGCCAATGTGTACTTAGCAAGCCACATCAGTTCACGAGTAAGCTCTGCCTGAGAGTTGCTTCCATTTTCTATTAGAGAAACTTTCAGCATCTATCTGTGTTTGTATAGCACACCAGTAATTTTATAAGCCTCAGGAGTTTTCATCGGGTTTTCTTAGAGCCAACAATGCCTCCCGTCTTCTGGAATTTCCCAGGGAAAGCCATAAGAGTGCCAGCTTTCACTGGGAGGCACAGTTACATGTGTGCATGGTCTTGTGGTGACAGAGCTTTACCCTGGCACAGCCACTTCAACAGCATCACAGCAGCAACTCTTTCCAAGACCAGTATTATCATCCCGTGGCTGCCCTCCTCATTACCCCTGAGGCAGACACACTGACTGGCAGCTGCACCAATTCGAACCGAGAGAGCACCTTGCAACATCCCCAACCTCAAACACTGTTAGTGCACCAACGCACCCACCTTGTTTACCCAGCTCATCCCCAGAGAGCCATTTGCCTGAACATACACGCCAGTGCTGGAGAGGCACCAGGCGCTCCCGCCAGGCACAGAGCTGGGCAGGACCACTCACACTACTCCACTGTTTCCTGAAGAAGTCAGACCTGGCAGCACATCACACAGGGTCACTTCCCATTTCAGGGATAACAAAGAAAGTTTTTTATAGCCCTGATGTTATAAAAATATCAGTTATGAAATGTTTAGGCAGGGCTGTTTTTCTAAGAAATGTTGGAAGCATCTAAACATAGTCAAACGCAGTGTACTCAGACTGCATGACCACAAGGCAAATGCAAACCTACCAGAGACAAAGGGCAAAACTCTGACAAGTGAAGACATCTACTCTGCTTGCATTAGCGAGCTCTCCTTGGGTTTATCTTTGGAAACCACAGCACAGCTCCCACGTGTTATTTCTAGTATGAGACCTGTGCAGTGTGTGCCTCTGCTGAAGCTGTATTAACACAGCTCTGCGGACAGTACTGTGCTCAAGGACTCAACAGCATCAGCAAGGGCTTCCTTGCTACGGGGCCTTTAATCCAGCTCCTGATTTGTGTAAAGCCATTTGCTGCCTTCTTACTGAACCTGTAATGCACATGATTTGAACAGAGCAACAGCACTCAGGGCAGAAGCAAGCCCTCAGTCTTGCCAGTAACTTAGACTTTAATGAATCCTGAGGTTTTACCTTGTACTTTGAACAACTGAGTATTTTAGCTTTTCAAGATAAGAAGCCCTGTTCACCAATAAGTTCAGTTTGCTTTCATCCAAAGTTACTCTCACTTGCAAAAAAAAAAAAAAAAGATGTTTAGCAAGATCTTTAGGTTTTTTTCTCTTTGTGTTTTAACATCACCACAAGCAGGATCTGTTTGTCATTATGGCTCTACTCATATTGCAAGTTGTGCCTTACAGATTAACAACAATACCTGGAGCACAATTGCAATGTTCATCAGAAATGCTTTGCTGTTTCATTTACAAATACCTCACTTCCATAAACAACTCCACAAGTACATCAAACTGGTTGCACTTCCTTAGAAATAAACCCTCTGACCTAAGCCCAAGAGCCTCAGCAGCATAGCTGTGACCAGGGGAGGCACAATGCCATTCACTGCCTTTCCTCTCATTCTACACCCAGCTGTTTCCAACACCTGGGGCAACAAAGAGCCCGGAACAGCTGGTGTTAGGCAATTCTCCAGATCCCAAATGCAGGCTCAGTGTACCTGCCCTTTTCCTCCCATGTGCTTCTAAGGGCCTTTGGCCAGTATCTTTTGTTCAAAGGACATATCAACAGCAAGCATTCAGAGAAAAATCTGCCATAACACAATAACAGAAGCTTGAGCAATGACATTCATACAGTAAGCATCAGAAGGTGTTTAAAACCCGTCTGTAAAATAGAAGTGACATGCAGAGACATCTTATTCTCACACGAGACAATGACCATCAAAACAACAACACAATGAACTCGTGTTGTCAGACACTTATCTCAGGTAACTGCATCCTTTGGAAGGTATTTCATGTCATTACAAAGTCTCATCCCACATGTAACTGCATTGAAGAACAGATCCTCTGCAGAGCACAGAGCTCTCAACTAAGCAGCAGCTCTTTCCTTCGTAAGTCTCAAAAATAACACCTCTACCCAAAGCTCTGCAACAGCAGAGTAACTGATGCAGAGCTGGCCTCCTAACACATTTGTTAGAACAGGGCTCTCCCAAGCACAGACATTTTACTTTAGGAGGTCAGTTCTGCAGCTCCAAATAGCCATAAATCAGCTTCCCAGCAACAGAAATACCAAGCAGCAAAGCTTTCTGCCTGCCCTTTCCTCAGTTCAGTGGGCAGCTCAAAGACGAAGCTGATAGGCCAGGTACCTGCAGAGCAGAGCTGCTGTAGGACACCACAGCCCCACTGAACCAAAGCAAAGTCCCTTCTGGAGGTCTCAAGGAAGCAGAGGAATGGCACAGCCAGCCAACAGGAAGGAAAAAAAAAGAGTTATCGGTGACCCATTAGAGAAGCCAAAGAGTGTTGCTTCAACCCACAGAATACTCAAGAAGAAATGAGCATCAGCTGAGCAACGACATCAGAAAATGAGAGTCTGAAGACTAGAGCAGAGCTACTCAAATCCTCTGCTGCCCAGTCAGCTGCTTTAAAACAGCACCAGGAAGACAAAAAAAAAAAAAAAAAAAAAAAAAAAAAAAAAATCACATTTTTAAGATAAGCCACATACAGATTAGGGAGCAAACCCTGTACAACAGATTTTTTACATCTTAATGGTAAACAGAAAAAAAAACAAACAAGAAAAACCAAACTTGTGCATTCACCCATCACAATGGTTTTAACAAATTCCCTGCTTTGAGGATTCATTATACCACTAAATATAATTCAAGTCCTATACTAGGATGGCTTTTGAAGTCTTTTGTATCTTGCATGGTAATAATTGAATTCTGTTAAAGCAATAAACTGGAGGTTTCTGATTTTTTTATCAGATCAACCTAGAAATGCACAGCCCACGTAAGAACGTGCTCATAAAAATCCTGCAGGTTTGGGAAAAGCCTCAAGTGCAACCTTAAACTCTGCATGATTACAGGAAGCAAGCACTCATCCTGGTAACTCATCTGAAGACAAACGTTTATCTACAGTACAAAGCTTCATGGACATTATTGATCCTCAGACATTTTTTCCCCGCCTTGTAAACAAAAAGCTTCCCCTGAACAGAAAGTAATGCCAGTGTGATCCAGCAACTTCAGAGCTTTCAGCATCAGGGGCAAGAGGAGCAGTGCCCCCATCACACTGGGAGGAATACACCATTCAGGTGAGCACATGGCTTTTAGTTCTCTCACCTTCGGTCTCCCCCATGGAGAAGGACAAAATATGACACAAGGCACCAACACGCTGCAGGTCTCTGCAACGGTCACTGACAAGTATGGGCAGTGTCTGGAAACCCCCAGACCCATGAGGTGTTTCAGAAAACTACTCCATGGAGCTTGCTTTAAAAGACAGACTAGAGTGGGGGAAAAAAAAAAACAAACCTCTTTGCCATTAACTGTAACTTTAAACCAAGTGGTTGTAATGGAAAGAAAAAAAGAGGATGCTGAGCTGTAAGTTGCTACACAAGTCAAGGTTATTTAAGCTCTGCTGCAGCAAATCAATGTAGCCATCATTAAATTATCTCCACATGACTTTACCCACAGATGAGTAAGCATGAGGCTTTGTAAAAATACTCAGCAGGAACACTTGCAAGCTTGTCTGCACCTACATGTTGAGGCTACATGTGCATTCCCCTTCCAAGCAGGATCACTTTAGCTGTAGCTTCCACTGGTAAATCATGAGGGTGATGGAGTCGGGCACTGCAGGGATGCATTTACCATCACCTACAGATACAAAAGCCAAAAAAGAGCAAGTTCTTGCTGAATGTAGGGTGTTTGCACAAGACAACAGAAGCCAGCTGGAAGTGCCGATACGCTTTTCTCTTTTTATTAATCTGTCATTATTAAATGGCTGACAATTGCAGCACCACATTGCTGTAGCTTGGAAAAATGAAAACTGATCCAGATAGAACGGAAAAAGAAATCTCTTGAATTAATTCACTTAATCACACAAACCAGACTGAACGTAGGAACACAGAATTACACATGAATTCACGCACAAAGTTTCTACAAACTACATCTGTAACGCTCTTTAGGAATGCTGCAGATCTGGAGGCCTGCCTAGCAAGGTACAGACCCGATCCTATTGTAACATTAGGCTGAGGACCAAAGATTCTCACCAACAAGTGATGCTCATTACAAGGTGGAAAGCACCCATTCACCAGTTCATCCAAGCAGCAGCCCCAGCCTTCCTCCACACCAGTTACAGGAACTTGCTGGAGCAAGTTTATACAGTAAAACTGAACAAAATCCACTGGCATTAAGACTTTGAGAAAACCCTGTGCTGTGTGCCAGAGCTCACCCATCACTGGCACAGGACAAGCCACACTCAGCAGAGCATTTAGGTTTTGTAAACAGTGTTCCAACATTCTGTAAACATTTAACAGATCTTCAGAACTACCAAATGGTTTTTATAAATCTCTGGGCAGTTTAAAACTGCAGAACATCACCCTGAAATCTTCTGAGGGCCTCGGGTCAGGTATGTCACACCTGAAGGTACTGCTTCTCTGGGTCTTTTCCCTCCTCTCTACAGAAAGAGAGTGCAGAACAACACTGGCTACCATGACAAAGGCCTCTCAAGTGCTACATTCCAGATCCTGCTCTGAGCTCAAGTACAGGCCAGCCTTGAGAGCTCTTTTTTTGTAAAAAGATTATCAGGCTTTTTCTATAAACTAAGAATTTCATCTGTAATATAGAAAAGGCAGTGCACTGAGATGCTCAAAAGGGCACAGAAAGATGCAATCTCAGCAAAAAGCCATTTCTTTAAGCCAGCAGCATGTGCAAGTTATCTCCTTTTACTCTCTAAACATGGACTTTCAGTTTTGACTCCTTTAATAATAACCAAAACACCATAGTAGTTACTATAGGAAATTAACACTACCACACAGGTTAAGACCTGTATTTGCACCTGTAAATTTAACACCACAGCTGCAGAGCCTCCTCTTGTAACAAATACCAGAAAGACTTTTGAATACAGCTTTAACAGATGAAATGAAGAATTGCAGAACATTAGGAATAACCTATGAAGGGAGCAAGCTATGAACAAACAACCTGAAGCTGCGTAATGTTCAAGTGTTGTTCTTCATGCACAATTATCCCCATCGTCCTTAAACCAGCTCTACGCTCCTAGGAGGAACCCAGTGCCCCAACCCTTGTGCTTGGTAAAGCAGAGAGAGTAACCAAGAGCTTCCAGTTTTTGCTTAACAGAACTTGCAGAGCAGTGCCTCTGCTGCAGTTCCCAAAACCTCAGTCAGGAGGTTACATGCTCAATACAACTAGTATTTAGATATGCCCCAAAATACAACAGCTTTCAGCTTTCTCAACACCATTTGCAAACTCAGCAACCACATATACAAAACTCTGGAGAAATGCCAGCTTTACCTCTCAAGTAAAGCTATTTTATCTCTCTAGAACTAAAATAAAGCCAAGTTACAGGTTACTAAGCATACTCAGCCAGAAAAGAACATGCAGTCCTGAGCCATGCAGTTTTTCCAGGGAATGTGTAATTTAAGAACTAGCTTCTTTTCCAAGTAAAAATGCCATGGAAACTAAGGAACCCGAACCACCAAAACTAAGCTACTTATACTTCCTATTTAGAAACTGATCCATCTTAAAACAGTATTTGGCACCAGCACTTAAACCACCAGTTGCTATAAAAAGACAATACTGCCCTTTGTCATGGAGAAACCAAAATAGCATTCAGCCTTTAATCTCCCAAAAATATGACAGCAAGAGCTAAATTGTGTGGATTACACACATGGAAGTATTATTCAATATACCAAAACCGCCATAAATTCTAGTACCAAGATTAAAATACATCCCAGGCTTTCTTGTTACCATGAATTTAGCAGTCTGGGAACTGTATTTCTAGCCTCTCAAGAAAAAGAACCCAGTATCTTTGTGATTGGCCATTGAGCTGTGAGCAACTCGCCACAAACGAAAAGCTGCTCAAGAGAAGAACTGTGAAGTCCTGTTCAAAGGACACATCACTGAACTACAGAAAGACTTTACCTGTATTCCCTTCAGAAATCCCAGTCCCTAACACATTTTACACTATAAACATTAGCAGCCCACAGAACGAGATTGTTAAATTTAAGCTCAGATGCCCAAATCCTACAATCCAGTTTAACTCTTTGACCAAAAATTTCCAGGAGCACAAAGCAAAGATCAACAGTAAATAAACTATTACAGGAAGAATGGTGCCCAAAATGCACAATTACATATCTCATTCATGTGTACATTCATCCATACAGGCCTCTTCATTTGAAGTCAACATACTTACAGTGAAGAAGTTTAGTCCCTTTTTGTTGAAAATGGCCAAGCACCCCAAGAAGTAGACAGTCACCAGGCTTCAAACACCAATCCACATTTTTAACTATAATTCTTCAAGTGTAGGTTCCAAGCCTTTACTTCTGATGACAGATGGGGAGGTTTTGTTCCAAAGCAGCTCAAGCTCATGAGATGCATTTAATGTATCTTTTTCAACTGTATTTGTTTCAAAACATTCCAAATTACTGAAAACACATCTCAAATCAGATAACACAAACCAGACTCGCATCTTAAAGGAAAGAGTGTACATGATGCAGTGACCTCTACATGGTTTCCCTAAAAAGTTATGAAAATACCTGGATGCTCATCTCAGAACACTAAAGAATCATTTCACTGTGCTTCCTGTTAAACTACAGTAGATTGGAGAAGATCAAGTAAGAAAAGGAAAGGAGTCTTACAAGACAAACTCAGAAATGGAACAACAAAACCAAGGGGAAAGTCGTGAATGTTTCCCATGGTAAACCCACAGTTTCTCCCTAGTAAGAGGGACAAGACTCTTTTGTAAAAGCTCACCTGCAGTCATCCAAAAACACTTGGGGGGGGGGGACGACACACCAAACCAACCAAAAACCAATCCCAAGAATTATTTCTGTATTTCATGTTTCACTGCTCAGTGATCTCACATACACCATCTGGGGCCAATTACAGGCTCACTAGAATAATCACTGTCAAAGAATTAATCCATTTTAATCTCATACAGTTTACATATTCAAACAGCAGTGACAAAACCACTTGAGAAAACTCTTATCCATGTCAGTAACCTGTGAAAGGCAGCTCTGCAGGGGCCCGGCTGCTCTGCTTTCAGCACCCTGCAGGCTGAGATGCTGCATTCACTGCAGAAGAGCCGCTGCTTTTGTAAGGGACACAACCACAGTCAGACTCATTCCCCTAGATACATCTGTTGCTTTACAGGCAAATTTTATAGCAGGTAGTGAATCTACAGCACAAGCAAGTCTGGTTTGCACAACTGTCAGAGAAATTGTCACTGACCAAAAAGGAAGACTCAGACAGGATGAGTGCCACTTTCTCTACCAAATCTTGCAACACAGCCCCTCCATCCCCCCTAGTGCTCATCTTCCAACTCTGTATCTCTAAAATCAGCAGTTAGGAGAAAAGTAAAAATTCAACAAGCTTCTGAAGGATAGTTTATTTTAGAAAGCAAACTGTGCAAAATGAACTTAATACATTATTTGCACTTTCAAACAAGAAATCACCATTCGGCACTTGCATTTAAATGCAGGGAAGGTGGTGCTGCACTGAAGGAACGGCAAGATCTCTCACCACACACCACTCACTGCAGCTCAATCAGCATTTACTACATTTACTGCTCATCCATGAGAGACTATCTCCATGAACTCCAAAATGATTCTCCAAACTATTTTGTTCCCTCCCCATCTAGAACTATATCCTTAACATTAACATTCACAGATGTCAGGAAATTGACTGGTGCCATTACGCCAGATCCATTTCTTTCCTGAGTTAGCTTGACCAGATTCCCAGTTACATCACCAGTTACAGATCAGTATGAACACGTCCACCACTGATTTAACCTCCTATCTCCAGTTAAATTGAGTCAACCTCCTGAAAGTGCCAACAACACATACAGCAAGATGATGTCATGTACTTCCTTCTTACAAAGGAGAGAGGTGAAACTGAGAACATTCACGTAATTGATGTCACCATAAAAAAAACACCAAAAAACTCACTTGCCATCATATTGCCCCCACAGAGACAGTCAGACCTCAAAGACTTGGTGCTACATGAGCAAAGAAGCTGCAAAAGATTTCAGTGATGATTTCACTAACACCTGATTAAACCTAACCAACATCAGACCTTCATTTGAACAAGCAGTTTTGCTTCCAGTACTTCAGATTTTGCAGGGAGAGAAATTTCTAGCTACTTACAGCACATCATACTGTGCTGTATGTAGCTATACTGTAGCATACAGGTTTTTGCAAAAGAAGGGAAGAATTATTCTGAAACACAATTATTAAGAAAGGCGCAAAAATAACATTCTAATGAGTATTTCTAACAAAAGCTATAGAAATACACGTCTGCAGTTATATCTGAAAACCCTAAAATGTAGCCTCTTGATATTTGAAAACCGTCCCTGTATTGTTTCAAAAATACAATAACCTTGGACAACACAAAGCCAGATAAAAGAATTAGCGGGAGGAAAAATCCTCTCCCCGCAATGGAAAATTTTCCTCTCTGGAGCAGGCAAAGATGCTCAGAGCCCAGCGTTGCCTGGAGACCAACCACAGCTCCTGCCAACAGGGACAGGCTTAAGCATCAGCAAATTCAACAACTGATAAGTGGATGAACTGAATGAGAGGCAGCAAGCTTTTTCCACACAGCAGTGTAAAAACCTGATAGCTTTCAGATCCAGCCCATGATAGCTTTCAGTTCTGGCCCATGCTCACCAGATACACAAGAATTACTATGAATATAAGATGTCAGCCTAATAAAGCTTCAAACCCCACTGCACTCAGCTCTTACCTGCACACTTTTGGGCACAGCCAGAGCAGCAGAGCACATACAGGTTAACATTTTTAGTCACAACTAAATTTCTGCCCTTTCAATCTTTTGATGCAGTAACTGAACTTTTGAAATAGGGTTCTACTCATTAAACAAGTTCTGTGCTTGAGCACTGGTGCAGAAATGTTAAGGAAACCAATGAACTACATCAAACAGGAAGAAGCTACACCTCAGCTTCACAATAAAACCCACATCAAATCGTGCTTCAGTTCAGAGCCCTGCCTTTGCCCCAGCCCTTCCCACCCAAAGCACAGCTCCCCGGGCAGGACAGCTTGAGAAGCATTGCTGACAACACACTTGTGTTGCCTGTCCTGGATCTGGAACTGCTCCCAACCTCGGGCAGGCACGGACTCAGCTACAGAAGCAGCACTCCTGACCTCCCAGAGGAACACCTCAGCTGTCTCCTGACTCTCAAACACCACCAAATGAGAATCATCAAAAGTAACCGACATTTAGTATCAGCTACTCCAGAATCCCCCCCAGACCTTATCTGAATCAGTTCATCAGAGGATTCAGACAGTAAAGAATTAAAAGATTTTTCCAAGAGTTACTTCTACTTAATTCTTCTCTTTAGATATAATATCCTTGTGGAATTTATGTCACCAATGAAGTCAGTCTTCCACCATTAACCTGGCAGCACACACTTCCCTGCCTCCACCTACGCCTGAACCAAAGGGCAGATATTTGTGTCCTTAGCACCACAGCTGACAGACTGAGACAGCCTCAGTGCCTCCAGGTTTACAAGCATCCCCTCCCCTTCAAAAGAAAAACCAGCTCACGAATACCCCTTCACACTCCCCAGCTGATCAGAGAATAACCAAAGTACCAGCACACCAGTGACCGGGCTGGAGGCCCATCTGCTGACAGGCAACAAGGAGTTTCTAAGACCTTTTCTCATCCCGTTTTTGCAAAGCCACATGCCTGACAAATCTGAAGTCTTCCCTGCAAGCAACTGGCAGGGAAAGAATTTGAGAGCACAAGGCCAGGCATTCACAGGACTGACCACTATGCAGCCTTCCAGCTGCCTTCCAAGCTACCGTACCACATGGGTACAACCCCTCTGATCTACCTTTCCTCAAGGGGAAACAGCAACATAAGGCTGACATTACCTGTACAACGAAAGTACCACGGACAACAGCTAATTTCTTCAGAAAGGAATAAGCAGTGAAGACAGAAAAGGCAGGAGAACAGATTTTCAATTAACTAAATTCACAGATTTATTAAAAGCTACACGGCCGAGTTTAAGTTCTGAAAGTGCCACAAACAAGCACACAGGAATGGCTGGAACCAACCCTTACCCAGGAGCACTCCTGAGCACCTGAAACTCTTTTTTGAAGGGCTTTTTTCCTTAATTCTGGCACTTCAATCATTGGCTTCTTCCTCCCCCAGTGACACATTTCAGGCAAGAAAAGACTCAAAACAACAAGCTGGAAAATGTTGTTAGCCTAAACAGGCCACACATAAACAAATTAACCACCCGTTTCCTAAAACGCACATATTTGTGTGAGGATGCACATGTACGCAAAAACCCTGGTTCCAGCCCTTAATTTCATTGTAAGCCCTAAAAATACACAAATTAATTTAAAGAACTTTACAAAAATCTTTTCTCTTACATAAGCAAGGTTATGAGCAAAGATGCCAATTCTTAGATGTCTAAAAACCAAAATAACCCTGAACTTGTCATTCTCAGGAGTCACATTTGAACTGTTCTGCCCTCATTTGAGTGTTACATGTTGAGTAATGACCGTTCCAGCTGACTAAAAAGTTTTAACTCACATTAGCTTCAATGTTCCAGGACCAAATATTCAATTCTGACTGCAGTATTTGGCACAGAACTTCCCCCTTAGATGTTCACAAGTCTAAAAAAGCATATGGGCACAGAATGCATTTTGAAAACACCTGAGTATATGGGTCACAGAAGGCACTGTGCCAAAGAAAAAAAGAAATAGGCTACAGGTAGAAGGCAATTAAATTCCAGCACATACCAGTAAAGATATCAGCGTACTTTTTACAGTGGAATTAAGGCCAGGACATATCAGGGTGTAGCTACCAACAGCCTGTTATACTATCAACAGCGATAACATTTATTTTCTTAAACGGAATGCCGATCCCCAAAGCCTCCTTCATCGTTTTGTTTGAGAGCCTGAGGGCCCTCAGCCACGTTAAACACGTATTACACATCTGTGACACTCAAACCAGCTCGTAACATCACATCACCCGGTTATTTCCGTTTCACACAGAGGGGTATTCGCGAGCAGCGCGTCCCATTATGCAACACATCCCCGAACACCTTTTTTTTATGGCAGTTTGTGTCATTTCTGAGTGAGTGCATGAAGCATCCCTCAACCCCGCAGCACATCCATCACCCCGGCATCTCATAATGCAGGCAGCCGAGAACTGCTGAGTAACGGCAAGGGGCGACCATCAGCCCCGGGGTCATCCGGACACGGAGCACTAGCGCAGCCCCACGCCGCAGCAGCGCTGCCGAAGCATCCCCCTCCCGGTAACCCCCCCGCACAGCCCCGCGGCGGGGCCAAGGCTCGGCAGGAAGCGCGATGCGGCCGGGGATGCTCCGTGACCGCTGTCTGTCTGCTTCCCCCCATCCGCACAACCCCTACCCCCGCGGTGTTGCCAGACCCGCTGACCTGCCGCCGCCGTACATCCCCCGCGGGGAGCCGCCCGGCTCCCCCAGGCCCGGCACCGAGCTCCCGCAGCGGGTGGGGCTGGGCCCTGCGGAAGCAGCGCCCGCGGCGCCGCACACACGGGCGGCAGCGCCCGGTACCCGCTCGGGGCCGGGCGGCCCGGGGGACACCGCGGAAGCGATAGCGGGCGGGGAGCGGCGGGACGCGCCCGTTACCTGGCGTCAGCCCGGCGGCGGCTTCGCCTCTTTTGTTCCTCAGACGTCAAAATGGCGGCGCGGCGCGTGGCCGGCCCACCCCCACCGCAGCCCGCCCCGCCCTCCAGCCCGCCTCTCCATTGGCTCTGCCCGCAGCGCCGCGCGCTGATTGGGCGGCCGCTAGCGCCGCTGTTGCTAGGGCAGCCGGGGCGGGCGGCGCTCAGCGGGCCCGGGCAGCGCTTGCCCGGGGAGCCGGGCCCGGCAGGCGTGCGCCCGCTGCACGGGAGGCAGCGCCCGGGGGAAGCAGCCCTTCCGTGGCTCCCAGCCTCCGTGCGGGCCCTGCCTCTGCCATATGAGGTGATCACAGGGCACGGCTTCTGGCTCCGGGAGGCGATCGCAGGGCACGGCTTCCGCCTTCGGGAGCAAGTGCCTCTGGCCAAGCTGGAGGCCCCAGGTGCCCTCATCCCGGTGCCAGCCCTGCCTGGTGTGAGCCTGGTTCCCTCTCCCCGTGCCCTATACAGCCTTTGGAGTTCACCTCCTTGACTTGCGGCAGCAGCAGCCATGGACAGGGCTCTCCGTAACTCGGTGCTGGTTGCAAACAGTTTATCTCGGTTTGTGCCGGGACGTGGCCCTGGCTGAGGAGGCGGAGGAAGAGCAGGTGTGGATCCATTGACGCAGAGGAGGCCGTGTGCCCGAGCTCACCTCTCAGTGCTGTGTTTCTGTTTCTGTTTCTGTGCCACCACAAATCTCCGTCGGTCAAACGCAGCCGCAAGCGCCGGGGGCTGCCCCGGCTCAGCTTCACCCTGAGGGACCGCTTGAAGCCTGTGATCTAAAGTTTTAGATGCCACTGCGGTTGTCGGGGTTTGCAGCAAGATCCTGAAGTGCCCGCAAGGACACTTGTGAGGAAACAGAACTGAATAATGAGATTATTGCAGTTTAAATTACTAAGCAACAGTCTCTCTGACAATGAACTTAGTAACGCTCTGCCATCTATTTAATCACACTAATCAGACAGAACAACTCCTCTTAGATACAAATTACTCTGCATTTCATTTAAATAAAGGTCAGAGAGCTAAAAGCCACACAAGCCACCGCAGTCCTGCTGTACAACACACCCAGCAAAAGGCATCCTTTGTTCCCACAGGGGACCCAGCCTTTCTGCCATGGGCTGCCAAGGCAGGGCTGCATCTGAGCACCCCACACAGACCTCCTGCCTCCGCTCCCCGTTGCCATCCGTGCGTGGGCCCGGGCCTGCCTGGCTCGGGAGCAGCTCCCTGCTCTGGGGGGTGAGCATAGGTTCATCAATGAGATTCAGAGGGCGAGAGAGCTCTGATTTCTCCTTGTTCTAAAGTACAAGCATGTGTACGGTCTTGTGTAAGAAACAATTATACCCCTTGGTTCTCACTGCTTAAAATATGCCTCTCTTGTCCATGAGGCTGCGGGTCGAAGCCAAGCAGGGCTGCCTGTTGAGAGTCTCGCCATTTATCTGGCTGGCGCCATCGTGATTATCTTCATTTCAAAATCTGTTTTTGTATGTGTCTCTCACCATTGCAAACTGATGACTTTCCTTGGGTATTGAAAGGCTTTGTTTGAAATCCGTGCCTCCTTGGGCTGAAGCTGGTCATGAGAGGGCAGGCCTGTCATTTACCCAAGAGCCTGGCAGTTACAGCTGGAGATTATCGACCCATACTGCTGGTTTTAACCTCCCTTCACAAGCCCAGAGCAGATGTGTGCTCCCCAGCCACGGGGAGAGGGGAGCTGAGGTGCCCCCGTGGGACCCCTCCCCAGTGGGTGCCTGCACAACGCCTCTGGAGGCTGGGAATATTCCCCCATGCTCACAGCAGCATTAGGTTGCCTCAAGCCTTGCTCCTCGCTGCGCTTCTTTCCACTGCTCTTAACAAGCAGGACAGTGACTGCAGGCGAGTCACCGGCCTCCTCCCGCCTCCCCCCCACCAGTGTCCCCAGTACAGCTCATGCCTGTACCAAGATGTCACCGTCGAGCTGGGCTTGGCAAGGCTTTCATCCCTGCACTGCCCTTGCCCACACACGGCTTAGGGACACTTCCTGAACCTCCAGCCCCCATCCTGTCGGCTCTGGGGTGAGCCTGAAGCTAACTGTGCTTCCAGCACGGAGACAAGGCTGGTCCTGGGGCCACCGGGCACTCCGGGTGACCCTGTGCCACTGCTTGAGGACATCACCCTGAGCAATGGTGTGGGGCTGGTGAATGTGAGGCACCCGGCTGCAGGAGTCCCTGCACTTGCAATGCCCCTCAGCCCTCCTCCTCGCCAGGACGAAGGAGCAGGCAGCGAGGATCTGCTTGAGGAGGCAATCAGGAAGGAGCCTGTTTATTCCACTGCCAAAATCACTCACAACATAAATAGGCAATAAACATCCCACAAACACCTTCCTCTCCCCTGTGTGTGCTGTGTGTCTGCATGTACATCCTTATACATATTTTTAAGAGCTAATGAAAGCAGCCCGACTGACAGTTTAAAGGAGCAAGCACTTCCTGTTATTTACAGAACTGGTACAATATAGGAAGCAGCAGAGCAAACATCTGCCTTGGGCTGTGTCAAATCCCTGATCCAGAGGAAACACTTGAGCATAAAGCTCATGTATGTTCATTTTTCTCATCTTCCCTGTTCGGATGCAGGAACCGTTCCTTTTCCTGGGAGCAGAGGGGCTGTTATGGAGTTCCTTGGCTCAGTGCTATTCTTGCCGTGATGATGGCTGCAAATTTTCATTTCTATGGAAATGGACACCTGAATCAAACAATGTAAACCCCAAATTCCACCTCTTCCCACCAAATCAGCCCAGTTCCCACCCAGTACAAGTTTCTAACTGCATAGTCCTCACCCCCTGTCTCAGTCCCGTTCTCTGCCTGCCTGGTGCTGTGGCTGTGTTAGCTCAAATAAAGCACATGGTTCCAGTTATTATTTACTTGCAAAACATTTCATCAGGCCATGTGTCTGATTCAGG
Source organism: Pezoporus occidentalis (assembly GCF_034315485.1). Lineage (NCBI taxonomy): Eukaryota > Metazoa > Chordata > Aves > Psittaciformes > Psittacidae > Pezoporus > Pezoporus occidentalis. The sequence continues at coordinate 501,397 of NW_026912929.1, read as the reverse complement.
ACTCAAAAAGCCAGGCCACTAAAGGAGGACAGCACTTAATGTAATGAAGTAGCAGGGAAATGTCATGCTTTAAAGATGTCTTGCAAGGAAATGGATTCCATGCTGTATCCTCAGAGCTCTCAAGGTCAAAATAATAATTATGAGAAGGGAGCTGGAGGAAGAAGGGTAAGGATGGGGCTTTGCATGGGGCAGCAGCACAGCCTGAGCCCAGCAGGGCAGGCCTGTCCCTTGCCAAGCACTTTCTACTACTCCTGAGCAATTACAGATTGATGGGTGAGTCACAGAATTAAAACACAACTGGACTTTGTTTACCGGGGCGGAAGCTGGCTCCGGCGCTTCCCAAGAGCTGGAAGCTGGGGCTGGACCAGCCAGGGGATGAGGGACCCTCCTACAGAAAGCTCTGATCAATTAAAAGGTTTCCTGTACTCCAAGGTCGGTCTGACTGACTTGGCCAGACCCAGAACCACACACAAAGCCACCTATAACTGCTGGTTTGAGGTGTACCGCGCCGGCCAGGCTCCAGGGGAGCGGGAGCACACAGTACCCGCAGTGCGCTGCGAGGGAGCAGGCGGGGCACCCATGGCGCGGGGGGGTGCCACGGCCCAGCTCGCCCTTGCTGCATCCCTGCAGGAGCCCTGGACTGCCCGTGTGTATCCACGTCCTGCCCCGTATCCTGCCGTGCATCCTACCCCGCGGCTGGGGAGCAGGAAAGAGGGCAGCAAAGAGCTGCCTCTGATCCAGGGCACTCGCAGACCGCTCGCTGGCTGCCCTGGGGAGACTCAGCCCCTTCCGAGGCAAGGGATCTTCCCAGACCCAGCCTGGGGGGCTCAGGTGGCCCCAGCCCCAGCCAGCCGGCTGTCCCGCCCGGTGATACGGAGCCTTGGGGGCAGAGTCCGTGCAATGCCAATAGAGATCCGGATTGGGCTTCCGATACCAAAACTCCAGTTTCTGCTGTGTCCCCTCCCTCCCCTCCCTGCATCAGCCCTGTCTGCTGAGGCTGTGACGCCCCAGCAGGACCCTCTGACCCCGTGAACTGCTGCCAGGACAGAGTTCATGTGGTTTTGTGGTATAAAACAATCACTCGTCAAAGCGCACACAGAAAGAACAATACACAGATAGCAAGTGCCCGAAGGTTAGGAAAGGTCAGAAGTGTTTTTCCATACAATCCTAAGTTTTCCTATGGGGCAGGGCAGAGCCCGCAGGAGCCCACCTCCCGCTGCTGACACCGGTGGCACGCAGCCGTGGCATCGCCCATCCATGATCTTCCATGGGAGAGCATGGTGGGGACCTGAGGGGCTGGCGGGGTATGCGGGGGGCAGCTCACAGCCCCGCTGCGGGCTCTGAGCCGGGGGAAGCCCCAGCGCACGGGGCTGGGTCTCTCCTCACTCCTGCCCCGTGCGGCGCTGCCGTGCTCCGGGGGTGACCGTCAGTCAGAGCCGAGGCCGGAAAGCACCGGCGGCGGTTTCGGGCTCCTCCGGTGCTCGTAGGCGCTGCAGCCCCGTCTCTGCCCTGTTCCCTCCCTCCTCCTGCAGCTTCCCGTCTGAGCATCCTTTTCCTGAGCATCCCCCAGGCGCTCCCTGGTCAATAAATCTCCCCGTTCTCTCCCCATCCCACAGGGCCGGGCAGCAACACAAGGGCCATTCCAGCAGGCTGGAATAATTACCTCTGTTTGTGTTATTACTGTGGAATAATTACGTTTATCATGGTGGTGCTTAGGGCCAGACTCCTGTGTCTGGGACTGCGCTTTTCACCCCGGCCTTCGCCCACTGACCCTCAGTCTCTGCTGGTGCACCCAGACCTGCCATGAAGCCCTCGTGCTTGCCCCAAGGCACTGCTCTGCTGTCTGCTCTCTGGTCACAGCTTCATGGCTTTGCCTTCAGTGGAATAGCCCCAGCTCCCCATCGTGCAGAGAGGAGCAGGAGTCAGAGCTGAAACTCCTCCAGGGAACATTTTGGGAAGTTCGCAAGCCTGGTGATAGTGGGATTTGGCTGGTGGCCTGTGTCCCACACCCCACCGCACCTACCCTGAGCCTGGTATTGCTCAAATGTCACCGGTACTGCTCAGTGCAGCACAGCAGTGCAGACTATTCAGGGCAGGGAAAGCCAGCTCAGATATAAATATCAATCAAAATAAGTCATCTTGTCCTTCAGCTGCTTCCAACCTGCCACCCCCAGCCTTCAACTGCCATTTTCAACTCAGCGGCTGCTTTGCCCAGCCTGGTCTTGCCCAGAGACACCCCCAACCCCTCTCCCGCTGCATTGCTGTGGGATCAGGGCCAGTCCTAGCAGACCCTTTGGGAGGCATTTGCGGGCAGGAGGAGAAGCGTTGGCTTGGCAGCTGCAGACATCCCTCATTGAGTGCCCCAGGGGAAGAACTGGCTACAGACAACTTCTTGTCCCCATTCAACAAATGTAATGTAATGCTTGCAAGATTTTTCACCATTAAGTCAAAGGAGAGAAATAAAGGCTGGCAAAAACAGCGGCTAGGAGGGGACTCTCTGTACTTCACACATCACAGGGCGCCTTTTGGGCAGAAAGGAGGGGGCTTGTGACCCCCCACCACCCACATCACCGCACTGAGGTGGTACCTGCTTCCGAAACTGAGCATGGCTCTGGCTGTGATGGCCCGGGCTCACTGGCAGCCCTGTGCCCTGCCAAGCAATCGAGTAACTGTAGATGCTCCGGGACTAACCCCCCGCTGCAGGAACCAAAGCCTCCCTCCCTCCTTTTCCCTTTCCTTTTCTCCTTTCCTTTGCCTTTCCCCTTCCAGTCTGCCCCAGAGGCAGCCCCTGTTGCACTCTCCTTCTACCTCCTGTGGAGGAGCTTGGATGTGTTCCTGTTTCTTCCCCTTCCCTGCTCCTCCTCGTAGCTTTCCTCTGGGTATTCATTAACCAGTCTGCCCCTTACTTCAGGGATGAGATGATACTGCAGAAGTCAGAGCATATGCCCATGTATCTTCTACCTTTGCAGATGAGCATTTTCATCTCACCTTGAAGGGAAAAACTCTACCAGGTTCTCCTAAACAAGGAGCTTCCCTGAGAATAAATTGTCCTTATTCACAGAAGAGTAAAATCCTCCCCTTGTGTGGAGTTGTCCCCCTAAGGAGCAGTGTGCCCATGCAGAGCTGCAGGGCTCCAGGGCAGGCCAGCAGCAGCTGTAAGTGCCAGACTGTGAGCCTGCTCCGGGCAGCTCAGCCTCCTGTGATGGGCACCATGGAGGAACAGGCTCATCTGCTCCCCATCAGATCTCCATAGCCAACGGTGTGAACCAGGAGATCCATACAAGAGCTGGGAAGGATGAGGAGGAGCGATGCTCTCTCCTAGCTGGGGTGAACATGCTCTATTGGGCCTCCAGCAGCAGCAAGTGCTCCTGGCCCACTGCCCTTGGAGCACCAGTGCTCCAGGCAACGCCAGGAGGACAGACTGAATCAGCATTAATTGGGAATGTAACATCTTGTGAATGCAGCCCTCCCATCCATCCCTTCGCTGCAGTTTCTCCTGCTGCTCCAGGGACTCTTCCTTGGGCTATTTTTAGTGCTGGATTACATCACTGCCAGCTCTGCTGCTTTGAAACAGGCACCGGCTGCGAACACCAGTGACGGTGATCTGCAGGGCTGCAGGGAAGGGAGCTGTGAGGACAGGAGCTTGATCGCTCAGCCAGCAGATGACTGGGCTGCACTTGGGAGCCGCTGGATGGAGCCTGCTTTGGGACAGCAAACAAGGAGCATCATGGTGATGCTGGTGCCCAACAGGGAGAAGGAGCACCCTGCTGTGAGAGCCCCACTTCCACCGGGACTGGGGGATGCTTTCCAGCAGCACTGCCATTGCCTGGCTGTGCAATACCAAGCAAGTTAATTAATCCTCTGTGCTTCTCCCCTTTCCAAAGAAAGAGTTTATGCTGACCTACTTTTTACACAGAAATCTGCAAAGGGTTCCAGTGTCCATGACAAGCAAGTGATGCTGAATGTGCTGATTATGCCGGCTGTTCCTGGTACCCAGACAACTGTGGAGCCAAAACAGCAGCCAGCAAAGGCAGAACATCACAGCTCTGGAGCAAGTAACAGAGAGAGCTGTTCCTGCAGGCAGGTCACGACTTCCAGCCTGGCAGCCAGCCCTTGCTTTTGGGCAACAGCAACTCACGTGCTGACCGGGCACATGGGAGGGTGGCTCAGGCCATGAGGTGCCACGAGCAGCCACGAGGCACAGAGGAAGTTGGCCTTGCACCACTTGCATCAGGGTCAAGGGGCCCGGCAGCCCTGGGAGGGTGGAAGCCCAGAGCTCGCAGGGAGCCCTTGGCGTGCCTGAGAGGCTGCAGATGCCCCGCGTGCCTCCTCAGGAGTGCTGGCACTGCCACTGCTCATACAAGCACCTCTGGGGCCCCAAAAGGGCTGCCTGGGCCACGGCAAATTCAAACCTCTCCATTGCTGAGCCAGCCTCATGGCCAGGGCTTCAGGAACCTGCGCGGGAGCCGTTAGCAGAACCGAGGGAACAGGGGCACCCAGGCTGGCCGAGCACCTTCCACAGCCTCCCCTCTGCATCCACAGCGGCCAGAATCCCTCTCCTGGAGGCTCTGCCCAGAGCAGGGGCTGGAGCTCCTCAGGAGGAAATTCTGAGTTAAATTCCTTCCTGCCGAGTCACTGGCAGTGGGAACAGTGTGTGCTCCAGCACCATGACGTCCCGCTGGCCTCCCGCTGCTCCGCGGCTGCCTGGCACTGCGAGGCCAAGGCTCTCCCAGCGAGGCAGTGGGAGGTTTCAAGGACTGGGGGGCATATTTGTGGTGCCGCTGCCCAGGGGAGGGCTCGTGGGGGCCAGGCATCATCGTGGGGGAAGAAGATGCAGCGGGTCACGAAAGAGCTGCAAAGATCCCCTCCATCACCCAAGGGAGGAGTAAGAGAGCTCTGCTGCAGATTATACATGAACCCAGCATAAAGCACTTATTAGTGAGGGCTCAGTAACCAAACCCAGGATTAAGGAGAAGGACCAAAGCCTCATCCAGTGCAAACAGCCGCAGCTGCACAGAGGCTGTGAGCTCCACACTAACTCATCCTCGGTTCCTCGGCAGCAATAATGAAACAGTTAAAGCATCCCAAGGAAGCTGTTCAGTTTATTTGCATTGAGCTGCTTAAAAAGTAAACACCACATAAGGCCAGGCCTGCCAGCGGCTGTCACTGGCCTCACATCCAGGATGTGGTGGGCTGATCCCCAGCAGGGCGGGTTGGCATGCAGCCGTGCTAGAGATGGGAACATGAGCTGTGTCTGACATGGAGCAAAGGCTGCTCCCCCCTTCCCAGGGCAGATCTGCCAGTGGAGTCACAGAGCTGGACAAACATCGCTGATGATTTTCTCTCATCTCAAAGATGAGGCAAATACTGCCCTGATCTGGGCAATCTGGGTAGGGATTATTAAACCAAAGTGGTATCTGAGCCAAGGTTAATGAAGGAGCCTGCAAAATCCTCCTGGCCGCAGCATTTCGGTTCCTTCATCTCGGTGGCTGGCACTGTGCCATGGGGACACACAAGCCCAGCAGCTGACCAGGCTCATGCTGAGTTTCCCATCCTCACAGGGGTGACAGGAAGCTCTCCTCATGCTGCCTCGTGAACCCTGTGCAGCACCTCTGCAAGTACCCGCTACCTCCATCACCCCGCGGGGACACGCTCCCTGCTGCTCAGCGAGGGTCACGTCTCCTTGGAGGAGCCCCAGGGCACAGCTCATACCTGCTATGCCTGCTGCCATGCGGGAGAGCTGCAGCCGATCAGCACCGCAGGCAGAGCCAGGCTGCACCGCGGGATATGCGCGTACCCACCCAAGAGAGGCTTCTTCACCCTCCTCCAGGGTCCCAAATCCCACACCTCTGCTTGGGCAGCAGTCTGCAGACTGCCCCTGGGAAGATGGGGAACGTCCTCAGGCTCTTTCCCCCCCTTATTTTAGGTGAACAGAGAAGTTCTTCAAAGTGTGGGCTTGTGTTTCTGTCATTTTCCTGCCTTTCTCACCACCGAGAGCTTCGGAAATGGAGACCTGGGGGCATCACAGCATGAGCTCACACATCTCTGCCCTGATGGGCTCCTTATCACTGGAGTAGTTTCCAACACCTCAGCCCTCATGTTAAAACCATTAAGTCTCCGCCCACCGATGCAAAGGGAAACTGAAACCACAGCCCAGCAGTAATCAGGGAAATAAAGTTTTCTGCTTCCACCAGTTTGAGGCTGCCCAGATCCTGCTGCCTAATCTCCTGGGAAACCCAGGCTCCCTGGTCCCAACCGCTTCCCCAGGGCTCTCACCAGGGCGCTTTCCTTCCAGTGCCAGCTCCTTAACAAACACTGGCTGTTCCTGTCACATTTTTCTCACAGCAGCCAGTGACGCCAGCCCTGCTGGCGAGGGATCAATTCCTTATTCACCAAGTCAGCTCATCAGAAATGACCCCGGATCCAGGGACACAGGCTCCTTGGAGTGCTGGAGGATTCTGAGGGCAGAGCTGCAGCAGTAACCCATGGTCTGGAGATGCAGCTCCATGCAAGAGACTTGGCACCAGCCATCCCTCTTCATCCTGTATGGCAGGGCCAGGAGGAGCCCTTGCCAATGAGGGAAGCAGAACCGGTATCCCTGTCTCTTCTATCTTTTGTCTCTTCAACATCCACCCTTCAATAAAGCACAATTATCTATTTACTCAAAACAAGGGTAATTAACCACCCAAATGGTGGCTGGGGAATGTGAGAGTCACAATAGTCCCTATTATGGGGCAGATCCACTTAATAGAGATCATTCTTCCTGGCCTTAACACGCTGGCAGTGCATGCCAGCACCTTCACCCAGTGCAGCCTGGCACTGAAAACACACAGGGAACTGGTGTCCCTCAAGTGCAGAGGCCGGCCAGGTCAGGACCAGAGCCACCAGGTTGCCACATGGAGCTGGTGCTGGAGCCTTCCCAGCCCAGGAGGCGACAGTGCTAATGTGAATGCTGCAAATACTTGACTTCCATTTGCAGGGTAACCTCACCAGCCCCCAGCTGAGAGTGATTCCCAGTTCCACACGGACTTGGCTGTGCTCCAGGAGTAGGAGCTGCATCACCAGCCCCCAGCCCCAAATCTGCAGATCCCACTGCCCCAGGGAGCATCCTTGGCACCACCAGGCTCACGGCTGGGCTCAGCTCAATCCCTGTCAGGATTTTCCATGTTCTTAACTTCCCAGGGGTGGGTTTAGATGGAGGAGGAGGATGCTGAAGGTCCCCATCATCCCTGCTGACTCTGGCTGCCATCCCAGCAGGGCTGCGGGCTCTGCCAGCACCTTCATCCCTCTCCTCAGCCTGCAGCCACACTGGGTGTACCCATGTCAGTGGGCCATGCTTATGGGACACTCAGGTCACTGAGGAGGGACCCATTTGGCGGGTGCAGCAGCCACCTCTGTTTACCCGCTCCCATCTCACGCTGCACACACACGATTCAGCTTTCGGTTTCAGCCTCTCCTCTATTTATATCAAACCCTTTGAGTGATGTGCCACCACCCCCAGGAGCATGGCTGTGCCAGGGCAGCCTGCCCAGCACCTCCTCACCAGAGCTGGCTGCAGGGGCATTTGATTGCAGCGTGACAGCACCTGCACAGGGAATAAATCTCCTGTGGTGGTCTGGGGACAGCCCTGTCATCCCTGTCACACTTACAAGGCTCTGAAGCTGCACTCAGGAAATAGGTTTGATCCTGCTGAGACGCAACCAAAGTGCAGGATGCTAAGTGGTTGCATCATCCGCATGCCCAGGGACAGGGATGTGCCACTCACACAGTGGAGCAAGGTCACGGCCTGGATGGTTCTGATCCCCAGCCCCAGGACAGCAGGAGCTGGTCAGTGGCACATGGCAGCGGGATCTTGTGGTCAGCACTAGGAGGACACAAGGGATGCTGGTGAGCAGCAGAAAGGGATCTGCAATGAGATTTAGTCAGAGGCACCTGCAGTCTGTTGCCATCAGAAATGAAAGGAGGTGGTAGCCCCAGAGAAGCCCCCCCTTCCCCATCCCCACAGGCGCGCTGCAGCCCCACACACCCCTGCTTACGTCATGATGGGCAAGGAACCGTAATAGCCAGGCACATGTGATCAGGAACAAACCCTATTTATAGCCCTGCATAATAAGCTACATCTGAGAGAAGATGAAAGGGAAAATGATGAGTCAAGAGGGTGAGCGGGGCTGAACTTCACTGCTAACAGGGCAATTGGTTCACACAGAGAGGGATGTTACCAGGAGAGCTTCCCCTAGCAGCAGCACTGCCAATGGGTACCAGCCAGCAGTCATATCCTACCTGGACACATCCAGCCCCCATGGAGGCAGCCCCTGGCACACACTGGAGAGAGAGGCTGGGTCTTGGCAGACTCAGCTACAGAGCTGTGTCCCTTTGACTTCATCCTGCTCATCAACTCCAGGCTTTCTCCTTCCCAGCATGAGGGGATACCAGGGGCTTCATTCCTCCCCCCCTTGCTGCCACTGTCCCGGAGCTTGTGTGCTCCATGCCATGAGCAATGGTCCCATGCAATTCCCTGTGTTCCCACCTCATCAACAAGGCTCACAGCAGGAGAGGGGACATCTCTGCCCTAAATGCAGCACAGCCATGTGCTGTGGCGTGGGGAGGGTTAACCACCAGAAGGATTCCCCGTGGACCACCGTGTCCCTCTGGAGTGTGCACTCCCTGCCCAGCACAGGGCTGCGGCACCCGGCTGCTCAGCGGGGCCGTTCTCAGCCTCCTTACTCAGCGCTGCATTTTACAGCGCCCGTGGGAAATATTTCCATTTCATCATGAAAACAACCCTGTGGCAAAAACAAATTATAAGGCTATCCAAGCGCTCACATAAACGGGGGAAAGAAAGTCCTTAAGCCGGGGAGAGCAAAGGGGTGGCCCTGCTTCCTCCCAGCGGGTTGCATCCAAAGCAACCTCTTAAAGCTCTTTCAGAACAAAATAACAATGCAGTAAATGAGCAAAGCAAAGGAAAACAGGAGCGGACACCACAGCACAATGCAGGGAGCCCTAACAGGGCAGGTGGCTTGGCCGTCCCCAAACACCTATGCCAGGATCTCACCAGGATCCATCCCAGGGAAAGCCTGGCTGTGTGTTACCCCTGCTCCAGGCACAGGCTCTGGGTCTCTAGCAGCTCATGAGGCTGTAGGACCCTCTCCCACCAGGGTCCTCAGAGCCCCCCAGCGCCAGCCTGTGGCTTCCTCCGCCCTTCCAATGCCAGAGGGTGATCTGGAGACCCCATGGAGAAGCTTCTGCACCACAAAGAGCCACAGCAATGCACGGCCATGCTGAGCATAGGGCAGGCAGGCAGCTTTCAAGAGGCTCTCCAAGAGCAGAGCCAGAATCCTCCTTAATATCCTCTTTTATTTCCTTTTGAAGTGCTGCCAATTTACCTGGATAGGAAGGGAATGCTGAAGCATTCTGGCCCCCTCCCTCCCTGCATCAGGGCTGGCACATCACAGCTGTTAGCAATTACCTGCACTTGGTGGAGGGTCTCTCTTCAGCCCACATTCTCAGTTAAAGGATCACCCTTAGGGGAAACCTCCCTGTGCTGTGTCACTAAGGACAGTATCAGCCTACATTCACCAGGTGAGCATTCCAGGTGGCAGGGGAAGCACTGGAGCCTGCACTGGTGCTGCCGAAGCCCTCCCCTTCGGCATCTCACCAAAGAGAAACCCTGGCTTAGTCTCCTTGCACTGCGCACACTTTCTACCTGGTTGTTTAAGCACCTGGCACAGACAGATGCAGAGGCTTTCTTTGGTACAAGACCCATGCCGGCCCTCCGGGGCCAGCAGCACCGTCAGGAGCAGAGCTGCAGCCTTCAGGCTGTGGGTGGCTTTGTTTGCTTTGGAGTTTGCACTTGCACTTGTTTTCCTTGGTATTTGCTCCAGCAGCTCCAGCTGAACGCTCATCCTGGGCAGCTCGGCCCCTGCGGTCCTGAGCTCCAGCACCGTGCTCCCTGCGGTCCTGAGCTCCAGCACCATGCTCCCTGCGGTCCTGAGCTCCAGCACCGTGCTCCCTGCGCTCCTGAGCTCCAGCACCGTGCTCCCTGCGGTCCTGAGCTCCAGCACCGTGCTCCCTGCGGTCCTGAGCTCCAGCACCATGCTCCCTGCGGTCCTGAGCTCCAGCACCGTGCTCCCTGCGGTCCTGAGCTCCAGCACCGTGCTCCCTGCGGTCCTGAGCTCCAGCACCGTGCTCCCTGCGCTCCAATTTCAGATCATTTCAGGCTTTGCTGGCTAAAAATACTGCCAAGCAATCCCCCCGGCTGTGATGGGCCTGTGCCCCGCACGGAACACAGGTGGGCCCAGCAGAGTCCTCCCTGATGGAGAATGCTCCCAGAGCTGCACCGGAGCATCCCGGCAAACCCGCAGCACCCCATCCCTGGTGACACGGTTCCAGTGCCAGTGCCCATGCTGGGAACAGGGCCGGTCATTTGGGGTGCTGTGAGAGATGGGTGACATGGGGTGATGCTTCATCTCCTGCAGTCCTGGTCAAGCACTTTGGCTCCTGGGGGGCTGTGTCTCATGCGATGGCCCATTGGGGTCCCCAGCAGAGGCAGAGCAGACAGATGCACACTCACATAGAACACCCCAGCACACAAGGGACACAAACCCCCGCGCAGGCACCCAGCCCTGCCCCGCTGCCGGGCTCTGGCCTGGGCTGCAGCACAGGGCTCAGCACAGGGAACGTTACCAGCCCTGTGCTGCATCCACCTCCTGCCCTTCCCCAGCACCTCAGGCTCTCGCTGTCTGGCCTCCACAGCTCTATTTTAGCACCAGCGATGGGTCGTTTCCCTGTCAGAGGTCCATGTCTTTATTTAACTCCCATTCAAGTTCCCAAATTAGCGCAGGGAGGCTCCGGCTCTGTTTGCTTTGGAAGAAGATGCATCGCCACAAATTATTTTTGATTCAAGTAAACAAAGCCTCTGCCTCTCTTTCTCCTGCTCCCCTTTGATGTCGGTGCTAATTCCAATGCCCAAGATGTGAGCGCAGGCGCTGGCGGGGCCAGGCCGAGGCTCCGGGGATGCCGTGGGCTCCCTGCCCTGCCCTTGCTGCAAACCCAGCGCAGCCCCAGCCCTGCTGCATGGGGCTGCTGCCGCCCCAGCCCTGAAACAGCCCCAGGCTGGGGCTCACCCCTGGCCTGCAGCACCAGTTTCCAAGCGCACTGCAGGCGGCACAGCCGCTGGCACGGCGCCGGCTGCCCTGACCCCCTGCCCCGCCGGTGTCAGGACAGCGTGCAGTGCACGGCGTGTCAGCACGTGCGGTGTCAGCACAAGGCAGGTCAGCGCATGGGTGTCAGCGCATGGGTGTCAGCACATGGGGTGTTAGGACAGGGCAGGTCAGCGCATGGGTGTCAGCACATGGGGTGTTAGGACAGGGCAGGTCAGTGCATGGGTGTCAGCACAAGGCACGTCAGCACACAGGGTGTCAGCGCGGGGTGTGCCAGCACTGCGTGACACCCAGGGCAGCAGGGGACCAGGTAAGGCCCTGCAGCAGCCCCTGGGATCCTGCAGTGAGGGTACGTGGCGCAAGGTTCATTCAGTTCATCCCAGGCTGCTTCTGGGACCTGCTCTGCAGCGGGACAGGAGGTCCTCATCCCCCAGCACAGAGCTCCCCTGGGCCACAGCCCAGCCCCACAGCCACAGCAAAGGAGCCACTTTGCAGCCCAGAGCAGAGCCCCCCGTGCTGCAGGGCCAGGCCCCCTTGGGGACAGTGACCCCATCCCTGCGATTGCCCTCACAGCCTGCACGGGAGGCCTCCTCCCGGCATCGATCCACCCAGACACACGCAGCTATTAATAGCTGGGGCTGATGTTGACTTGGATCAAGTGGAAGATAACTAGGTTATTTTTAAGTTTATCTCTCAGCCTGAAGGGAAACGCTCTTCGCTGGCTCAGGCAGGCTCTACCCAACCTGTTGAGGCATGGTCAGGCCTTGGAATGAGGGACTCCTGCCATGGGGATGGAGGATGGATGCACCTTGGATGCACCAAGAGCACAGAGGATGCAGCAGGACAAGCCTTGATGCACTGGTCCCCATAGTGCCAGCCCAGAGGGTCTATAACTCCTACCTTCATGGAGAGCAGCAGCACAAGGAGTCTCAAAGGAAACGAAACCATTGGAACCTTCCCTGGCTGTGCTCTCTGAGCCCCTGCACCACTCCCCGCGGGTATCCAGAGGAACCCTGTCCCTCCTGGTGCGGCCGTGTCCTCACTGGGACACCGGGATGGAGCACCAGCATTGTTCATCCCTCTGCAGGAAGATTTCAAGCTGAGAGCTCCAGCTTGGCACCATCCCACTGCCAGCACAGCCACTTTAATTATGCTGTCCCAAGCAGTTGTGCCGGGCCGAGTGGCATCTAAAAATACCCAGAACACCAACTCACCCATAATGAGACACGGAGCACAAGGAGCCGCCGCAGAAACCAACCCAGTGGCGCCGGGAGGCTTTTCCCATCGGGAAAGCTCATGGAACCACCATGTCCTCCAAAACCCTCCAATGAAACCACAGCTTTGGAGGGAGGAGGACTCCTCATGCCAGCTCCCCTTCCCCTTGGCTCCCTGTGTGAGCCCTGCGGACGTGGCCATGGTCCCATGGGGGTTTCAATGCCCGGTCCCAGAGCTGGCTCCCTGCACACTCCGCCTGCCAGCCCGGGGTGGTCCATCACACACCAGTCTCCTCTGGTCCACAGGACAAAGGGTTGGGCATGGGATGGCACCCAGGAGAGCTGGAGCTGCCCCTGAGCTGCTCCATTGGCTGGCACCAAAGGCAAATCCATGGGGAGCTGCGTCCCATGGCTGCAGTGAGGTCCAGGAACAAGCACTGGGTTCCCGTGCCCAGATTCCAGTGGGAAGGCCCTGGGATGAGCTGGGACAACAGCCTGGCAATGCAGAGGGGTTTGCGGGCGGTTGTTCCCTCCCTGTTCGCTTCCACCCCACGCTGGACTCCTCTCCTGAGCTGAAGGCCTTTTGCCGGTGCACCCCTGGCACATCAGGGGTCAGGAGAGCACCCCCCACCAGCCAAACCACCTGAGATCAAGTAAATGTGGGTTTGTCCAGAAGGCGCTGGTTAGAGAACACAGCTCCGCTGCCCCTGTGCACCCCAGGATCAACCAGGACAGGACCAAGCTGGAGCTGGGGAGCAGGGAAGGGAGAAGTGGCAGTGGAGGCGGCTTCGGAGCACAGGGGAGCTCATGTCTCAGCCTAGCCTGGCAGAACCTCAGCCCAGAGCCTACGTGGGTCCTGCACACAAGCGGGGTGAGCTCAGCTGCCCCTGGGGCAGGGGCTCTGTGCCCAAAGCCCACGGCATGGATGAGCAGGCCCCTGCTGAGCTGTCACCTCAGGGCAGGACAGGAGCTGGCTGCAGTGAAGCCATAAATCATGTTTGTGCCAGAAGCCCAGCTCCGGAGGCAACGGGGCCAGGAGCGGGGCTGGGGCAGGCACGGGGATCCCCCAGGTGGGACACAGCTCTTCAGGGAAGACCAGCCAAGCTCCGTGTCCCCTCTGAGCCTGTGCTATTTAAATCCTTCTCTTGTGAAAGCAAGACCTGAAACAAGCAAACAAATATTATCTGGAAACACAAAAGCCCTGACAAATCTCCCAAAAATTCCTACGTGGGCTGCGCTGCGGTTGCACAACAGGAAGAGGCTGTTGATCCCATGTGCTCTGTGCCAGCACCACAAGCCTCCACCCAGAGCCGCCTCTCGGCTGCAAACAGCTGCACCCCACACCAAGCAGGAGGACAGGTCACAGTTTGAAGTAGCCCGCGGCCAGGCACATGTCCCACTAACCCAGCCCAGGGTTGCGGCTCTCAAGCTCCGCTGGGAGATGAGCAGGAGCCTTTCTGGCCACAGCACTCTGCTTGTGTGGATGGGAGATGCTCGCAGGGGAGTGGGTGCTGCAGAGGTCTATTGAGAGGAGGATGCTGCATGGGTTCCGCTGAGCTCTGTGGGATGGAAGGTCTGACTGCCCTTCTCTGGAGGGACACGGGATTCCACATACATCACCCCCATCTCCTCCAGCCCCCCAGGTACAGGGTGGAGGCACTGACACTGCTCCTGGCAATGCTGCTCTGGCCCAGTGCCCCCAGGTTTTCTCCTTTCAGATCCCTCACATTATCCTTGCCCTGAGCCAGAGGTCAGAAACAGCCTTTGTGAGCTGGTGACAAGTGTGCGCAGCTGCAGAGCGGGGTTTGCTTGCAGGCCAGATCAAAGCTCTTGCAAAACAAGTTAATGATTGAACTCCTTTCAGGGGTGGCTTGCCCTTAAACTTCAAAGTCTGGACATGTTATGGAAGGAGATAATCTGACCCGGAGTGCACCCAGCTCTGAACACAGGAACATGGGTGCTGCAGCATCTCCCCACGCTGGTCATTTGCTGCCACCTGGTGTCATCTCGGCACAAGTGCTGGGGACCTGGGGGTGGCAAGGATGGACCCGCGGCGTGCAATGGCACCAAGTTTAACTGAAAGCTTTGGGTTTTCTTACACTGTACGCAGCATCCTCGCGCTAGAGACTGACACTGCCCCAGCCTGGCACAGCCAGTACCGAGCACACTGTCACCAGGGCTTGCGCAGGGGCAGACCACAGCCAGCTTAATGAATACAGCACACCCAGCCTTAACCAATAGGGCTTTATTCTCTTGGTATCTCAACAACAAACCTGAGGTACAGTACACAAGTGTGGCTAAAAAAAACCTAATCTTCCAATTATGGTCTGATTTATTGATGTTGGTTAAATAACCAAGTTTGAGAACACTGTAAAGCAAGACATGTGCGTTCCACTACTCCTTTTCACCTTGAGGAAAGCACAGAGATTTTCACCTATCCAAGCACATTATTTTGAGGAGGATCAAGCACCACTTCACTATCACCAGGGCTGGCCAGCACGCTGCCATCCAACGCTGAGAACTCCACCAGCCCTTCCCTTACCTGAAGCAAAGTTCTGGCCTCTGCAGGGACAGAGTTATTCGTTCCCCTGCACAAAGGAGTTTGCACCTCACCACTCTGACAGCCACCTCCTGTTCCTGCCCAGGAACTTGAAGCTTGACTACACCACATCCACTTAAACCTGATCCCTAAACCCAAAAAGCAGGGTACAACTTCCACAGCATCAAGGAGTAGTATAAGGCACAGTACGTTGCTCTTTACCTTAAATTTAAGGGAATGTCAATTAAGGCCGATTATCAACATATTGTAGCCTCCCAGGAATAGTTACAGAGTGCTCCTAAGATCAGGTAATTGTTTCCCATGTTCACGTCCAGTTTAGATAAAATCAGTTCTCATCCGGTTCAAGAAACGCTGCGGATCAGAGCGACCACGTGCGGCAGCTGGAATGTCACTGCTCGTTCTGCTGCCCCTCTGCAGCGGCAGACACCCCGCCTTGGCCCTTGTTGACATCGCTGATGCATGCCCACAGTCCATCCACGGACTCCTTCCACAGCGTCACCTCAAAATGAGACCAGGAAGAAGTTTCAGCCTTAAAGTACAGTCTGCTCCTCACAACCAGCACAGCACCGGCTTGGTGACAGTCTACAACTACAGAAATCAAGCATTGCAGTGTTGATCTAAGTATCAGGTATTTGTTGCTGCCTGCTGTGCAATCGTCCAGTGGTAAGGGGACAGTATGTGAGTTCTGCTGTTAGCGCCCTTCCAAAAGAAGTGAAGCCTGCATTTCAATACTAACAATGCAGCACATGTGGTTTGCTGAAGGTCAGGCTCTTCCTCCCCTCTTGGTAAATCAAAAGGAAAAATGCCACCCTTGCAGCAAAGTCCCATCTCAACCAGACATGACAACAGCCTGTCTCATCTCAGCTCTTCCGAAAACACGGCACAAGCCAAGGCAGAGTTACTCACCTTATTGTCTCCTCCAGACACTGCAAGGATGTTGGCAGTAATGGACCAACTCACATGCCAGACAACATCATTGAACTTGTGCAGCAGCTTCGGTGACCAGGAATTTCCAGAGGCATCGTCACATGTCCAGATGAACACTCTGCCATCCTAGAGAAGTAGACCGGCTTGGTGGGACCACCAGGTACAACACAGAAGACCCCACCTCGATGGCACTTGGAGCTACCCTTCCAACCCACAGCTCCAATATGAGCCCCCGATGTGTCTACAGGGATTTTTGCTCAACAAAGGGGCTGGTTTCTTACTACAGCTACAGGCAAGATAGGAGTACAGCATTCTGGTGAGAAAGCTGCGTACCAAAGATGACTTGCAAATACCAGAAGAGCTCAGAAAATATCTATGTACCAGCTGATTTTTTTCCCCCAGCATGAATTTTTCTTTCCAGCCACATGACAGCAAGGCAGCAGCTTTCTGAGTAGTCATTTACAGAATGATTAGCAGCAAACACTACAGCCAAGGTGAAGGTTGAGGACATCAGAGCTGATTAAGAATGCCAGTTATGAGAAAGTAATATATTTAGCTGGAAGTTCAGTGATTTTGATCCAGAGGTATTAAAATATGATGTTAGTGTGAAGGTTTTCCTCAATGTGAGATCATCCTGCTCATGATTTTCAGAATAAAAGATAGTCTTTGGTACAGAGCCACACACACAAACATAAATGTTTCTACTGGCTTCTGAGTCTGGGAGGAAAGAGAACCCAAAGGTTCTTGTGCACAGACCCAGACAATAGCAAAGGATTGTTCAGAGGATATGTTCCAGTGAAGTATCTAGGAGCAAGGGCACTGAGCCTACCTCTGTCACCCCAAGGGAAGCCTCACCTGTGAGCAGCTAGCAATGGTGCTTGTGGGCAAACCTATGGATGGAGCCCAGGCTACATCTCGAACCCAGTCACTGTGAGCCTCCAGCTTCTGCTCTTCTTTCCACTGGCCATCTTCCTCCCTGAAAACACAGCTACACAGTCAGGAGGGCAGCAGCAGCCATCACATTTCTCATCTCCTGTTCTGGAAGGCTTCGGTTTTCAGATGCCAGGTTTATCCAGATAATACAAAGCACAAGTGTTCCCCGCTCTCCTCCAAAAGCTCTATGACTTTAACAGACAAAATCCCTTCCACAGGATAGAAAGCAGCCCAGGCAAAGAGTGTTTGATCTTCAGTTACCGCACAGAAATCTGCTATTGCCCAAGTAACAGCAGTAATCAAAGACAATCAGAAAACCACTTTCCAAGTTAAGATGAAGCAGGGCTGACACAAATTGCTGTAACCATGTGAGAGACTGCACATCACTAAGTTGTTTCTAATTTTAAATCACTTCTCTAAGACAGTAATTCAAAGATGAAAGCACAGAGATGCTGAAAATCTTGAGATACCAACAGGGACTTGCAGACTATCAAGAGTATCAGGTTTTGTGAGTTCTTAAGCCTGGCAACAGAGCACTTACTTCCAGATCTTGACAAGGTTGTCGCAGCCACCAGATGCAAATCTTTTGATGTAGTTTGGTTTCTGACCAGATGGTTGTTCTATAAGGCTTCCCGGGACAACAGCAGGAGCCCAGCTAACTGCATTACAGCCAATCTAGTTGATGAAAAAATGCCTCTATTAGCAGCCGCTTACTTCAAACACATAAAAAAAAGCTGCTGAGGGGGTGGACACCTCACATACTCTCTACTTGGGGGGAATAAGCCCATCTTAAGAAAGCAGAAGTCTTACACAGTGCTGGATGGACACTGGACGAACAAGACATCCAGATATAGCCTGTCTCAGTAAGGCACTTACTCAGAACCCCTCAGGTCACCAAGTAACTGTTCTATGTGCAAATATCATCTTGCATATACAAACAGTGGGCACAGAGACAGAAACTGGAAAGACACCAGACACACACAGTTGCCAAGATTCAGGAATGCAGAAACCTTTTGTCTGGAGCCCCATTTCTCCTTATCGAGAGCTGCTGCCATCAGCTTATTAAGTTCTGCTTAAGCAAAAATCCCCACTATTTTGGGAAAAGCATGAGCCCTGCATTTTCCCAGCTCCAGTTTATTCACAGTTAGTTGGCACAGATGTTCTTAGGACCAAAGCCACCTCCTACGAGGTAACTTCCAGCACTGTATTTAATGCTAATGCTTAATAAACAGGTATTATCAGTGTAACCTTCACACGTTTGGTTTTCTCCTTCATTTTAGTGACTACATTGTATACCTTCCCACTCTGGAGTAATTTAAAACAAGTTATCCCAATTCCGGAAACTGTTTCACATAATTCCACTGCAGTTCAGTATTCATCTACTCTACAGTTCTTTGAGGCCTCAGCTCAGCATTTCTGTGCAGCTCCAAGGGCTCTGTGATGCTCGAAGGGACAGACTCACCGTGTGTGCATTGCTGATCTTTTTGACTTCCCACTGCCCATCACCCGTGTAGCTCAGTAAGGAGATGGCCCCATCGGAGCTCCCACAGGCCAGGATCAACCCATAGTCATGCGGCGCCCAGCAGACAGAGTTCACTGGGAAGGGAGAAGCAGGATTACACCAAGGTCACTACCTAAAACTGACTACACAATACACTAAGACTACAGTTACTGAAAGTGAGCAGCTTGGAGAGCTAGGAATAAGAGTCTTGGCATTCCCAAATTTCAGCAAAGCCAGTCAATGAATTTTACTGAATGACAGAAAACTGCCTTTATTTTTGGCACCCTTTTAGAATTAGAACACCAAAAGAACACCTTAATGAGAGACTAAAGACTTTGACTATCCCCTGCAACAGCAAAGAGCACTGCTGACTCCAGAACAACAACTGACTGGCAAGCAGTATTTGGAGTCAGTAGTAGACCAGTAATCATTTAGATCAGTAACACAACAAAGCTGGAGGCTTCTTAGATCTGTACCTCAAGGACCGATCATCTGGACAAAACAGTCTCCATTGTACAACAAAACACAGCATGCCAGAATCCTCCTTTCTTTCTCCCTGCAGTGGACACAGAGGATTTCCCCCAAGAATTCAGTACCTGACTGTCTTGTTTATCTGAAAGCTGATTTATTTGTAAAACAACTCCTAGGCAAAAAAGGGATGAACCAGGGCTGGAGGTTTTCCAGTGACATGACCTGACATTAATGTCCTGTGTACATGGAACGGATTTACTGACTCTCCACTAATTTATCCCCATTGACAGAGACTTTCCTCCTTAACACCAGCAGGTTTATTCCAGTCTCACCCAACTCCTCTCACATCCCCAGTCTCACTCCCAGCTCCAGACCCCGCATACCTGAGGAGTCATGCCCTGTGTACTCATAGGTCTTTTCCCAAGTGCCATTTTCCTCCTTCCAGACGATAACCTTCCTGTCGTAGGAGCAGGAGGCCAGGATATTTCCATACATCGGGTGAGCCCAGGCAACCTGCCACACGGGACCTTCATGCCTGCAACCAACAACGTTACTGGGGAGAGCTTGACTTTGTCTTTTGTTCAGTGACAACCACCAGAGTCATTATGAACTTGGAGGAATTTACCCTCATCTTACATTGCCAAACAGCAAAGTGACAAAACATGAAACACTTCCACAGTTAAGATCTCCCCTTTCTGACACTTTACCCTCTTAGGTCCGCGATGAGGATCTGCCCTCCATTCCGAACATCAAAGATCTTCACGGATCTGTCTGAAGAGCAGGTTGCCAACCGGGTGCCATAGTAATCCATCTGAGCATCGTGCTGCAGGGGACAGGAAAGCTGCTGTCAGCGCGGGCGATCCTGCTCCGTTAAACAACCTGACTACATCCGAGACATGGTGGTGAGAATAGTGAACAAATGGGGTTTTCCAGCATGGTGGGTCCCAGCCCAGCGGGTCAGAGAGGACGGGTTCAACAGCCCAGATGAGCCAAGCAAGCCACGGAGCTGCTGCTTTCACCACACAAAGGTCACACAGGAGAAACCTGAGGAACCCGGAGCAGGGATGCGTAGTGTTTTCAGGGGCAGACATGAAATCTGTGCCACGGGCTGCAGAGCCTGGAGCAGTTATGTGGTTTTGTTAATCCATGAAGGGGGTGTGAGGACACCGACGCCTCGTATTTACGTTTGGCACTCTGTTCCTTCCCTAAGCGGGCTCCTCGCTCCTGCACATCACCTGGACCTTGCTGTACGCGGCGTTTCCGGGCGCACACACACGCGCGGGGCGGAGGAAAGGTCGCAGTGTCACCTGCCCCTGCCCCGTCCCGCTCACTACACGCACGCGTGGTGGTCCACGGAAACGGGCGCAAGCGAGCCTGGGCGGGACAACCGCAGCTTCGCGCCGCTCCCCGGTAGCCGCGGGGCCGTGTCCGCACGGAGCGAACCGGCGCTGCCCGAATTCCCCACCGCGCTCCCCGCGGGAGCCGCATCCCGGCGCGCACCAAGGACGGGGGGACACCGGCTCGGCACTTACGATCATGTCCTCGTGCGAGGTGTCCACCGTGTTAATGACCGAGACCTGCGGGTGAGCAGAGACAAACCTTGTGCCGCGCCCGGGAGGCCGGGCCCGCCTGCTCGGCCCGAGCACCGCGGACACCGCCGGTTCTCCCCCCCCGCCACCGCTCCGACAGGCGCCGGAGCCCCCCGCGAACCCCCTCCGGCCCCCGGCCCGGCCTTACCATGGCTGCGGCGGCGGCGGCGGCGAACCCGGGGAGCTCCCGACGGCGCAGCTCAGACGTGGCACGGCGGTCCCACACCCGAACGGTCCCGCCGCGCCCCGCCCGCCCGCGCCACGAGGTTCCGCCGCGCCGGGGTTCCGGCGTTCCGCGGGGCTCCAGTGGCGAGAGGGCAGCGGGGACCGGCGGCAACGCACTGGCAGTGCCACGGCCCGAACACCCGGACCGTCCCGTCCCGCCTCCGCCGGGACCCCTGAGTGCCCCGAGGCGCTCCCGCAGGGCCGGACCAGGCCGGAGTGCGGGGTCTGTTCGGGGTCTGCCCTGTCCTGCCCTGCCCTGCCCTGTCCCGTCCCGTTCCGCCTGCCGGGGGCAGGCACTGGCCGGGCCCACGGACAGAGCCCTCCGAACCCCGCCCCGCTCCCGGCCGGCGGGGCCACTCCAGCCTCAGGGGGGCGCCCCGCCGATGCGGCCCTGAGGGAAGCGGGGACCCCGGCCCGGCGCCATCTTCCCGCCGGCCGCCGCGATGGCCAGCGCGTCGTACCACATCTCCAGCCTGCTGGAGAAGATGACCTCCACCGACAAGGACTTCAGGTACGGGCTCCGCCGACAGGCACTAAGGCCAGGCCAGGCCGGGAAGGACCGGCGGCAGCCTCCCGGGGCCGGCGCCGGGGGGGGGGGGTGTCCCACGGGAGGGTCCCTTCGCAGTGCGGGGTCCCTGGGTGCGAGGAGCGGGCGATGCCGGGTGTGATCCGGGGCGTGCAGGAGGTGTTGGTCCGGTTCGTTTGCACCGTTCCAAGCCGGCTGAGCGGGCAGCGCAGGGAAAGAAACGTCCCCCTCCCTTGCCTGGATCCCTGCGTAATGGAAGTGAGGGCACACAGTGAGAGGGGGAGTAAGAGTGTTGTTGACAGGCAGGCTTCAGCCCCGTGTTTGCTCGGCAGGTGAAGAACGTGACAGCAGAAACGCCGAAATGCTTCTTAGCTTGTTTTTCTGTTAGGTCAGAGCATGAGGGCTGAGACCCGGAGCCACCGGCTCCCTGGGGCTGGGTGCTGCAGGTTTTGGCTGTGCTCGGATCGCCTTCAGAGCTGTTCCTAAGCAGGGGTGAACGCTCCTGTAACAGGACTGAGATTCTTTTAGTCTGCATCAGCAGAAAAAAATGACCTTTTCTTACGGTTTGATCCCTAAAGCATTCCCTAAATAATTGTTGAAATGAGCAAGTGTGATGGATTTCACCCGTGAGCACATCGCTCTCTCTACATCAACCTGGAAGTTACCATTTGTGCCAGACTTGGTATTTTGAGGTCTCTTAGAAGGGAGGGAGTAGCAGCATCCCCAGATAGGTTGATTTTTGCAGAGGCTGCTGGTGTTTTTCTGATGTTAGAACAGGCACTTTTTAAACAGGTCAGTGATGGTGTAGTTGCAGTGTTTGTTCAAAGGGTTTATGGTTAACACTCCAAACAAGATGTGCCCAACACAGGGCGTATCATAGGGGTGTTCCAGGGCCATTTCCTCCAGACGTGGGCCCGTTGCCTGCCTTCAGCTGCAGGGGCAGTTGCAGGTTTGGGTTTCATGTGCTCTGCTGTCCTGGGTGTATCCATGTGGCAGTGTCCGAGGTCCTGCGGGCAGGATGGCAGCAGGTAGTGGGTCGAGAGCTGGGTGTGTTGCCCTGGGAGACTCAGCTCAGCCTGTGGCCATAATTGGTCATGGTTGTTGTAGGCAGATGTTGAGCTGCACGTGCAGCTTTAGTGGCTGATGCAGAATCAGATCATGCATTTTTCCCATCCTGGATTTCAGGCTGTTGTCACCACAGCAATCCCTCCCTCCCGATGTACCTGATACCTGCTGCTCCGGAACGGGCTGCAGATGGAGGACACGAATGTTGCCCTGGTACATGAGGGCTCTAGCATGCTGAGAGAATTACATCAGAGCCTGATTTAGAATGGAGGGTTTGTTTGGCAAGCGAGAGGGAAGAGCTTCTCTGTGGTTCCTTTTAGACATCCATCCCGGTGCTGGGGCTAACATTGGAAAGCAGCTGATATACAATAACCACACAGAGGTTTCTCAGAACCTCAGGCTTCTCTGGTAGTATCTTTTACATTTCTTGCTCCCAGGAACACAGATACTTCCCAGAACTTCCCAGTACCCATTTTGACGTTGTCCCTGTTAGAACATTACACTGACTAACAGTCAGCTGGGCGTTTGTTTTTCCTTCTGAACTGCAATGATGAATACCTACTTGGTTTTGCTCATAATAATCTAAATACAGCCTAGGGAACTTCTAAGGTATAGTTTGCATGGAGTCATTACTTTATCCTTCGTTTCTGAACTTGATAGGCCTTCTCCATGCGTGGGGTCATACTATCAGACTAGGTATGCCAGAAAGAGCAGAGCCAGGCACATTCATAGACTCCAGACTGGTTTTCCTAGGCTGGGCAGTTGGTGAGAAAACCCACCCTGAGTTTTTGCTAGCAGAGTTAACCAGCTTGATTTAGTGACTGAGAAAAACAAAACAGCTGGGTGCCGTTTGTAGAGTTTTAGGTTACCCCATCCCTGCCATGTATATTAGGGAAAGAAGAGAACCTACATTTTTCATTTTCACATATTGCTTAGCTGAGCCTTTTCACCAGCTGCCTCTGTCAGAGTTTTACACTTGTAAGACAGTAAATTCTTTGTACCTTATTCTTCAGACTGGATTGTGTAAAGGAGTGTAAGTTACTTTCTGAAAGTGTGTTTTCATTTGTCCAGAGTGATGGGAAGGAAATGCTCATGTGTCTGTGGATCAGGCAATCCAGTTCTGCTGTGTGTTCTCTCAGGTTTATGGCCACCAACGACCTGATGATGGAACTGCAGAAAGATTCAATAAAACTGGATGAAGACAGCGAGAAAAAAGTGGTGAAGATGCTTTTGAAGTTGCTGGAGGACAAAAATGGGGAAGTACAGAACCTCGCTGTCAAGTGGTAAGAGCCTTGGCAGCAGTTCTTATTCTCCCTGGCAGTAACAGAGCTGTCTCAGGCTGCAGAGAGTGTGTGAGAGCGGAGCCCAGCCCTGCAGCACTGGCACCTTGCTGAGAGCTCCCTTTGCAGGGTGTCCCTCATGCTGGGCATGGCAGTCTCTTTCTCTGCTGGTACAACCAGTGAGCATACAGGTCTCCCTGTTGAGGCAGTAGGGGGTTTTGGAAGCAGCTCAGTGTTTATGGTATGAATCTTGCCATATTACAAGTATCATGACTAAGATTTTATTTCTCTGGAGGGAAGCCCAGTTTAAAATTTGGGGCTGTGAATTTTCTCTCCTTTGAAATCCAGTGCTGAATTTCCCAGTGGTCCTGTCTTTGATCGAGATGGTACTGAACACGTACAGCCTTTCAAAAATGGCATTTGAATTTGAGGTCCAAATCCTACTCTTCAAGGGCATTTTCATTAACATTTATATTGCACATGGGTTCTTCCCCTGCACTGAGTCCAAGTGCAGCCTGTGCTGCTGCTTTGCTATTGGCAGTTTCAGTATTTTTTAACCCCGTCTGGAAAAGGCAGAAGGTTCCTTTACTACTGAATCACCTGATAAAGTGATCCCACTGCTGACATGTTCTTTCCTGTCTCTTTCCCCCAGTGTTCATTCTAGAAATGCAATTGAATGGGTCAGTTCACCACAGGGCTCCAGAAAGGTGGGCCACTTAAAGACAACCTTGGGTTCCTGTATTGCTTCCTACTGTGGATCTTATTCACATTCCCTTCATTTATCCATATACTGCTTCTATCCCTCTACTCTCTCTGTGACCTGTGGCCCTTTCTTTTTGATTCCTACTGTCCTGACTTTTCCTGGCCCTTTTCCTATCTCTGCCTCGTTTGGGTTTGTTTATTCTGTTCATTAAAGCAAATGGTTGGGCACCGAACAGAGTACGAATGTCATGGGCTGTTTATCTGGGGTTGCATTAGCAGTTAATGTCCAGTCAGTTATTCCCAGCCAGGTGCAAGGATCTCTAAGCAGGAGAAATGCGATGGTCTGAAGGACACTGGCAGGTGGATTAGGGCCAAGTGTGGATCTGTGCAGCCCACATCAGGATTCAGGAGTAAGTTAGGAAACTACTGGGAGGTCTTGCAGTTGATTTTATCATCTAAAACTATGATCTTATTTCTTCAGAGGAAAGCTGAAATCACACTTCGTCCCCCAAAATACCACAAATTTGAAATCCGTATGAAAACTTGTCCTGTTTCTGTTTCTGTGGGTTTGTTTGCAGTTTAGGTGAGTTCCTGAGGTTCTCTGTGCCACAGTGTCTGCCAGTAAAGCAGGGAGAGCTATCCATTCTTTTCTGCATAATGAGCTGTAAGATTGAACACTACTTGCACAAGGTCTCAGGATTTAGTATTTCTTCTCTAATTCTTGTATTTCAGAGTAGCTACTCAGACTCTAAATGGTTATTATTGTCCTGATTGTAAAGTTTAGAAGTAGTCTTACACAGAACAGGCTGCGTGTGAGTTTGCTTGATGAACTCTGGGTTCAGCATGCTGTCAGGGGTAATAGTGCTGTGCCAGCAGGGAGACAGCTACCTGTGCATAGGTGTTCCATACCCTTTGCATTACTGGACTTGGGGCTGAGCTGCCTTTCAGGAGGAGTGAGCCTGAGCATCCCTTATGATGGTGAAAGCATCCCTCTTTCTCTTTGTTCTGACCAGCTTCTCCTCTCCTCCTGCAGTCTGGGCCCGCTGGTTGGCAAGGTGAAAGAGTATCAGGTGGAAACCATCGTGGATACACTGTGCACAAACATGTTGTCAGACAAGGAGCAGCTGCGGGATATCTCCAGCATTGGACTGAAAACAGTCATCTCTGAGCTGCCACCAACTTCCACAGGTAAAGTGTCTGTCCCTGTTTATCTCACTGAGACAACAGGGAATCACGACCTTTGGGAAACAGAGGAAAAGGGGTAGTTCAGAGCCTGAAAGTTACAGATTCCTTATGCACCTGCTAGAGGAAAACCAGTGAAATAAGGAGAGAGGGTAGGAGCCGAGGCACCAATGTGACTAATGATGGGATGAAATGAAAACTTGAGCTGGTCACCTGCGGGATACTGGAGTTTGAAACGGCATCTGAGTTCTTGGAGAAATCCATTTTTTTTTACAGCAGTCCTACAGCATCCTGTGTATGTCGCGATAGTGCTGTTCTGGCAGGTCCTCATGTCAGCAATGCACTACTGTGTGTGATCTCAGCAGTGGCAGCACTGCACCACCTCCTGTCTGCAGCCCAGCTGAACCAGGTCTCCTGACTGCTCCTGGAGACTTCCATTTCCTCTGTAGCCAGCTCATGTATCTGTTGTTCCTTCATGGTGGCTGGCTGTGGCAGTGCTGCTGGGCTGCTGGATTTTAGGTGGGGAGGAGAAGTAGGATTAGCATGCAGGGGCTTGCTGAAGTCCTCTGCATTTCTGCAAAATGTTCAGCTCTTGTGAGCCATCCTTTCAGAATTCCTTATTTAACATAGATCACATGAACTGCGGCTGGTTTAGGGTAGCAACAGATAAGTCAGCTCCTGAAGGGCTAGGATTGATGCTGTGTGGGTGGGAGGCAGCAAAAGCAGTGTGGGTTTGCTGCAGAATGGAGAGGTTGAACATCTCTGTACGTGCTTTCCTCACCCTGAGCCCCAGTCTATATGGTTGCTGTTGCGGTGGTGCTGCTGGAGCAAAGGGAAGGTTTGAAACAATGGTCACAAAGCAGCATATGCCTGAGGCAGGCTCCTCTTGCAGTGCTGTTCAGCAGGTCATGGTGTTCCTGGGACATTCCACTTCTGCTTTGGCTCTGTTGCATCACGGAGGCTGTTCAGAATGGTGTGGGAAGCAATTGTCCCTTCCTTTTAAACCTTTATGGAATTTGAAGCTGCTTATAATTTGCACTGAACAAACTGGGAAAACCCCACAACAAAACCCACTGTTGGGACAGGCACAGCCCAGCGTGAAGACTAAACTGGTATCTAGATGTCAGTCTGGACTGCAGGAGATGGAGGTTTTAGACTGCAGTTGTAATCTGAACACATTCTTGAACCTGGGTTAAATACTATTTTGAGACAGATTTATCCAGGTCTACCCTTAACTTTCAGCATGGAGCTGAGAAATGGTTTCTGTCAAGACTGCTCTTCCTATGGAGAAAACCTTGGTTTGTTGAAACTGAACATTTTCAAGTTAAAAATGGGAAAAACATGCCAGAACCTTCTCACCCAGCCCTGCTCCCTGTGTTGATGGGCCTGGGAGCTGACTGGGAGACAGCCAAAGTGCTTTAGGGTGAAAGACACTGTCTGAGAAGCTTCGTCCAGATAGTTACTGCATGGTACCACAGGGGGAGTATGTGCAGCATGTATCCACCATCTCAAACAAAACCTGACTGCTGTGCTGGTTAGGTCTCCCAGGGGTGATTTCTCTTCCTAATGTAGAAGGAAGCGAGTGATTCTTAGCAGTAAAAAGACTTGTTTTGAATTGACAGTGGAGAAAAAAATCTCCCTCTTGCAGGCTCCACCATGACAGCAAACGTGTGCAAAAAGATCACAGCCCAGCTGACAGGAGCCATTGGCAAGCAGGAGGATGTGTCCGTGCAGCTGGAGGCCCTTGACATCCTGTCAGATATGCTGAGCAGGTACTAAAGGATTACCTTCTGCAGGGGGCTGTGTTTGCTTTTGATTTCTCTATTTCCGTAATCCTGCTACGAGGACTTAAAGATTTGGATTGGGTGCCACTGGGGAATATCTCAGCAGAGCAGATTCCTTAGCAGGAATGAGGGATGACATGCTGAGCCCTGCTGTGCTTGGGAATGGCAGTAACATTGGTGATGGATCCCACAGAGGCTCAGTTCAAACACATATAGGGAGGGAGAGGTTAAAGCAGGGAAGTTTATTTTAGCCCTCTGATCTGTTTGCACATGCAGTTTTTCTCCTGGCTGCCTCTTTCTCTGGTTACATGAGTCAGAGTGACAGTGTCATCTGTCAACTGCATGCAGGAAATGATTGACAAACCCCCAGGTCATCCAGAAGGACATGGGCAAAATCAAGCTCCTCCATGATGGAGACAAATGACCTTTCCCTGTGTGTAAAACAAGAGCATCAGACCAGGATGCCAAACCTCCCTCCCCACAACAGGCACAGGTTCTTCAGAGCTGAAGCAGTTTTATGGTTTTTTTTTGCTGGCAAAAGGGCTTTTTCTCTGAGGCTTTGACTTTTAACTTCTGCCTCATTTTGTTGATTGCAGACTAGGGGGAACACTCTACTCTTTCCATTCCTCCATCCTGAACTGCCTCCTGCCCCAGCTGACAAGCCCCAGGCTGGCAGTACGGAAAAGGGCCATCATTGCCTTGGGACATCTTGTCTTGACCTGCAGCGGAAGCATCTTCTCAGAGCTCACCGAGCATTTGCTTGCTGAGCTGAAGAGGAATGAGTCTACTTCTACTACGAGGACATACATTCAGTGTGTTGCTGGCATTAGCAGGCAGGCTGGACATCGCATAGGTAGGATGAGTAGCTTGAAAGGATGCTGGGAATCACACATCTGTTGTAGAGCTGCTCCTTTTAGTGGTAAAATAAGTATGCTTACACTGTTGCTAACGTATTACTGGCTTGTGCTTTGTGATTCCTTCTGTGGTTCTGACCTGGCTCTCTGATCTCTGCTTGGAAGGAAGGAGGCACCAGAGTAATCCGCTGGCTGCTCTTCTGTAGTGATTTCATCTCAAGGTCTTGCAGTGCTTCTCTTCCTGAATTAGGTCAGTGGATTCACCACATTTTAAATGAGAGGAGAAACGGAGGGCAACATATTGTATTACGTGTCTAAAGACCTGCCAGAGCTGAGATTAGGTCCTAGATCTCTAATGGCTGCTCTTCCATGACTGAAATACCAGCAGGGGGCTGAAGGCAGGTACCAGGGTTCTTCTGCTGAAAAGCCCTGCAGGACTGGCCGTTGGTGGGCTGCTGGCTCCTTGCCCCAGTGGTGCTGAGGAACGCTCTGCCTAGCACACGAGGGAAGTGGCAGATGTGTGAGCTGTCAGCACTCGTGGGTGAAGGCTGGAATGGTTTTTCACTACTGCTTACTCTCTCTTTCCCAGGAGAACATCTGGAGAAGATAATTCCTCTGATTGTTCAGTACTGTAATGTGGAAGATGACGAGCTAAGAGAGTATTGTTTTCAGGCCTTTGAGTCTTTTGTGAGAAGGTGTGTGCCCTCGAGGAACAGCCATGCACCATGCTGTGCAACAGTGTCCTCCTAGTGAGACTATCCGTATATTCAGCATCCAGGGTGGAGTACCTTTCTGTGTGTGTTCCTGTTGGCAAAAGCAGTTCACAAACGAAATATCTTCTTCACGTGCAGAGTTGGGCTTGAGTTATGAGCTGGTTTGCCTCAGCGTGTGAGGGGGTGTTTCTGAATTGGTTCTGCAGGAATGGGAGTTTTCCTTGTCCCTGGAGGATTCCTCAGCAAGAGGGATCTGCGGGTCTCCTAATTCCTGGGGGACAGGAAGGGGGCTCAGCTCTCCTGTTGAGCTGCAGTTCTCCCATTCTTTGGTCAAACATTTCCTGCTTGACTTGTTAGGGGAGCCCTGCAGAGTGCTGAGGTTTTTGCCCATGGATGGAGGATTCACCCATGTGGTGAAGGCAGTTTATAATTTTTCCTTACAGAAATCATTTCATTCTCCCCAGGGAATGTGCTCTTGCTTTGTGCACAGCAGGAAAGAGCAGCTCCACTTTAATTCATGTTAGCAAAATGTTCATATAGTTTGTGAAGGATTTTGGGATCCTTTTGAAGTTAAATACGTTATTTGGATATTTAAAATAGCTCAATCTTTAATTTATTAACTCTTAGGATTTTCATTTGTCATGACAGGTGCCCAAAGGAAATGGACCCTCACATCCCTAATGTGATGGGGTTATGTTTGAAGTACATCACCTTTGACCCAAACTACAACTATGATAATGAGGAGGAGGAAGAGATGATGGAAACTGAAAATGGGGAGGATGAAGAGCAAGGTGCCTGCTTGTGAGGATGACTGTGCTCTGCAGAACACTGGGTTAACATTTCTCCCTAAAGGGGTACCTTTAATACCTGGTAGTTATAGATGACATTTCATAATGTCTCTGTTTATAGCTGCTAAGAACAAAAGTTAGAACAAGTTCCTTGGAAAAAAGCGTTTTTGTTTGCTTTCATACTAACGGGGTAAAATCCTGGCCTGCTTCCTGGAGAACATGTTGAATGTTCTGCCAGTAACACAGTAAATTGTTACACTGTGTTGTGCCATTCAGGAATTGCTAAGACAAATATTTACATGTTTCTGGCATTAAAATCTGGGAACCTCATTCTCCCTTCACAACAAAAGCCTCAGCTGAAGCAGCCCTCACTGGCTGCAGCATTCAGGTTCATTCTGTGTCAGCTCTTACTTGGAACAGAAGAATCTGCTGCAGGGCAGCCCTGGCTCATATTGGCTGGTAGTGACGCCTGTAGGGACGAGCCATTCTGGACCATTCCATGTTCCCAAATACGTGTGACTTACTGGCATTGGATGTCTGGTCACTGGCAAGGGCAGCTCTGAGGGTCAGGTGATCCTCTAGCTCGTAACGGGTCTCCCATAACAGTGCTCCTTGTTTTCCCTTCTCTCCAGAAAGCGATGACGAGTACAGTGATGACGATGACATCAGCTGGAAGGTCCGCAGGTCTGCAGCCAAGTGCCTGGAGGCCATCGTCAGCAGCAGGCACGACCTCCTGCAGGACTTCTACAAAACCCTTTCCCCGGTCTTGATAAGCAGATTCAAAGAGAGGGAGGAGAATGTCAAAGCTGACATCTTCAGTGCTTACATCTCCTTGCTGAGGCAAACGCTGCCCATCCAGAGCTGGCTGCATGCGGCCGATGCCTCCGGCAAAGATGATGTTCCTCTGAGGATGCTTCGGAACCAGGTGAGTGAGAAGCTGTTGGCTTTCAATCAGAATGAAGAGAAGTAGATGCTGTGCCACCGATGAATAAACCCAGTAGTTAAGCATGAAAAGGTAGCTAGGAAACTCATTGAATAAACTGTAGAAATAGACTGGAGGAAGCCATGGGAAGCTCAGTGAGGTTTGGGTCTGGTCAGCAGGTGCGGGAGGGCATGCAGCCCCGTTCATCACAGGAGAACAGCCAGTGCCTTCCAGGGGAGCTGACTGTGGCCATACACAGTCTGCACATCACTGCTGAGCAGACAATAGTGGAAGCACTTTCTCTGACACACTGCTCTAGTTCAGAACAATGCTGGAGTAATTGCAGTTGGCATAATTCAGCCACACATGCTGATCAGGACTGCCTAGCCCAGGGTCCTTGCTAAGACTGTGCTGTACACATGCCATTTCAGAAGACAAAAGGAACATTGGAAATAACTGTGTAGTTATAGAGTAGCATGACCACAAGAGCAGCTTTTTCTGGCTGATGCTGCCTGTCACTGACTGGTGAGTCCCTGAAGCAGGAGGATTAAAATCCCTTCCAAAATGAAATTACATCATTCATTATAAACTATTAATTTAAACAACTTGCACCTCAGCCCTGTGATTTTGATTTCACTGAATCACTGGCAGGTTTCAATACAGGGATGGGGCTAGATCCTTAAACAGCAGAGAGGGAAGGAATCGCAAAATTCTGAGCTCCTTTAGCAGTGTGGCCTGGTCTGATAATTTTGTTGTGGTTCCTTAAGCGTCTGTGTTAGGGGATAACCTTGGCTTCAGGAAGGGCTGCTTAGTCTGTCGGTAGAACATGGAAAAGAAGAATAGTGTCCCCTCCTGTGTCCTGCCTGGTAATCCAGCCCAGCCAATGCTCAGATGGTGGGGCGTGCTGTTCCATGCTGTGTTCCTGCTTGTCCTCATGCTGTTAGTGCCTCTGGCACAGCTGAACAAGCTGCTCCGTGTCCTGGAAGTGGGGTGACTGATGTGTGTGTTCCTGGATTTCTTTTTTCAAACTGCAGGTCCCCAACATCGTCAAGGCCTTGCACAAGCAGCTCAAAGAAAAGAGCATCAAATCTCGACAGGGTTGTTTCAGCCTCCTGACAGAATTGGCCAATGTGCTTCCTGGTTGCCTGGCAGATCACGTCCCTGCACTCATCCCTGGTAAGCTTGGTGGTCTGGGGGTGAAGGAGCAGGGTTGGCCAATGCTACCACATGCTCCTTGCCTGTGTGTTCCAGTTTGATTCCTGTATACGCTGTTCAGCATCAGGGCATACACATCAAGTTCTGCTTTGTTGATGTGCCAAACAGCTCCCAGATCAATCCTGGCCTCTGCCTACCACTGAATGCCAGGACAGGAACATCAAGTCCATTTCCACAGTCTCCTGAAGAGATGCTTTTAGGAGCGCTAAAACTAGCTGGAGTTATGCTGTTACTGCTGGGGTCAGTAATGAGTGATGTTCTCTTTTACAAAATGCAGTAGCATTTAAAAAACCAATTTGTATTGGTTGCTTATTTAATTTGCAGCACCACATTTTTCCCTGAGCTCTTCTGCCTGTAGACTCATGCAGCATCCCACTGCTGAGAGGCTCCAATACTTAGGTCCTGCCTCTGCTTTTGGAGTGACTGTACAGTACATATAAAAACATTCTCTTGTGCTTATCCCCAGGCCAGATCCATGCACCTCCCTCTTTGGAAAAACCCACTCAAACCAAGTGTCAGGCACGACCTTGGGGGGGGGGGGGCAAGCAGCTTTGTTGTAAGTGCTTCCCATTAAGTCTTCTGGGAAATATGTGCCACAGAAATTGGACTTGGAAGTACCTCCCTTCTGCAGAGGCAGTCCGTCTGTAAGGGGCCACAATTTGTTCTGAACAGTGCTGACAGATGTAAAACTAGATGAACACAGAGCCCCAGCTTCTAGAAGACTTCTGACAGCAGAATAGGGGGAAAATGAAAAGCTCAGGAAGGGGCATTCCCGCTGCCTGGAGTGCCTGTTGTTGAGACTAGGCTTTGCCAGCCTTAGTTTCGTTCCATTCTCTCATACTTCCTTGCACTTGACGAACAGTCCCTTCTCCCCTCGGACCAGGGTGACTTTGCAAATTACCTTTCTAAGAAGTGTTTGTAGCCCCCCAGGACTGCTGCAGAGACCAGTTATGTCTGAACTGCCACGTCCTGGAAAGCAGGAAGTCAGCAAGGAGAGCAGCCCTCTCTCTGGGCATACATTTCTTGGGTGGTGAGAGGAAAGAAAGAAAGAAAACCAATTCCAGTTGTGTCCTTCTTTGGGATGTGGGGGTGTGATAAAACCGCTTGCTGAAATAAGACGCAGTCCTTCTCATCTCTTCTGAGCAGGAATTGTTTTCTCCTTGGCCGATAAATCCAGCTCCTCCAACATGAGGATCGACACACTGTCCTTCCTTCACGTTCTTCTTTGCAACCATCAGCCAGAGGTATTCCATCCTCATATCAAAAGCCTGCTACCTCCTGTTGTGACCTGTATTGGAGACCCCTTTTATAAGATCACTTCCGAAGCCCTGCTGGTTACTCAGCAACTTGTGAAAGTTATCAGGCCGTTGGACAAATCCTGCACTTTCGATGCCAAGCCTTACGTGAAGGACCTTTTTCCTGGTACTCTGAAGCGGCTGAAGGCAGCTGACATCGACCAGGAGGTGAAGGAGCGTGCCATCTCCTGCATGGGACAGATTATTTACAATCTGGGAGACCATTTAAGCACTGATCTCCAGCCAACCTTGAAGGTATTTCTAGAGAGGCTCAAAAATGAAATCACCAGATTGACAACAGTCAAGGCATTAACCTTAATTGCTAGTTCTCCCCTTAAGATAGATTTGAGACCCATCCTAGGAGAAGGTTTCCCCATTCTAGCTTCCTTCTTGAGAAAGAATCAACGTGCCTTGAAACTGAGCACCCTGACTGCCCTAGACATCCTGGTGAAGAACTACAGTGACAGCCTCAAGCCTGCCATGATAGAGTCTGTCCTGACAGAGCTCCCTGCTTTAATCACTGAGAATGACATGCATGTTTCCCAGGTGGCTGTCATGTTCCTTACTACTTTGGCTCAGGTTTATCCCTCCTGCATCTCCAAGATCAGCGGCTCAGTTCTTGCTGAAATCCTGCAGCTCATCCATTCACCTTTGCTTCAGGGAGGGGCTCTGAACGCCATCATAGACTTCTTTCATGCTCTGGTGCTGACGAAGGCGGCCCCCATGGGGTACGCGGAGCTGCTGAAGCAGCTAACTGCGCCTGTTTACTGCTCCGGGGCAGCCGCGGCTCCGACATTACACAAACAGGCCTATTACTCTGTTGCGAAGTGTGTGGCAGCCCTGTCCTCAGCCTGCCCCAAGGAAGCCCCTGCGACAGTGAACCGGTTTATCCAGGATGTAAAGACCCCCAAGTCCAGCTCTTCTGTGAAGGTGCTGGCTTTCCTCTCACTGGCAGAGATGGGGCGCACCACCAACCTCAGTGCTCAGCGGGAGCTCAAAACCGTCATCCTGGAAGCATTCACGTCCAGCAGCGAAGAGGTGAAATCCGCCGCTTCCTACGCGCTGGGGAACGTCAGCGTTGGGAATCTTAAGGAGTATCTTCCCTTCATGCTGAAAGAGATCGGAAGCCAGCCCAAGAGGCAGTACCTCCTGCTGCACTCTCTGAAAGAAGTGATCAGTGCCTCCCCGGCCGACAGCCTCAAACCCTACGTGGAGGATATCTGGGCTCTGCTTTTCAAGCACTGTGAGTGCACAGAGGAAGGGACGCGCAATGTGGTGGCTGAGTGCTTGGGGAAGCTGACTCTGGTGAATCCCTCTGAGCTGCTGCCCCGGCTGAAAAACCAGCTGCCATCAGGTAAGGGCAGGGAGGTGGGAGAGCGGGGAATCCTCCTTGTAAACTGCTGGTGGGTACAGCAGGGAGCAAAGCCTGTCTGCAGAAGAGAGAAGGCAACAAGTGGGGTCTCTTCAGGGGGGTTGGAGAAGCACTGGTTTGCACGGGGGGCAGGAGGGTGTTAGCAGAGGGGCTGCACATGGAGAGTGTGTAGAAGGGTTTAAACAAGGAGGTTGTTAAGACAAATCCTGTTCTCCTGTCTCTCCAATGCGTGTGTGTTGTGACTGAGAGCAGTGTGCTCTACAGAGTCACAGCAGTGATTTCACCTCTTGATCCTTCACTGTTTTTTCTCTCCATCCTCACCGCAGGCTCTCCCCATGCCCGGAGCACAGTGGTGACTGCAGTCAAATTCACAATTGCAGACCAACCTCAGCCCATCGATGCTCTCCTGAAAGGCTGCATAGGTAGGGCAGTGACCTGGGAATGTGAGAGGTTAGGTGTCACTGCAGCCCCTGGGATTTTTCACACCTATGTGAACCTCATCTAATCCAGTTATTTATCTGTGTTTATCTGCTTGTGGGATTAAAAAGCAACACTGTCACATGGGTCCTCGTTGAATGCTCTCATGCCTTGCTCTCAGGCATATTCCATTGGTGACAGAAGTTTTTAGGGAGTGTAAGTTCCTTAAGAAAAAAACCCATACCCCAACTTCCTTGAATGCTAAAGCTTCTGGTTTGATTTCAGGATGAGGCACCTGGAATCATGTGTCATGTTTTTGTGGCCAAAT
Organism: Pezoporus occidentalis; assembly: GCF_034315485.1. Taxonomy (NCBI): domain Eukaryota; kingdom Metazoa; phylum Chordata; class Aves; order Psittaciformes; family Psittacidae; genus Pezoporus; species Pezoporus occidentalis. Next base: position 466,375 of record NW_026912929.1, on the reverse strand, counting down.
GTAGGGAAGTGGTGTCTTTTCCATTCGCCATATCCCAAATGAAGGGAGGGGAAGCACCTCAAATGTCTCTGCAAGGCTGTGCCTCTGCAGCTACTTTACCTGAGCTGTTTTGATAACCAGACTCTTTGGAACACACTGTGATTACTTTTAAACACTTCTCAGTCGCTGCAGCAGGACTGACTGGTGCGGTCTTGTCCCACAGGTGACTTCTTAAAAACCCTCCAGGACCCAGACCTGAATGTTCGACGCGTGGCTTTAGCCTTGTTTAATTCTGCTGCTCACAACAAACCATCCCTGATCCGCGATCTGCTCCCTGCAGTTCTCCCCAGCCTGTACAACGAAACGAAGGTCCGACGGGAGCTCATCCGGGAGGTACGGCCGCAGTCTTCTGGGTGCAGCACAGCAGATGCAGCACGTGAAGCCCAGTGAGGCTTTTGCCCCTCTGCTGCCTGGTGACGGATGGGTTTCTGTCTTGTTAAGGTAGAAATGGGGCCATTCAAGCACACAGTGGATGATGGCCTTGACGTGAGGAAAGCTGCTTTTGAATGCATGTACACGCTGCTGGAAAGCTGCCTCGACCGACTGGATATCTACGAGTACCTGAACCACGTGGAGGATGGACTGAAGGATCACTATGACATTCGGGTAGGTGCTGTGCCCAAGCTGTGTAATTCCTTCTCTAGGGTCTGGGCTTGAACTGAGCTGGTGTGTCACCACAGCATAGAGAGCTCCTGGCATGCCAGTTCCTGTTCTGTGCAATTGCCACAGCCTTCATCTGGGGCTGTCCAGCTCTAGCTTTACCCTGGTGTAGCTGGGTTTATAGGAAACTTAACGAAGTCTAAAGTAAGTTTCTTCTGCCTTAAAACTTGTGATTTGTCACTTGCTTAGTGTGGCAGTGATACTCTGTTAGGAACTAGCACTGTCATTGATGATGGCCCCACAGCTGGATGCATGCTGGGGACCCCAGCCCAAGCAGGCAACTCCAGTGCGCTGGCTGCCAGTGCCTGCATGTCTGATGCACCCAAAGCTCTCAATAACCCCCCCTTGCACAAATGCACAGGGACTCAACAGCCCTGTGGGTGCCACACGTTGCTGTGGGGAGAGCAACCATGCAGCCCCAGCAGTGGATCCTCACTGCAGGCCTGGGGCTGGTGGGTGCAGCCAAGTAATGCAGTTTTCTTTCCTCCTGGTGTAGATGCTGACTTTCATCATGCTGACTCGGCTGTCCACGCTCTGCCCCAGCGCCGTGCTGCAGCGGCTTGAGAGGCTGGTTGAGCCACTCCGGGCAACCTGCTCCACAAAGGTGAGACCAAGGAGTGGGATGCACTGGGGCGGGTTTTGCATGAGCCTCTGCTGCTGGCTGCCTGTCCCTGCTGCTGAGGAGCCGTTCCCCACACTCCTCTGGAGGGACAGTGCTCGGCTTGGCTCTGTCTCTGCTGTGTGTCCTCTTCCTCCTGCCTGCACCACCTTTTCTAAATGATAACAGCGCTTTGGATTTGTAGGTTAAAGCTGGTTCTGTGAAGCAGGAGTTTGAGAAGCAGGACGAACTGAAGCGATCCGCCATGAGAGCCGTGGCTGCTCTCCTGACCATCCCTGAAGTAGAGAAAAGCCCAGTGATGGCTGAGTTTTCATCTCAGATCAGATCCAGTCCTGAAATGGCGTCGCTCTTTGAGAGCATTCAGAAGGATTCTGCCTCCCTCTCCACCTCAGAGTCAATGGACATGAGCTAAGGTCTGCCCATTTACTTCACCAGCTTCCTGCCCTTGCTGTGCACTAACCCAACAGATACCCTGATGGGATGAGGACGTTGAGGACAAGGAACACCACAGAGCTGGGCTCTGCTGCAGCAGCCACTTGTAAGTCACTGGGCACTGACAGGAGAAAAAGTCAGGTCCCAGCAGCACCAGACACCTTGCTGACTGCAGGGAGACACACGAGAGGAGGGAACTGAACCATCCTTACACAGGGGAGGGCTGAGGAGAGGAATATCCTTGTGTTTTTAATGGGTGTACAAAGTAATTGAAATTGAGCGTGGTTCTGTGGGAAATGGAAACTTCCTGAAATATTTCCTTACTGCAGGACAAAGTTTTAAATGGGATTTTTTTAACCACTGCACATGCACTTTCTACCCCAAAATGCCTGAAGAATGTATTTGTATTGTTTCACTAGACAACATGGCTGAGAACCAGCAGTCATGTCTGTAATTAGCAATGAGCATCACAGTCACAGGCCCTGCTTCAATGGGAGACCTGCAGGAGCCACGCTGCAGGGGCTGCATGGGGTTACCTGCCCAGCCTCAGCTCCACCATGGCACCAGCAGCTCGTGTTCCTGCACATTTGGCTGCAAATACCTCAACCAGCACTCTCTGGAGCAACAGTATGGGTTACAGTAAAAACCCTGTGCTAGGACTGACTCTGCATTTAACACTGCCTTGTCTTTCCCGCTTGAGCAGCTCAGTGTTTGTGTTGTGACCAGCCACAAAGGTGCAGATCTGTGCTGACTCTGGGCCACGAACAGCAGCAGGAGAGCTGGTGCTCAGTACTTAAGTGTCACAGAAGAGGGGTGACAACAGCCAGAGGTGTAAGCTCATGAGCAGCCCCACTATCCCTGTCGCTTGAATTGTGTGGCTGTTGTAGTCAGGCCCCACATTGCACAGAGGAACTAAGTAGCCTTAAAAGACAGGGTGTGGAAAGGCCACCATGACACAGTGCCTGTGGCCCTGGAGCTGCAGTGACCTTTAATTTCTCTGCTTATGACAGAGTGGTTGGTGTGAAGAATATTTATAGTGTGTGTGAAAGAACACCCATTGTTTGAGTGGTATAAAAAATAAACCTGTGCTTGCGGAGCTGTGTGTCCTCCAGAACTCACCATTAGCTGCCACACCAACACACACGAGCCAGTGGTACAGCAGAGCCACCCGCTGCCCCCAGCCCCAGCCCTTCCCTCCAGCCATTCGCAACACCCACCCCAGTCTGTTTTACACTTTATTAAATACACCTCGGAGGCAGAGGCTGCTCTACTCGTTCTCCTCACTGCGCAGCCTGGCGTTGGGGTTGGTGATCTTAATGGCGAGCTGGGCCGCCCTCTCCACGATTATCTTCCGGTTCTTGGAAGACACGTTGTGAGCGATCTCTGCGCAGTATGACCTGTTGGGAACACACAGTGCATCAGGCTCGGCTCCCACAGCAGCCAAGGCAAAGCAAAGTGCTTCAGAGCCATCCCGCTGGCAGCACTGGGATGCAGCAGTGCACAGTAGTGTCACAACACAATAGGGGAGCTGAACGATGCAAGTCTCCCTATCACCAAGACCAACCATCCCAGCCTGAGGCAGGAGCTCAGCACAGCGAGACCCCTCTGCTCTTCCTCTTGTGAGCAAAGAGCTGGTAAGAGGCAGTGTTTAAGCATTAATTATTACTCTTATTATTTCATTCTGAAAGTGCTACATGTGGACTCAGGCCTGTGCCTGAAGAGGCACATGAAAGCCAGCGCTCTCCAATCGCTGCTTTATCACTAGTGCACGTATTGAGCTGTTTGCCACTCTGTGACACTGTGCTTCACCTAGAAAGGCTGCACAGATGAGCCCTGAGGTCCCTTCCAACCTGGGATTCTGTGACCAAAGGAGGAGTTCATCAAACAGGACCCCACGGGTGCACTGCTGGGGAAACCAAGACAACCTTCATGCTCCTGAAGGCAACAGCTTCCTTGTGTCCGCCTCCCCTGACTGCGCTGCCTTTCCTCCGCAGACTTACTTGTTGCTCATCATGAGCACCTCCAGCTCCTTGACGTTGTGGACCAGGAACTTCCTGAAGCCCGTGGGCAGCATGTGCTTGGTCTTCTTGTTGCTCCCATAACCAATGTTGGGCATCAGGATCTGGCCCTTGAAGCGCCGGCGAACTCTGTTATCAATGCCCCTCGGTTTGCGCCAGTTGCGCTGGAGAAATGCAGAAAACATTTACTGCAGGGAGCAGTTCTGACAGCAGCGTGAAGGCAACGGCCTCCAGGTGACAGCTGCAGGCACTACCCACTGTGCCAGGCCGTGACAGCACAGCCCTGCACCTTTCATGCCTTAATTCACCACCAACCCCGAGGCAGCTGTGCCCAGCTGTCCCCGAATTCACACCCCCATGAACTTCCCCAGTAAGGTTTTACCTTGATCTTGACATAGCGATCAGACTGATGCCGGATGAACTTCTTGGTTCTCTTCTTGACGATCTTAGGTTTCACGAGAGGCCTGAGGGCAGGCATGGTGCCTAAGGCAAACGGGACTGGTGTGAGCAGGGCGGCCTGGCATGGAGGTGATGCAGTGCCCGCCTGCAGCGCGTGTCGCAGACTGCCTTCCACTCGCGGGCCACTAAGAAGGCTAGCGAGGGAATGGGTGTTCGCCTGCAGTGCCTCTGCCTCCCGCCTCCGAAGCTGGCAGAGCACTGAGAGCTCTCCAGATGCGATCCTGGGAGGTTGCCCGCGGCCGCGTTCACGTCCCCCTCCCGCCCCGAGCACTCAGGAGCCCTCCCCACCCCGAGCAGGCGGTGCTGCTTCAGCTATCCCTCGGCAGAGCGGCGGGGGAGCCTGAGCGCCAAACCCGAGGGGGCTGCGCCGTCTGACGGGAACGGGCCGGCGCTCGCCGCGCTGCCGCTGAACGTGGCGGGTTTGGCGCACACGCTCCGGCGCCGCTTTACCGAGGGAGCGCCGCGGCCAAGCCCGGGCCGGGCCCGAACTCCCACACCGCGACCTCGGTCAGGCCCCAGCCCACGCCGCGGCGGAGTCCCCGTTACCCGGCCGCCGCCTCGCCGAGACCCCACGGAGGTCCCGGCCCTAGGGGTCCGCACCGCGGGGAAGGCGGAAGGGAGGGGAACGGACCCGCGGGGGCGGCGGATGGCGGCGGATGGGAACTCACCGGGAGCGCGATGGCGCCTTCCGCGGCAGGCCCCGCCGAGAGAGGGAGGCGGGGCCGCGCGCAGGGGCTGATGGGATATGCGGAAGGTCCTGCCAGGCTCACGCGGCGGAGCAGAGCGGGCACCGAACCGACCCCGGGCCGCCGGCGGAGGGTGGCACCGGGCGTGCTCTGTCCGGCGGGGCCGTCCCGGTACCAGCGGATCGGTGCTGGCCCGCGCCCGGTACCGTGCGCTCGGGACGGAGCTACGAGGACCTGCCCGAGCACACACAGCTTCCGCCAATCCCGCCGGGCGCGGGAGCTCCCCCTGGCGGAGCGGCTGCTCAATCCCGGAGCGTGGGAGCGGATCTCGGCGTGGGACCGGAGGCCCCCGGGGTCGCACGCCCGAAAGGCGGCGGCGCTGCCGCACATCACTTTCTCCTCATCCCCCTTCCCCTCCGCACCCGCCCCTGAGCACCTCTGCCATCGCCAGCCTCCACTTGCGCAGCGGGACCAGAGCTGTACCCCCCTCTCCCAGCCAGGGCTGGGCACTTGCTGGCAGTGAGCGCCGGGAAGGCACCGTGCACCGGGGCTGCGGCTGGGCCCAGGAGGCACCGCGAACAGGCACTACAAAAACTGGGATACGTTTATTAAAAGCCAGGGATCTGAAACATGACATCACAACAATGACCCGAGCCGGGTGCAACACACAGATAAATACTTAATGTAAGAACTTGGTCAGAGTAACCCCTGCGCAGAGCATGTAAGGCTGCGAAGACCAGGAGGCGGTAGCTGTGCCTTCCTGGTGCCTTTCCTTCCCAGTGCCTCAGCCTATGCTCAGTCTGTCCCGGTTCTCCCAGAGCCATGTGTGGTACACGTTTAACTTGTGGTCCTGTGGCTGTACCTAAAACACAATGAAAATGCTCAGCATTCAATAAAAGACCTTCTCTTGAAAAACCTCATTGCTCTGGTGGATTTCCCCTCCCTTGGGACCCCTCCGTGTCTCACAGAGCCATGTGCTATGTGGCCATGCCAACCAAGGAATACAGCACTTGGTCAGCCCTGAAACCACCCACCCCATGTGAACTGGGAGCAGGGTCCCACACTGGAGAGCAAACCGGCCTCTCGCAGACATCTGCCATAAGAGGACCCCAGCACGGCAGAGACCACCAGTGCTGATCACAGAGGGATGCCAGGATCAGGCTGGCAGGAAGCATAAGGAACCTGGTTCATAACTGGAGCAGGGAAGAGACCCACACAGCGAGAGTGGAAAATAACAGGAAAAAAAAATGAAGGTGACAAGATTTTAAAGGTTCAGACTTGTAAAAGGGACATTCTGTGAACTCGACCTACTGAAGGTATGGAAATCACCATCTCTTTTAATCCAGTGGAGCCATCAGTACAATCAGAGGCAAAGGACAGAGCATGGAGCCAGCAGCGCGGCCGCACACCCACCTCCTTCCACTCGTTGACACAGAAGATCCTGTAAGAGTCATTCCCATACTTGCCAATGCCGTGCAGCTCGATAGGGTACTTCCACTGCTTGCTCAGGTACTCATCTGCAACACACAGGTACAGGCTCCACTGCCTGCAGGCAGCTGCCAAAGCAGCTCTGGACAAAATCCTCATTCTGTGCTACTGTTACTCGGCTCCATTTTGGAACATTTTAGATGGAAAACACAAGTTTTGTCTCTCTCCTGGTGACAGTAGGTGATGAATCCCTACAGGGCACAGCTAAAACACCTCTTAAACGAATCACCATGGGGGAGCTTTAATTACATCTCTCTCCTCAGAACCCATGGAGGAATAGTTTTATTCTAAGTACAGAAAATATCAGAATCATAGCAGAATTCCTACTGGAACGGCCTTCTGGATGTCACCTGATGCAACACAGAGCAGAGCCACTTGCAGAACACAAAGTCACTCTTGCAGGTGTTCACATCTTTTTGTGCTCAAGGTCTCTATGTATGTTATTTCATTCTCACAGTTGAGACAGCAGGAGCAGCAGCGCTGCATATGTAAGACCAATGCTGCAAAAACCAAACCACCACCAATATTTGCCCAAGACAAGGGAAAATCAGAGAGCACTGTCTGAAAGAGCTGTTTGCCTCACTCGTGTAATTTAGATCATTCCACTGGCAAACCTGGGAAATCCTACCTGAGAACTTGATGATCGTTTTTGCTCTGAGCTCATAGAGGCCAAGAGGTTTGAGCAGCTCTGACATCTCTTTCCAGTCTGCATTCCTGGTTATTTCAGGAGAAGGATATTTCTTAAGGAACTCCCAGAGCACAGGAATTGCCATTTTACCTAGCGAGAGAAACCACCATGAGCAGAAGGCTGTGCAGGTCATTCTCTTTATTCATCATCTGTGTATGCTTTCTGAAGTGAGTTTCTTCAGAGGCAAGAGCTATGATTGACAGATTACTGCTTTTTACACTGACACAAGTTAAAACACATTTATTCTTTCATTAATGCTATTAAAAATGGCAGCTGTTCTGACCCTGTAACACCTCCCGACCATTTATACAACATCAAATTGTATTAGTCTATTTACCTGAAGTTTTATTGAGAAATATGGTTGCAATGAGAAGTTTCCACGGATCGTGGAAAAGTGTTTCTTGGATCAGATTAAAAGGAGAACGTGGAGGAGTCCATTTTCTGAGGGCCTTCCTTCTAGGTGCGCTGGGAGCTGTACATAGAAACAACACAGGATGATTTATTGGATAGTAAAGGATGGGGTTACCTACTTAAATGAAAATAATAAACCCCAATGAAGCCCTTTTGAAGCAGATTCATCTTTGGGGGGGCACAATATGCAGATGGAGGTGTTTGACACCAGCCTTCAGAGCTGTTTGCAAGACACAAACCACTGAAGTGTAAAACAGGACAAGATCAGTTGTGCTGAACTGAGCTCTCTGATGCCACCTGAGCACAGCCAGCCTAAACCTGAAGAAATTCCCCATAGCATCATCTGATCTTGAGCTATCCTATCCCTCCCCCCCATAAGAAATATTATAAGAGTATACCTTCTTTACTGTATTTACTTGAAAAATACGGACTTGTTTTCCTCCTATCCACTTGTGTCCGTGGGATAGAGTCTTCTGTAAAGAGATAATACCTCAGCATTAAAAGGGGACAAAGAACCCAAGCATTTTGCTGTCCTGCCTCATGCACCATTTCCACTTTATGTTGTGATGCAAAGACAAGGATTTCTTCTAGGTGTCCAGAACATAAATATGCTTTAGATTCGCTCCAGTACTGCTCTGCATTTCATGTCTCTGAAAAGTCTTCACAAGAGAAGACTTACTTTGCTGCAGTCTGAAGAAACAGGCTCAAACTACAGCTGAGGTATTAAATGTTGCCCACACACTCCAGCACACAAAACAAGCCAGAAAGAGCCTTTTCTAAGAACCAAACAGACCAACTGCGCAATGACATTAGAGGTGGTGCAATGAAGGTAATGAATGCTATTGTATTATATGGCTAAAGAGATCAACAGAGTAAGTTCCAGTTGGAAATAAATCTGCATTAAGTCAAATGCTGTTGGATAAAGAAATGAGACAGATTCAGATGCTGAAGCAGCCTGACCTGGAACAGAAAATTGCTTGTACGGGTAAACCCCTGGCAGAATGTTAGGCCCATGTTCTGCTCAATCCACACACGTACCTGGCAGCACTTTAACGGCTGTGAAGCTGCTCTTGTCACACAGCTGCAAGGCATCAGCAGCCCTTTCAGTCTCAGGTTTAGACTCCTGGTTACCCGGATTCTCTCCACCTGTCTCTTTCCCCACTCCCAACCCGCTGGGTTTCTCCTCACACTGTGCACATGTGTCTTTAGATGCTGCCTCTGCAGGTTCCTCCTCTGTCAGGCCCTGCAACCCCCTCTGCAAGCAAGCTGGCACCGCACTCAGCTGCGAGGCCGACCGTGGCCACAGCCGAGCTGTGCCTGCACCCGCAGGGTCTGCCCCCTGCTCCTCCACACCCCACCTGCCCGCCCCACTCGTGTCTATCTGTCTACAGAGCCTCTTGCTCTGTACGCAGCCCGTTTCTTGCTTATTCCCCGCTCTTCTCTGCCTTTTGTTCTGGGTGCTGTTGCGATCCCTCTCTTCTGAGCTCTTCACAGCTTTCCTGTTCTGGACACGTTTTAAATCTGCCCCCTTCTTTTTGGTTTTCAAACACTCCTCTGGGTTCATGCCTTTCCCGATTAACTCTTGGCTTTCCAAAGCGCATGGAGCGTCAACCAGGTGCTCATTCCCAGCCTGAACACTTTGAATTCCATCCTCTGCACCATTTTGCAGGCCTTGCACTTGACTGTGAGGATCCTCATTCTCCGAATCACTTCTCGTGGCTTTTGTGCTGTAGCTTTTCACCCTCAGACATCTCCTCCTCCCATTAGAGGCTGTAAAATCAAAATCTTCCACTTTCAGCGATGTCTCCCCAGTTTTCCGAAAGTACTCCGCAAGGGCCCTTTTGGATCGCAGCTTACTTCCGTCAGGGCTGTGGCAGGAGAGAAAAGGGAATGAAGGACACCCCCCTTCACCCCTGGCTCTCACTTCGCACCTACTGCAGCATCTCAGCAATCCAAACAAAGGGCAGAGGCAGCTGAGCGCTGGCGCCTGGACCGGAGCAGCTCCACAGCGGCTTCATCAACAAACCCGCCCCGCGCTGTGCACTTCCTCCCGGGACCCCCGCACGCACTCACACACCCGCGAGCCCCGCCCGTGCTACCGGGAGGGGCCGGCGGGGTTTGCCCCGGGACCGGCCTCACCTGATGAAGCACACGTCGGTCCGCCCCGCCGTCCTGCCCGCCTGCCTGCGCCTCGTCACCCGCTGCCAGCCGACGGGCACGGCGCTGGACACGGCCGCCGCCGGTTGCTCCGCAAGCTCCATCTCCGCCGCCTCGCCAGTGCCCCCGCCGCTGGCACTAGGGCCGGGACGCTCCGCCGCTGCTGCGTCTCGGCTACTGCCCGGGAGGCTGCACGGGGGAGCAGAGCACAGATCGATCCCTGCCCGAGCGCGACGGCTCTGGGAAGCGGCGAATTTAGCCCCGTTTCCCGCACGGCCCCGGGCCCATCGCGCCCCACGGCGTCACCCGCCGCCGCCTCCCCCGTCCCGCTGGGGGGCGCTGCGGTTCTTTCCCGCCCCGCTCTGCCGCCACCCCTCCGCAGCTGCCGCCGCTCCCGCGTCCTGCTCTGCGCATGCGCGTCCTGGCTCCGTTGGCGAGCGCCCCCTGCCGCTGCGGCGGGTCCCCAGGCGCATGAGCGTTGCCCGTGGCGCCGGCGGGGAGGGTGTAAACAAGGACCGCTGAGGAGGGGCGGCCCGGCCCGGCCCGGTTCGGCCCGGTTCGGTTCGGTTCGGCCCGGGCGATGCGGGCCGCGCTCACCTGGCGCGACAAGGCCGAGCACTGGTGAGCGGCCCTGGAGGGCCGGCCTGTGAGAAGTCGCGTCCCGGTGGGGCTGTGGGCCGGGAGCAGGCTGGGCCGCGGCCGGGCCATCGGGGGAGCGGTGCCGGGCATGGCCGGCGGCACTTACCCGGCTGGGTGTGCGGCGGAGTCCGCGGCTTGGGGCTGTTGGTTGAGGCCGCGCTGGGCTCGGCGGTACCGGCCGCTGCTCTGCCCCGCTCCTACCGCGCGGGCGACGGGAGGCTTGGCCTGAGCGTCCTCCTGCAGGCAGCGGTTCTCCTCCCGTGCAGGCCCCCGCGGCAGCAGCGCTGCGCTCCTACTGCTCGATACCGGAGCTCAGTAACGCTGCCCCTTTTCGAGGTGGTTTTTGCCGTTCTCAGCTCCCGTTCAGCCGCAGGGCAGCAGCCGCGCCCGTGCGTATGAGAGTCTGCCCCGGGGCCGGGAGGCGGGCAGTGCTTGGGCTCCTCGGGGCACGGGGAGACCATCCGGAGCTCTTTTCTTAGGCTCCGCTGGCCTCTGGAGTACGCAGTTACCGGTGTTTGTTGTGCGGCATCTTTGACTTGAAAGAAAATCTATTTTCTGTCCACTAACAGGGAGTTTTTCTGGGGGGGATTTGTTTCTTCTTTTTCCTTTAGTATTTATGACCTTGCATTCAAACCAGATGGGACTCAGTTGATAATTGCTGCTGGAAATAGACTGCTGGTAGGGAAACTTTTTCCTCTTACATTTATAGTTGTATGCATATGATTCTTTTACATGTACTTACGAACCTATCAAAAATCCTCTTATCTCTACTAGTCCAGCCTCCTATCTGCATACATATTAGTGCAGGCTAACTGTAAAGCTTTTCAATGTTTCTTACCAAGTTTTAAGCTCTATTTCCAAAAGTAATGGGATTTAAGTTACTTTCCTCATCTCATCCGCTCGCACCTCACCAGGTCGTTTGGAGTCCATTAACTCACTTGTAGCACAGTGGCGTGGCTTGCAAACACTGCATTGTTACAAGTTTCATGCAAAGCTGTGAAAAGAAACTCGAATTGGTGCCCTGGCTTTGTGAGAAGCTTCAGCTGGAGCTTTTTTTGTGCTTCCCCGGTTCTGCCTGCCTGTGGCTGACTCGTCAGGAGGAGCAGCTCGGGGCTGTGCTGCTCATGGGCCCTCAAAGCTTTCAGGTGGGGTGGGGGAGGCACGACATAGAAATGTAGTGAGGAGCACAGGGCAGCGGGCTGCAGTTCACAGTGCTCATGGAACAGGGCATTGAGTTAGGGTCCTTTCCACTAATTTATTACATTTAAGCATCTAATGAAGAGAAAGAAGGAAGGACTAAAGCACGCAGGGCAAATTAGGTGTTTGGAATCTTCTGTGCATGTAGTTTTCTAACACTGAGTTTTCTCACACTGAGTTTTCTCATTCTGAGAAGTATTGCATTAAGGAAAGCTTCTGCACTTTAAGCCATTTTGTCTTGCATGGACTATATACTGTGTAAAAAAGAACACAAAAGAAGGTGTATAACCCTTTTGGCCTTCAGTAATTTTATCTTAGCCCTCGCTGAGATATTTTTTTATGCATGTCTTTTTGTTTGAATGTTTGGCTTTGTTTGTTGTTTTTTTTTTTCCCATGTTTAAACAGGTATATGATACTTCTGATGGAACCTTAATCCAGCCTTTGAAAGGACATAAGGACACTGTGTACTGTGTGGCTTATGCCAAAGATGGTAAATACCACTTTGGGGGCTTTGCTAGTCTGGTTTGTACAGTGCATGTCTGTAGTGCCAGTTGCTAGACAGAGAAACCAGGGTTGTTTCACTAACTCATCTGAACACACGTGAGTGTTGGTGGTTTGTAACGGAGAGTTTGATCTGCAGAAGTACCCTACTGTTACATGTGAGGCTACCTGTTAATCCAAGAACTGCAGCCCCCACTTTCTTCCCCCTTGTACTTCAGTGGTGGTGAAGTTAATATTTGTGGGTAACGTGAGGAGAAGCCTTGTCCCAGAGATCCTCTCTCTAGCACCCCACCTGTCTCTGGTTTTTATTTTTATTCCCATAGTTTCTCTGTCCCAAGGCTTTCCCTTCTGATCCCCCACATGCTACCACACTTACTACAGGCCTTATTCTGCTTCCAGTTCTCATTCTGTGGGGGCTTACTGTGTGGATTCAGAGGACTTCCTCTCAGATCCTGCTGGTTAAGCTTTTGGGGGTACCTGTGGAAATGGACTGGTTTTCCCTTGACCCTGTTAACATAAATGCACACCCTGTGACTGACAGCATTGGAAAGTCTGGCTGCTTCCTTGCCTGGCTGGGCTTTAGCACGGCCTGCTCTATGGGAGCAGCAAAGTCAAGTCACCCAAGTTCCATGTAGCTGGAGGAGTGCTGTCACATCAAGACACTTGCAGTGTTAGGCCCTTTATTACATGAGCCTTGTCAAGTTCAAGAACTTCTTGCTCTCTCTTTGATTGAATGTTTGGAGTGAAAGTGATTCTTGTATGCGTGGGATTTAAATGATATCTAATTCCTAGGCAAACGCTTCGCATCTGGCTCTGCTGATAAAAGTGTGATAATTTGGACTTCAAAGTTAGAAGGAATTCTGAAATACACGTAAGTGATGCCTTCCAATTCTGTGCCTCTCAAAAGCAGACTTTGATTATGCTCTTCTGCTGTCAAAGAGTGTGTGCTGTTAGATCTGGAGGAAGGTTGGCTAAGGTCAGAGAAAATGCCAGGGGGTAATAGGAAAGGGAGGAGGAAGAGAACAGTCAAAGTATCTGAACGAGGCAGGAAAGCAATTAAAGGCTTAAAAGAGGGTGAGAAGTTTGGATAAGACTCTGGATTTAGAGGGCTGGCAGAGAACTGGGGAAACTCTCTACAGATCAGAATAAAATTAAACAGAAAGTGACTCTTCTTGTAAAACAAACAAGATTAATATAAAGCTGGTTCAAAGAGCAAATTAAACATCAGGTTTGGAGCTTTTGGTGTATTCCATCTTCTGGCTTTGTTTTTACATCACCCCTCTTAAACGACATCTTCAAATTCTGTTTCTGAATGTGTGTGTGCATTGCTAGTTGTATGCACAAGCCAGTGGACTACTGGGAACATATGCAGGCGTATTTGGTTTAGAATTTGGATATAACCTTTAATCATGTTTCACAAACCACTATCTCTGTACATTTTTAGCTGATCTTGATGAAATACAGTGAATCCTGCCACTTAGAGACAATTTTTGTAAGGTTTATTACTGATCTAGTTTACAGTAATAGCAGATTAATTTGATGTAATATAAACTGATCAAATTATTTCTAGCATCTGGTGAACCTTTCAGCTATCTTGCTGAAAGTCATCAAAGGGGGCATTTAAGAATGATTTATTGAAATATGATTGTAACTTCATTCTAGGCATAATGACTCTATTCAGTGCGTTTCATACAATCCTCTTACTCATCAGCTGGCATCCTGTTCTTCCAGTGATTTTGGTATGTCTTCTTCCTCCAACTTTTCCATTAAGCCAATAAATTCTATTAAAGTTGTATAGCAAAGCTACCTACAGATGGGTACAGTTCTTTATATCCAGAAGAGATGAGGTACAAAATAGATTACCTGAAGTAATATTAGATAGTTATTTAAATCACTTAAACTCCTTTGGAAAGGGCTATGTAGTGAGGAGCCATGGTATAAAATGTACTACTTTGATACTATGATTTTTTGTAGAGACACTCACTGTATTGTTTAAATGGATTTTTTTTTCCCTGATAAATACCATGTATTTAAATGTCCTAGCAGTGGGTGAGACTTTAGTCCCTGGGAAGTTCCAGCTGAGTTTTATGACAATGTTAGTTTTCAGTCTGAACACATTTGTCATTTACTTTGGCTTTTTGTTTGCTTTAATCAAGGCTTGTGGTCTCCTGAGCAGAAATCAGTCTCTAAACATAAGACCAGCAGTAAGGTTACTTGCTGTAGGTAAGTTTTAAGGATTACCTGGGTCATTTAAGTCAGTTTCAATGCAAACCATTCAAGTTAATGTGCAAGCGTAAAGGAAAAAAATGTTCAAGTGAGACAATTCAGTGTATGCAGAGCCAGTGTCCAGCAGTGTGATAGTTCAGTGTATGCAGAGCCAGTGCCCAGCAGTGTGCCAGGCTCTGCTGCCTGGCTGCTCAGTACCATCATGTGTTGCTGCTTTGCCATTCACAGCAGTGAAATACCTGGGCAGTGTTTATAAGACTCCAGTAGGAATATGATTAATGTTTATCAGAGATGATTTGTTCTTTCTGGTGTAGTTTTCACAGAGACCGACTGGCCCCTCTCCTCTCCCTGCACCCTTTCTGTTTTCATAGCAAAGGGGTTTGGTTTTTAATTTGGTTTTTATTTGGTGCTCTTTATAACTGAATTCTTCTGAAAGTATCAGAGAGGTGTTCTGGTCTGGAGCAGGTGCCTTCTCTCTGCCTCTGTTAGTCACCTTGTGAAATAGCAGTAATGTGAAGTTAGAGGAAAAATAATGATACTTTTGGCTTATGGAGCCATTCATCCCCTGTGTTCTATTTTCAGCAGAAGGAGATATTAATGATTATGGGGAAACTGAAGCGAGGGTTCATTAGTTTGTATAAAGTCGTCCATCTGACTGCAGTGGAGACAAGAACAGAGCTCAGATCTCCTCTGTCCTGCACTGTGCGGTTTTATCTGATCAGTGTTCTAAACATGGCTTTTAAAGCAGTCTGGTCTACTGCCAGCACTGTCATTCCCCAAAATGTGTCTGTTACTTAGCACATGTTAGAAGTATTGAAAGCAGATGATAGATTTAATTTTTTCTTTTTTTATTTCTACATATATTTTAATTCTATGTATATTATAAAATGTTCTTGCTGTAGTGCATGCTGTTGCCATAAATGTGGATTTAGATGCATAAACAAACTGTGGGTTTACTGGCTACCTCCCAGAACTCCCTCTTAGAAGTGTATTTCAGTCCTCCCTATTTGAGTATGTTGTGCATCCTACCTTCCTGCTGCTTGTTTATAGTAGTTTGCTCTTCAGTAAATGTGTGTTTTACCAGCTGGACAAATGATGGCCAGTACCTCGCTCTGGGGATGTTCAATGGCGTTGTCAGCATACGGAATAAGAATGGTGAAGAGAAAGTTAAAATAGAGCGTGCAGGGGGTGCTTCATCTCCAATATGGTCAATTTGTTGGAATCCATCCAGGTAAATCATTTCATCCTTGCTTTTTCATGCTGAATAGGTAATCCCTGTCTTATTGATTGCAAAAAGGCTTGACTTTTATCCCTGCTGAAACAGATTAATGCCATGTAGGTTGCCTTTTTTTAAGTGATTGTGTATTGGGGTTTTGGCTTTGCTGCCAGTCTTCAATTGCATGGAGAAAGTGAGAACAAGTTCTGTTTAAATCATAGAATCATTTAGGTTGGAAGAGACCAAGCATTAACTCAGCACTGGCAATTCCACCACTAAACCAAATCCCCAGGTGCCACATCTACACATCTTTTAAATGACTCCAGGGACAGTGACTCCACCACTGCCCTGGGCAGCCTGTTCCAATTCTTACCAACCCTTCTGGCCAAGAAATTATTACCACCTCCTTTCTTCTTAGGCAAGAAGCTGTGGAGAAGGTACCTCATGATTTACTCCAAGCTGAACAGATCATGTCAGAGTCCTGAAGTTCACAAGTTTGAGACCTGGAGCCTTTCCTTGCTCTGCTGTTGGTTCCACAGGAACAATTTTGGTTATTTTTGTTTCCCTGCCTTACACTGGCAGCAGTAGCTGACTCTTGCTCAGCTGCACTGACTGGTGTTATGGTGGCTTTGTACTACAGTAGCTGAGATCCGTATCCAGGCCTGGGTGCTTCACCTGTGTGAGGGACCATAATTAGCTTCACTGTACCAGGGCTTGTGCCCTGTGTGTGCAGTTGTGCCTCAAGCCTTGCAGTTGTTCTGTGAAGGAGGCTGAGTGTTCTTTCATGTCCCCAGGCTGTCTCCATCAGTTTTAAATGGCAGGATGTATCTGCTGTCCTTTCAGGTTTTGGGTTGTTTTAAAGAGTAATATGAAGTAAATCCTGTTATTCTATTACTTGGTTCTGTTGCTCCAAGACATTTGTTAGTAAATCACTGTAGAATAACTACATATTTCTCTTTTGTTCGTTAGAGAAGAACGCAATGATATTTTAGCTGTGGCAGACTGGGGCCAGAAACTTTCCTTTTACCAGCTCAGTGGCAAACAGGTATGTTTCATTAAGTGCATTCAAGAGGGGCAGGGTTTTTCTGATTCTGTTTTGTGTTCCACATTCAAAGTGCTTGATTAGCTCCAGCAAATGTTTTCTGTTTTCCCAGCCTTTTAGGAGTCTGCTTTTTCTAACCATCTTTTCCTTCAGCTCTTGTTTCTTCCATGGCAGCTCAGCTGCTCTTACAATTCCTGTGTCAAAGCCCTTGCAACTTTGCTGACTTTTGTGATACATTTTACTGGTCTGGAGAGGGCATTTTTGTATTTTTTTCAACTGATTAAAGTGGGTTTTGTGAGGTGCTTGTGTTCTGAGTAGACTGGCTGGGGATTGGGGAGATTCTTGGATGTATTTTAGAACTGCCTTTGGGAATCTTAATACAGCCAGTGGTGTTCTGTGGATAGCCAGAGATGAGAAGACAGGTAGCAGTGACAGGAGTTGTTGCCCTTGGGAAAATAAGAAATGATCCTTTTGTTAATGCTTTTGATTATTTTTCCTGTGTAGATTGGGAAGGACAGAATGCTCAATTTTGACCCTTGCTGTGTTAGCTATTTTACCAAAGGAGAGTATATCTTATTGGGAGGTTCTGATAAGCAAGTCTCCCTCTTCACGAAGGATGGTGTGCGTCTTGGTACCATAGGAGAGCAAAGCAGCAGGGTGTGGACATGCAGAGTTAAACCAGACTCCAACTATGTGGTGAGTCAGAACATTTCTCTGGTGTTTTCATAGACAGTTTGTCATGTAAGGTAAGATCATAAATCTTGAACTCAGGAGCTTAGTCTAGATATTGTGATTCAGGCTATAGAACCTGAGCAGAGTCTAGTGAGGTCCTTGAACTGTGACTGAAATGGGAAAATGGCACCTAATAACTTCTAGGTTGACCAAATCTAATTCCATGATGGGAAGAAAATGTTCAGATCTGTTTGAGTTTCTAGCATTACACCTTGTGGAAAATGCCTACAAGGCATCTGTTAGCCATAAATGCTGCACTTTGTGTCATTGTACAAATATGAGGAGATAGAGAGTGAATTGAAAACCGTTCCCCATCCCCCAGAAAATCCAGTCCGCACCACCCCCCTCATAACCCAACCAAAAACCAAACACGATAGAACTGAACCAAACCCCACCCTCACAGCATGGTGGTCTTCATGGCCTGTGAGATCAGTCCTCCTCCTGCATTGCGCTTTCAGCACTGTTTAAGTACCGGTAGGCTGCAGCTGGTATCAATCTATACATTATGCAGGAAAAGGAACATAATGTTCATATAAAAACCACACATTTTGCCAATTCTCACCTACACGTACCAATTAACTAAAATTATTTTCTTCTTGTGTGCAGGCAGTAGGGTGCCAGGATGGAACAATATCCTTCTATCAGTTGATTTTCAGCACTGTTCATGGCCTTTATAAAGATCGCTACGCTTACAGAGACAACATGACTGATGTTATTGTCCAGCACCTCATCACTGAACAAAAAGGTAATTTCACACTTGCAGTCAGGCCAAAGCTTCACTCTCATTCTGTTTTGTTTTAATTAATACCCATCCCCTTGGAATATATGCTGCATGTACCAGACAGATTGTTGTCACTTTGACAGTAAAACTGAGGAATACTGTTTGCAGGATGACAGTGCAAACTTGGATTCTGGAGCATCAGCGCTGACAAGCTTAATGAAAGATATGGGGATTTGAAAGGACAGTGGGAGGGGCAGAGGCTTTTAAGATAAGGTTTTAATCTCTGTGAAGGAGATACTGTACGTCATATTTAGCTCTTCTTTTTTTTCCTCCTCTCCCTTACTTGCAGCCTCAAGGATGTGTGCTAATTTTGTTTCTTCATATCCATGGCTTTTTATGGCAAGGAGTCAAAATATGGCACCAGAATGTGCTGTTGACAAATAATAAAGGGTGATAAATTGTGATGGGGATAGTAGATTACATAGATGTATAACAACAGACTTCTCTGAGAAGGAATCTGCTTTTAATTTTAAAGGTGCTTTAGAAAGATCGTATCAATAATTTTTCTGATTTCTGTATCCATTATTTTCATTTCAGTCTATACTGTATTGTTTTTGTGGTTTGTTTTTTTATTCTCTCTAGTTAGAATAAAAGGCAGAGAGCTTGTCAAGAAAATTGCAATCTACAAAAACAGACTAGCAATCCAGATGCCAGAGAAAATCTTGATTTACGAGTTATACTCAGATGATTCTTCAGATATGCATTACCGGGTGAAGGAGAAGATAGCGAAAAAATTTGAATGCAACTTGCTGGTTGTGTGTTCAGAGCACATTATTTTGTGCCAGGTATGTGCCTTACAACCTAAAGTCATCTTGGGGTGCATTCAGACTCTAGGGAAGCTGTCCCAGTTGCTGGTACTGTATGGTCTGTGACAGCTTTTCCCCAGGGTACCGCTGTGCAGTGCTGTTGCAGTGTACAGTGCTAGCGTGCTCCGAGCAGGAACTGTGGCACACACAGGCTGCTCTGCTGCAGCAAAACACTCTCTAGTCATTTGATAAATTAGCACATAATCCAGGGGATTTGGGAGTGGGAGTGAACTACTGGCAACGTGGAGGGGGAAGGTGGTGTTTGTTTATAGCACTGGAAAACCTTAAAAAATTCAAGCTGTCAAACTGACTATTTGACTTTATGATTTTTATATGTAAAAGTAGGCACACACGCTAGTATGGGTATAATGTGTGTGTATACATGTGTATATATGTAGCATGTATAGTATAGGTAGCAAAGATGCAAGGTTTTTATCTTTACCTTCATGCAGTGTTTTATATGTTACTGTTTCTTTAGGAGAAAAGACTGCAGTGTCTCTCCTTTAGAGGCATTAAAGAGCGAGAATGGCTGATGGAATCTCTCATTCGTTATATTAAAGTTATTGGAGGACCACCAGGAAGAGAAGGTCTCTTAGTTGGTCTAAAGAATGGTCAGGTAACATGTAACGTCTCATGGGTGTCTTTTCACTGCAAATAAAATCTCTTCTGTGCTGTCAAGGGAAGGTCTTAGGAGCAACATGCTCTAGAATGCCACTTGACAGTCTCATCTTGTGATTAAAACCTGATTTCCTGATTTCCTTTATCTTTCACATTCTCTGGCTGTAAAATGCGTGCAAACCTACTTAATTTTGTCTAAAGCCCATATGTTGTTAGGAACAACTGACAAAAAAAAGAGTTCTTGGTGAGCTGAGAGAGAGTTTATCTTTGGGGTGGAGGGGGTTGGAAGGGGGTATGTACACTTCTCCTGACCTTTGGGAAGGTGCGAGTGCTCCAGGGGTGACACTGGTGTCTCTTTCACAAGCCAGTTTGCAGTTGAAAATTTCAAACTGGGGGCCTGAGGTAGTGACACAGAGAACAGGGACAGAGAGGAAGTTGGGATCCTCTTTGTCTTCTGTACCTATGCTGTATATTCCTGTAGCATTGCATTAATGTAATTGTTTAACTAGTAGAGCACTAAAAGAAACCAGGATGTGTAGCCTATCATTTATCCATATAGGCTTGCAACCATTGTGGAAACAAATCTTCCCAAGATACCTCAAACTGAAAGCATTTCCTTAGTTTCATGCAGTTCATCTCTGAAAATAAATGTAGTTGCACACTTTAAACAGCACTGAAGTTGGTGGAAACAAAAGTGGAAGGACTGACTCTGGTTTCACATGTCTAGATTCTGAAGATCTTTGTCGACAACGTGTTTGCGATCGTGCTGCTGAAGCAATCCACAGCTGTGCGCTGCCTGGATATGAGTGCATCCCGCAACAAGCTGGCAGTGGTGGATGAAAACGATACCTGCCTGGTGTATGACATTCACACCAAGGAGCTGTTGTTTCAGGTAAAATTTAAATTGAAATCAAAGGGGGGTGCTGGGGGAGCAGAAAGTCATCTGAAGTACAGAACATACCAAAAGTGTTGCTGTGCAGGAATTATATCTGTTTTAAGCCATTAATCACATGTTGTAGCATTTAACTGTGATCTATTTCACTATTGAAACCACCTTAAAAGAGGTGGTGGATAAGGAATTAGAAGACAGGAGATATATGTGAGCAACAGCTGAATAAAGGGCACTTAAGCACGTGACTTTTTCGGTTTAATTTAGAGCTCTGTCCTGGTTCCCACTGAAGCATTATAGTTAATGAGCATTTTGACTTTATCATTAATATGAATGACATTAAAGCCTAAACCTCTTTGTTATGTATTGCATGAGTATAAAGTGAATAATGATAATTCTCTCTCCACTGCTGTTTCGCAGTCACTCTAAGGGCTCACTCGTTAATGTTGGTGAGGTATTTTCAGAGAAAGCGTGAAGTGCTCCAAAACCAGGGTCTGGAACTTTCTTTTTGTAACAGGCAGAAAAATGGTCAACTGAAAGTGCTAGTTAATGGTGTATTATTGTGGAATTTGATATTATGTGCTACAGTTTGATAGTATAGATCATAAGTAAATGCAAACCAAAGGCAAGACAGTTACAGCCGTTTATTAAAACGTAAAGTATGGCCCTGTAAATCAGGCTTTAGAATATTACACATATAAATAATAACTGTGTGTGTGTACACATCCAGGCTATAGTAGCTCAAACCTTCTGGCTGAAGGATGCCTGTTTCTTAGGAAAGATGTGACTGCACCTGTTGTAATCATCAGTTCCTTTGCTCGGTAGGAACCCAATGCAAATAGCGTGGCTTGGAATACACAGTGTGAGGATATGCTTTGCTTTTCTGGAGGGGGTTACCTCAATATCAAAGCTAGTAACTTCCCTGTCCATCAACAAAAACTTCAAGGCTTTGTTGTGGGTTACAACGGCTCCAAGATCTTCTGTCTTCATGTTTTTTCTATGTCAGCTGTTGAAGTTCCGCAGGTAATCCTTTAATCTCATTAAGTGCTGCTTTACATTTCATAAACATCAATGTTTAAGAAGTGAAGAAGCTTTTCTGAGATTTACTCATATTCCATTACCAAAATGATTGCAGTTCACACTTTCTTCATCGTTATTTAAATTATATTGCATGATCTAAATGATATTTTTATTTGGCATTAATTAAGCTAACTTCCTTTTTGCTCTTGTTGATCATGTTCCTAATTCTCCCTTCCCACTTGCAAATGCACATAATCGAAAAGCAAAGGTGAAGATATGGTGTGGGTGTTACCCCACTGCCTGGATTTTTACTGTAGTCTCTCTATGTACCTTTTCTCAAGTTGTAATTTCATGTTTTCTTATGAGTACATCCCACACTGTCTTACTGTTGCTTCACCTAGATGTGTTTAGGCAACATTTAAGCTGTATGTTTGAATATATACTATGTGGTTAGTCTTGACATTGTAAATTTAGAGATTGCCTTCCTCAGAACACCATTTCCTGCATTATGGGAAGCACTGGAAGAGTATAAACCAGTCCAAGAAACAAAACAGAAGAAGGAAAAGGAAAAATGGTTGTGCCTTGTGCAGTCAGGTGTGGGCAGGATTTGAAAATGAGGCAACGGAGAAGCAGAAGTGCTCTGTGCTTTTATTCACACCATTGTTCTAGGCATCTGCCTGCCCCGGTGCGTCGCTGGGCAGGTCCTTGGTTAGGCACTGGGCTGTGCAGTGTGGCTCACAGCCATGGATCAGCCAGGCCTGGCACACTCTGCCTGCCTTGGTGTGCTCTAGGCACCAGTATACCACACAATTCCTGGGAAGCATCACTGAGGCAGCTTTTTCAGAGTTAGTCTTTTGGAGGGAGAGAAGACCAAAAAGTCCACAATTTTCAGGTATATTAAAAAGAATAGAAATGAATCTGCATATACTGCCTTTAGTGCAAGCCCAGAGTTACAGGCGGTCTCCCATGTCACTTAGAGGGCTCGAGCTGCAGATCCTGAGCCTCGGTCTGTGGCAGCCTGCAGCTGGCAGTTTGTCTCTTTAGTTCTGTTTTAGTGCAGGTCCGTGAGGTCAGTGTGTTTTGGGCTTAACAGTGTTGGTAAAACTGCTTTGTCACCAAGATTGGCACAGCAGGGTTACTTCCTCATGATACCTTTTCCTGCTGTGTCTGAGTATTTCCAGGAGTGCTTCACACCAGGCTGTTGTACCCCTTCTCATGCTTTTAGCTTTGAGAACAAAATACCCTCTCCTTCACTCTGCTTCTGTGGCATGAAAAAAAGCAGCTCTTCGTACATGATATTTAGCACGTACAATGCACAGAAGGATTCACATTCTTAAGTGCTTCCTAATATGCAAGGAACTGAAGATTTCAAGATGGAGGAGTTTGGAATACAATTAACCCAGCTTAGCTAAAGATACAGTAATAATCACCCCAGAATGTTGTCTGTGACACAAACCCTATACCTTTATTCTTTGTGGAGCTTGTAATGCTTGTGATTAGAATGTTTTTTCCCAGTTATGTAAGAATTTCACTAATACTACATCTCAGTATTTTTTTCTAATATGTCTTTTTCAATGGAAATCCCCAGTCTGCACCCATGTATCAATACCTGGAACGAAAAATGTTTAAAGAAGCCTATCAAATTGCATGTTTAGGAGTGACTGATACTGACTGGAAAGAACTGGCCATGGAAGCTTTGGAAGGGCTGGAGTTTGAAACTGCTAAAAAGGTAAAGCGTTATTTACTTCGCATAAATAAATAAATATATATAATATATACTTATATATAAGTAAATATATATAGTGTGTGTAAATGATATATGGTTTATGGCTGGAGTACAAAGTGGGGTTCCTTGGTTACTGTCTTGCTTGTCTTTAGTGTGTACGTTATTACACATACCAAAGAATATGTTGGTTCGATATATATAACTAGGATCTTGAAACGAGGCTTTAAACTGAAGGTCTATTTTATCTCTCTAGATAAATGCCATGTTCTAAATTAGAGTGTTAAATGCAAAGAAAATGGTTTCTTTCATCTACTGCTGTGAGATGCATTAATAACTTTGGGGAGAGAAGTGGGAGGTTGTTCAGTGGCGCTGCTGACCAGCGGGTGGCACCACAGAACGCCTTGGCTGACTCCCCGCTTCCCCAGTGCTGGGAACTTGCTCTGTTTTCCCCTATTTTTCCCTAGTATTTAACATAACCTCCGTTCAAACGTGGAGCTTTCATATTCTTTCATATTCTAGCTATATATTAATGTTATCTGAAGGCAGTGATGATGTAATGTCATTGTTTTAGACATTTTCTCTCTGGAATGCCTTGTTTTGGGGAATAAATGGGCATATACTGAGGAATGGTATTTTCTCCAGCATGAAACACCTATTTTCTTTCACCACCTTTTCTCAAACAAGAGAGGGTGAACTGATTTTAATATATAATGAATATTGTATGAAGAACAAAACATTCTAAAAATATGCAGGGGGTGGCCTGTAGCAATAGGCATCTTTTAATAACTGATTTTTTAAGAAGGAAATTAAACACTTTATTTTTCTTCTTTTTTCTTAAGTGGAGGCATCAGAATCATTTCAGCTTCATGGATGGCCTTATGCAAATAGATATTCTTGAAAAGAAGTTTTCAGTGCCTCCTTGGGATTTCAAAGTAGTGCCCTGTTAGAATTAGAGCGGATTAACTTGAACAAAAGCAGCTTCTTGACATTAAAGGCTCTCCTAGCTCCTAGTCCGATCTGGTGTAAGCAGAATGTGCTGTGCCCTCTCAGGCATTAGTTTGGTTGGAAGTCTTGAGCGTGCAGTCTAAAGAGTTAAAATTCTGGGTTTTGATGCATGTCAGGAATAAGTGCTAAGCTGCTGGAGCTCACACGTGACTTTGCCACTTGAGACTTTGGGTTGCACATTTATCTCCATTTGCAAAAGATATTATACTGCCTTGCAGTACCTCTGCCTTACCTTTTTTATTTCCCTTCTTCTCCATACTGAGTGTTCAGAATGGTATAAAAGCCCTAAGCCCATGCAGTATGCTTTGGCAACGCCATCAATTATATGTTCTACCTTGTAATAGTTTCTTTAGATTTTCTTTGCCTGTATCATGCCTCACATCAAAATGGAAAAGCTATGAAAAAGCCAGAATAAAAGTATTGTCATATTTTAAATGGCATTTTGTATTTCTTAGGGGACTGACATGTGCACCTACTAGTCCCTGCCTTTGCTGTTTATTTTCGGTCCTAAGCTGTTTGGATTCTGCCCTGGTCTTATTTACTGTGATGCCTCGGGGCTGCAGTTGCTGTGAGAGCCCCTCGGGTTAGGGACTGCACAGACACAAAGCCCAGCATGTTTCTGTCAGGCCTGATGACACTGGATTTATGCATAACAATATTTTGATTCTTCTGGCCTTTCATGTTAATCCCTTTCATTCTTCTTTTCAATAGGCATTTACCAGAGTACGAGACCTTCGATATTTAGAATTGATCAGCAGCATAGAGGTAAGGGAGCATTAAAGACTGCATATATCCTTACACTGAGTGCTGTGCCAAAATCAGTGCTGTTTTGGAGGGAGTTCTGTTCAGAGAGTGCTTCTCACTGTTGGAGATGTGTTTAGGGTGAAAAATCCCAATGAGCAGAGGTGACACAAATCCCAGTCACAGGGCTGAAACTTCATGGGGAAGAAATGGGGGTGTGGAATGAGAACTTCTGGAACTGTCCTCAGGAAAACTGGAGAAACATTCAATATTCAACTAATAATCGGTAGAATACTACTGTGCTACCAGAGCTTAGTACAGCATACTTCATAAACATGAGTTAATTAAGCCTTTCCTTACCCCCTGGAAGTAGGTAATTACTATTATCTCCTCTTTGCAGAGCCAGAAACAGGCCCAGAGAAGTAAAATGACAAACTCAGCATCTCATGACAAGTCTGTGACAACTGGAAATAGAATTTGGGATTCTTTACTTCCATACTGTGCTCTAATCACTAGTTCTTAACTCTTTTCACACTTCTTGATAGAAATTCACTAGACAATAACTGTCTGTCATGAGCACATTAAAAGACATGGTATCACCCTTGTCCTTCTACAAAGACTGCATGATAATGCTTAGTTTAAAGATCAGTGTTGAGATGGCATAAAAGGAATTCCTCTTTCTCATGATAATTAGATTTGCACCTTCTCTAAAAGAATACATTCGTTGTCTTCCAGTTCTGCAGAGCTGTCCTGGTTATGTCAAAATGACAGTTGGCTGCAGTTGACTGCTCTTGGTGTCTAACATGGGACAAAGTTTTGTGTTGCTTTTAAAGGGTAGCTAGGTAGAGGAGAGCATTCTCTCACTACTGCCAGTCTTTCTTTTCCACATATGCTTCTCTAGGTCTGTGTCTATGGAGGATATTCTGGATTCGTCATGTTGTATTCTGTTTAATGAGGAAGATTAGGAGCGTGACCAGCAGGTCGAAAGAGGTGATCCTGCCCCTCTACTCTGCTCTTGAGAGACCTCACCTGGAGTATTGTGTGCAGTTCTGGTGTCCTCAACATAAAAAAGGACATGGAACTGTTGGAACAAGTCCAGAGAAGGGCCACGAGGATGATCAGGGGCCTGGAGCACCTCCCGTATGAAGACAGGCTGAGAAAGTTGGGGCTGTTCAGCCTGGAGAAGAGAAGGCTGCGTGGAGACCTCATAGCAGCCTTGCAGTATCTGAAGGGGGCCTATAGGGATGCTGGGGAGGGACTCTTCATTAGGGACTGTAGTGACAGGACAAGGGGTAACGGGTTAGAACTTAAGCAGGGGAAGTTTAGATTGGATATAAGGAGGAAATTCTTTCCTTTTAGGGTGGTGAGGCACTGGAATGGGATGTCCAGGGAGGTTGTGAATGCTCCATCTCTGGCAGTGTTCAAGGCCAGGTTGGATGAAGCCTTGGGTGAGATGGTTTAGTGTGAGGTGTCCCTGCCCATGGCGGGGGGGTTGGTACTAAATGATCTTAAGGTCCTTTCCAACCCTAACTATTCTATGATTCTGTGATTCCCTTAGCAAACAGGCACAGACTTACTTTCAGACTTGAAAATGCTCCTCTTGAAGTAAGAGTTCTACATCATCGCTTACTCTTGCTTGTGGTATATCGGCTTCCTCTTAAGGCTTGTAAGGGTGTAACTAAGCACACATGTTCCATTGATGTGATGGTTTTCTCTCAGTCATGACACCCTTTTTTTCTGGTTGATGACAGGAGGATACATAACTGCCAGATCTCTGTGTCTGGCAAGATTCTGTGAAGTCTGTAAAAATTGGTGTAACAATTCCTCTGATTATTCTTGTAACAAAGCTTTTAAAGGGAACTTTCAACACCCGTCCAGTGTCAGCCCAGTTCTGAGTGTGACCAGAGGAGCTATGGCTGAGTCTCCTTTGGCAGTACAGAACTGAATTTGTATGCTCATGGAATGCTTTCCCTCCTTTTGTGCAATTTTCTTTAAATTCAATTCAGATCTACATATTTCCATATGAGGTGGGCTAGCAGTAGTAATAGTTTATCCAAAGCAGGGAGTAATGTGTTTCCACGAGACAGGATAAAGCATATATATTAAAACACACACACACGTATATATGACGCTGGTCCCTTGAAGCCAGTGTGCCCCTGTGGGTCTGGTTCACATGAGGGGTTTCCCTGTGGCACTGCACTTGTGCTGCCTCTCTGGTCCCTTCCCAGGCAGGCAGTCAGCAGCTGCAGTTAGCAGGAGAGCACATGCCACTGCTGCCTGCCCGACATCACAAGCTCGTGCATGGGGGGACAGCAGTGGGGACACTTTCTGATTCAGAGGCAAGTTAACAGACTTTCTAAGTCTACTTATGGCTAGCAGTTATTGTCATGTTTGTCATCCCACTGTCATGGTGTTAATACAGCCAAATGATATGCAAGTGAGCTTCTCCAGGAGAAAAGAAGGAGCCCATCAGAGGCTGCCTTTAAAATAGCTGAGCGTAATGACAGCATGTGTTCGTTTTCCTGTGTGAAATCAAGAGAAGTGATTTTTCATCACTTTAGTTTGTATAGTGACATTTAATTTTGCTCTTCCTAATTTTAATTAAGAAGGGATATAATCCTTTAATTATAAATTCACCAGAAATGTAGGAGAGGCATAATTATGATACCCTGTTACTGGTTTTCATTAACAGTTAAAATCTAATCCTGAAAATCTAATTCCTCCATGGCCATTTCTCACCTACATGCTGGTCATCTAGACTATTTTCTACATCTCTGCTGTATTTCATTTTGCCAGGAACGGAAGAGGCTTGGAGAGAACAACAATGAGCTGTTCCTAGCAGATATTTATGCCTACCAGGGAAAATTCCATGAGGCAGCGAAGTTGTACAGGAAGAGTGGGCATGAAAGCCTCGCTCTCGAGATGTACTCTGACCTGCGCATGTTTGACCACGCAAAGGTAATGGTCTGCAACTGAATATTTAAATGCAGAAATATTAATGTCTGTAACTGCTTTCAAAGTGGGGTCTACCAAAGGATCTAACCTAGTGTATTTTTTTACTAGAGAATTTTCTTCCAATGATTCTATATGTCTTGGCCTTTTGTTTTCTTTTTTTTAAACTCTGTTTACATGTAGAAATAAATTGAATATGGATTTTAAAACCGATGTTTTGATATGCTGATAAGAAAGCATTACTTGGCTTTTAAGTCCTCCGTGGTGTTTTCTTATCAAAATCCCTAAGAATGCATGCACTGGTTAGTCTCATTTGTCACTTGTCAGAGCCTTATTCTGCCCAATACAGACTTGACCGTGACATGCATTTAAGCTGTTCTAGCAGACATTCCACAAACTGGGCCACAGAGAGATCTTTTTCTTCCAAGAGCTTAATATAAATACTTTGGAGCTTTGCTGATGTAAGTCTGACTTCCACTATTTTTGGCTGATGAGTCTTTGTTAGCTTCAGTGTTTTGGCTCTTCTTGAACATAAATGTAATTCATAGATGAAAATTTTCCCAGAAGTCTTCATAAGGCTCTTTTTTAATTCTTGGCTGTAGTCATGTTTATATTTAACTAGCAGAGAGCAAAAGGTCTTGTGTCCCTATCCTTGAGAGTAACTCCATGCAGAGGAAATTAAAGGTAGTTCACAGCATATGAAGGAAGAAGCTTCTTGTGCACAATACATGGAAGGCTATGTAAACACCCCTGTTTACCAGTTATGTTTCCAAGGAAAGATGGGGAGAAGGGCTGGTGGCGTTGCTTTTAATGGTTCCCCAACTATGCAAAGGGAATCTCACAGAACCTGATTCATGGTGCTGGACATTGATTAGCTCTGGCTAGGGAGTCCAGCCTGGGAGCAGAGGTCAGGAAGTCCGCTGATACATGATCATTGGCTTGTTATCGCAGTACCAGATCCCAGAATCCTGAGAACTCACAAAAACCTCTTTATCCTTTAAAGGAGCTGAGCTTGATTTTGGACTTACTTTGGTGACCTAAGGTAGAAAGCAAGTTGTGTCAAGTGTGTTGTTTAACTTCATTCTTTCACTTCAGTTTTTCATGTTCAAGGGTTAACATGACGTATTTATAGAATGAGGCCTGTGTGGCAGCAGATAGTGCTAGAGCAAAACCCTGTGTAGAGCTCGGTGAAGAGCTGACAGGGATGGGGAACAGTTCTGTACCTGCCAACTGCCTGCAGCAGGGAGACTGCTGCATTGTGGTCCTGGAACAGATCTGTGCTGTGTGGCAGCTTTTTGTGGGTTTTTTTTTGCCTGTTTGTTGGGGTTCTTTTGTGTTTTAAACCTCAGTCAGAATTTACCAGAAACACAGTAGAAAAGGTAATTTTCCACTCTCTTCTCACCTTTCCCTTTCTCTGCTGTTCTCACTTTTCACTTGCTGGAAGCTGCTTTAATGGGCAGTAGCCTGTTCTGCTGACAGACAAAATTGCCCTAAATCCAGCTTCTGCTGTTGAACTACTTAGTTGTTTTTGGTTTTTTTCCTGGTGATGTGAACCAAATGCTGCCAGGGCTTTGCTATTGGCATGGGAAGCTGAACAAGCTGCTAGAATGATCACCACCAGGGCTGGTGCTCGCATTCCTTGCAGAAGTCCAAGCGGTAGTTGAGTCACTGTCACTTCTGAGCAGCTGTCATTCTGTCCTTATAAAAGAGCTTCTTTGATACAGTCTAAAATAATTATCAAGTGTCTTTGCAGAAAACAAAATTTCAGCCTTTCATTGATCTGTGGCTGGGCATCCTGCTGCTGCTGACATTAAATGAAGTGGGTATACTGCTGTTAACTGAGCATGGGGTAGGGCTGGGTCAGTCTTTGAGACTGAAGAGATACCTTCTTGGCTTGCAAAAGAAAATCTGTACTTGGAATTGATCTATTATGTGTTTTGACATGAATAGTATTTTGTTTTGGAAAGGCATGCTCCTGAAAAGCATGCAGAAATGACAGTTTGTATCCGCTTCAACAGGCTCAACAGAGTGAGCTTCCTGAGGAACCACGTTGGGGCACACTTCCTGCCTCGTCCTTCTCCTGGCCCTCCCAGAATCTCCACTTCTTTTTTTAATTGAAAGCTGTCTAACTGGGAGACTTGCCATTGCTTCCTACCAAACACTGAGCCTTGATGATTGGTTGCTGA
Organism: Pezoporus occidentalis; assembly: GCF_034315485.1. Lineage (NCBI taxonomy): Eukaryota > Metazoa > Chordata > Aves > Psittaciformes > Psittacidae > Pezoporus > Pezoporus occidentalis. The sequence continues at coordinate 436,441 of NW_026912929.1, read as the reverse complement.
AGGCTGGATCAGTTCATGCTGTCCTGTGTGCAGTCTTGCTTTTCTTAGGAGGCATAAAGGCATTCTTTGAAAAAGCCTTTATGTATTTTAGAGTCTCAGCTGTGACCATGTTTGTGAGCAGAAGGTAATGCAAACTTCTGTATTGCACTATTGCAGGATTTCCTGGTATCTGGAGACCCCAAAGACACAAAGATGCTCATAAAAAAGCAAGCAGACTGGGCCAAGAATATCAATGAACCCAAAGCAGCAGTGGAGATGTACCTCTCTGCAGGCGAGCACATGAAGGCCATAGAAATCAGTGGGGACCACGGCTGGGTCGATATGTAGGTTCTAGTTCCATCTCAGAGATAATATAGAATAAAACTTCAAGTAGATCTGAGTTCTGCATATTTTTAAAATAAGACAAAACTTGTTTGCTGTGTGCTTTATGTCAAATTGAGTACTTGAAGCACACCTACAATTAAAAATGTTTTAAAGTTACATATGTTTAGATGGTAAGGACATAAATACATAATGAAAGCAAATGCATTGCAACAGGAAAGGGTATGAAGACGTTCATCTGTAGTATGAGGCTGTCTTCTAAAATATGCATGCCTTAAGCTTTTCAGAGTAATCACCACAGCGGCGCTTACATGCAATAGCCTATTTCTCTGGTTTAAGCTGTTAAGGGTGATCACCTCGGGGGTAGAGAAGACAACTGCATCACAGTATCTCCTTGATTTGCAGTAGGTGACACTGGGTTGTTTGCTGAATTGCCTAAGGTCTTGGACAGATCACTTGGCCTTCCCTTCAGCAGTCTTTTCTTAAGTTAGGGAGGAAGTGTGTCCCATGTCACTTAGTCATGTAGGACCTACTCTCTCTCTCCGTCTTCGTGACTCTGCAGAGTCTGAGACATGGAGTTGCATGTAGGAGCAAAGATTGAAGGAATGGGGTTTGAGTTTGTGAAAGGAAAAAATAAGAATTTGGACTGTTAGCTGAAAACTGTTTAAACACCATTGCATGGTACTACTGTTGTGCTGTTTATTAAATAAGAACTGATTAAAGGTGAAGTTAATAATATAAACAATAATTAATAATAATATAAATAATTAAAAGGCAAACCAAGGCAGAACATGAACATCTGCTTCTTTTTACTGGGTCCAGGTTAATTGAAATTGCTCGAAAACTGGATAAAGCTGAGCGTGAGCCTTTGTTGAAATGCGCCTTCTATTTTAAGAAGCTTGCTAATCCTGGCTATGCAGCAGAAACCTACATGAAGGTTGGTGACCTGAAAGCATTGGTCCATCTCCACGTGGAGACTCACCACTGGGAAGAAGTAAGAGAGCCCTCGATTCCTCTGCTTATTGTTGCTGGCTGCAAGAAGTGTCTGGCTCCCGCAGCACTGTAGTGAAGGGAGCAGCAAGCAGGGAGGGAGGGAGACTGCTGTGAATGGGATTCAGAGCATTCAAGTTAATTTTCATGCCAGTGTTTGTTCAGTGGTGGGTTTGGATTTTGCTTTTGCTTTTGTAGTTGTTTCATTTCCTGGCTGAATAATTGGTCTCACATCTGAGCACCTTTTTTGCCTGTGAGTTACCTTTGCCCACTTCCTGTGATAGTCCATGGGATGCTTCTAGCCCACTAGAAAGAATAAATAGTAATTGTATCATGGGAAATTCTGCTTTGAACTGTGCTGTTTGTAATTTGGACACGCCTGACATGTAATTTAGATCTGATGAACGTGTCGGGTGTTGGTGTGGACTCCACTCTATAACTGGATTTATGCTTCTAATTAGATAAAGTTTGGACTTTACTGGGTTTTCCCATAAAACCCCAGGTCTGCTGGTAACATGCCCCTCACAGGGTGGGTCACCATTAATTTTCTTCTTGTTTTTTCACATGCAGCTTTTTGTAGGTCCGGGTTCCTAAGGAAGTGTTTTGAAAGTGCTGCTGGAATTGACAGCCCCCTCCCCAGTTATACGGGTGCTTTGGAAAATTGTAGTCTTGGCCCTTCCCTCACTCGCTCATGGGTTCAGGAAGTGAATCTGAGCTGCATTCAGAGTGTGGGGTCCGTTTCTTTAGAAGATCCAGTCTGTAAAAATAAAAATATTTGCCTCTTGCTGTGCAATCCGCTCCATTCCGTAGATGAGCGCTTTCAAGCTCCCCTGTTTCCATAACCAGGTTGTGACTGTGCTTTGCTGCTCATCCTTTGTCGGCGATTACTTTTTATTTTAAAATGCATTTGTTTCATATGGGAGAAAATCTGGAATGCGCTCTCAATTCTGTGTATGCATTTTTATTGTGAGTTTACCTACAGCTAAACTGATTGATCCCGTGGAACATTCTAAACCCTTTAACTGTTCAAACCATGACATATTCTAAAAATGAATTTGTTGTTCACCTCAGGCATTTGCTTTGTGTGAAAAGCACCCTGAATTCAAAGATGATGCCTATGTCCCTTATGCTCAGTGGCTTGCAGAGAATGATAGATTTGAAGAAGCCCAAAAAGGTGAGATTGTCACTGACGGGTCACCGGTCACTTGAAATCTGCTCCATACTTGCCTAGTACAGAGCATGCAGTCTGCCCTAGAGTTTCTTAAACCTGAGACTGAAAACCAAATAGAATCCATGGTTTCATATTGCTCTCAAGGTAGTGGGAAGTTTCCTTATTTAATAAGAAAATGTGATGAATCTGTCAAAAATTATGGCATCTAAGTACAGGTCCACATTTTCCATCTCACGTATCTGAGTGTGGCAAGTGGCAACAGTATTTGGCATATAATCTGAGCTGTCTTTAATAGTTTCATAACAATAGAATTAAAAATATGGTGGCCACCTTACAAACCTGTATGGAAAGCCTGGGTTTACTTTATATTTGGGTAACGTTGAGTTTGTACAAGTAGAATTTTCCTGTTTCTTTAAGAATTTGTCTGTTTTCTTAAGTTTTTAAAGTTACTTTTAAAGACAACTCTCAACCTCCCATCGTGTGGACAGGCTTCACATTTAATTCATAAACTGTTCCAGGGATGAGATATTGAAGCAAGCTCCATGTTGAGCGAGCACGTTTTTAGTCTGGTTCCTCTTCTCAGGTACAGCTCCATGTGACTGTTGCATCTGCTGTTCCCCGAGCCAGCACAGATCCAAGTGTAGAACTTCATTCGCTTGTAAGGGCCAAGGCAGTGAACATGCCAGGCATGGTCTGAACTAGCTTGTGTGTCTCAGCACCAGAGCTGTGAGCTCCTGGGTTTAGGGCAGCCTGGGAGCTTGCACGTAGGACTCTGAATACAGGCCTGCGGTTCCCAGTTTGTTCCACAGAATACTGGGATGCTGTGGCTCAGCAAATATAAATGCTCCAGAACAGGGTGAGCTTGAGATCGCTGTGGAGCTACATCAGAATTGGTTATAGGTGAGGTAGCTGAAGTCAGGAGGCAGCTGTGCTGTGGGGGTACGTTTTGGGTAGGTTGGTTCTCCCCATCCCTGTTAACCCTGTATGAAGACTCTGCCAAATGCATGTTTACGCAGAATTCAGGATCTTACTTTATACTGGCTTCTGAACATCAGATAAATGCTGTTAATAAATGATCGAAGGACGTCATAAATGCAGCAGTCTTTCAAAATACCCAGTGTTACGAGCCAGAGTACTAACTTCAGATGTTAATTTGCTGTAGTTTTGGATGAAGTTGTGATTTGCAGTGTCGAGATTGCTCATACAGAGATCTAATCATGGTAGCGTTTTTGCTATTTCTGTATTTTAAAAAAGCAACTGGCATTGTACGAAACCCATGAGCTCAAGAGCTGCGGAGCCAGTGCAAAAGCCACAAAACAGCTACAGATGTTTCTCATGTTCCATTAGTGTCGCTGCTTTCAAGGAGAAAAATACCAGCATATAATCCTTTTTATCCTGCCCTGGATAGACTCTGCGATACTGGTTGAATAGACTGCTCTTAATTTAAAAGCATTAATTTCAGTTAATTGATATAATCACACTGTAAAATCCTCTGTTTGGGCTCCCTGGTAGCGTTCCACAAGGCTGGCAGGCAGCATGAGGCGGTGCGGGTGCTGGAGCAGCTGACACACAACGCTGTGCTGGAGAGCCGCTTCAACGATGCTGCCTATTATTACTGGATGCTTTCCATGCAGTGTTTAGATATAGCCCAAGGTAAGTAACCAAAAGGAAGTTTCTATTCTTCTTGTTACCTCCTTGTGCATGTAGACAAACAATTACTGTATTGTGGTAGCTTTGCTGTGACTGCCTCACTGTTGTGTGGCTTTGTTTTGGTTTTTTAATGTGTGTGTAACTCTGGCTTGTGCTATTTCTGTAGTCCCTTGGTTTTCCCATGTGCTCATTTAAAACAAATAAGCCAAGCAGCAAGAGCAGCATGCGCAGGCCTCCTGAGCAGAAATCCAGATTGTGTCTCCTGGGATTGTGTACCCTCAGGAACCTTCCCACAGCACACCTTATCTAGGGACATGTTTAGAGGGCGAACATACTAGTAAATCGAAGATGATTTGGGAGTGCAAAATGCATGTAGTATTTGAACAGAGGTTGGAGGGGTACTTTACAAATAATTTCTGTCTACAGAGATAAGACTGACTGTTCATTAGCTGTTCTCTTGTCTTCTGAATGTATTTCACTGAGAGAAAGGTGCAGCCAGTAACAACAAGTGGAATTTAGTAATAATTAACACCGAAGATTGATAACACTGCCTTTGGCCTGATGCTCTAAGTACCTTTCTTTTTTTAGTTCAGTTGTTGCATGTTAGTGTAGATCTGTTACCCCTCAGGTATTTTGTAGAGATGCAAATATTTCCAAATGGCTTAGTAGTGTATTTAGCATTTATGAAACAAATGTTTATCCATAAACTCTGTAGTTATGGATGAGGTTTCCAGTGATGCAGACCTGCCATTTTCTCCTTTAAGCTATAGCCTCTAGCTATGTTAAAACTGTCACTTCAGCCGTTTTGTGCTTTACCACACTTGCTTTAGACCAGAAATTTGCCCAGAAAAATGGCAGGTCTGTACAATGTGTGGTTTGCACAGGGAGGTGGGACACGCATGAACTGGTACATGCCTCTCTCAGAAGTGCTGGCACCTAAACAATAATATGCTGTTGTATTCCAGCTGAGTCTCACAGGCTCACCTTGGAGACTTACACTGATGCCTTTGCCTCCCGCAGAGAATGAACAGCAGAAGACTGAAATGTTGCAGAAGTTTCATCACTTCCAGCATTTGGCAGAAGTTTACCATGTCTATCATGCTATTCAGAGATACACTGTAAGACACTCACTTTAGAAGTTTTGTGTTTATGCTTCCTGGCCATTCTTCTGTAGGGAGTCCAGAAATAACCAGGAGTATTGAATGACTTTTCAGGCAATTAAATATTGAGTGTAGATTAGAGATTAGTGTATAGTTACTTACTTATTTCTTTAACTTTATTTTATTATATACCCTTCTGCTGTGCTGCACAAGAACTTCTGTTGTCTTAGTTCCTAGAGCCTGCGGTGCAGCTTAGCAGGTCTGGCCTTGTCTCGTGAACAGATGAGATGATGATGACCAACTTCCACCCCCAGCCCTTTTTTGCTGGTTGTATCCATTTGGTTCTACAGTGATCTGAGCCTCTGGACCTACAAAGGCTTCCTGATGTGTGCATACTATTCCAAAATGATAAGCAGTCATGAGTGAGGAGCTCCTGCTACTTCCAGCAGTTACAGCAATGTTGCTGCTACTGTTGGTAAAAATACTCTTTGTGTAAAACATTGAGAACACTTGATCTGTGCCCTTGCCCAAGAGCTGGTGCTATGCTATGGAGGTCTTCGCTGGTCAGACTACTTCAGACCTGATGGTTATGGAGACTCCATGCTGCTGGCCAGTCTGCCCTCAGTTTAAAATAGCCAGTTAAAGATTCTGTTTCAGCAACATGAATCTCTTTTTGTGCATGAGGTTTGGTGATAAAGACATGCAAAATCCACATGCTATGTTCTGTCAGTACCTCTTTTTATAACTGTATGAAGAAATGCAGTACTTGAGGTGCCCAGTGCAGGGATGCTTAGTGATGTGAGTTGTTGGTTTTCCAGCTTAGAAATACCTGTCTGTATTTTTAATACTGCAGGAGGAGCCATTCAGTTTCCACTTGCCTGAAACCCTCTTCAATATTTCCAGGTTCCTGCTGCACAGCTTAACAAAGGAGATTCCTTTGGGGATCTCAAAAGTGTATCCTTCCAATACAGAAAAAAAATATAGAAGTTATCTTGTGAGATACATGAAAGGAATAATTGATGTTGAGCCACAATGCAGAGATTTCCTACAGGATATCTTCCGTTTCAGCTGTTGGCTGTAGTTCATGGAAACTGGCTTTTGTCCCTAAGGAAATGATCAGCATCTCTAAGCTGTTGTGTGTTTAACTGCATGACTGTTTTTTAAATAGTTTTGGAGAGCTGTACAAATCAACTTGCCCGATTCTCAAACCATCCACCCAGTGTGGTGCATCACCTTTGTCAGAGAAGCAAGTTCTAGGACACCAGTCACTGCAACAGGATGTTGGCTCTGAGTCTTGACAGTGTTGTTGCAAGGAGACTGAACCGAGACAGGAGGAGGGGGGAAAACCAGGAACTTTTGCTTCCCATGAGGCTGGTATCACTGTGTAGTGTCTGTCAAGCTCACATTTGCACAGCTTTGTTAGTGCATATTGCATCTCTGGAGAGCACTTCAGAAGTGAGCCCCATGGAAAGCCACCTGCCCCTAAAAGATGGCAAGAAGGGTCACTGGATGACATGGGCAGGCCAGATTTTCTTGGTTTCACTCCATTTCTGGTTTTGGATGGGATGTTAGCTTTCCATTTCATCACCTTCTCACTTATGAAAGGCTTTATGGAAATCATACATTTGTTAACATGCCCTGTGATCAGTAACTTTCCAAACAGCAGTTACTGTTACACACTGATGAAAGGGAAGGACAACCTGTGATCAATGGCACGGAGCATATGCTTTAGTTCCAGTAAGATCATGGGTATTTAGTTGGTGTCAGTGGGGTTGCTGGTGCTGTAAGGTATTTATTTGTTTAGTCTGGGGGGAAATCCATTCACTCTAAAACTACTGAAATTCTGTAAATGGAGCCAGCATATTCAACCAAAGCAGTGTTTATGGAGGGTCAACTCCTTACCTTGCTAATAATTGCCCACAGACATTTTGACAGTCCTTTCACTCTTGTTTTTAAATGGAGCTATATAAGTATATAAGTGGATTTCTTCTGTTCCAAGCACCAGTGCACAACTGCTCTGGTCAGAAAGAGTACTGCAGTTCTTCTTAAATGCTGTTTTCATTTTTATTCCTTAATTAAGTTACAGCAATACGTTATTTACCCTGGCAAAACAGAGTAAAGCTCTTGGTGCGTACAAACTGGCTCGTCATGCCTATGACAAGTTACAGGGACTGCAGATCCCAGCTAGGTTCCAGAAATCAATTGAGCTGGGCAGCCTGACAATCCGATCCAAGCCATTCCATGACAGTGAAGTAAGTTGTAATGTGTTTCATGTTAATTGTTAATATGCGGCCTCGTCCAAGCATTTGAGTTATTGTATCCACAAAAGAAGTCTGAAATACATTAAGCATAGCTCTGTGATATAATTATATTTCTGCTGGAAACAGTCCTTTTATTGTTACTCTTCAGGTCAGACTTCCTTTTGCTCCTGAGAACAAATTAAAATCAGCCCTTTCTTTATGGGCAGCTTCCATCCTCCCTCTCCTGTCTGGCATCTACCTTCCTCTCTGCCTATTAATTCTTTCTAGCCTTTTCTGTCTGATCCACATGCAATTACTCCACAGTCTTGGTCTCTCTCTCCAGCTGGAGGTCACTTTCATTTGTCCCGTTCCTGGCACTCCTCCCCTCCTTCCCCTATACCTTGAATAACCTTCCTTCCTTAAGTCTTATTTTAACACCTTTTCTTCTTTAACTGAAGCCTGACTTTCTGCAGTGTTCTGTAAAGCCATGTCTCCTGGAGTACTCGGTAAAAATAAATTGTATTGTGCAAGAGAACATGCACCTGCCCACCTGAAATAATAGAAACACAAAATAACTGCGCTCTTGGAGGAGCGGTGAATTAATTGAAGAACTTAAATTTGACCAAACCTTAGAGCAAAAAACTTTGCTTTGGCAGCCTTCTCTTCGACTTCTTTTGTAGCTGTGTATTTGATGCAGAGTTCTGCTTCTGAGATTGCAAAGTCAAGGTGACAATTTAATTGTTACAGTGGTAGATATGGCTATTTTTAATGTGAAAACTTCCTGCTTTATTAAAAAGGGAAAGCATTTTCAGATGTTGAGGGATCTGATTTCACAGCAGCATTTCTCCAGATTAATGATGATGTATCAGTGGTGTTAAGCCTAAGGAACCCATATTTAATTGAAAACAGAGTTCAGGATATGCTGATCTGTTTATGATCACTGTGCTCTGTATGTGTCTTTGCAGGAGCTTGTGCCCTTATGTTACAGGTGCTCTACCAACAACCCTTTGCTGAATAACCTGGGGAATGTCTGTGTTAACTGCAGACAACCTTTTGTCTTCTCCGCTTCCTCCTATGGTGCGTTGGAATATCACATGTGGTTGTGCTTTTCAAGTAGATAAATGTTAACTGAACAGAATTGGCTAGTACTTAATTTCTTCTCTGCAATGTTAGTTGGACAAGCAAACCTTCCCTTTTGATGCTAGATGTGACTGTGTGGCTGCCTCCTGTGCCAGGGATTGCTGGATTTTGTTGCAGGACAGCAGCAGCAGTAAAGCGTTTCTTTGCTCTGAGACACTGCATGTGCAAAGTGTTTCATTAACACAGATGCAGTCCTTTGGGAAGTTGAGGGGATTTTGTTTGTTTTATTGCCTTTAACTTGCTTCATAAGAACATGCGGGCAGAGCACCACCATTGTAGAAGCCAAGGGTGTTCATCTCTGAATGGGCACAGTATCTTATTGGAGGCACTGTCTGGGCTCTTGCTTTTCACACCCCTTTAGAAGTGCTGCACCTGGTTGAGTTCTATTTGGAAGATGGCATCACAGATGAAGAAGCTGTAGCTCTCATTGATCTTGAAGCTCCACGATTGAATAAAAGGGAGAGTAAATGGCAAGAGATGAAGAGTGACAGTATCCTTTTGATTAAGATTGGTTTCCAGTCCTTTTCTTAGGGAAAAAAAAAAACAAACACAATTTTGAGTTATTTTGCCCCTCCTTGGGTTTAAAACTTCCTTTTTGTCAGATGACTGATGTGAGTGCAATTGCATTGTTTCCTCTTCAAGTTAGTACAACCACCAAAGAGGTGTCTGAACTGAACCTAATATTTCATAAAGCTTTTTCACCAGGATGATTTGTTTCTAATCATGTGAACTATTTTTTTGAACAATGGAATGCCAATGCCATGCTTTACCTGTTCTAGCTGATTTCTGTGAGGAATTGGGAGAATCCCGAGTGTGTTATTCACTCCAGTAACAGCTCATTTTAGAGGCTGCCTTCTCTTAGCCTATGAAAGCCAGCATGGACTTCCTTTGTTACTATTCCTGCTGGAATCTGGTTTGGACTGCTTCGGCATCTAGAGCTATCTGTTGCTGTGGGTGCCACGTAATATTATGTGCAGAGTAATGTCCAGGGAAACACCATCTCTGACTCCAGCTGCTCAAAATGTAGTTTAAATAGGCTGCTTCATGTTCAGGAGGGGGCAGAGAGGGAAGAAGGCAGAGCTGGTGTTAGGCTTGGTTGTGGTCAGCTCTGTTGTTCTGCAGCAGCTGCAATGATCAGTTTTCCCAGTCACTGTGAATCACATCCGGCCCTTCTCCAGTGCTTTATGTAATAATCTAGGCCCTGTAGCAGTTTGAGAATACTCTGGAACAAGGACACCAGTCCTGCTGGTTCGCTCATATTTATTCTGTGGGTGCTGGCTACTGTGAAGACAGTCCTTAAGAAATGCATCTAGATGCAGAGAGCTTGAGGCTTGATGACAATACAGATATTGAAGATGATGACCCCTTTACAGCAAAACTGAGCTTTGAGGTAAGAGCTGTACCCTTGTCTTACAGCTGCTTGTTTCCTGCTACCAACAGAAGTGAATAAAAAAACGTAGCTTACAGTCCCTGCCACTCTTGTGGTGTGAATGTGTTAGAGAGAGACACAAAGCAGGGATGGGAAGAGAGGGACAGTGCTGGAGAGGGAAAGGGATTTACCAGTTAATTGCTCTCTTAAATAAACAACCCCACAAAACCAACAAAGATCTTAAATGTTCCTGGAACTTGGTTTTATCACCATACAGTGGGGCTGTCTCCAGGGTATTCTGTGTCTCTGCAGTGTACCTGTAAATCAGTCCTTGCTGTGAGGTTTTAATAAAGGCTCTGGGCATGGGTGTTATTTACAAGGAGTTGTGTTAAAATGAATCATGGGAGCTCACTGTGGGTGGATGCTGCTGTCGCTGAAGGTATTGATAATGCTCAGCGAGTCTGGTGGGACTAGACCCAGGCCAGTTCTATATTAGCTTTTTCTACCGGATTTGACTTTGCTGCTTGCAACAGCTTATTAATCCTCAAAGGGCTTTGCAGTTGGTAACAGTAATTCCTTCTGAACCTGCTCTCCTGCAGCAAGGAGGCTCAGAATTTGTTCCAGTGGTGGTGAATCGTGCTGTTCTCCAGTCCATGAGCCGCAGGGATGTCCTCATTAAACGCTGGCCAAAGCCACTGCGGTGGCAGTACTACCGCTCCCTGCTGCCAGATGCCTCCATCACCATGTGTCCATCGTGCTTTCAGGTACGGTTTCATGGAGAGGTTTAAAAAAAACCCCAAAACCTTACAGCCGAAACAATTCCAGTCATTGAAACCTCATGCTTTAAAATGTATTCAACAAGTTCCTGAATGATGTAGACAAAGAAGGCAATGAAAACCAAAAGTCAAGCTGTGTGATGCACAGAGGAGCAGCTGAAAACTTTGAGGTAGCTGAATTTGAGAAGTTGCACTGACAGCAAGTCAGAGCCTCTCGAGCAAACCTTGGCTGAACAACAAACGCGGATTTATAGTTCTTTCTTTGCTCTGTCTCTCTGACTTTCAGCCTGCTCTAGCAAGGAAAATCAGTCAGTAACTAAGTTAGCTTGTGGTTTCATCCCTCTCCTTGCCCTATCAGGAATGGCTTTTTGAAACACTGGAATTCAGTCATGTTTGCTTACGCAGAAACTGTCTAATTTTTTCCTTCCTTCTGCAAAAGTAATTAACGGGTTTGTGCTCTTGAGCAGCATTGGCAATGCCCTGTGAAGTGCCTGCTGCTCTGTTCCAGGTCATAGCACGCTCAAGCAGTTGGAAGCAAGAAGACCAATTCTCTTGTAGGGTAGCTTCAGAATGTTGGTGCCGTAAAGAAGCCACTGAGCTTGGTTAGCATTTTCTTTGAGCAAGTCCTAGGCTAACTTGTCCCTAAATCTGCTCCTCATTAACAGATGTTTCACACAGAAGACTATGAGCTGCTCGTACTCCAGCATAACTGTTGTCCCTTCTGTAGACGGAGAATAGATGAGTCAAACCAATGAAGAAAACCAGTCTCATACCTCAGCTGACAGACTGCCCTCTTGGCTTGGCAGGACACCCCTGAGACTCACAGAGCTTTCCTGACAACTTCGCTAAGTTGTTGCTCCAGTTTGTCCACCAGAGTGGAACTGAGTTGAAGAAATGTAACTTTTTTAAATGCTGAGGTCTGTTGTTTGTGAATTTCCCACAGCAGCTGAAGTGCCACAGAGTTTTACCAGAATGTTTCTAGGGTCAAGTTCAGTCTTGAAGTAATTGTTATTTTGATTCCAGTTTGTATTAGGACTTGATTTGCTCCTTACTCTGTACCTGTTATGGACAGATCTCCAAATAAACAGGACTATTTTTCACTAGTCTCGGTCTGGGAATGTTTTTTCTTTCTATTCCATTTAGGCAAGGACAGTTGTAGAATTTAGAGCTCTTAAAATGTGACCTTAAGAGCTACGCTCACTTCGCACTGGGGGCCCTCTCGCAGCCCCATGGAGGATTTAATGCTGCAGCCGCTTGACCAAGTGCAGTGAGTTGGTCCTGGCAGCAGCTCAGCCCCATGCAGCAGTTTGCTCAGTCCCCACCACCTCCCTGCAGGACTAGGGGGAAAATAACAAGAGCAAAGGCAAAAAAGCTCACGGGTTGAGATAGAGACAGTTTAAATGAAGCAAAGCTGTGCATGCAAGCAAAGCAGTGAGGAATTTCTTGACTTCTTCCCAGTGGCAGGCAGATGTCCAGCCTGCTTCCTGGAGAGCAGAGCCTCAGCATGAGTAACGGTTACTTGGGAAGGCGAACACCACAAACGCAACATCCTCCTTCCTCCTCCTTTCCCTGAGCTTTTATTTCCAAGCACATCCTTGCCCAGCTGTCCCAGCTCCATCCCCTCCCTGCTTCTTGCCCAGCTCTGGCCTGTTGCTTGGGGGACAGTGGGGAAGAAGGCAAGCTCTGGTCTCGGCTGTAGGCACAGCACTGGTGTTTGTCAGCACTGGCTCAGACACAAACCTGATGGGTCAGGGCTCCCAGGGGCGGCCACTGAGCAGTTCTGCAGTGGGAACTGCTTTGGCTGGATGGAAGCAGGGGAGTGACAGGTCTCTTGACTTTAATGCAGTACCTGTTGTGCCTGTTTCACCAAGACTTGTGGTATTGTTAAAACATCCTGCCTGTTGCAGCTTCCCTTTGTCTGGATCCTGCCTCGCTGTCCGGAGCTGCTGCCTGAGGTGGGTGGGTGCTGGTGAAGCAGCTACGCAGGGATGGGGCTCTGCATGTGAGACTGGTGGTGTGGTTGTGGCTGCTTGAGTTCCTCCTGAACGTGCCACCCTGCCATGGCACTGCAGGATTCCCAGTCCCCTGGGCGTTCCTGACCAAGTTTGCTTAATTTACCACTTCAAAACATTCTGTTCTAATTAGGGCTTGTCTGCTTTCTGACTCATCTGTCACTGTTTGCAGTGAAGACTTTGCTATTGCCATGGATAAACAATGCTGTTGGAGACGGAGCCAGAGAGGAATTTGCTCGTTCCCCAGCACTGACTGAGCTGGCTTTGCACAGTAGTGGGAAGGAAGAACTATGCAAATAAATAGAGGGTTTGTTGTGACACCGAGACAAAGTGGATGGAGCGAGGAAGCTTCTTTCTGTCCTTTAAACAATTCTGTGAGTACGGTCCAGGTCTGAAAGTGCAGACACAACTCCAGGCAAAGCCACACTTGGCACATCTCATGTCAGGAAGGTGTATCTAGCTCCATGCTGCCCTGGGCTGCTCAGACTCTCAGCTGCCCCATGATAACGAGTCCCTGGATGTGCAAGAAATCCCACCAGGGCCATTGCTCTTCACTGCCCCTCTGCTCCTCAGTGACGCACAGCACTAAGCACCCAGTGGCAGCTGCTGACCTCGGCAGTGGCTTATTGCATCAGAGCTTAAGGTAGCACATTTGTGCACTGGAAGATAAACCTTTAATCCTTCTTGTAGGCCAAGGTGGGGTGCAAACAGCTGCACTTGCAGTACCCCGGTGGCACTCTCTGGCCTTGGCAACAAGTGTGAAAAGTTAATTGAGAGGACAAGTGGGGGGTGTTTTCACGGAACATAAAGGAAGACCTTTGGGTCTGCCCAGAGTGATCGTGGCCTGCCTTGGCTGCAGCCAGCCAGGTCTTCTGTTGTCCATGGGGCCAGCACTTCAGTTCCTTCAGACCTTCCCCACTTGGAGTGAAGGTTTCCAACTTGGTTTCTTCCTTAAAGAGAGCACAGTGCTTGGTGCTTTGTTCCTTTAAACCTTCTGCATGTGCTAACCTAACCCACAGGGAACACGGTAAAACTAAGCCAGGACTGAAGGAGATCTGTTGAGGCCAAGAGGACATGAGCTTCTGCCCACCTCGTACCCGTGAGCTCCAGCAGCTCAGGCACATCCTCCTGTGCTGGATGCAGCACTCACAGCCTCCAGTCAGCTTTGTTGTGTTCCTGCTGTATGTGTCCCACTGCCTCTGAAACACAAAGAGAAGACAATGTGGGACTCAATCACTGGTTGGCACAAAGAACGTCTCAAGCACGGTCAAGTGCATTGAGTGGGGAGGCAGAGAGACGTGGAGGACAGGGGATGCCCTGATGAGTGCTTCCCCTGTGGGATTTGGTGATCCTGGAAGGTTCTGGAAAGACAAAAGATTTTTGTCAAGGGGCGAATGAAGTTGAGTGTGGCTGCGGCCCAAAACCTCCCTTCAGTGCCCTTGTCCAGCAGCTGTCTCAGCACCGGTGCAGAACGATGCCTATCCAGGACAGATGGACTAGGTTACCTATTTGTTGTTACCAATGTAAGTGGCAAGACCCAAACCACGTGCAAAGCCAGTCTCAGAAGGTTGGTACCACTGGAAATCTGCCAGTGGGGTCAGTGCTTCACTCTGGTGTTCCAACCTCCCCAGCCAAATCCTGCAGCAGAAAAAGACGTGGCTGCGAGCACATGGAAGCAGGGTTGGTGATGCTCATGCTGCCTGAGAGCTGCCTTCTGCAGCCTCCCGCAGGGAATGGCAGTTCTGGTGGGGATGGTTTTCCATGGGGACTCTGGAGAGTCACTGACCCACTTCTCTTGTAAGAAGGGGCCTGGGACACCCCTCTGTCACTGATGGAGCCCACCACAGCGCCCTGCCCTGCCCAGCCACCATCTGCAACCCCCAAACCCACAGTTGTGGGGTTTTGAACCTCAAACTTCCCTCCTGTTAGTGGGGGATGGAAGGGAGCTTCTACTTGTTGGAGAGACCTGAAAGCTCAGCCCAGGAGCCAAGATAAGGATTCCCATCTGCCTTGTCATCCCCTGGCAACCTGATGGTGATGCATCCCAACCCCAGCACCTCCCTGTGGGGAAACTGAGGCACTTAATATGGATGGGCAGTGCGCACGAATGCCAGTGGAGGGTGGGCTGAAGGCCTTGGGGGTGAGGGTGGCACATGTCCTCCTGGGCAATGGCAGCATTGAGCTGTGGATGTCCAGCTCTGGATCATGGGGTGCAAGGACTCCCATGGGGGCCAGGCCCACCCCAAACCCTTGCTCCCAGGGGAGCACAGCTGTGCTGAGAAGCGAGGCTCCGTGAGTGGAGCTGCTGCCCGGTTTGGGCCCCCCCAAACGAAAGCTGTGGTGCAGAGCTGCCCCTGTATATGCCCATGAACCATGGTCCCCAACAATGGCAGTGTAGGCCGGAGACAGGTGTCCCCTTAATACCCTCCCAGAAAAGCCAATTACCCCGCATGATTATGATTAATAATTCTGTAAGCCCCGATCGCGCTGACTCCGGCGCCCGCAGCTTACCCCAGGGGGCACTTTATAAGAGGTGCCCGTGGGGGTGAGCGCCGCCGCTTCTCCTTGGGGTGACTGCGAAGGCTGAGAGGTGGCGGGAGCCCCACTCGAGAGGTGAACCCCCCGCACAGCACCGAACCCCTGAGGAAGAGCACGAGGCACCCCCCGAGCCGCAGCCATGAACGGGACCGAAGGCCAAGACTTCTACGTGCCTATGTCCAACAAGACTGGGGTAGTGCGGAGCCCCTTCGAATACCCCCAGTACTACCTGGCTGAGCCCTGGAAGTTCTCGGCACTGGCTGCCTACATGTTCATGCTGATCCTGCTTGGCTTCCCTATCAACTTCCTCACGCTGTACGTCACCATACAGCACAAGAAGCTCCGGACACCTCTAAACTACATCCTCCTGAACCTGGCAGTCGCCGACCTCTTCATGGTCTTTGGTGGCTTCACGACCACCATGTACACTTCGATGAATGGGTACTTTGTCTTTGGAGTAACGGGGTGCTACATCGAAGGCTTCTTTGCCACGCTGGGTGGTAAGTTTCCCAGATACCAAAACATCTCCTGCTAGAAATGGCCCCGGATTTTAGGAGGGGGAGGGAAGGCACCCAGATGTTCTCGGGAACACAGGATTTAGGGTGGGAAGTGAAGAAAGTGACAAATGGCACTTCTTTTTTTTACCATATTTTGGTAGCCAGCTGCTCAGTACCCAGAGAACAACAGCTTAGCAATGAAAAGCAACCAACCAGCAGCAGATTCAGCAGTCGCTGGATTTGCACATCTCTCTGGCTTGCTTTCTGACTTGAGAGGTGACAGATTTGTTCTTCCTGTTTTGTGGAGCTGAGTCTGCCATGGGCTCTGCTGCCATGCGTGGTGGTGCAGGCTGGCAAAGCTGCCTCTCCCCCCCCGTGCCAGCCAGGCCTGGACTGAAGCAGATGTTAAATAAAAACTGTGTCTAAAAATGTTCTCCTCCATTCAGCTCTGGCTTCAGCCATAGCCTGAAGTGGTTCTGGTTTGGTCCTTGGGGCACAAGTTTCCTGGGAAGCTTTGAGGGAAAATCCTGGGATGATGGGCACTTGCTGTATCTCGGAGTGAGACCGTAGGCTTGCAAGTGCTGTCTGGGATGTGTGGTAGCATCTAGCCATAAAATACCACAGCAAAGTGGTTACTGTGGTTAAGCGGTGCAGCAAGGAGGTGTCTTCTCATGCATCTGGGCTTGGCCTCAGTTCATTCCTCTTTCCCAGCCATTGGTGGACATTTACCTGCTGCCAGGAGTCTTCCTTGGGAACAACAGCCCGAGGGGGCCTCGTGCTGCAATCAGTGTTTCTGCTGCTGCTCCAAGCCCCCGTGTCCTTGTCCCTCTCTCCTTGGCACAGGTGAAATCGCTCTCTGGTCGCTGGTTGTCCTGGCCATCGAAAGATACGTGGTGGTCTGCAAGCCCATGAGCAACTTCCGCTTCGGGGAGAACCACGCCATCATGGGCGTTGCCTTCTCCTGGATCATGGCACTGGCGTGCGCCGCTCCCCCGCTCTTCGGCTGGTCCAGGTACGGGCAGCAGGGCCGGGGCTGTGGGAACCTGGTGCCGGCTCGGCCACACTCCACTGGGTGCTGACCTGCCCCGCTCTCCTCTCCTCGCAGGTACATCCCCGAGGGCATGCAGTGCTCGTGTGGGATTGACTATTACACCCTGAAGCCAGAGATCAACAACGAATCTTTCGTCATCTACATGTTTGTGGTTCACTTCATGATCCCGCTGATGATCATTTTCTTCTGCTATGGGAACCTGGTTTGCACTGTCAAGGAGGTGGGTACCTGCCAGTGGTGGGGTTCAGGGCCACCCTGTGCCGAGTGCTGGGAGGGGGCCCGCGCCAGGCTGGTGACAGAAAGGAGCCTTGGTGCCAGACTGGCTGTCCACAAAGGGGGAAACATCAGATGCCAGATGTGCAGCTCAACCACCCCAAGCCCTGACCCCATGTCCTGGGCTGGCACAGCATCCCCCAGCTCCATCATGTTTTCCTTCCCTCCTTCCCACAGGCTGCTGCCCAGCAGCAGGAGTCTGCCACCACCCAGAAGGCAGAGAAGGAAGTGACCCGCATGGTCATCATCATGGTCATCGCCTTCCTGATATGCTGGGTCCCCTACGCCAGTGTCGCTTTCTACATCTTCACCAACCAGGGGTCAGACTTTGGGCCCATCTTCATGACCATCCCGGCTTTCTTTGCCAAGAGCTCCTCCATCTACAACCCTGTGATTTACATTGTCATGAACAAACAGGTAACCGGCCAGGAGCCAGGCAACCTCCCTTCTTGTGTCTCACTTTGTAACAGCTTGCAGAGAGTTTCGGCACCTTGAGGTGCCCGTGGGCCAGGAGGGGGGGTTGTTTCCAGGTGATCTTGTTCCAGCATGCTGGAGGGGAACTGGGCAGCCCAGTATTGCACGGATCTCATGGCTCCTTCCACCTGAAACGAGCCAGGCACTGTGTCACGGGAGCAGCTGGGGCTGTGTGCAGGCTGGCCTGGAGCAGCAGGCAGGGCAGGCAGCGGGGAAGGACACTCCACCAGCGTGGGGGCTTCCAAACTCTGGGCTCGGGGGCAGCTTCGCGGTGCCCGCCTGCCTCACCCCGGGCTTCCCTCTCTTCCAGTTCCGTAACTGCATGATCACAACCCTGTGCTGCGGCAAGAACCCGCTGGGCGACGAGGACACGTCTGCGGGCAAGACAGACACCTCCTCCGTCTCCACCAGCCAGGTCTCCCCCGCGTAGGCTCCGCGGCGCTGCCGGTCCTCGGGGTGCGCGTCGCCGCCTCGGGAGCACGAACCTGCCCCCGCCACCGCCCGTCCCCGCTGCACCGCTGCGGGCCCTGCGGGTGGGCTCCTCTCTCCTGCACTAGGAACCCTGGGCACAAGGCTGTAAATGTGTACACACGTTTTGTAATTAAAATGCAAAGGCTTTAGCTCCGCTGCCGTAAATCCGCCTTTCTGTTCACTCGCTGAGCGCTCGCGCCCTGCTCCGGGGGCAGACCCCGGCTCCGACGCCTGCGGTGCACGGCCCGAGCTGCCCTCGCCTCCCCGGTCCCACCGTGACGGCCCGGCCGGTGCTGCCCAGCCGCTCGGCCCCGCTGCCCGCGGCAGGTTCGGCTGCTGCGAGGTGCCCCCAGCCCTGCCCGGTGCTCCCCGCTCCAGCCCTGCCCCACCTCCAGCACGGCAGGAGCCCTGCGAGGCTCCGTCACCCCGCAGCCGGGACAGGGCACGGTGCGGTGCAATCGGGCCCCTCCATGCCGCAGAGGTGATGGCTGAGGATCCTGCCCAGCAAGCGGGCAGCACGGAGGGGTCCTGCCGGCACAGTACAGCCGGGCACAGCATAGCACGGCACGGCACGGCACAGCCACGTGTGTCTGCAGCCAGATGTGCCCGGGAGGGCTCTGTGCTTGCTCCTGCCGGCGCCCCGCGCAGCCAACGCGCCCGGTGTCGGCACCCTGGGCACATCCCTGCTGGGTGTCCCCAGCAGAGCCCTCCCCTGGTCCCACCGCTCCTCCGCGGGCACCCTGGCCCGCGCCACGCTCCTCCCGCTCCGCCGCGATCAGTTTGGCACCAGCCCAAGTAGGAGGTTTTGGGCAGTGCTTGTGCTTTTGAGGATCCACGGGCGCGTCGCTAAGCTTCCCTCCGCGCTGTAGCAGCAAGACATGGGAGCATATGGCTCAGAGATGTCGACATATGTTTTGAGCACTACAAGATGGCATTCTGCAATTGTAGCAGTGTTCTTCATTTTTATTTTTAGCTCAGTTATACAAATAAGATGTTTTTCTCGCTGTTCAGTGTTATCAACATTTGAAACTATTTTTGTACATTATTATCCTCTCTGATTTCTAATCCTATGCAGCTTTGCAAGGTCTAATACGGAACATATAGAGCCCATGCAAGTTAAACCTTTAATAAAGAGCAATTTGCAAGTACAATTCTCTCATTATTTTTTTTTATCGATACTTCTGCATATTCAGTGAAATCTAAAGATTAGAGGTTTATGAATAATTCAGTGTTTAGGCTGATGTCTGATTCATGTACCTCAAATCTGGGAGCTGGTTTTGGAGGGAAGAGGAGGAAGGATTGGGTGTTTGTTTGCTGTCCATGAGGCAATGCTGGCACCTTGGCTTTCTCACTGCCACAGGACCAGCCCCAGCACATGGCCCGGCTCCAGGCCTGTGGGTTATCGCGCCACACCATGCCCAGCCCTATGGCTGCTGCTGCTGCTGCTGCTGCTGCTGGCAGGGGCAAGCTAGGGTTTGGAATCCCCCTGTCAGCCCAAGCCAGTGCTGGAAACATCATGGAGCTGCCAGAGAGGTGGTGGCCAGATGCAGGAGGAGGAGAGGGTTGGGGATGCTCCCAGCCCTGCATGGCACCAGCCCCTGCAGCCCTCCTGTGTCCCCACCAGCCCCTTCCTGGGAAATTTGGAAATGGACTGGAAATGAAGCAGCAAACGTGCTGGACAGGGGAGCTGTGCCCTGGGTGCCTCTCCCAGCTCCTTGCTCCCACTGGCACTTCAGTCCCCTGCCAGGATCTGGTCGCTGCGCTCAGCGGGTGGGTGAAGACCTTGGCAAAGGTCCTTCTGGGCAGTGCTTTGCATGTACGTTTGCACAGTAACACGTCCACAAGGCGGGCCATGACCAAGCCAGTGTCACCTAATCCCAGCTTGCAGCTCTGCCCCATGATGAGGATGGAAGCCCCGTGACTCTTGCGTAAAGAAGGGACTGACGCGGCGCTGTGAAGGACCACAGCGGTCCCCAAGGTGGGGACATGGGCACTGTTCCTGCACCGAAGTGCAATTGGTGAATTACTCAGGCTCACCTTGAGAGCACCACAAGTATCCTGCCCCACTGGAACAGCAGGGAAAGTGTCCATGGGATCACAGGACAACTTCTTTTCAATGTTGCCATGACACAGAAGTGCCCTGGGTCCCTTGGGGACCCTGAACAGCCAAGGGCTCAGCTCATACCTGGCCCATGTTGTCTGTGGCTGCGGGTGGCTGCTGTGCCAGGAGCCGGCATGGAGGGAATGTGGAGGGACATGGAGGGGCTGGCCCTCTGTGGGGCTTAGAGTGCTCTCCCCTAAGCACAATGGGATTTGGCAGCCAAAGGCAAGTGAGGTGCTGGTGGTGAGCGCACCCCTGCCTGGGGCTCTGTGCAGGCGTTGCTCCTCCTGCATTCACTGGCCAGCAAAGCAACTCGCTGTTTTCCTCCTCTCATCTGTGGGACTGTTTCCCCCGTCCCCTGTTCTCAGGCTCCCCGGCAGTGCAGCACCCTGCTTCCCCAGGTGAAGGGAGCCAGCACATCACAGCAGCGCACTGGGAACAGGTCCTGCATGGGACCCAGCTGCTTCCCCATTCACCCCACAGTGAGTGCCATCAGCAAGCTCCAATCCCAGCTCCTCACCACCCTCCAAGCAGCATGTAGGCCCCTTTGCCCTGTGTGCTCGGGGTCATCACCCCATGACCCTCCATCTCCTGCCCTTCCCAAACCCTCTACTCAGGCAGGGCCCTGCTCCCCTTGGCCCCTTGCAGAGCTTTGCAGAGGGCTCTCAGCCACCTGCCCACCACAGTAATTAGCAGCTCATGAACAGCACCTGCAGGCAGGGTGCTGCTCTGATAAATTAGCTGGGAGTGAACGGGGTAAGCCCCTGAGCAAGGGTAGAGGTGTTGTCAGTGGAGCTGCCTGAGAACAGGGTCTTTGGGCTGGTGTGTGCTGCCATGGAGCATCAGCTGGGTAAGGGGTTTGTAGGCTGCTGCGGGGTCCTGGTGGGGCTGGGGCTCTGCTCAGGCTCTGGTGGCTGTGAGACAGCTCCTGGGGGGCTTTGCAGCCCTCGGGGTCCAGGTCCCATGCGATGTCTCTCTCCCTGCAGACAAAGCTGCTGGCACAGCCCAGCTCCCAGGTTTACTGGCCCAGCGCCGGAGGACTCCGCACCCCTCAACCATGCAGATGATCATCGAGGCACTGCAGGCCAAGGACAGCAACAAGGGTGCCTCTGTCCCAGCCATCACGAAGTTCATCCTGGCCAAGTACCCCACCGTGGATCCCACCCGCCTCAAGTACTGGGTGAAGGTGACGCTGAGCAAGGGTCTGAGCCGTGGGGACCTGGTGCGGCCCCGCAACTCCACTGCCACAGGGGCTGCTGGCACCTTCATGGTGAGCAGGGGAATGCTGGTCCCACTGCAGTGGGGCTGAGGCTTTCATGGTGAGCAGGGGGATGCTGGCCCCACTGCAGTGGGGCTGGGGCTGCGGTGGACACCAGCCCTACTTCCACCCCTCTCTCACCCCCAGTTAGCCCCCAAGATGCTCAAGCAGAAGAAGCCGCCAGGCCAGGAGGATCCTGACACAGGAGAGCCCTCTAAGCCAGCCCAGCCTGGGGCTAGCCAGCTTGGCCGGGCCCCCGTGGCAGGCGTGCGGCAGCAAGGTAAAGGGCTGGTGGTGCCACAAGACCCTGGGGTGCCCCAGCCCCAGGAGGGGCTCCCGCCTGGGCTCATCCTCTGCCCATCCCGCAGGGGCTGTGGAGGAAAAGCTGACGGAGGCCAAGCAGAAGTCGAGGACGAAGGCCATGGAGGTGAGCATGGTGTGGGGTGTGTGTGTGTGGGGGGCTGGTGGCAGTAGCTGGAGGTGCTCTCTCCTCCCCAAGGACCCCCCACTGGCAGCAGCCAAGCCCAGGAGTGATGGAACGAAGCCCCCACGAGCTGTCGGCCGCCCTCGGGGCCCTGGCAAGGGGCGTTCAGGGCCCTCCATGGCTCCAGATGCTGAGGAGGCAGGAGGGGACAGAGGTGCCAGCTCTGTGGGCACCAGGGCAAAGCGGCCACGGAAGACCCCAGTGGGAAAGAGCAAGAGGAAGGCACCCGAGGGAGCCCAGCCAGGAGCACCGGAGGGGCCCCAGCCAGAAGGGACCAAGGTGAAGGGGACCGAAGGCAAGGTGAGGAAGCCTCGGGTGAAGACAGGAGCAGGCCAGGGGCAGGCCAGCCTGAAGAAGGCAGCGGCCCTCCCAGAGGGCAAGAAGGCCCCATAGTGTGTCCTGGACAGCCCCTCTTCCATAGGAGCCCAGCTGGGGTCAGGCCCTTGGGGTCTGTGTTGGGTTTATTCCCAGGATAGGTTTTAACTCTCTGTTAATGCCCTGTTAATAAAGTTGCTTCATTCCCATCATAGTGTGACTGCTGCCCTGCTCGTGGGATTCTGCTGCTGCATTCCCATCTCCTGGCCTCATCCCATGTGGCACTGTGCTGCCTGCTCTCCATGTCCCCTGCTCTGGGCTGCAGCGCCAGGGAGCGTTGGGTGCTGTGTGTGTGCAGGCTGGTGGTGAGCCCCATGGTGGGTAAAGCCCTATGTGGGGGCCCTGGGACCCACAGGACACAGCACAGCGGCACCTGGGGCACTGTGGTGCTCAGGCATGGCCATGGTGGGTGCCCAGCTCTCTGTCCTCCTGCCTGCCCTTGTGCTAATGCCTGGCTGAGCTGGGATTACAGGAGTGCAGCAGGTCCAGGTCCATGCCATGGGCAAGGGTCCCCAGTATGGGGGCAGCTGCTGGTGCTCTAACCATGGTATGAGGAAGGTAGAAGTGGTTTAGGGCTCAAAAAAAAAGGAGTTTGGGATGTCTGCTGAGGACTGCAGCATTGCTTGTGCTCTTGTTACCTATCTGTGGCACAGTTCCCACCTCTAAACCTGTCTTACTGACTCCTGAAGATCAACATAGCAGCATTTTCATTTAATAGCTTCAAGTGCCTGAATTTCTCTTGCCCTGCATGAAGCAGAGCCTTTCTGAAGGTCAGCCTGATAATGAAAAGGGTTATAGTCCTCCTGGGCAGGAGTAAATCAGTGCAAGTAAAACTCTCTTCCTAAAGAGGATTTTGCTAATCTTCAGCTGGCCTTGCCAATGCCCTCCAAGGCTCCTGGCCTTGCTCTGGGGCTTAAGCAAGAGCTGAGCAAACTAACTTCTCTTTAAACTTCAGCCTTGGCCGTGTTGATCCGTCTTTAATGGAGCTGAAACTCTCATCGTGCCTGGGGCAGGGGGGAAGATGCTGCAGCAGTAATGGAGCAGAGCTCCCCTGCCCCTCTGGTGTGGGTCAGCCTCGCCAGGCACTGCTCCCTGCATGGAAACGTCCCGTAAGGGAGCTGTGTCTACTCACCAGGCTCTTGGTGTGAAACACCAGGTGCTTGCTTTGGCAGAGGCCAAACCATTTAATGGCTGGATTTAGCTTCAGCTTTAGCTTCAAGAATCAGCTTTCTAGTGGGAAAGGAAAATCCCTCTGGTGTCTGGAAAGAGCAGCTTTTACTGGGGGAGGTGGAAAAGAGAGGATTTGGAAATACCACAGTTATTAGGACCTATGGGGTGGTGTCATGGTGCTGAACCTAGAAACTTTGAGGGGTGGTGCTGGTGCAGAACAGGCACCTGGGCTCCCTGGGGCTGCGAAAAGGCACAGTCTTGAGGGCTGACAGCACTTGACAGAGCTGAGGGTGCCTGGCCCTGGGCACTGCTGCGGTGTCACTGGGCTCTGTGTGTGTGGTCATGGGCACTGCTGCGGTGTCACTGGGCTCTGTGTGCGTGGTCATGGGCGCTGCTGCTGGGCTCTGTGTGCGTGGTCATGGGCACTGCTGGCTCTTGTGTGCGTGGTCATGGGCACTGCTGCGGTGTCACTGGGCTCTGTGTGCGTGGTCATGGGCACTGCTGCGGTGTCACTGGGCTCTGTGCATGGTCATGGGCACTGCTGCGGTGTCACTGGGCTCTGTGTGCGTGGTCATGGGCACTGCTGCGGTGTCACTGGGCTCTGTGTGCGTGGTCATGGGCAGTGCTGTGGTGTCACTGGGCTCTGTGTGAGTGGTCATGGGCACTGCTGCGGTGTCACTGGGCTCTGTGTGCGTGGTCATGGGCACTGCTGCGGTGTCACTGGGCTCTGTGTGCGTGGTCATGGGCACTGCTGCGGTGTCACTGGGCTCTGTGTGCGTGGTCATGGGCGCTGCTGCGGTGTCACTGGGCTCTGTGTGCGTGGTCATGGGCACTGCTGCGGTGTCGCTGGGCTCTGTGTGCGTGGTCATGGGCACTGCTGCGGTGTCACTGGGCTCTGTGTGCGTGGTCATGGGCAGTGCTGCGGTGTCACTGGGCTCTGTGCGTGGTCATGGGCACTGCTGTGGTGTCACTGGGCTCTGTGTGCGTGGTCATGGGCACTGCTGTGGTGTCACTGGGCTCTGTGTGCGTGGTCATGGGCAGTGCTGCGGTGTCACTGGGCTCTGTGTGTGTGGTCATGGGCGCTGCTGCGGTGTCACTGGGCTCTGTGTGCGTGGTCATGGGCACTGCTGCGGTGTCACTGGGCTCTGTGCGTGGTCATGGGCACTGCTGCGGTGTCACTGGGCTCTTTGTGCGTGGTCATGGGCAGTGCTGCGGTGTCACTGGGCTCTGTGTGTGTGGTCATGGGCGCTGCTGCGGTGTCACTGGGCTCTGTGTGCGTGGTCATGGGCACTGCTGCGGTGTCACTGGGCTCTGTGTGCGTGGTCATGGGCACTGCTGTGGTGCTACTGGGCTCTGTGTGAGTTCAGGTGTCGGCTGTGTCCTTACGTGGCTCTCCGTGTTCTGGTGGGAGCTGAGGCACTGGGCAGCAGGAGCTGCAATGTGCTCTGCAGGCAGTCACAGGGCTCTGCAGGGCAGAGGGGCTAAACCCTACCTCTTGTGGAAGCCAGCTGGTTATCAGTTTGCACGGTACATCTTGGACATGCAAAGCTCACTGCACACACCCCGGCGGGTGTCTTCCCCAATGTTGTATATCCTCTGCATGCCCAGGGGCAGGAACATCACTAGGCAGGTTTCAGCACCTTGTTTTATTACAAAGATAGGCTTTTCCAAGAGCCTGCCACTTCCACTACACAGCAGGTAAGGGCACTACACCCACAACACGTGCCAAAGTTTAAAAACATGTTACAAAGGGCTCAGGGTTCAAGGCAACACTACAAACCCTCAAGCTTCTGCCCTGGAAAAGTTGTTCCTTTACATTGGTTGTAGCAACTACTTTTTCCTATTTTTTTTTTCTTTTTTTTTTTTGCTTTGGAAAAAAATTAAATAATAAAGCAATAGCCCCAGCACACGGCCCGCTCACATCACCCGGAGGCAAACCACACTGTCAGCTCCCCTGTATCCTGTCCTTGCAACAGCATGGGGCTATCGCTCCATGACCCCTTCCCCACCTGCAGCCAAGCTCAACGTTCTCTGCTACCCTGGTGCTCCTGGCCCTCCCCTCCCCCGGTGCTGGGCCTGCCTGTGTCTCTGGCAGCTATTCACAGTTTCTAAAAGGAAAATAAATTCAAGGTTTGTTTGTTTGTTTTTTTTTTTTCTGTGTGAAATCACTTTCAAAATAAAATGTAGCCCAGCTACATTCTTAGAGTTTCTATTCTGAAGCCACATCCTCAGCAAAGACATCGAAACCTCCACAGTGTATGCACTTTTTCTGTAGTTCTCTTAAAAAAACCTCTGTTCTCCCCCTTCCCCCCCCCTCCCCCCTTTAGCATACTGAATAAAGTCTATCCTTTGTTTTAAAATAGATATCTATATACACACACACAGTTCTGGTGTTCCAATTCCTGACAACTGTGCCATTACTGGGAGTGATGGGATAGAGGCCACCTGTCCATGGCAGTGAGTCACCCAGGAGGAGTTTGGTGGACCAAAGTCATCTAAGACCAGGTTGCATCCTCGCCAGCTGATGGGTAGCGGAGGCTCACCTTAGACTCTGCCTGGAGTGAGGTAGTAACTTTAAATGTTCTATTTGGCAGTTTGGAAACGCGGTGGCTACGTCTGGGTTATCTTTCATGGGCAGGTTGCCTCTGCCTGCATGCAAACGCTGGCTTCATGTGGCGTTTGCTGTGGTCCAGCCTCTACCGTGGGGCCTCTGCAACGCTGGAGGAGACCAGAGAGGTCACTGCTCCCCTGGCTGCAGAAAAGATGGTGTTACCTGCAGGAAGGAGAACGGGCCACCAAGATGGGGGCTCTGCCCCGGCGCGGGTGCTGCAGGACAGCAGTGAAGTGTCTGGGTTTTGGACAAGCTCTGTCTGCTCAGTGGGACCCTGCCTGCTGGCCCCAGTATAAGTGTGGGTCACCTTCCACCTTTGTTTGCAGTGTGGGGTGCTGGAGCTGCTGTGCTGCCCTCCTGAGCATCATGCTGTCAGGGATGCGGTCCAGTCCATTTACCTTTATCAGCCAAAAAAAAGACTGGACACGAAGCAGAACTGCACTGTCTTTGCTGCTCTCAGATCTCAGCCATGGCTGGCTGGCTCTGAAGCAAGCAGAACAAGCTGCTTCAGGAAGACACCTCAGTAGCACTGACCAGGGATGATCGCAGGGAGATGCTGGAGCACATGGGGCAGAGGGGGGAAGGTGCTACCTTGTATTCTGCCCTGTGTGTGGCTCAAGCCCACTCACGGAGGGTGTCAGCAGGAGCTGACCCCTTTTGTCGTGATACTACCCAGCTCTAGCTCACTGTGCACGCAGGTCGGGGAACCTGGGGAAGGGGGAACAGCCCTTCCGACACTGTCTAAACATGGAACATGCTCCATAACAGCTGTCTCCATTAGGGGATAAAGTGCTTTCACCATGCCCCAGCTACTTGGGAAGCAGCTGCTTTGTCTTAGTCCCGAGTTCCCCATGTTGCCCAAGTCTCCAATGGAGGAGTGGTTATGTTTACACATACAGTACAAAAATTAAAAGGCACAAAAATACACAGAATGCAGCAGATAGTGATCAGCTGACAGAGTCCCTGGTGATGGCAAAACAAGGATGTCGGAGGGATGGTGTAGTAGGGAGCGCAGGCGTTGCTCTGATGGCCTTTGCTGTCTCTGCTCCCTGAGGTTACCCTTCTGCTTTGTGTAATTGTTATGGCTTCTGCAGCCCCATCTCTGTCCTGAGGAACCACAAACAGGGATGCAGGGAACCGCTGACCGTTCAGGTGCTGATCAGAGGAAAATGGTGAACTGAGCTTGCCACAAGGGTCACGTCTCCATTTCTGGCTGGCAACAGCAAATAAATCATGGGTGCCACAGTGCAGACCAGAGGGGGTTTGAGCTGCTCGGAAAGGTGTCTCGTGGCTTCTTGTTGGGTGAGGAGCCCTTCAGCCGTGGGCCAGGCCCACCCCCATTGCAAGGCTGGTTTGAGAATGGCCCTTACGGAGGCGATCCACAGCGTATCCGCGGCTGAAGGCAGGTTCCCTACGGCACTGCGCTGCGGAGAAGGTCACTTCCAGGGCTGCAGTTGGCCTAGGCTTCGCTGCAGCACTCATAGATGTTATCTTCCATGAGCGCAATCACTTGCTCAAACTTGTGCTGGAGCTGGGTGCGCTTTGTTGTGGGGTTGGTGTCTAGGGCAGCCACGATCTGCAGGAGACACGGACAGGAGGGTGCTGAGACCATGTGGGCAGAACCTGCAGAACCCCAGTGCCAGCTGGACCCCGAATGAGAAGAGCCCACAGCCCCGGCACCCTCTGGCTCTCTAGGGCAGAGCCGAGTCCCTGAGCAAGGGGTGGGAGAGAAAATCCACTGTGACAGTAAAGCCCATGGTGTGGAGCCAGCCCGCGGTGCAGGGGGTCAGGAGCAGCCAGGGCCGGGGATGGGAAGTTATTCAAGTGTGGACTGCATCAGCATGCTGTGCCCTCCAGAAAGCATCTGCGAGTCTACACATCAGGACCCTGCTGCAGTCCAGCCCAGGCACACGCTGTTAAACCAGCCAGGAATAGCTGGATTTCTCTTTCAGGAAGGTGTCAGCCAAAGGCTAGGAGGCAGGTGCATCTGTGTGTGCATGGGATTATGCCAGAAACAGTAATCCCTTTGCAGTGGGGCTGGATGCAGGCGTCTGGCCACTTGGTTAACACACACCACTTTGGTGGTCCCTCCACGGGTACACCGGGGCCGAGTGTGGCTGAACCTGCTTACCTGGGAGCGGTAGCGCTTGGCGTATTTGTAGATCTCGGCCATGGCGACGTTGGTGTTGAATTCATTTCGGTATTTCTTTATAAAGACAGAACAAAGAGGGGAGGAGCATTAATGTGATGCAGCAAGTGAGTTCAAGCCCCATCAGCAGGCATTAGCTAAATTCAAAGAAGGTTTTTGTCTGGGTATTTTTGTTGCATTGATGTAACCAGACTTTTGATTTACCCCTTTAGGGAAATGCATTTCCTCACATCAGAAATGATCTCAGTCTTTCTAAAGCCAGCGTTAGAGCCCACGCTCCACAGCTCAGTTTACCTGTCTGTGCCCAAAGCCATTTCAACGGGTAGGGCAGCACAACAGCCGGGCAGAGGAATGCCAAGGGGGAAACCTGCTCGGTGCCTGAGGCTGAAGTGCCACAGGAGATGGATTGATTCCAAGGAAGCCATAGCCCATCGCTGGCAGGCCGTGGATATGGAGCACGCTGCCGGCATTCCGCATGCGGATGCTGCCAGCAGGGCCCTGGGACTGTGCCGGCCCTGGCAGTTGGTGCCTGTGGGCAGCTGGCTGGGGCTGTGGGACTGCAGGGATCCTGTTCCAAGCTTCCTGACTCTCTGGCACTGAATTTTGCTCTCAGCTCCCAGTGGTGCCAAAGCTAGTTCAGTTCAAGCTAACTCGTGGGTGTTTACTGCAGCTCTGGCAGTAACTGAAGATGCTTGGAATTAGGTCAGATGAAGTTTGTGCATGGAAGTTTGAGGCAAAATACTCTTTGTTGCTTGCTCCTTGCAGCACTTAAGCAGTCGCTGGAGGCAGCCTGCGCGCCCCATGCCTTACCCGCGACTCCTCGGCCAGGTGAGCGTTCATCTCCTGCTCGCTGAGCGGCGGCATGTCGTGGATTTGCTTGTAGTATCGCTGCACTATCTTCCTGTACTCGGGGATCTCCTTGGCATACAGCAGTTTATTGGTCGGGGAGTCCTAGTGCAAGGGCGAGATACTGAAATCAGACACTGTGTTGTTCCTGGCTGAACACTTCCTATCCTGTTTGTCTGGCTCATCGGATGCGGACTTCAGCTACAGCTGCTTTCAGGAAACAGCTACGTCTTTGGTCCTGGCTTTACACAGGCAGGAGTGTGGTGGGATGGCACCAAAGCACAACACAGCTAATGACAGAGGCGCTTCCTCAAACACATCAAGGTGTTGCAGACAGGTACCCCCAACCCGTGGAGCCACAGCACTGTCCCCCAGCCCTTCTTCCTAGCATGAGCTCGGCGTTTGTTAGCTGTACTGCCAGTGAAGGTGGTCTATGTGATGATGTTTTAATTGGCAGAAAGGGCAAGCTAAAAAGTATGCACAAGGTCAGGCGGGATGGCCTGCTGCCAGGTAATGTTCTGCAGATGAGTGCAGCACAACTGTGTTAGATAAAACACTTGTGCTCTGTGGCTCTGCCTGTGGAAATTGGTAACAAGGGAAGGGTTTCTGCATGCATTTACCAGGTCTCTTGAGCAGCCAGGCCAGCTTGATGTAAACTGAAGAACAAAGCTCTCTTACAAGCTGAACTTTGTCAGTTGAAATGTTGCTCTTGGATTTTTCATGTAGCTTTGATTTATTTTGCATTGGCTAACCCAGCCTGCCTGGCCTATATTGAGTGCACATAAAGTAATTAACAGCAAATACTGAGTTCTCCTGATTAATGTCAGCTTGGACAAAGCAGTCTTAACCTCCCAGCCACACAATTGGGTTGTACCAGTGAAGGCACAACCCCTCTTGTGCTCCCCTCAGCCACGAGCGTGAATGATTTTAACCTCAATGCAATCCTGCCCCGCTGACGTCACTACCCTGGAATGAACTTGGCTGACTGGCCCAGTGCTGCATCCCAAAGGGAAACAGCCCCTGGCTCAGGGGCACAGAAGGGAGTGAGATCACCGTGTCCCACTGCCCTGACATGGGATGCGGGACTGCTCCCGATGCTCTGGCAGGTGGAGAGGGGAGGGAGGACCTTGGGAGGAGACAAGCTCGGCAGAGGAGGCAGCATTTCAGCTGTATCGGGCAGTAAATAAGGAAGCCCGGGGTAACTGCAATCTGCTGCCGCAATATGTAGCTTGGCTGATGCTGCAGGGGAAATGGGAAATGGGCACCAGGCTGTGGCACCAGATCCCACAGCAGTTTATTTTCAAACCCAATGACAAGGCAATGCAGGAATACAGCCAAGCTACAGAGCCTGCTCGCTACATAGTTCTTTTTCTTCCCCTTGGAAACACAAAAAATCCCCCCATGCTGCCTCTTGTTTAAGTTAGTTTTTAATTTGTGTCTGATTCGTCTGCATTATGGAGATGTGTACTGGTTTGTTAACTGCTTGTGCACTGTAGATGTGTGAGTCCGAGCCTGCTCTCACATTTGCAGTATCAAGAGCAACATGCTGAACCCAGGGGAAGAATCCAGCCTGGAAAGCATTCAGCGGTACACTGCGTGTGTATGCGAGCTGATTTTTATGCTGAGGATTTATTCTTCCCACATTACTCAACAATTCCTTCAGTTATGCTATTGTATCCCTGAAAACTGTTTCCATCTGCTGTCTGACTCGGGCTGACCCCTCTTCCCCTCACCCACGGCCTGACAAGGACAAATTGGAGGTGTTTCGTAACCCACCAGAAAAAAACCCCAAACCCAAACAAAGAAAGAATCAAGCGCTCATTAGATCTTCCTGCAGCGTCAGCCCGGAGCGAAGGCTTCCTGCTGCCCTCAGCAGCGCCTGCCTCCTGCCCCCCCTCTGTAGGGTCCCCTCGACGTCACACCCTGCACCGCCGGCCCCTGGGGGGGCACGGGGGGATGTACAGCACTTCCTAATAAAACTTATTTATGTCAGGAAGTTTCAAACGTCAACACCGCGCTTGGCTGAGCCGGTGGGAGAGCAGTGGGAGAGCAGAACATCCCACACAGGATGGTGCATGGGATCCCGGTGGTGGGAGAGGAGACCTGGCCCGTGCAGCCTCGCATGTGCTCAGGGCAGGTTTGGCTTCCTAGAGCCAGCCCGCTGGGCTCTGCCAGCCTGGGGTGGGCAGCGTGGGATGGAGACAGCAGTGCCTGCCAAGTGCTTCCCAGTGCTGATGCATGGTGTGAACTAAAGTGGAGTGAGAGGGAGAACCCACCCCTGGAGACAGCCAAAACTCAACTGCACGAACCTGAGCAAGGGTCTCTCTACCATCCCTACTGCTGCGGGAGGCTGAGCTGGGAGACCCGACAGTCCCTTCCCACCCGCACTGGTGTGTGTCCTGCCTGCCCGCACAGGAGCCACACGTGCTCTCGGGACAGTACCTTGCCCAGCTGCAGGTCGGACAGGGA
Source organism: Pezoporus occidentalis (assembly GCF_034315485.1). Classification (NCBI taxonomy): domain Eukaryota; kingdom Metazoa; phylum Chordata; class Aves; order Psittaciformes; family Psittacidae; genus Pezoporus; species Pezoporus occidentalis. The sequence goes on along the minus strand of NW_026912929.1, from coordinate 404,905 downwards.
GCAGGCATCAATGAAAGCCTGGGCTATCACAGAGAGACAGGCATCGATGTGGTCTGTCTTGTCAATGTCGAAGACGAACTGGGGGTTCTTCAGGATGTTGACCCAAAACCTCAGAGGTAGGCTGCGGAGGAAACAAGTCAGGAACACACCAGGTGAATAGTTGTCCTCCAGAGGGAGAGGGGAGGAAATGCAGGAAAGATGATGATCGAAAGTGAATAGCAAAGAGAAAAAAGAATGAGGAGCTGGGTTCTGCTATTTAATCACATCCTGGTAGCATATGGCCCATTGCCTAACATGAGGGGCAGGCACAGGTCTTCTCCCTCAAGAGACATCTCTTCAGGCTGAAGCACGTGGCACAGGAAGGAACCTCCAAGTTCAGGCTGTGCAGGGGTGCACAGCACCTCATTCCTTCAGCAGCTGTTGGTGCCCAGGCAGGGTATGGGCAGGTTTGCCTTCACAGGGCTGCTGGAGCAGGTTTCCCCACTCCCTGATTTCTGTAGCAATGGTGTCAGCTCCTTTCAGTCTTCCCTGAGAGTAACCATCACCTGGTTCTGATGGCAAGCCTTGCCCACAAAACGCATTTCATGTGCCTCTTTTTCTGCTGACCCATAATTTTCTCCTCCAACTATTTCACAGCTCACTTGGCCACAGTTTCAGGGTACTGTTTGCCCTTCCTATCATTCCTCTTCAGCAGCTGAGGAGTGAAAGCCACTGTAAGTCTCTGCTCTCCTGGCAACTAAAGGTAATGAAGGGCAGGCAAAGCTGTAGCTCGGTGCTTGTGCCTGTGTGCCTGCTATCCCAGCCAGACTTGGTTTTAATGTTCACGTTAGGCTGGAAACAGTCACTGTCCCTGCAGCCCCAGAGGCACTTAGCCTCTCCGGACACTCCCTCCAGGCTCCCAGCTCTTCCAGTTAAATCTTCTGGTTTCCTCCTGCTCCAATCCCCCTCCCCTTCGGGTCCCCCATCCCATTCCTGGTGCTCATCACATCCCTCAGCACTGCTCCCGGCTGCAGAGCTCCAGCATGCTACTGCCACAGCGCAAGTGCCCGTGAATGCCCTGGGGTCTCAGCTTGGTTACAGAGACAAAGATGCCCCGAGGGCTGAAGAGCCAGAGAGTAAATGAAAAGGAGCCAAACCTGCTGGTTTTAGAATCTCCATGTGCTTTAAGGCCTGACGTGGTTTTGTCTCAGATCTCCACTGCTCAGAGCTAACACCAGTGCTGTCTCCCATTGTTCATTCCCTCTCCTGTTTTCCCTTTAATTGTTTGTATTAGTGTGCCAGTTTTCCCTTTAGTTGCCTATGCCTCCTCTTCCAGATCACTTTTCCCCTGAGCTCTGTGGTCAAAGCTCTCCAAGCCTGTGTTTGGCCTCATCTTTCACCACCCCCTCCGCCCCCCTCCTGCTTTCCAAGTCCCTCTTCTACTTTTAGCAACCTAGTGATTAGGACACCAAGGCTTTGTAGCTGCTGCTCTGGAGAGATGGAAGGAAGGAAGGAAGGAAGGAAGGAAAGAAAGAAGAGATTTCCTCCTCCAAACCTGTTGGTCTTCCAGATGTGCATAGTGTCAGGGTCTGTGATCCCTCTTTTCTCTGCTTGCTCCTCTAGGAAGTCAAAGAAGTACTTCACAGCCACTGGTGGTTTATCGTCTCGGATGCTCAGAATGGCTTTGAACAAGTCATCCAGGAACTTCTGCAGCGTGCCCTGCGGGACAAGCACCCTATGGAGCCTGGGGAAAGCACCAGAGCCCAGGAAGCAGCAGGAGGGGCTGCGACTGCTGCGCACAAGGGGAAATCCTTTTCTCATTTATCCAACTGGCAGCAGGGAAAGAGGATTCCGAAGGAGGGAGGGAAAGGTTTATTTGTGCATAGCGATATAATTAGCTTGCATTTGGGTTTAATTTCTTTTGGCATCGAGATTTTCTTTCTTACTGCTAGGATCTCACATCTGCGATTGTTCTGCACAGTAAATACAAAGAAGACTAGAGACTGCTGGCCATTCTTGTGATCTCTGCTCCAGTGAAGCATCATGCTGGGATTAAAGATGGGCTGGGAGCCCAACTGTTGGAGCTGAGCACTCGCAGAGAGGGGGAAGTTCAAATCTGAATTAAGATCGCACAGACATTCCCCTGCTCCCAAAGCTGAGCATCTCCATCTCCTTCCCCAGCAGGATTCCTCACTGCGGAAAGGGGCTCAGACCTAAACAGCGCATCACGAGCCTGGAAGCGGTCAGCATCCCTTCCATGTGCACAGACCCCAGACCAGCCTGGGGAGGTCATGTGGGGCTTCCCACAGTACTGCTGCTCTGAGGATGAGCTGGAAAGCTGGAGGGAGCTCAAGGAGCCAGCAGTGCCTGGCAGCCCCACTGACCATGCTCCAGCATCCACTGCCCCTGTGGAGCAACCAGCCCCACTGCACTCCCTCCCTAGAGCAGGCCTCTCGCTTCAAACAGACTGAGCAAGGGCATCCATCTCCTACCTTTGTGGAGAGCAGCCTGGTCAGGTAGATCTCGGGGAGGACTTTCTTCCTATGGCTCTGCCTGTGGGACTTCTTATGTTCAACCGACTCATCAGTTGGGAGAACCTGGTCCGATATAAAACACATATTCAGAGTGCTCCTCTGTGGAAGTGTCACACTGGATTTTCATTTAAGTATAGAATTTCAACTACATATAAAATTCAATTAAGAAGCAGTTACTGTGTTGTAAATATACCCTTATATGGCTTTAAAAAAGTGATCCATTATACCCCTTTTTCTGATGTTCCTCTTGCACTTTTTATTGCCTCGCTCAAGCTAGACAAAGAAAATGAAACAATCAATCTCACTTTGCACGTTAGTCTGCTGGCCTTCCTGCTCCCAGGTCGCTGCAGTTTGGGCTCCCAGAAGCAATGCACAAGGCTTCTGCAGAAAGCAGCTTTTCTTAGGTTTGGGAAAAGCGCAAGAACCATCAGGCAGTATTCCCACCCTCGCCTTTTTGAAAACAAAACCAAATATTCCACTGGGCAGGTCAGTCAGTTACTGCTCTGTAATGACCTAGCAAGCCATTTAAGGCCATCTTGGCATCGTTTCACATGTGCACATTTGGTTTCCCTTTCCTTCTCCCCCCTTGCTGAGTGCACATGTGTGTGCATGCGCTGTATATTTGCACTCCATCCCAGCATGGAAACTTTGGCAGCAAAAAAAAACCCATCAGGCTATGAGGTATTGCTCTCCATAACACTTTTTGCACAGCAGCTTTTAGCATCGTTCAGCACTTGGTCCTTCAGCACGGAGCACAGCCAGGAACTCATCAATCTCCCGGCCCGGGGAAGCCAGTGCCGTGCCAGGGGCTCCCAGTAGATGCTTTGACCAGGGCTGTGTGGGATGCTACTGGCAGCTCCAGAGCTCTCGGTGGCTGTTGACAGCTACAGCACAGGCACAACACCGGTTGTGCTGTCATGGTGGTTTTTATTCTGTCCCATAGTTCTGAAGCTTGTCTACAGATAACCTTTCTGCACCTCTTTGAGCCCCTCTAAAGAAAACTAACAAGCCCTGATCCAGCTTGTTCCTCACATCTGATGTTCCAGCCCACAGAGATGAATTGTGTTAATATCAGTGAGGCTGAGAGGATTTTCTCCTCTTTCATCACATATGCTGAAAAAAACAGGACCCACAGACTTAAGTGCAGGAGAGCCTGACTGGTCACCTCTTTGCCCCCAACACTTCCCAGGCTGCTGCCTTCCAGGGGGACATCTCCCCAGCAGCCAGCCTGGCAGCAGAGGACAACCTCTCTACTCACCAAATGGAAGTATTTCTCCGTGTCCAGATCCTTCACTGTGAAGAAGAGAGAAACAAAGCAGCTCAGCCAAGGGCACCAAAGCTTAAATGCGCTTCCACAGATACCCTCTGCATCAGGAGGTGTTTCCCTATTCCCAAGAGCCCCAGCACTGAGCTGGCATTCCCACCCCAAGTGAGTTCAGCATTTTTCTTTGGTTTGGGGTTGTTTATTGCCTTCTGAGGCACGTGGCGAGTACCTCGGGAAGTCCTTTGAGGAGGACTTGAGGTCTTCCACGGGGTGTTTTAAGAGGGATGCAGGAGGGCACAAGAGCAGGATGAGCACAGGGGCATGCCTGCATCATCCTTCCCTGCGATGCCCCACTGCACCCCACAGTGCCCCACAACCCCATGTGTCCGGGACTGTCTCCCAGCCTTGGCAACAGGGCAGCTCCAGCCTGAGCAGCTCCTCGCTCTAGTGAGGTTCCACTGCAGGGATGGGCTCTGTGCAGGTGGCCTGGAGGTGGGGGTCAAAACTCCTTGTTCATGTGATGTTTTGTCTCCCATGGTCCAGGCAAGGACCCAGCTCTCAGCACCCCTGGCCAGAGACAACCCTCCTCTAAAGCTACAAGTGTTCCTGCCTGGTCAGCAGCAACAGGGGAAGAGCAGTGAGACATTACCTCTGCTCAGTGTAGTGTCCTTCTTGTCCGACAAACTCATGGCCAGTGATGCCCCTTCAGGGATCTGCAGAGGAAGGGAAGTGCAGATGTTGATGATGGGGCCTTAATGGTGCCTCGCAGGGAGCTGGGTACTGCCCCAGGGAGATTTTCAGAGTTGGGGGACACTGGTTCAGCTCCTGCTCTGCAACAAACACCCTTGTGCCTACCCTGGCCCTTCCCCCAAGATATATCTTTGGATGTTGACACCAAGTAGCTCAGGACGAGGGAGTGCGATGCTGTGCAGATGCTGTTTGCTTCTCACTCAAAGGGCAGAAGGAACCTGGTGCTGCCAGGACCCATGGGCTGACAACACCTTCCAGTGCCGTGGCTCCGGCTCTGGTGCAGTGTGGCACCGTGCCAGCAGCAGGGCTCTGAGCGTGGCTACTACCCTGATAATCATATTAATAAGTACCCAGCTCCGGTTTGATTTTCCATGCACTGTTATAGACCAGGGAGTATTATGCTCCCAGGAGTAACGGGGAATACGGAAATCATACCCGATTTGCTGGTTTCATTTAATTTCAAAAGGAAAAATGGTCAAGAAAACAGTTTGCTTTGCCATGTTTCTGCATGTTTTTGGCCTCTGCTCCTCGATGCCTCCTTGGCCCCTGCTCTTAGGGCACACAGAGACAATTGTGCCAGTGACTTCAGTAGGAGCACAGATCAAGAGCAGAGTGGTACTAATCAGCCAAGCTGGTGGCCGCTGGGAATAGGGGCTTTTCCCCCTCCTGTTTCTGTTGTCAGGAATAACTTGTTTTGCATGAAGAGGGTTTAATTAGTTTCAGTGTGTTGCAATATTAACAAGCTTCTCGCCAGGGCAGATGTCTATTCCCTGGAAGCTCTCGTGGAGCTATGGCAACCTCCCTGCCTGCTCCTGATGATCCTGTTTTGGGAGGGGGAACCGCAGCTTGCCCCCAAGGCCAGTCAGGCCCTGCTTCCCAGCAGATTTACCTTGTAATGTGCTAGTGTGTTGAGTTTCTTCCTGCCATCCTCCACCACCGAAGTGTCATCAAGGTCCCGCAGGATGTAGCTGTCGGTGCTGGTGGCGAACCACTCTGAGCACAGAGAAGGGGGAAGTGAGACACCAGCCCAGAGGAGGCACATGCCTTTGTTTGGAAGGAGCTGGCCTCTGGGCAGACAAATGACAGGTCTGAATCTATGGCCAGACAGGAGCCCATGGGCTCAGTTATGGCTGCTTATGGAGAGACATGTATTAACAAGCCATCTCCAGGCTCAGGGGTGCTTAGAGGGTACCTGTTCTGGAGTCCAGACTACAGGCTTTAAAGGCTGCCAGTCCAAGCATCTCCCTGCTCCACTTGGGCTTTCCTAAAGCTTCTTTCCAGTTATGTGCCCTGTTATTTCTGTCCACCAGTATTGGTCCCACCACACATTCCTGAAGACCACCAACAGGAAAGGCTGCCCTGAGATCTGCTGTCCTAACTTAAACATCTGCCCTCTGGTCAGTGCTGCTTCACCCACCACCCTCAAACAGACACAAGAGGTACCATGCAGTGGCAGGTGCTTTCCCTCATTTTAAGGACTGTCTGGTCCAATGCATCTGGTTCTTACCAAGGTCGACATCTTCCACCCTTGGCCACTGGGAATAGGGGACATTCTTGCAGAAGGCCTCCAGAATCTTCTCCTTCACTTGGCTGAGCGTGTCTGTGTCCATGGCCCTGACGCTAAGGGAGTCCATGCCACAGCCTTGGAAGGAGACGTTGAGGTTCTGCAGGCAGAGGCTGAGTCAGAGGTGTCCTGCCCGGGTCTGCCAGCTCCTGAGGACGCCCGCACAGCTCCCCCTGTGCCCCACACTGCTGGAAATGGCTGAACAAATGTCACCATCCAGGCTTCACCCTCCAGAGAGGCTGAGTTACACCCCAGGGGGCTGCCGGCCCAGAGCCAAGACACGGGGACTGACACTGACACCTCCCCTGCCGCTGCCAGGCTTTACCCTGGGACAGCCCCAGCTCCTCTGCCTGTGTCCTCTGCTTCCCTGAGAGAAACCCTGCGCCGTCCTTGAGTGGTGAACGCAATCCCAGTGCCATCCTGCTGCCCGCCCAGTCAGCCCGGGGCCAGGAGCTCAGGTACCAGGAGCATTGCTTGTGCTCAGGCAGAGCTGCCTCCCAGAAGGACCCTGGTACATGTGAGAGTTATCTGCAAATGCTGCATCTCAGTATCAGCACCCCTGACTATGGGCACTGTGAATGTGCAGGTGAAGTCCAATTTTCTCCACAGCATTAATGAAGACGTCATTTCACACTCGACACTGTGCAGGTGGGTTTTGCATCAGAGGCTAGCAGCAATGCTGAGACTGTCATCGCATATCCCCTGCAGCTGCTGCCCCTTCTTTGCCAAGTGGGAAGCGGCTGCACTTCCCCTGCTCACACTCATGGAGTTACCTCTGCTGAGAGCGCCAACACCCTGCGCCTGCTGCTCACCCCCGGCTTTGCTCTGTACATTTACAGGTCAATTCATAACAGGAATCTGCAGAGGATGTGGAAGCTTGAACCTGCTCTGAGTTATGGTGATGCGCATCCGGGGTAACCTCCTGACTGCAGCAAAGCTGCTCCAGATTTATGCCAGGTAATTGAAAGCAGGATTTGACTGAGGCTCTGGAAAGGTGTCTGTTGAATCCTGTGTCAGGCACAGAAGGGACCTGGGCCCTCCACATGCACAGCCCTGGCTGCTCTGGTCCCGCAGGAGACATTCCGCAGAGCCACTCTCAGCACCGCTCCTGTGACCTGGGCAAAGCCCTCACCCTGGGTGCCAGGTCTGCAGCCACCACTTCCCCGCTGCTAGTGAAGATGCTTTTTTGCCAGGATCGATAAACCTGCTGCTTTAACTGAATATGGCAGAACAAATTTTGTCACCTCCCTCCACCATCCGTCTGAGACACTTCAGTGACCCACCAAGGGACAGACATGGAAGCACAGTCATGAGCCTTGTTCTGCAGTCGTGAGCTTAGGCAGTGGCAAGGTGCCTGGCAGGGATATGGTTTATGTGTCTATCCCACCTGCATGGGTACCACACTGGCCTCATGCATAATTGCCCCCATCAGAACCAGGTCTAGGAACTCACCCTTGGCTTTGCCTCGATGTTCTCCCTCAGGAGCCATTCCTCGTTCAGGGTGTACCTGGCCTTCCCAGTAATGGCGTCGATGGAGCCTTTGTTAATCTGCTGTTTGATCGCACAGATCAGCAGGAAGAAGGGCTCGCCGACTGTCTCCTGGGGGAAGGAGAGAAGACTCAGTGAGCAAATGGAGCTGGTGGTGGTGATTCCTTCCAGCAGTGTGGCCGGGACACTGACAGTGCCCCTGCACGCTGGGATAGTACTGGTCCAGCCCAGGCACTGGGAACCCATTGGTCCCCCAGCTCCCCCCAGCATCTCTCTGCAGCTGCTCAGAAGTTTTCAGACTTGTGGCAATGTGACAGCACTGATGGGGAAGAGGAGACAAGAGCCGATGAGAGCCACAGGCTGTGTTGGGGAGGGTGAACTGTGCCTGTCACATCAACATGCCCCATCCAACTGCTGCGGCTCCCTGTTAGCACCGCTGCCTCATGGGCAGAGTGCCCGGTACAGCTCAGGAGGGGGCACGTGTGTAGCTGTGTGGAGTGGGGATGTGCATGCACGGCGCTCAGCAAACACAAATGTGCATTAATTTACATGTGAAATTACACAGGAACCTCAGGGAGAATCTGGCATAGGCCGGTACAGAGATGTTTCTTGCAGTCTGACAGGACACAGACTGCACAAGGTACTGCACTCAGCAGCACAAGGATGGGGCTGATGTGCACAAAATCCAGTCCTGCAGAGATACTCGGGTGCCCAGCTTTGTCATGGAGATATCAGCAGAACCCCTCTTTGCACTCCCTGGTCTGCCACTGAAATCCATGGAAGTGAGCCCACTGTGTGTGCCTGTGGCCCTGGGAACTGGTGCTCATACTTCTCATACCACAGCAGAGCCCCGATCACAGCAAGGCAGAAAGGATCAGGGTCAACAAGCTGTTCCCATGCGACAGCAAGCAAACACACCATTTAACTCCTTACATTCATCAAACTTCATCTTACAGGAGAGAGGTGAACTGTGACACTGCTGCAAGGAAAACAAAACCAGAACAGGGACCAGCTATTTGCGATGCGGTTCAGAGACATGGTTTCATGCCAGAGTCTGATCCACTTCTGTCTGCTGTGCTGATGTGCAAGTAAAACATAAGGTATTTTCTTAAGAAACCTTTTGGTACTGGAGTACATCTCATTCTCCCCAGTGTTCATGTGCAATTTTCTTCCAATGAGGCAAGTGCAAATTATTGCACATTTATGTACTTTCTGAGCATCACACACCCTGCACAAGCATTGCTGCCATCTGAAATCATACACACAACAACAGATACCAAATGATTTGGGTATTTCTCAGCTAGGAGCTGCTAAATCCTGTTCAATCTGCTTCTTAATTAAGACAGTGATTCTTTTATTCTAATTGCCCTATAATTGCTAAAGCAATTAGTTGGATGTTAATTTGGATGTGGCTGCATTCGGCACAGTAAGCCCCTGGCAGTGTGGTAGGTGGGCACACACCATCTGTGCCAACGGGGCACCCGCTTCGTTTTCTGAGAACAACTTCTTTTATGACCACAGGGAAGCTCCTTGGGGTTTAATGGCTTCTTGCAATGCCCCTGAGCACACAGCATGAAATGGGTGCTGCAGCAGAGCTGCCAGTCTGGAAATGGAGGAAGGCATGGCTTCCAGAGAGCAGAGAAAGATGTGAAGTCACAGGCATGAGGAGGAGATAAGGAGTGGAGAAAGTGTCAGGAGACATACAGAAGAGTTAGTTTCTGGCAGAAAGGCAGGAGATAACAAGCAAGGAGATGATGACACCAGTATCCCCAAGGGGACATCCTCAGCCTGCAGTACCTGCCTTCCCCATAGTGTGAGTGGGGAGCCCTGCCAAGCTGACCCTACACAAAGAGCGCTGACAGACCCCAGAGATGACCCTGCTACCAACAGGAACGCTGCTTCTGTCCCATGTGTGTGAGCAGGCAGCAGGGACGAACCCAAGACTGAACTGAGCACCGGGTTTTGGAGCCTGCCCTGTCCCAGCGTGGGAAGCTCCAGCTCCGGCCGCAGCGAGATGTGAGGGGGCTGCCAACAGCTACGCGGCTGCCTCCAAAAACATCGTCCTGCTGATACAGGAGCTCTTCACGGCTTGAACCCAGCTCTGCTCGGGTAAAGCTGTGCGGGACGGGGCACACTGAACGTGCAGGAGCAGGAGCAGGAGCAGCCCCGGCCTGGCCAGGTGGGAAACGCTAGCGCTTGGCTGGCGAGATCCTATTTCTGCTTGGGTTTATGGCTTTCAGGCTCAGGAACTGTGGGATGTTATGGAAATGTGCAACAGTGCTAATCAGACAGCAGATTTTAAAGAGGGGAAAGAAGGGCTGGCAGACAGGGACTAGAGATAAAATGGCAAACTTGGAAACCTCCAGCATTGTTCAGAAAACTCATCTGGAAATGAATCAAAACTGTCTTTGGATTTGGCTGGTTGGGAGAAAGGAAGTTTAACTTGAAGAGATCAGTGCTGATTCAGGACAAAAAAATACTTAAAAAAACACAGTCTGGGGCCTTTTTTCCTCCTATTGTGAATGTATTTTAATGAGACTTCATTTTCATTTCTGACTGAACTGTTACGGGCTCTTAAAGCTACCCAGGGCACTGAAATAACTTTGCAGTAATGGGAAGCACAGTTCAGGCTGGCATCACTTGAACTGTTTCACGCACATGAGCGTAGGAGGGCTTGGGTTTTATATGCTTGGGAAAAAAAAGAGTTTAGAGCCCAGGCTGGATTCACATGTTGCTGCCCTATTAAAGAGGCTGACAAGTCATTAGAGATGTCCTCCCAGGAACACGAGCCATTTCCAAAGTGCCTTGGTGAGGCTGGGGTGGGAAAAGCACAGAGAACAGCTGCTTATCCCAAGTGCCTGCTAATTTGGGGGTTATTATCTGTTTGCATTCTGTGAAGAACCAAGCCTCAGCTCCATCCCACACGCGAAACTTTGGGAAGCTTGGACCCAGACCTGAATTCCAGGACGTTAATTTTCCTTCTGTTCCCAGTCCCCTGATCCTGTTAGGAGCCAGGCACAGTGGTATCACAGCATCTCATGGGAAAGGCTTTTTCTTCCAGTGTTTTCCACCAAAGCTGTAGCAGCAAGTAGAGACATAGACTGCTTTATCTCCACTTCTCACTGGCTTCTACAGAAACAGGGGTCTGCATCGGCTGTGCAGAGGCTGCAAGTTTCCTCTGACTCTGGCCCCAAAAAGCCTCCTGCTAGGTCTTCATTACATCTCCTGCCCACACTGAGCCAAAGCTCCCTGTCAGAGTGGTGACTCCATCGCCTTCAGGTGCCCTGCACATGTTCAGACCACGAGTGACTGTGGCCTGCAACTCCTTCCCAGCTGAAGACAGCTCCTTCAAATCATTCTCCCCAAAACACAAATGGACGGACTGTTAGGCAGAGCATTAATACGAAACAAATGTTTTGAGCATGTAGCGTTGACTTACAAGGGAAAATACAAGCACTTGGAATTTTTCCACTGCACAATGGCAGGGACCTTTGCAGCAGCTGTTTCAAATAGAGGTTGTGATTAATGGGGATAATTCAGGAATGAAAACCAGACCCATCGTCACACGGCTGACAGGCCAGTGCTACAGGCAGGCGGGCAGCCTTTCTTTTTAACCAAGAAAGGCCTCTCTGAAGGCAAAAGAGTTTGATCCAGAGGAACGCAAGGCACATGGGAGGCATTTGACTATTGCTAGTATTTAAATCACAGCCCTGAGCTGAAACCATCCAGATACAAGGAGGTGCCCCGGGGAGGCTGGAGCTCCTCACCACCTCTGAACTGTGCACCGTGCCCGTTGCTCCTCACCAGGACCGAGCTGCACTGAGTGCCCATTGCTCCTCACCAGGACCCAGCTGCACAGCGTGACCATTGCTCCTCACCAGGACCCAGCTGCACTGAGTGCCCATTGCTCCTCACCAGGACTGAGCTGCACAGAGTGCCTATTACTCCTCACCAGGACCCAGCTGCACAGAGTGCCCATTGCTCCTCACCAGGACCCAGCTGCACAGTGTGCCCATTGCTCCTCACCAGGACACAGCTGCACAGAGTGCCCATTGCTCCTCACCAGGACCCAGCTGCACAGCGTGACCATTGCTCCTCACCAGGACCCAGCTGCACAGCGTGCCCATTGCTCCTCACCAGGACCCAGCTGCACTGAGTGCCCACTGCTCCTCACCAGGACCCAGCTGTACAGCGTGTCCATTGCTCCTCACCAGGACCAACTGCACTGAGTGCCCATTGCTCCTCACCAGGACCGAGCTGCACTGAGTGCCCAAGCCTTGGGCCCACGTGATAGGATTCAACTTTTTCCTCTTTTTTTTTTGTCTTTCCTTTTCCCTGAGAAAGCCTTCTTGCACAATGTCCATTTTTAGCACACACTGGAGCTGGATCAGATGCCTCACATGTGGTCTGCACTCTCCAGAAGGAGAGATCAGCACTTTTTTTTCCTCCAGTGGTTTAACTACAGGCAGAAAAACTGAAGATTAAAACCTCCCTCACTAATTCACTCTTTTCCACCCTTACAGGCTGGGCCGTGCTGCATCGGCACAGCCACCCTCATTTGCTCCTGTAACTTTTCTTTCATTATTCTGGCTAATTGTGTGAGCTAAAATGAAAGATTATGAACGACAAAACCATGGGCTTTAGGACAGAAAGCGATCATCAGCTGGGATCAGAAGACATTATGATACGTATGAGGACAATGCAGTATTGCTTCTGTGGCTATAGCAAACACTTTGGGAAAAGAGATTTTTCAAAGGCTTTTTCAAGGCTCTGCCCTGTGGGTATAATGGGGTGTCCTCCAATTAACTGCCATGGAATCAATTAAGTTATTGCTCAATTCTTCTGGGAAATTCCAACCAGAACTGGCAGGCATTGGAGATAAAGCACTGAGCAGATGGACTGTTGATGTGCTCTGGGATGCCAAATAGATTCCTTTTTGTCACCATCGGAAGACAGTCAAGCTTCTGGGACAGACATCCCCCTTCTCCTGCTAAGATCCGCCTGGTTGGTGCGGAACACCAGGACATCTCCTGCGTGAGAAGCCCCATATACCAACGGGCACCGGCATGGAGCAGCCCCGGCACCACCATGCCTCCTGACAATGCTGAATGGGCTGGCAGCCAGCAGCACGGCTGCGGCAGCTGGGTAAAGCAAACAACAAATAACTGGAACAGTTTCCAAAACCTCATCCCATTCTGGTTACTTTTCAACTCCCTGCGGCTCTCTTCTCAAGGATGGTGAAAACGTTGCTTCGTGCTCTGGCCTTGGCAAAGGCCACCGCAAAGTCTGGTCTCACCAAATCCCCAGGCAGAAGGGGAGAAGCAACTGAACTTAGGGTTGCTTTTCCACACTTGAACCTTTCAATACACCAGAGTTTGTCAACCACTAATGACCATGCAAGTGGCAGTGTTCGCCACTTGAGGTCTTTAGGTCCTCAGCTGCCCCACACATCCCTCACTACCACTGCACACAGTGCTGAGCTGGCACCCGCAGCAGCAGTGATCTGGATCTCTTACTCTGAGATAGCTGTACATGCAGATGGACATCCAGTTGGTGAGCATCTTCTCCACCACAGATTCCGTTCTCCTCAGCATCAGCTTGGGGTTTTTGGAAGCTGAAGCATCTATTAGATCCACCAAGAGGTCCTTCATGATGCTGGTGTAATACTCCAGTTTCCCATGCAACGCAATAGTAAGCAGGGAGGCCAGGTTACATCTGAAACACAGAAATGTGCATGCCTCAAGCACAAATCCAACGAGACCAAACTGCTGACTGCCTTAAAAAATCCCAGAACACAAAGGCAGTATTCAAGGCAATTTTCATCAGCCTTCTCAATGGTGTCAAAACTTCAAACCCTCTTTCAGTGCTGCACGACCTTGGATCAGCTCCCACCCTTTTACTGGTAAGCCGAGTGTTCAGAGATACCTTCATGAGCGAGTTGCTCATTGTACCTTTTGGTGCTTTTCAGGATAATGGAGGTTTATGGCCATCCGTTTCTAATAGAAACGTGGGAGGCAAGTGCAGCTCAACCTTCATCAAAAGAGCATGCTCCAGCCATGGGCTGGATTGCTCACAGGTTAGGCATAAATCAGTGTCCTCCGGCTGCCAGGTCTTTTGTTCAGAAGCGCATACCTGTCTCTAACAGCAAAGTCCTTCTGTTGCTCGAGAGCATGGACAAACACAATGAGGAAGTGCTTGTTGTTGAGTAAGGTGGAGAACAGCGAGATTCCTTCTTCCATATTGGGTCTGCAGTTTTCAGGGATCTAAAGGAAAAATAGAAAGCAGAGTGAGAAAACCCCTGGCTGTTGTTTTCCTCTAGCTTTTATCCATCCTGACTGCAAGGATGTCCCTGCTGAAGGCGGAGGTGCTGAGCTGAAGACCCCTTACTCCCTCTGCTCGGCACAATCCAGCAGCTTGCTTTCCTGGAGAGGGCACAACTGTATGTGATACACAGCTGTATCAGAAGCAGCTTGCTCAGGGGCTTTGCCAGTGGCAGTGTCCATTCCTCTCTGCTCAGCACCTGGGAGGCTACCTGGAGTACTGTGGCCAGTTCTGGGCTCCCCACTACAACAAGGATGTTGGCAAAGTGGAGCAAGTGCAGCTGAGGGCTGCTAAAACAGTTACTGGGTGTACAGAGAGAGGTGGAGAGGGCTGGGTTTGGTGAGCCTTCAAGAAAAGTTCTAATGGGGGATCGTACTGCAGTCTTCAGCTACCCCATAGGAGGGCAGAGAAGACAGAGCCAGACTCTTCTCTGCTGGCACAGGGCTAGGACGAGAGGGAAGGGACAGCAGATGGAGCATCGAACACTGATTAAATATAAGGAAGGAAGTTTTCACCCTTAAGGTGGTTGGACAATGGAACAGGGCCCCAAGAGGCTGTGGAACTTCCATACTTGAACACACTTGACACAGCTGGACAAGGCCCTCAGCAACCTCATCTACTTGGAGCTGCTCTAAGCAGATTTCCCTTCCAACATCTGATCCTTCAATTCCTATTTCTTGTCCACATGAAACCCAGCTCTGGGACAACAGCAGCTTTTACCAAGTACTGCTTGGGAGGAATCTCATTTATGATGAACTGTGCCCAGGACTGAGGTGACACAGTACGATACACCCAGGGAGAAAAGACCACAGCAGAGCTGGGGAGGATCTCAGGACAATGAGCACATCCACAGAGATGCCTTCTCCAAACAGCCAAAGCTAATCCAATGCTGGTATGTGTTAATTGCTTTGAGTGATCAAGCATCCCCCATGCACCACAAGAAGATACCCAGCACTGTGAACACACACGACTACAGTTAGCAACCACTCGAAAGCATTTGTTCTGTTAGTGGGTTACTCACTTTCCATTCCCCCACCAGGAGCGGATGAGTTTCCTGGACCTGGGAGCCCACCTGGGAGTTGAGCTGCTGGGATGGCAGGATGTAGCACTCCTCGTAGAGTGAGGAACACTGCAACCAAGCACAGCGTTAGGGGAGGGCTCTGCACTCGGCCGGGGACGTCCTCGCTTGCCGTGCACCGCAAGGGAACAAGACAGAGACTTGTAATAGGGACTGAGGACCGCCCACTCTGCACTGGTATGGTTTATAAAGCCTTTAAACACTTTGCAAGAGCCTCTTGAATGAGCAAACACCACAAGAGAGGGGGGAGGCAGATGTGCGTGCAGACACAAGGCTGTTAGGGTAGGGAGACTGCAAATAGACTAATTTGACAGCTAGAAAAACCCCAGAAGAGAAAGCATTATAGAAGACTTAAGTCAAAATAGAGCAGTACTGGGTGTTTTAACATATGTAACTTTTGAAACAGATGGGAAAAATGTATAAATCTCTAGCATTCGTATAGCAGCCTGAGTCTTGAAGACTCCAGTGTGCTGATATGTAGAGATTGGGTAACTGAAAAACCTGAGTAATAACTCCTAATGAAACACTCTGCAGTCATAAATCATCATCTCACTCCTCACCACTGAAATGCAACTGCCTCGGGGGTGAAATACAGCCGCTGTTAAGGGCGCGCAGCGACGCAGCCGAGCAGCCCGTGACAGGAATTACGGCACCGGCGTGTCTGGTGTGGCCCCAGAGGAGGACTCTGGGTAGACAGACTGGGACTGGGTGCCCATGGGGCGTCTACTGGGAGCACCAGGCACCCAGCCTTTGACAGAGAGGAGAGGAAGGGGGAGACGAGGCATTCAATGAGCCCCTGAGGACTGGCAGAGCAGCAGGGAATGCTCGGTGGCACACTGGAGGGAACAAAAAGCCCCTTCTCCCTGAATGCCAATGGCAGATACACCATTCAGCCTCAGCTGAACAGAGTGGGGTGACACTGGAGCCCCTGGGGACAAGGGGGAGTCCCCAGTCCCTTCTGCTCATGTCACAGAGGGTGTTCAACAGCATCCAGTGGGTGAGCCAGAGCCACGGCCAGCCTCCTGCCATGTGCAAGCTTCATATCCAGGGGTTGTGGCTCTGCTTTTGATGATAACTGAGGCTGAAATATGTGACAACTAAATATACAACAGTGGAATTATCTTGTTACACAGTAATACTCCTATAGCAGAGGGGAAGCAGAGCCCTGATCTGGTTAGGAGGAACCTGGGAGCAATCAGGTGCCAGTGAAAGCCGGTACTGCCTTACTTTGGGGAAGAATGTCCGGGTGACAAAGTGCTTGTACTCCAGGAACGGGATCCCCTGGCTGCGGTTTAACTCCTTGGTCAGGTCTGTCATGTCTGTCTGCAGCTCCGCAAAACCTTACACAAAGAGACCCGCAGATGGTGAGAGCTCCGAAACACCAACAGCTGAGGCAGCAGCAGGCTGGCACCAAGATATGTGGCACATCTCAGCTCTGCCTCCTCCAGCCTTTCCCTAGAGTGGGCTGCCGCAGGTTTTGTCAGCGAGCAGCAGATCAGTGTCAGGGTTTAACCATGAGCACTCCACAGCACGTCCTGCAGCACTGACAGGGGGAATGCCAGCCCTGCCTGCAGGAGCACAGCCCCGTCGCTGGTCCTGCAGGACCCCAGCCTGTGCTGCAGCCACGTACCACGGGGACAGAGGCAGATGCTCGTGGCTTCTCCCACTGCTCTAGCAGCAGCGTTCTGCAGTTCCTGTTGCACCCACCCATAGAGCACACCGATTAGTGTGGCCTTCAAGCAACCCTCTGGCATGGCCAAGGGCCCTTAACCCTGCTTGCCCAAGTCAGGCAGCAAGACAGCAGCAGAGTCACTCTTCCAGCCTTTGAGCCCCATTCACAAACCCTGCCAAAGCTCAAAGGTAATGACAGAAATTCGCCTATAAATAATTCTATAAACTTCTACTGAGTAGAAGGTGAACGGCTTCAAGCTGCTATTCTGCCATCTCCCTCCCAGTTCTGGCTCCTCCTTGGCACCCGGCATGGTGACTTACCTTTGCGGATTTCCTCCCGGATCTGTGACTCCATCTCCTCCATCTGGAGCAGGGTTTTCTGCCAGTAGCGCTCAGCTCTGCGGCTCTTTGTGCAAAACACAAAGAGAGCTGGAAAAGAGGAAGGGAACAAGCCTGTTGGAGTAGGGCTTAGGAGCAGCTGCAGCTAAGATCAGAGCGGTCCGCTGCTGGCATGGGTGCAGAAAGCTAAACCCAGTGTTGGTTTAACACCTACAACAAGACTGGTATCTGATCAGGCAGTGGTCGATTATCTGTAAATAAGTAAAACCAGCTGGAATTTAATGACCGTGCTGTAGCTGTCATCTTCAGTTTAGGTCTGGGCTGTCTGCATTCAGCTCAACTGTATATTAATGTATTCCAGCTGATTAATGAATACAGATTTTAAGATGTTTACCACCTGTATTACAGTGTTCATGTCTGACAGTCTTCCCGTGCCACCAGAAATATGTTTCTAATGACGGGTGGTGCCTTAAATAAATAGTGTGCATTAAAACCTTTACTAAAAATAAATTAAATCTTATTAGAAACACCTCATTTGCTGTGAGCTGGCAGATTCCTGCTGCACAGGGTTTGCTGGGCACGCGATGAGGAGCTGCCCAAGCCAGAGGACACAGGTGTGTTGCACTGCTCCCAGTGAGCTGGGCAAACTGTTGTGTCTGCTCCAGGTCTGCAGCTATGGATGCTCGCTCTGTTCTTCATACTCTTTGCCAGGTGGCTGTCACTGGCTGTTGTTGATGACAGGACCTTGAGCTAGGTGGACCTTTGGGATGGTCTGGAACGGTCATGCCTGTGAGTAAGCCCTGCTCATGTCAGTATGAGCCCAAAACCAGTTTCTCACACTCTATTTTGTATTATCATAGCTACTAAGTGTTTTGGGGAAAAGAGTAAGTTTATAAATATCACAGGCTCAAGTAACAGAGTTGAGCTATGGATTCAGCCAGCAAATACTCCATGCTGCAGGAAGCTTTGATCCTGGGTACTGGCTTGATCTATACAAAGAAGAGTGATACTTGCACCCAGACCAGTTTCAGATGCTGCACAACTGCAGCGCTCAGAAGTTTCTTAACATGTGAGTGAGGCATTTTCCCCCCTCCACATGCAAAGGGAAAAAACCTCAGCACAGCCTAGAAACTCATTGTTTTGTTCCCTTACCTACAACAGAGAGAACCAGCAAGATGCTGCAGATGACAATGGAGACGATGATTGCGGTCTCTCCTCCCCCAAGGTGCAGCATTGCAATTGTGTAGTTGAACTTCCCCACTTGGATCTAGAGAAGGAGAGAGGGAGGAAAAGCAGGAGCTCAGCAGCACGTTGCCAAGCAGCTCAGAGGTTGAGCAAGCAGGGACCATGGGGCAGCACTCAACAGACCTTCGCCTATCCTAAGGCCACCACAGGGACTCATGTCACAGCCCCACCGAACCCACCCCAGAACACAAGACACCCTTTTCTTAGAGAGCTCACCATACCATAGAGTGCTGCCTAGACTCCTTTTACTAGAAAACCACTTGCACTAAACATCTGACTTTGTTACGCCTCTGAAAGGCCTTTGATCTGCTCCAAAACCAGAACTGCTGCCACTCAGGAGAAGGAAGGAAAAGAAACTTTCAGGTCTTTGAAATACAAGTAAGGGAAAGTTTGGTTTTGTTCTTTTAAAGTTTAACTTTTGAAATAAAGTAAGAGAATAAAAACAAATAATAATGGGACCAGAGACAAGTAATGATCTTGTGGCTGAAGCAGTGGACTGGGTGTCAGAAGTGCTGGCTCTGCTCCCAACCCATACTTCTTGTGACACCAAGCACAAACCACTTGAGCTCAGTTCTGCGGTCTCCTGATCAGCAGAAGGGAGGAGGCCAACACGCACACCACAGGCAGGCTGCTGAGTTTATTTGGTGCTGTTTATAAATGGCTCTTTAGATCCCTGGGATGAAAGGGTGCAACAGCATCATCTGATAAGGAGAACTCATGACCACGCAATTCTTTTGCTCCGGAACTGTGAGTTTCACTTCTCTCAAGGAAAGAGAAGCAAGAAAAACTTGAGGGGAAAAAAAAACAAACAAAAAAAAAACCCCAAAAACCCCAAACTGAAATGAGGTCAGGAAGAGGTGGAATCACCTTATGCTTGCATCTGTGTCATGGAGCACCTCCAGGAAAGGTGCACTGTCATTAAAGTCAGCTCTCAGCAGCTGGGACAAAGTCCTTCCCACCACATTCACGCATCAGGCAATGTGTAGCACACAGCTCCATACCCACCGGGAAATCTCAGCCCTTGCTTTTGGGAGCACTGCTGAGGGCACCAGTGCTGCCAGCCAAAGACACCCAGACAAGGCTGGAGCTCTGGCCACAGCTGCTGCCTCCATGGGCAAGAGAGGAAGGAAAGCCTCATGTGGGCAGCTCCAGCTGCCAGCACCTGGAGCCAGGGGAACCTTCAGCACCTCCAGCCACCAGTGCTGGACACATGGACTGGCTCCCCTGACTCCAAGCCCCAACATGCCCTTGTACCAGCCCCAGATGGGCTCTGACACTGATGGTTTCTGGGGTGGTGCCTCCAGCAAACCCAGACCAAAACTAAGCTCCAGCTCACCTACTGCACTCCCAAAAATGATGCTTGAAAGTGATCTCCAAAACACAGGGACGCTTAGGAGCCCCATCTTCATCACCAGCTCCTTTTCTCTACAGACAGCTCTTACTGCCCTGTACAACTTGCTAACATGGACCTTCACAGAATTGCCATACCCAAAATCAGGGTCAGAATTCAGATCACCATTGGGACACATTTTCAAGGGCTGTTTTCCTGTGTTCTGACCACTGCAGATGGGAGCTCTACCACCTAAACAAGAACAGACTGGACAGTTACAGCAACAGGCATCAGCTCCCCAGCAGAATTTGCATCAGCGGCCCCTGGCTGCTGCCCTGGCTGCAGGTCAGGCAGGGACCACTGTGCTGTGCTATCAAAGCTGCTACGAGTGTTGTAAAGGCAGCTGCTGCTATGAAGGGGCAAGCAGGAGACAACTCCAACCATGTACGAAGGTCCAATACATGTGCACAGACATGATAAGAGTTGATTGTTCAGCTGCACTCTCACTGCTGGTACACTCTTAATAGCTATGTGATACTTCAGGGCTGGGTATCATTCTCCTGCTTCCTAAGGACCTGCTAGTTCATTGCCTGGAATGTTTTATGTCAAACCAAGACTAGCAAACTCATAAATTGCTTTTCTTCCCCAAAGGGATTTTCCTGTTCCTCAGTTGTAACTAAAAACAAAATACCCTATTTAAAATTTCCATTAAAATGACTTGGGAAATTCTGCTACTTCTGCATTTCCATGTTCCCAGTTTGCAGCAGAATTTCATATACCACAGCTTGTAATCAGTAAACTGGAGGAGCCTGTCAGTGAACTGGTGGTGCATTTTCATGCTGTTCTTCCAGGCAGCACAAGCCCACAGCTTCTGCAACTCCCTTACAGCCTTCCTCCTCCTCCTCCCTGCCATGCTGCAAGCTCCCACCCGTTCACAGTTAAACACAAGGGGGCTGCAGGGTCTCAGACCATGAAGACGAAGGCATTTTCTCTCCAGATATGAAGAGGCAAAATCACATCCCTATGTGGCAATGGGCTGCAGATGACATGAGGGAAACCGAGGGCAAGAAGAGCAGGTAAGTCCAGCCCTCCATGGAAAGGACACTAACAAAGTGCTGTGAATTCTGCAGACACAAAGAGGAACAAGAGCCCTGAACACCAAACACTTCACGGTGACAAATGGCAGTCCCTGGGAAGCAACACAAAACCTTCCAGCCCCATGCACTGCTCCTGCCCTGCCCAGCCACACACAGGGACCCATCTCCAGTGGTTCACTGCAGCTTGGTGAGGGTGAACCCTCACACCCACTTGTAGCCCCTGTGCTGGCTGTAGGAGGCCAGCTGGAGGAAAGCTGCATGGAAATCCCCAAACGTGTCTCATGAGGGGCACAATTACAGCAAGTGACGAACCCTCATGCGCCTGGAGCTCATAGCGCTTTACACAAGAGCTCACAAAATCCCCCCAGCTCACAGCCCAGCTCCTCACCGGTGCCCATGATGCGGAGTGGGCAGCCCCTCTCCATGACTTGGGGCGGCCTCAGCGCCCACTGCTCCTGCATCCCGGCAGCGAGCCGCCAGCCGAGGTGCTCTGTCCACCTCCCATGGGGGCAGCATTCCACCCATGCCTGCCGGGTTTGCACTGGGACCCCTGTGCCCGTGCCCAGAGCGTGGAGGCTCCGGGACTCACCGTCACTGGGAGCTGCCTGTCCGAGGTGCTCAGTGACTCGTTGACAGAGCAGTGGATGACTTTGTCCGAAACAATCTGGATCTCACACGAGATAAGGCCAATCTTCACTTGGTACTCGTTGCTTTCCAGGCCCAGGCTGTCAGGCTCTTTCTAATGACAAAAATAGAACCAGGATGTCAGTCTTTAGAGCAGCAGTCAAAATTGCAATGGATTTTCCTGCCTTACTTTCCGTATTCCCTGCTGGTTTTGAGACCTGGGAGGACTCTCCATCATGAAGGACGTTTTTTCAGCCCTTCACAGGAAACCCAGAACTGGGCCATTCCCCATTTTCCTGCTTCCCATTCCTCACTCAGCAAGGGGCACAGGACGAGCAAGCCCCTCATGGAACCTGGAAAAATCTGCTTTTGATCTGCTCTGCTGTGCACTGAAGATAAGGATCTAAGCGCCCACCTGGGAGAGGGGAAGGATGTACAGAGGAGATAGCCAGGGGATGTGTCTGCAGAGCCTGAGAACGGGGGAGTGAGTTTCTGAAGCACGTTGCAAGCAGTGAGGATATCCTGCGGTGAACAATGGCCTTTGAATTACAGTTGCACATTGTCCAAGCCACTCAATTGCTGTACCCTGACTTCCTTGTTAACTCAGCTGAATTCAGTAGCCAAAAGAGAAGAATGCATGACTTGTTTCTGCAAGAATAAATACCTATTGTCAGGACCTTCTGGAGCACCTGCCTGATTTCAGGCCAGTGCATTACCATTCTCTTTCATATACCCAGTATTTTATTTAGCTTCTTGCTACTACATCCTCCAAAGGCAGCGCTCTGCAACCATGCCTCCAAGGGCATCCTCAGGTCAGGCTGTGTCTCCTGGTGAAGAGATGCAGGTGCAGCGGACTGAGCAAGAACTACCAGCTCCTGTATCATTCCTGCCTCTCCCATCCTCATCCATCCCCCATCTCCCTCCTGCCTGTGTGGACAGTCACAGTGCTGAGACTGAAGAGCTTCCCAGTGGGGAGCATGCAGCACCCCGAAAGAAGCAGAGCTGTTAACGCCACGCTCTCACATGTATAACCAGGGTTAAGGGCTCGCCAGGATGGTGCTTGATCCACTTCTCCTTCTTGGCTGTGAAGAACTGGGGGTCAGCATAGTACTCCAGGCTGAACTTGCTGATGTGCAAGGCCTCCTCGGGGTACATCTCCTCATCCAGAGCTGGACGGTCATCTGTGTAGAGGCGACCATTGAGATAGAAATCGACGGGTGCAGGCTTGCTCCCCACAGTGATGTTGGAGGCAGCAGGAGAGGGGCAGGTGATGGTGGTGTCGGTGTGAACCTTGCAGCTCTGACAGCAGGAGAGAGCACACACGTCAAACCCTGACATCTTGAGTGCTCCCACCCAGCCCTGCTCCCAGCCCAGTCTGTAGCAGGTGCCCAGGCCTCAGCTTCACACCCTGGTTACTGGGCAATACCCAGGGGGACACCCACCGTCGGCTCTCTGCCAATGCCTCGGACCACCATGGACACGTTCTGGACCAGTTCAAAGCCTCTTCCTTCCAGGGTGATGATCCTGCCGCCGCTTTGACGAGAAGGGAACAAAGAGAGGGTCACTGCAGAGACAACCCAGCAGCGAGGCGCAGTGGCTGGGTCTCCTGCTGCCATTTTCCCAGGGATGTTTCCCAGGTGCGTGAGCAGAAAGCATAACCCAGCAGCCAGAACCTTCTTCCTACTCACAGCAAGCATCCACACTGCTGCCAAGGCATCAGGGAAGGAAGGAGGAGCAGTGGCTGCTATGGTGGAAAGTGGGGACCTCTTCCAGCTGCAGAAAGCTGCCCCCTCACTCCCACTCCCCAGAGGAGCAGCCAGCCTCTGCCTGCTGGTGTACACAGCAGGTTGCCAAGGCCACCAACAGTGTAAGAGATGAACCTCCAACCCCTCAAAGCAAGAGCCAGGAGATATTCCCTCACTGTCTCCACAGCGACCTGCAGAGAACTGTGAATCCTGGAGAGGGAAGAGCCCCCTTTAATGCTGACAGGGATCCTGCATCTCCCAGACACTTCTGATTTAGATCAGAATGTGAAGTTGTTTTGTGTTTTGGATCTGCTGCCTGGGGAATGTGAAACATGGGCCTCTCAATGTGCAATCAATTAATGACAGTGACGAGAAGACCCTGATGCTCTGCTAGGCAGGGCAAGGGATGGAGAACTGGCACTGCGTTTCTGCCCTGGACAGCAGAAGCTACAACCTGGATTTACCTTCCCCTTTCTTCACATCACATCTGATCTATTCAGAGCATCTGTCATGGAAGTCAGGACTTATAAATGCCATTATCTGAGGACCGCTCCAGACACAGTGACTTTGGGCCCAAGGTTCTCTGAAATCTGGGGGTATTACTACGCATTTACGATCCGAGTTTTTAACTAAGGGCCTGTCACATCTGCAGACAAGTTTACAACTTCTGTTCTGTTTTAAACTTCGCTTACATGGATTATTTTAGCAGCATGGCAAGATAAATCAGATCTGGCTAAATTTTTACACAAGTTAATGACCCCTCATGCTCAGCAGCCCAGCAAGGCACCAGAGCAGTCGGGCTACACGAGCCACCATGTAGTCTGATGAGTGAGACTGCTGTCATGCTCCCGGTGGAATGCAATTTTGCTGTAAATACTAAGAAAGCAGACCAAGGTGACAGAGAAATACCCTGGTGGTTTCCTTTGTGAATGTGGGCACTGACATTCTTCCACTGTCTCTGTGTTCAGATACCGCTCTCACCACTCAGCTCAGTTCGCAAGCCTATGAGGAGCTGAGGTTGGTTGAGTCACTGCTGTGCCTTGTCATTAACTTTCCCATAGCCCAAATCTTTGGTGATGCACTTGGGAATGCCGAGACATGGCTTTGCTCCAAGGGGATCAGACCATCAGAGTTGCAACAGCACTGCTGTCACCATGGTTCTGCAGGCTCAGGCACTGGGCTCTTGGGTTTCTTGGTCAGCCCTGGGTTTCCCAGGCTGCACAGCCAAGGAAGGTGGGATTTCACCATGGTATCCAAAGGAACAGGAGCCTGAGAGCTCCACAGAGAGACATGAAATTAAAAGCAACACGCTTTGAAAATGAAATACCATCACCAGGGAAAGCTGAAATCCAAAATTACAAATCTCAGCTTATCCTCCAACAGTTTTACTGCCAAGAAAAATCCTCAGGGTCTCATACAGCCCACCTGAACCCCCCTAAAGCACCCACCAGGTGTGCACGGTGCAGTTACCGTGTCCTAAATGCACTGAAATGAGCTACAGAGAGTCCTGGTGTGTGAAATCTCTTCTGCTCCTGCTGAGGCACACTGAAGCACATTGAGAGCTGTGGTGCCCTTTCGTACCTATCTGCAAGGTACAAACTGGTACAAGGGCTGAGAAAGCTCCTTTCTGCCTACAGGACCCTCTCCTGCCAGCCTGGAGCTCACCCTCTCTTTTGCAGGTAGACACAGATTATGTGCCAGCTCTGAAATGGAAGTCAGGATGCTGCAATAGTGTGGCATGGGCCCCAGTACCAAACCCTGCCTCCTGGTTGTGCTTCAGGGTCTCCTGACATGGGGTTTGCTCAGGATCTACTCTGCATCTGGATGGCTTGAAGCAGAGGCAGGGCAAGCCTGCGCTGCCTGCACCAGCCTACACCAGGTACTCCAGTTAGGTCCAGGCTTTGATGGGAGAACCCTGTTCACTTTTCAGTCAGCAAAAATTAAGGG
The DNA here is from genome assembly GCF_034315485.1 of Pezoporus occidentalis. Taxonomy (NCBI): domain Eukaryota; kingdom Metazoa; phylum Chordata; class Aves; order Psittaciformes; family Psittacidae; genus Pezoporus; species Pezoporus occidentalis. The sequence continues at coordinate 379,929 of NW_026912929.1, read as the reverse complement.
GCTGATCTCAACAAAGGTCACAAAGGAAAGCTCAGGTCCGGGCAGCTCGGCTGTCTGCTGGGGGAGGCACATTACCTGATCTGGCTCTTCTTGGGGTTGATGTCTGATATAATCGGGTTCTTCTCATACTTGAAGGTGATGTTGTAGCTGGCACAAGACTTGTTCTCGAACTGAACGCAGACTCGCACGGCCGTGGTGAGCTCCGCAGAGGGCATGGTGCAGGTGATGGTGCTGGCATTGCGGCTGCATTGGGAAAGCCGGGTAAGCTGCAAGGAGCCAGGGCAGGCAGAGCACGGGAGCCTGGCCCCATGGACCTGAGCACCCCCCCAGGAGCAAGGCAGATGGCAGACATGGGCAAGAAGGAGTTCCCAGTCTCATGCCAATCCCTGTTAACTACATTGCTTACTAATGAGCAATCTCAGCCTTTATCACGTCAGGCTGCCAGACTGAGTTGCCATCCAGCCAAAGGGAAACAGCACACTCCTAATTCTAACCACTGACAAGAGAGGAACATACAGGAGGAGAGTTTTCTTCACCGCTCCAGGAACACCAGCCTGACGGGTGCTGGAAATGGAGGCAGCAGCCAAGTGGGCTGCTGGGGATGCTGCACTGGTTCCAAGGCTTAGCAGTAATATGCAGTGATTCCCCCATGTCCCCATCAAACCCCCAGCTCTTCCTGACCTCCCTGGGGACAATGCCACCCTTCCTAACACTTGGCTCTTGTCACTAGATCAGTGCCAGCCCCTAGACCCAGTCCCACCTGAGGTCAGTGCACTGCCTGGAGGTATTGACCAGGACACGGAGCTCGGAGCCGACATCCAGCCTGCTGCCTCTGATGGTCACTCTGGTTCCTCCTGCCTTCGGGCCATTGAGGGGAGCTATAGACTGCACCAAAGGAAGCTAAAAACAAAGGGGACATCTGATTTCTGGCCTGGCAAATTCACAGCTGGATACTCCACATTGCACATGGGAATTGCTTCAGTAAATTTAAGTATCCAGTACTGTCAGGCTCTAATATAGCAGCACAGCAAAAGCTTTCACTGTCAGGGTTTCAGAACAGGGGAAGAAGTGCAAGTGCTGAGGAGTGAGATCATGTAAACCTCTGTGATCCCTAAATTGTGGCAATAAATGAGACATGAGCCCAACTGGATCCCAGACCCCACCAGTCCCTCGAGATTTCCAACAGAAGGTCCAGAGATGGCGACAGCTCAGAAAAGGAAATTTCTCACTCATCCCAGCTCCCACCATCTCTGCCCTTCCAGATCCATTTCTTCCTGAATATGAAGATAATGCTGAAGCCCCACTGGATAACGGCCTTGAGATCTGTGAAAGCAGCCACATGGCTCTACATAATTGAATATCAAACTCCTCCTTAAGGAACCTTCAAATCCGAATCTCTGGAGGTGACAGGAAGTTACTTTGCCTCTCGCCATTTTCAGCAGAAATTAGCATGTGTGTTATCTGCATCTGCAGCCCCTGCAAATCTTCCTGAGATTCATGAGCTGGAGGCTTTGATAACTAATGCAGGGCTGAGCCCTTGCAGCGGCTACATCGTGCGCCCCAGCAGAGTCTGCTGGGCAGCCGCCCTGCTCGGGCGCGAGCAGGACACCGAGGGCAGAGTGAACAGTTATGTCAAGGCCCTTCCATAGGGCTGTTGGTAATTCCCTGTCGAGCACTGCAAGGCACAGGCTGGGGCCGGCCGGAGCTGCTCCCCTCCTCCTCGCTGCAGCCACCGAGCAGAACTGCAGCAGCGTTCTGAGGAGGGATGAGCTGCTCCACTCCACCTGGTACAGATGCCCTTCCCTGTCAATCTCAGCCACAAACATCCTTATTAAGAGCTACCCTTGCCCTTGTCCTACGCTCAGCCATTTCCACTGCTGTTTCTGATCATTACCCATTTCCACAGGATTCATTTTGTTAATTTGTGTTTCTGAGTGCCTGCAGGCAGCTGTCTCCTGCCCTTGGCCCCTAACCTGTGCATTCAAATGTGCACTTACAACAACAGCAGAGAGGATTATTCATGTTCCCCAAAGCCCTTCAGCTCTTCCCTTTGGCAAGAGCCAGGGCTACTGCTCTCTGAGCACTGCCAGCACGGATTGCCTCCAGCGCCACTTTGGCCAATTCACCTCATCCATAGCCTGCTATAATGTTCTGGAGAGGTCTGTTGATAACGTTTTGCTCTCCTCCTCAGCAGAATCACAGCTGAATTCTGTCCTCTAGATACATCTAATGGGGACCTTGAAAGCTGTAGCACACAGGAAATATTTGGTATTTTACAAAGAACCTTCTTTGGAAGGGCACTTCTAAAAGTCTTAAATCAGATAAATTGCTATCAGTGCTCAGGCATCAGCAAGACCAGCCATGCATGGCATAGTCTACTCCATCTTAATGCCATCATATGCGAGAGGAGAATCAAGAGAACTCAAGAGTGTTGCTTAGTTTGTAAAGGGGGTGGGAGCCACTTTTGGTGTGGCACACACCACCAGCTACGCATCGTGCAGCTCCCCACACGTGTGCACAAAGCAGGGCACTCTCCCACCTCTTCCCCAAGCTTTGCTGACATACGCAGACACAAGACAGCTTTGTGCTGTGCCCCCCCAGCAGAAACTGGCTCCTCGCTCCCAGGAGGACAGCCTTCTCCTTCAGCCTGCCAGGAGCTGCAGCACAGAGCTGTTGCAGACCTGGTTTGAGTTCAGGAACTGGCTTTTGCTCCTGCTGCTTTGCTTATCACTGCTGCTTCTACAGGTGCTTCCTGAAAGGGCTTTTCCTTGCATGGAGAAAGCCCATGAAGGAGTGCCCAGCCCTTTCCCACTCTTGGAGCCTTCCTTCTCTTTATCAACCAGACAATAGCCCAGCAATGAGTGATGTGCCCAGTCAGCACACAACCTTGTGACAACGCACCAGAGACCCCAAACCCAAAGTCTGTCACTGGGCTGTACCCCCTGGCACCTTGCTCCAGACTGCTGGATCACTGAGAGACTTTGGATGTGAACATGGATGTCTGGAAACGCTGGGAATGCATGCAAAAAATAAGACAATCTCTACAGCCAAATAAATCAGTTCTAAATAGCATGAGTCCATGTGTGAGTCCATGGTATATAACTTAACTTACACAGCACAAGGAGACTTTGCAAGCCTTAAAAAATCTCACAGATTGTAAGGGCTTGGAAGAAAAGGTATATCTCCTTTCAATAGCAGGAGAGTGATACAGCCAGGATGAGGGAGAAACCTCTGCAGGAGCCGAAATGGGGCTGAGGTTGTGCCTGATGACACCACGGCTGCAGTCCTGCCTGGGTGTGCCAGACCTCGCCCAGGTAACCACGGGTGAGGAGATGCATCTGCTGCTCCTCGAGGACCCCAACATGTTTGTCCTAGATCCTCCTTCAAAGCCAGTTGGGGGGGGCAGCGGCTGTGGGCTTGTTTTAAGGGGTGCAGGAACCACCAAAGAAACATCCAGGAGGCAGCTACTCACCACGTAGGAGTACCGCTCCCTGGACTTCCCCTCCCGGCTCACATTCACTGTCACCACATCCGAAAACGCCTCCTGCGCCTCTCCGGTCTGGCATACGATCCTGCGGATGGGGAAGGGGAGGCTGGCAGTGCTGCTGGTGGCACAGGGGCTGCCCCGCAGCACTGAGCCTGGCACAGGGCACCACATCCCACCCACAGCATGTCCCCATCCCCATCCTGCCCAGGGTGCAGCGCCAGGGCAGGAGCGGGGCGAGCGATGGGGGCCGGACAGCACAGGCAGGGGACACGAAGGGGAGAGGGGCCCCGCAGCTGCCCCGACACTCACGCCTCGGACACGACGTATCTGGCGGGCAGCGGGGCGCACGGCACGCTGCCGATCCGCACGGCACCCACGACGTCGCTGAAGCGTCGGCCCAGGTTCCTCCCGCGGATGGTCAGCAGGGTGCCCCCCTCCAGCGGCCCACGCAGAGGCTCGATCTGCGGCACCGAGGCACAGGTCGGAGGAGAACCACCAGGAAGCTTCTTGCCTTCACCCCTGTGCCCGTCCCACCTTCCACTCGCCCCCCACCGTGAGGAAGACAGAATTGCTCCTGCTCGCTCCAGCACACCCAGCACCATGCTCCACTTGCTGCAGCTTTGCCAACAAGGAACCATTGCACTTCTGTGCTGGGCTTGGTCAGGGCTTGCTCCAGCTGCAGACATATCTGGGGTGAAACAGCACTCCTTCCACACCACAGCTTGGAATGGAGTTGGGGCAGAAACAAACCCAGAGGAGGGGTGCTAGTGTGGAAGAGTCCTGCCATCACATTTCTAAGGGCTGTTCTGAACAGAGCAAGACCCTTCAGGACAAGAATAAGACAAAAAGCATCCTGATGCACGGAGCGTGGCCAAGCCACCAGCATTGCAGCCCCCTGGGGTGCAGGACAAGCCCACCACTGCGGGAGAAGGTTGTCCCCCATCCATCTCCTACACCAATGGTGTTTCACTCCACCACTGCGAGGGGACGGGTGCTGGTGTGATGCTGCTCCAGCGCATGAGGGGCATCATCGGGCAGCATGACTGCATTGTTCAGCGGGTGAGACAAACCCTTCCTACTCAGAAATGTCTGATCCTTCACAAAGGCACAGGCACACAAAGCCAGCACAATGCTTTACTGCAGCAGCCGGCCAGAGCTGCTCAGGACCCACCCCCAGGCTTGTGCCCTCCTTCACCCGCTGCATTGCCCCCTCCAGGAGGGCTCTGCAAGGGCCCCTCTGCTTGCGTGACTCTGGAGGGTTTGGATCTACCAGCTGCTGTTTGCTAAGGAAACAGCGGCAGAGTCCTGTGGCCCTCTGCCACCTGAACCCTGGTTTCCTTCCATTATTTTCTGGCGAGGTGCTGATAACACTTGGTGTGTGCTGGGGCAGGACAGGCCCCTCCTGCCATTAGGAGAGGGGAGAGGCAAGCGATGGGGACCCTGCAGTCCCTCCAGGGGAGGGTGCCGTGTTATAGCACCTGGATTTTGAGCAGCTATCCCTACACACCTCCCTACACACAGAAATCCCATATCCTTGCCCATTTTGATGTTCACATTAGCAGTTTTGACTCTCCAGCTTCTCCTTTCCTAACAAGCTCATTTTAAGATTTCCTCTATATACTTTCTTTATTGCTTGTCAGGAGCAAATGTGTTGACTCATTTCATGCCTCTAAGCAGTACCCTAGGTCCAAATGCCCCCGACCAACTGTTCATTCAACTATAATTTAAATAAAACTCATTTCAAAATGATAATGGAAAAGGTCCCTCTGCCACTCTTCATCTCGACAGAAGTGCACAGCAACGTGCAAGGAGATAGTACTTATGTTCACATTTCAGCTACGCTCCATTAAATGCTGATCCTGGTAAGAATCCTTCACCAACCCTACAAATCGTTCTTGCTTTTACCAACCCCAGGAACTTCAGGACATTGCAACTGGGCTGCTGCTTTTCCCCCTAACATGATAAAGATCGGATCTTGTCACCAGCAAGATGTCCTTGGCACTGGGTGACTCAATGGCATAGAAACAGTAATTCAGTGCTGGTCTTGACCCCGTCCAGCATCAGGGACAAAGTGTGGTCCCTCCCCTGCCCCAGGGGCCCGGCACAGCCAGTGTTAGCCCCTGCACACCTGCCTTGTGCTCTCCACGTCCCATCCGTGTCTCACCTTCTTAATCTCTGGAGCAGGGCAGGCATCTGAGAGCTGGGGGCTCTCGCTGTGCAGGCGGCAGCTGGAGCTGCTCTCGCTCCAGATGCAGCGATGCCCCAGGTCCTCCCTCCCCAGGCACTGGGAACAGTCGGCGCTCCCGGTCGCGCAGTTGTACACCTCCACTAAACCACCAGAGACAATAGTAAGAGTCAGCTCCTGGGCCTGGGGCTTTGCTTAGCTTGAGGCAGTCAAACATACCCCCTTTTACATCCCCACCCCCCAGCTACATTAATCCAAGTAACATCTGAAATCCAGTGTATTCCAGAGCAGCTTGCACATATAGTGAGATGAGGCAGCTCTTGGCTGCCATCCTAAAGATTTCCCAGAAGGACTGGGTGCTTGTTCTCACTGCAATATAATTTAGCACTTTCTTTTCCTTTTTCTTCCCCTTGAAAAACAAACAACACCCAAACTCGGAACCTTTTGTCAATTTATGCTACATGTTTCCAACTCTCAGCATCCACATGGGAAGCTGCTTGGCAAAGCTGGCTCCATCCTGTTAGCAAAGCAATCACATTGCTTCCACACTCTGACAGAAATTGGATGGCTGCAGTGCTTTGTACAGTGTTTACAGTTCCTTCCCTTCCCCCTGGTGACCACGGGCCCCTTTCATTGACTTCTCCCTTCAGATCTGCTCAGCTCAGCTTCCACATCTTTTTCCTACATGGCTTTCACCTCTTCATTAGCTGGTGCCCGAGGTTACATTTCCTCTCCAGCCTAAAGACTTCTGCCGCTGGAGTGTGGGCATCCGCTGAGATAAACAGCCAGAAACACTCAGGAAACATTATTTTCACGCCCAGCTCCCCAGAGGAGTCTTTGCAGGAGAACATAAAATAAAGAAACAGCCCCATTTTGCAATTCTGTTCACGGAAGGATCTCAAGATGCTTCATAAGCCACTAATGAACCCTTAGCCCTCAGCAGCCCACCTGTGCTCGCGTTAATGAAACGTCACCTGCACCGAGGGACTCTCCCAGTCTCCACAAAAAATGAGTTTATTTCTTTCACCTTGCCTTGAGTCCACCCAGTGAGTTGCACTGGTTGGTTTTCCACCCCACAGCAATGAGCTGGGGTTCCTTTGATGGGCTACCAGAACACAGTCTACAATAAATGCTAATAAATATTGAAGTACTAAACACTAATAACACTAATTCCACTAGCGAAGTACGAAAGATGCACACATTTATAATGGGCCCAGCAGATCTCTCTCTCTGCTCACGAGACAGCCTCTCTATTTCACTCTCACCAATCTGATCAAGGCGAGGAGGAGCCGGAGCCGTGCAATGGTCCCATGGGATCTCCAAATATTCTGGCAAATTCAGACTGATGCAAGCAGAGCCTCTGAAAGCGAGTTCTCTCTCCACGCAGGAGGAGGGGGGGTCCTGCTGCACTCCTTCCGCTGCTGTTCCTGCTTCCAGCACCACCCACGCCAAGAACTGAGGCTCTCGCACATCACAACGGGCTCTGCTCAGATCTCCCACCCCTCGCCTCCGGGTTACCTCTGGATCTCACAAATACAGACACTCTCTTCCTTCTGCAAGGAAGTCATATCTGATGCCTACCACGCTGGCATTTCAGAGGCTATTTCACCAATGTGGAATGCTCTGCGAGATAAGCCTTCTTTATACACTGGGATTTACTATGGGGAAACCTTTTTATCCTGGGTCAGTGGCCTATGGTGTTAATGTCTCCCTATTTATTACAGCTGTCCTCTGAAGAAAAGCTTCCCTTGGGCAGCTAGTTCACATTTGCACCTAGGGTAAATCAGTTCCTTCTGCGGCAGTTGCTGACACTCCTGACAGGGAAAAGAGCCCCAGGCTGCTGCCCCCAGCCATGGCACCCAGCTTGGTGCATCACCATGAGCACCCAGTTAAGGTGTGACACCAACAACACCCAGCTGGGTTTGACTCCCTGTCTTGGGCAGGAGAGGGAGGCGGCTGTTGCACAAGTGCTGGCCAGGGGCGAGCTGTGCTCAGAGGCTGCGTCCTCCTCAGCACAGGAGGAACAGAAAAAAGGCTGAATTTTTACAGAGGGCTGAGCCTTGCTGCCACGCAGAGCCTGGCAGAGCCTCCCCCATCCCTGCCTGTGTCCTCTGGGAGGAACTTCTCTCAATGCTGGGGACTCCCACACCTCCCTGTGTCCCAGAGCTCCAGCTCGACCGCCTGCGCTCGAGGATGGGCTGAGCTTCTCCTGGGTGTCCAGGGGTGCCATCTGATCTCTGGGCACAGGAAGAACCAAGCTGTGCCCAGCTGAGCCACGGCTCTCTCCTGAACCCATAAACTTTGCCAGGATTTCGGAGTCGTTCAAGCCGCCCAGATGAGAGCAGAATAAAAATAGTTTCAACTCAGACCTGTCATCGTCTCCGGACTGTCGATGAATCTGTCCGGTCTATCCTTCAGCTGCAGGCTCACTGGGAAGAGATGGCTTTTTTCTGGTGTGTGGAGCTGCACATAGGAAAAGAACAACAAATGCTGAGGAAATCTAGTCAGATGGGAGGCTCCATGTACACACTGTATGGATTAACATTCCTCGTGAGGCTGCTGCTCAGTACAGGAGGGTCTCATCTTCAGCAAAAACAGAGGGGAGACTGTTCTCTGGTTTAAAGCTTCTGCTGAGGTCCCAGTGAAGGGTGCTGGGCACAGCACACTCCGCAGGGAGCAGAGCCCAGCCTTGCTGCTATTTTGAGTAGGAACGGACAGGAAAGCCAACAGACTGGACAGTGCTGGGCTACAGCACGGAGGTTTGCAGGTGACGTGGTGGGAAAGCGCTCCTCTCCTGCTCTGCTCGCAGTATTCCCATGGGTGGAAGCCCAAACGACCGCTGCATTTCAGAGGTGCAGTTTGCTCTCTCACAACCGCATGCTGCTCTTCAGTGCCTGCACATTTTCTCAGGCCAGCTCCTAGCTCAGAATAAAAGCTACAGAAATAGCAACACTGAAAGGTGGCCAAATTTTTTGCCTGAGCTGAACTCTGCCTGTTTGGAAAGGTAAACAAGCAGCAACCTCCAAACCCCAGTGGAGCCAGGGCTGGAGCCGCTGCAGATACCCACAGAGCAGACACTCAGCATCGTGAACACCCCCCCCAGCACCAGCACACACAAAGAGAACCCAGTTTGCACTTATTTCACCTGGAAGTGGAGGTAGGGAGAAGGGGAGGCAGCGTCCAGCTGCGGGTGGGAGTCTGGGGGCAAGACCTCCCCATGCCATGGGAGATATGGGGTGACAGCCGCAGGGGATATGGGGTGATGGCCGCACCCCTGACTCACCAGCACGTGTATGCATTCCACAGCAGAGGAGTTCACCCACCGGGCTTCAAATGTTCTGTCGGTCCCAAAATGGCATTCCAGGGCTGTCTCCTGGGAGAGGGAAGACAAGGGCAGAACTTCTGTGCTGTTCTCCATCTCAGTGAACCGAGAGGGCAGGCACCATGTCTCACCTTGTTTCTGCCGTCAGCACCTGAACCGTGCTCAGCTCAAATAGATCAGAACCTGGCACTGGAAACGGGGCTGGGATCTGTGTCTAATTAATCCTGCTCTGGTACACACCTATACACAAAACTGCTGCAGGCTGAGCACTGCACGTGGAGCCAAGCCTTGCCCCTTGCTCTCACCTGCTGTGACCAGGAGTGGGGCAGCTGCTCCTGGAGCCGGGGACACACAGCACATGCAGACCAGGAGATGTGCCTGACCCACGGCACTCACAGACCAGGAGATGTGCCTGACCCACAGCACTCACAGACCAGGAGATGTGCCTGACCCACGGCACTCACAGACCAGGAGATGTGCCTGACCCACAGCACTCACAGACCAGGAGATGTGCCTGACCCACGGCACTCACAGACCAGGAGATGTGCCTGACCCACAGCACCCACAGACCAGGGGATGTGCCTGGCTGGTGCCTGCTATGTGCCTGACCCACGGCACTCACAGACCAGGAGATGTGCCTGACCCACAGCATCCACAGACCAGGGGATGTGCCTGGCTGGGCTATGCTCTCAGAACCCCAGCCTCTGAGGTAGCCAGGTTTCACTGGACGGGGGTGTTTAAAGCTCATGCTGTAACCCAGGCCAAAAGCCAACATGGTCCCAAGCCGCTTCACTCAAACCGGACCAAACCAGTCCGTCATTTGGGCTCAAAGCCGCCTTCTTCCTCCTCCCAACAACTGCACAGAGCAGATCTCTAACTCAAATGAGGACCCAGCTGGGAGTAGGTTCAAAGGCAGATTTTCTGTGCTGCTTTCCTGATAACACAAGGATGATATCCTGCCCTGAGCCACTGCTGTGTCCCGATCCTGCAGGAAAATATCCTATCTCCAAGCAAGTTGATGCTCCACCACTACTGAGGTCTAACCGCCCTTTGAAAGCTGACAGATCTGATAAAGGACATGAAAGCAAGCACCAGAGTCCTGGCAGGAAGCTGCTGGCCCAGTGAACACACACACAGAGCCTGGAGGCGAACTGGAGCCTCCTCCAGTGCATTGCTTGTGCCCCAGTAGCTGCTGCTCTGCAGCCGGCCACTGTCCCCACAGCACACAGGGTCCCAGCACACAGGACATGCGTCCCAGATGCTCTGAGCTCCAGTAGCGCTCGTGAGCTCCTGTGGAGAGGAAAGGAGAAGGAATCCTGCTCCATGCCCTGGGACACCTTGTGGATGGTTCCAGGAGGAAGCCGGACTGCCAGAGCAGCCCCTCCAGCCGCTCCGGGAGCGGTGCCTCGGCCCCTTTCCTGCTGACTTCATCTCCTACTGGGTTACAGGCGGTATTGCTTCCTCTTCACCACCTCCAGCATCCACAGAGGAAGAAGGATTTCTCGCCCTTTCTTGCTGATTGTGGCAGCCACATCCTCCCTTCCAGAGTCCAGACCCATGCAGGAAACAGCAGCCCCAGCCGGGGGGAGATCCATTCTGCCCCTGTGCCAAAGGGCAGGAGGTCTGGTGGAAGCAGTGCCTCCGTGGCGCCTGGCAGCATCCCCACTGCCCCAGCACAGCATTCCCAACCTTCTCCATCCCCTCCAGAGGAGCTGCAGGGCTGCCCCGTGTACAGGTACCCTTCGCAGGGCACAGCGAGCCAGGCTGAAGACTTGACCCAAAATCACACGAGGTGGCTTTCTACAAGTGCCAGAGCTTAGTCAAGTATTTCCCCAGTGCCCAGCCTCCCTGTCCCGAACTCCTTCTGTTTCCTCCTGGAGTTCAATGCACCTCCAAAGGCACCATTTGATGTCCACTCCCACTTTTCACCCTATGACAATTTGCATGCCAGAAAACTCCACAGGAAGGCTTTTTCACCAAAAAAAAAGAGCTCTGGGGTGACAAGCAGAAGTTAAGCTAAAACTTGTTTCCAGGCTGCACTCCAAGCAGTGGCTGAGCCAGCGCAGGGCTCTCTGAGCACTGCTCGGGCCTTTGTCCTTCATTCCTAAGTGCAGGGTGGTGGGGCGGGGAGAGCATGACGCTGGCATACTATGCAGTGAGCAAGGGTAAAACAGTCTTTACCCCTTGTAAAACAGTCACTAGAGCACACAAGGGAACCAGGAACTTTATTTCCCCTAAACGTTTTGCTCTAGTGACTGTTTTACAAGGGGTAAAAGAACCTCCTTTTGCCAGGAAATAGGAAAAGCCATCACTAACTGCAGGAAATCCCTGGAGAATGCCTGGACACGAACAGCGTCTCCCTTCAGCTTTGCAGCACAAACCTCACTCACCATCAGGGTGGCTGCTTTCCACCACCGTCTTTTGTCAGTACAGGGATTCCACATGCTAACGCAAACTGGAACTGGCCCCAGCACCCACTCCCCAGGCAGAAACCAGCTCGTACTTAAAACCCCTTTGGTGCTCACACCCAGCGTGCCTGGGCTCACCTGAACCTTTCTATCTCTCTGGGAACTCCTTTACCTTAGAGAAAGTTGCATTAGCCAGTGTGATCGTCATGTCCCGGGGCACTCCGGTGGGCATGGGCTCCAGAGAGGCAGGGACAATCCGCGGGCAGTCAATCTTCTTCTGTTATGTACAAAACAAGAGGAAAAAAGAGAGGTTGGCTGGGTTCATGCTGAGCGTCCCTAGTGACAAGGCAAGATGACACACCAGGGCCCTGGATAAGATTAATTTCACTCCATCTGTAAAGTCAGATCACACTGCAACCTGAGGAACTGAAATACCAAAATGGCACCCTGATGCAATGAGCAATAATGCCACATGGAGCCTTCCTTCCTCGAGGAGGGCTCCAAGTCCAGCCCAGCATGGCACTGCCTTAAAATCCACCCATCTGCATGTCAGACAGCCGTGGCGGTGGCTGGGTTTCCAGGAGGGCTCCTCCATAGCCATGGCCAGCAGCCACAGGAGCAGCACAGCAGGAATTCCCCTCTCACTCCCGCCAGACTCCTCTGCCAGCTTGGGACATGAGCAGCTCCCAGCCCCAGGCAGTGGGGAGCAGATGCCCAGCCTGCATTTCATCTTCTTGCCTTGGAAAACGTGTGCTCACAGGTGAACAGGGTCCTCAGCTGCCACTGGGCAGCTCCATCGCTACCTGCATTTAAACATTAGAAGACGGGGCTGGAGGGACACTAGAAGGAGGCACTGCAGCCTACGAGGGTGACTTTGCCAGGGTGGCAGCCGATGTCTCACACACCACGACACACACTCCTGCAAGCCCCGGCAGAGATTTCACTGCCCAGCGGTGTCCCTCCAGCACAGAGTCATTGCAGGAGTGAGCGGGGTCTGTGTGTGATCACATCTGCATGGGGGGAAAGGGTACAATGAGCTATGGGGGCTTCAGCAGGGGGACTGCAGCACTAGGGCAGCTGAAATTAAAGGCCTAAATGAAGCTGAAAAATGATTTTAAAAGGTCATCTGTCCCCCTACTTTTGTTCTCACTTTAAATTGATGGCTCAGATACTGGAGCTGACTCAGAATCCAAGTCTGTATGACAAGCCCATCCTGTTCTCTCATGAGATGTAAATCACACTGCAAAACTACAGCAAAAATGAAGCCAGATTCTCTGTTGCCCTAGGGTATATCCATATGAATGCCTCTGACAGTGGAGCCATTAGGGTAAAAGACAACAAAATATTTGGTCCATTATGCAGAATGATTTGCAGCAGGCAAGATTTCATTCTCACTTGCATTAAAGGTTACCCCACTGTGACTCTGCCGATGGCAGTGCTGCTGCTGCTCTGCTGAGAGGTAGCCCTGCCCTCCTAGCACCGAGATGCCGCAGAACACATCTCTGGTGCTGGACACGCAGTGATCATGAGGTTTCTCTCTTGCCTTCCCCCAGACCTAGCTAGGGCTCAGGGAGCTATCTGGAAGTGCCTGTTTTCCTCTGGAAAACATGCTTTGTTTCTATAAGGACACTCATCTTAACCAAGCACAGCTGGTGCTGCCTGAGCAAGGAGATTAAATAACAGAGATGCACATGATAAGAGAAGTAAAACAACAAAGCAAAGCACCGGAGAGAGATTTCAGTCACAAGCCTCCTCTTGGAGAATCAAAAGAGTTAAAATAAAACCAGCAGGGCCACAACTGAAAATTCATGTAAAAGCTCCTATGGCCTGGTGTGTCCTCACATGTCACAGCAGCTGGCATAGCTCGCTAGATAAATACACTTTAGAGGACTGATTAACTTGTCGTCTTGCAGCCCCCTCTCCTGCTGTTCATCAACAGCTAGAAATAGAGCTGATTATATTATTCATGTCTGGATCAGGGCAAAGGGTCTGAATGTTTAAAATGCTGTGGATGAAGCCTGTATGGTGCTGGCTTCCCCGTGGACCAGTTTTCAGGTGTAGCCAGCAACCGTGTGTTTACAGAAAGCTCAGACTGCAGGACCAGGCACCATGTTTCCAGGGCTACAGAGCACCTCTTCCTGCAGCTGCTCACCAAAAGGGTGGGAAGAGCTAAGAAAAGCAGAGATAAAACAGGAATGTGCCCAAGCCAGGTGCAGCATCCAACCTAACTGAACCTCTGGAGGAGGAGATCAGAGGCAAGAAAGAGAGGATAGGCACAGTTATCCTTACGGAAGGATAGGCACAGTTATCCCTGCCAGAGGGGAACCCTGGATCTTGCTGTCTGCTCAAGGTGATGGGAGTGGAATGGGAGGACTGGGTGCAGCTCTTCATTATGTGTAGCTGAGGCTCCTTGAGACCTTTGTCTATGACCCTAATATCCTCCCTCCGTGCAGAAGAGCAGCTATTCCTAATCCGTGCTGGTCCCCAGCCCCTCCTGTGGCCCTGATGCTGCTTGGTGCCACTGGCGGTGCTGATCCTGCCCTGGAGCCACTGCCCCAGTGCCTGGAGCACACGCAGCAGAGACCAAGGGTTCATGTGAGGCCCCAGAGCCCGGCACCCCCAGAGCCCAGCATCACCAGAGGCTGGCATCATCACAGCCTGTACATCACCAGAGCCCGCATAGCTCCGTGTCCTGGCACTGGGCAGGCACTGCAGAGCCTCAGCACATGGGTCCCTCATGGGGAGCAGCCATGAGGGAGGTTTTTCAAGTGTCCAGCACCCATCCAGACAACAAGAGAAAACACCAGATGCTTTCTGAAACCTGGGAAGTTGACAAAGTGGAGGGTGCTCCCCCCAAACCAGAGGGAGCGAATGCCAGGGCCAGCCCTGGGGTTAGCCCAGGGGGTGAGGGTGAGACATCTGACATGGGCTAATGTGTGCCAGTGATGGGCATGGGGAACGCTGGAAGAGCTGAGATGAGCTGTTAAAGTGTAAAAGCTTGGCTTAGATCTACACCAAGAGTGACTGCTAAAAAGCCAATTTTATTTAAATTATCTTCAATTTAAATTTCTGAAGCAGGAACACACTGAGCCTCGGGGTTATTAAAGGTGTAATTTGGAAAGGGGCAATTTTCTCCGTTAGGTGAGCACCACCAGTGGTGCTCCAGCAAATTATTAATGTACCACAATGGCCTAGTCAAAGCCAAATGGACTGTAAGGTATTGCTACGCTTGGTGTGTTACTCAAACCCAGCTGTCCAGGAAGTGGAGAAGCAGTGGCATTGCTCCAGACATGAGAGGTGATGAAGAGCCAAGCGATGGAGCTGCTGAAGGTAGGGGGGCAGCTGAATGCTTTAGCCAGGCTGGCAGCCTCCTCACACAGACATGCCTCCAGGCAAGGCACAGCAGGGCACTGCTGCAGCTTCCCTGCCCCACATGCATCCCCCTCCTAGTGCCAGCACAGGAAGGTGCCCCGACTCCATCCCACGACAAGCCGTAGCCAGCCCGTGCCGGCCGCTGCTGGAGGACACTCAGAGGCTGCTGGAAGGAGCAGTGAGGACTGAGCTGAGCATCAGTGCCTGAAGATCCCCAGGGTCATTGGGTGAAGTGAGGCTCAGGCTGGGGACCTCGAGGTACCATGGTACCAAGCCCAGCCTCAGCCCCACGCTCTCCCGCACTGCCAGGGAGCGCTGCAAACATGGTGCATGCAGAGCACCACCCAGAGTGATCCTTCAGCTCTCCATCGGCTGAGCCTCTGCAAGTGCGATGTGTATCACTGCATTTCAGACTGTGAGGCAGCCCACAGCCAGGCAGCAAAGCAGCACTGTCGTCGGAGCTGCCCCACACCCACCAACCCCATCTGCCCCATCCCGGGATAAGGAAAACCACAGCAACAGCACCCAACCACGGAAGGTGTCCCAGGGCAGCAAAGTTTGAGTGGCCTTACCTTCATCTGCAGTGCATCGTCACACTGGGAGTGGTTGGAAACACAGGCATAGGTGGAGGGGCACCAATGACACTTCCATCTGGTCGAGAGGCAGCTGGTGCACCTGAAATGGCAAAGGTGCAGTGAGAAGAGCAGATCTCGGGCTGCTCGTGGAAGCCAAACCTCAGCTGTGAGAGTGGTCTTCACACAGTGTTCAGTCTCTAATGGCACCCAGAAAAGCCCACAGCAGGGGCTGGGTTTTCCTCTCCTCTTCTCCCTGGGAGCTGGGGTGAGTCCCGCATTCCCTGTGCCACCCCGAAGACAGCTCTGGAGGCATCACCACCTGCCCCAGGCCCCAGCTGACTGGGAGCTGCCTCCCCTGCTTAGCAAAATATACCCTTTTCCCCAAAACCCTCTTTCCCCTTGTCCACCTCTCCAGGGAGCCAGGCAATTGATCCTGATAAAGGCTCTGCCCATGGTTTGCACAGGGCATGGGCTGGCTGGTGGGCAGGACATGGGGATCCCTGCGGGCAGGCTCCATGGCTGCACTCCTGAGAAGTGGATGGATGTCTGCTGCTGGCTCCCCTCAGCCCCCCGTGCTGACGAGGGGTACATGGCTGCTCCCAGCCAAAGCTGGAAGGGGTGAGAGCAGAGGGAACACCTCCCTCCCTCCCTCACCGCCCCACAGCCACCGCAGGGACCGCCGGGAGCCCAGCTCCGCTGCCAAAGGGTTAACAGAACAAGCTGGATATAAAAATATGATTCACATTCAAGAAAACCCAACACGTCCAGATGGCTCGAGGCAGCGCGAGGACCCTCCTGTGTAAATCCCTGGCAGCACAGCCCCAATGCTCCTGCCAAATCCTGCCCAGGCCCCTGCCAGGGGGCTGCGCTCCCCCATTAACACCCATGGGGGGACCTTTGTCCAGCCTCAACCGCTCCATCCATCTCCATCGCGCCGGTGCCACCCAGCCGCTGCCCACACACCCGAGGCACTTACGCTCTCTTCGGGTAAATGTTTCCAGTTCTTTTGCAATCGTAGATGGTGAAATTGGCCCGGATAATGTTTTTGCTGTTGACCCGGAGAGCAGTTTCGACAACCACGTGGTCTGAGAGAAACAAGCCAAAGAATATTGGGTTGCAAGAGCCTCTCACTCATGCTCACGCTTAGAAGACAAGACAGACCCTTGGGAAAACAAGGGCTAAATCTGATTTGTTTTCTCCAGGGCGTCCTCCGAGCTGCATTTCTGAGCTTGGACCATTCATCTTTTGCCCTTTGACTTCCAGCTCTTCCCTCTTAAATCAACTCTTTACATCACCCTCACCAGAAAAGAACATTGCGACTTTCAGCAGAAAATTCCAGCGTGTGGTGCAAGTGTTAATTAGCAGAGTTCATTATTGCCTTCGCTTACAGTTGGTGCTAAATGATATTTAAAAAAAATGTGGTAATTAAAACATGTTAGTTATCATGTTTTAAAACCCCGCTCACTTTCCCCATGACAACAAACTCGCAGAGAAGAGTGGAAATCCCTTTTTTGGCTACTTAACACACTACACTGACTCCCCATCCCCCAAAATTGCTTATTTTTTTTCCTTTTTCTTTGCAATTTTGCCATATAAGCACCAGGCACAAGAGACAATGCCTCTTTCAGAATATGTACAATAAATCAGCCCATTGGATTCCAGAAATTCATTTGGACGTTGCTGTAACCAACAATACAGAACAGTTAATGATCTCCCATTCTTTGGATAGCTAGGGGGAAAAACAATGCAGCTTTATAAACTTGCCTATGAAAAGTGGGATTTTCAAAAGGGCTGGTTAATTCTTCTCCTACTGAAGTCAGCCATCTTCAATAGAGCATTCACTCCAGGCTTGAAAGATGGAAATTTGACAAGCACTCAAGTCTGGAATGAAGCATCTCACTTCTCAGAAGGAGCTACAGAATGGGGCTGTCTCCGTCAGTAAATGCCAGTATCAGATCTGGTCAGCTTGGCCAGATCTAAAGTCAAGGCTTGGTTGACTTTAACCAGATGTGCAGGTGAATGTCACCTCGTAATGCAGTTCCAAGGAGTCTCAAGATGGACAACCCGTTCGTTACCATCTGAAAACAGGGGCATCCGAGAGAACCTCAGCCTGGCTTTTGATCACATAAAGGGGATTAAGAGTTTCTGAGCTGCCTTTAGGTATGCATTTGCTCTTCCTCCAGAACCTCTCCTGAAAGGTACCACATGTTCAGGGGGGAAATCAAACAAAACCAATTGAAAATATCAATGTAAGTAGCAACATTATTTCCCCAGGGCTAAGATATCTTTGGTTTAGTACTTGCTAAATCTAAAGCAGAAGCTCTAACCAGATAAATCTTAATAAAATAAGTATATGAACTGGCTTTTAAAGTCTGATGCTTAGAACAAAATTGATAGATTTGACATACTGTCAATTCACGTTAAAGACGGTGGAACTCCTACGCTTTAAAGTCATATGCCCTATAAAACAGAAGCAGCTTGGGTCTTTTTTTCCCTGTACGTGTTATCTGCACGTACAATTGGAGAAAGAAAAAAAAGCCTATGAAAAATTACATCCACAGAAGTGGTGAGAATGAACTGAGCTTGTTTCCCTCTACAAACCTTGGTCCTCTGGAAACGCTGGGTATTTCTCACGTGGAAGTAAACTGCAATAAATAAATTGGTTTACATAATCTCCAGCAACTCTGGCTACCGTGTGGATGTTGTTTCCATAGTCACATGAAATATTTGTTCCATTCAGGTTTGGGATAGTCCCATTTATTTGTATTATCAGGACCTACATGGGAGAAAAAAATATATCAGTTACCACGGAAAATTATAATTAGAATTTGTCAGTGTTTTCCAAGCTTTTCCTAGGCTAGTGACAGCAAAACAAGTCCTCGGGCAGCATTTTCCTTCATTTGGTGCACTTTGAACTCTCAAAGCCATCTGCATACAAAACCTTGCTTTGACAGTAAGAGCTCTGTCACCATGCACTCCAACAGCTGTAGCTGGCATGAAAACCCAGCCCAGGGCTTCCTCAGGAGACCACTCCGAGGAGGCAGGACGCAAAGGCTAAGCCCTCCCCGGCACCCAGGCTCTGCTCGACCCACGCTGTCTGCACAAACCGCTCTGTACCCGGGCTGGGCTCCTCATCCGCTGCCTCCCAACACTCTGGGGAGGGAGGAGGAAGAGGAGGAAGAGCAGAACAACATTAACCCCTGCTTCTGAGTGCCTGAACCTCCCGGATTGCACCAGTCCAGACCAGGGACGCGCGATGGGAGGTGTGGAGCTGGTGAAGCTGCCGGGAGGCTGCGGGGGGCCGGCCGCAAGCCAGCATCCTCCACCACACACAGGGACCGAGCGGCTGCCGGGATTTCTTTCTGCCGTCAGCCCCCGAGGGGAAGGGAGGGAAGTTTTGCAGAAAGGGAATGCTTTTGAGGAGGGCGGCCCAGAGAGCGCACAGCCCCTGTGCCCAGCGGGCTTCCCTGCCGCCGGCGGGTGAGCCCTGGGGGAACCTCAGCCCAGCACTCCTGCATGGCAAAAGTGGAGCTGGACTGATGCGAAGGTCCTGCGGGATCCCTCTCTCCAGCTCTGGTCTGGGCTTTGCCCCAGCTGCCTGCTTAAGAGTGATTGCCCCATGCTAGGACAGGCAGAGAGCTTTGGCACAGAGAGATTTCTGCCATTGGGAGAGGGTCTGTCTTTAAATGAAAAATATTTGGATGAAAACACTTGAAATATAATTAAGATATTGTTAAAAATAGCAACAATTCAACCCAAGAGATGAGTTTATCTAGCTGTCTGCAGCTGATGCTCTGTATTTTGACATTTTGCACATCTCTGCACTGTGCAGCGCAGGAGCGTTACAAGTGCTGCTCACCAACAGGCTCCGCAGCCGGTGTCCTGGGGCCTCCGGGCTGTTGAGGCACAGGAGGTCACCTCCAGGCACTCAAGAACCTTGGCCTGGCTTGGTAGCACACACCAGAGCTCAGCACCCGACGACCCACACCCGAGCTGTGTGGAGCTGTGCTCCTGTGCTGGAGGAGGATGGATATTTATCAGCCCTGAGAGCAGGTAATGACTCTACAGGACACTGCATGGGATTAATCCAGTATTCACATCAAACGCACCGGGTTCTCTTTGTCAATATTAATCTCGGGCTCCAAGATGGTCATTGAAGGGCACTGCTGCACTCCTTCACTTGTGCTCGCCCAGAAGTTGGCCCCTGTGAAGTTGGTGCACTCGTGCTGCAGAGAACACCTGCAGGGGAACAATTTGGGGTTGATTATGTTTAAAACAGGCGATAAAAACGTTTTCTTCCTCATGAGGGAAGATCCTGCGTCAATCCTGTGCCTGCATCCCTTCCCTCCATCCATGCAGCTAAGCCTAAAGCTTTGTTGCTATATTTAAAGTGTCTGGTTGCCATGATAAGAGCATGTATTCCCACCAGCATCAGCAGAGCACCAGGACTCAGGGTAAGCAAGCGCAGGCCAGGCTGAACCCAGAACGGCAGAGGAGACAGTGACAATTTGTTCGACCTCCAATTTGTAAATGTGGAGTCTAATTCCGTAAATCCCCTTTTGAGTGTCCAGTGTCTCCTCCTCATAAATGATAACTGCAAGGGCAAAAGACGATCTCTAACAGGGTGTTGGCTCTCTCAATCCCATGGTTGGATGCCTGCAAGATATTCTCTGCACTGGCAGCTGACTACAGCATAATAATGCAGCTACACTGAAATCCTGGCTCTGACGAGTATCTCGACTGTTTCAGACCAGATGAAATTGTTTTTAAAAGGATGTATTTCGTAAGGAACAGATGAAAACTAATGGCAGTGTGACTGTGTGGAAATACAGAAGGCACCAGAAATTCTTGCCTAGGCTTGAGGACCAAGGGACACGTCAAAGCGCACTGAGATGCAACCAGTCCTACCTGGTCTCCATCGTGCACCACCCGCAGTAAGCATCCGCAGCAGCCAGGCACTCCGTGCATGTTGAGTACTGGTTGCAGGCAGCCACCTTCACCCGTGTCATCTGCAAACAACAGCACAACTGCTTCCAACTGCTTTACAGCACCACAGAAACCTGACCGGGATAAGCCAGTCAGGCCACGTGTAGCCAGTGAGGAGCCACCAGCATCTTAGCTGTCTTAGCTCACCAGCATCTCAGGCTGCTTTAGCTGTCACCTGGACCAAGCCTTACAGGACAGACAAGCAGCAGACCCTGGCACCGCCGTCCTCCACCCCACACTGCCCAGAGGTGGGTGCTCTGTGTACGACCACCCCGACCACCCCTCGTGGAGCTCCCGCTGCCAGTGCCCCAGGGCAGCACGCCCAAGGGACAGGCCCTGCTGCCGCAGGGTGTGCAGCAGCACTGTGCTGGGCTGAGCTGAGCTGCTCCTTTTCGGCCAGCACCTTGGCCATAGCTGTGCAATGGACAGGCTATAGAGAGCCACACCACACCTTTCGATGCATCACAGATGCTTTCACAGCTTGTCTGTCCCTGTGAAAAGCTCTCACACAGATGTGCAGAAAGCTCCCTTCTAGACGGAGCTGAATGCTATCTGGCTATTTACATAATGACCAGAAAGCAACACCACCCTGGAAACCTTCCTTTGTAAAGAAATCAAAAAACCTCTGGAGACTTGCTCGGCAGGAAAAGTTGGAGCAAAGCCTAAATACTTGAGAAGGAAAACTGAGTCATTTGGTACTGACAACGTGAGGTGCTGAGAGCTCTGAGTTCCCACCAGGCGAGTGCACCATGGGCCACAGGCTCCTTGGCCTGACCCCACTGTACCCACAGCACCTTCCTGCTCCCCAGCCCTGTGGTGCTCAGCACCCCCAAACCCAACCCCATTTTGCTCCTGGGGAGCTTCCCAGGATGGCTGATGCTGTGATTCTATGATGCTAATTGCACCAAAGAAAAATTAACTCATCTGGTTTATTGGAAAAGAAAAAGACAGAGGAGAGCATCACAAGTGCTAGTGCTGCGTGTTTGATCAAGCCTGAAGGAGGTGCACAGCCCAGCCGGGAGCTGAGCTGAGACAGTCTGTAACATCAGCTAAAGAGGCATCCCGGAAGGGCTCTGTGAAATGGTAATGACCAGTCTGCAGGGAGACAGGGCTTGAAAAACAAAAATGCAACATATAACATTTGTGGTTCTGCATCTGTTTTGGCAGATTAAAATGTAATTCAGGACAAACCACGAGCGCCTGGAGCGCTCAGCTCTCATCCTCCTCCTCTGCTCACCTGATGGAGATGAGGCAATCTGTTCCTACCTGCTGCGGCATTCCCAGTCTCCATATCCAGCCCTCCTGCCCGCCAGGCTGAGCAGAAACCTCCTCCAGGATCATGTCTGACAGGCAGACTTTTTGTCTGTAGGATCTCCTAAAAGCCTTCTTAAAGACTGTGCGCCATATTCTCAGGTTTCTATACAGGAACAACCCCTGTTTGCTTCTGCACTCCCTTAAGTGGGGTGAGTTTCAACAGCTTTCACCCTTCTTTTTACCTGGCCACCACAAAGAGGACCAAGCCAGACAGGCCAGTCAGTTCAGTGTGACCCCCACGCTGCACAGGAGAACAACAGGCACAGGTACCTCCCAAAGCCCTTTGACACCCCAAAGCTCTGAGCTTCCTGACTCTGCCCATTCCTGTGAAAGCAAATTTTAGTGTCCCTTCCTGCTCCCAGCTGAGTGCTGAACGCTAAACCAAATGAGGGGCCCAAAGGACTGTTTCACTGGAGACTGAAGCTCTCACCTGATAGGAGGTCATCAGATAGAGGTAGGTAGAATCAGATGGGTCGAACTGCATGATAGGGTGGACAGGCTCTCCGTAAGCCACTGAAATGGATCTCCTGCTAATAACCTTCATGGTACTGTCCAGATTAATCTGTAGTGAGAAGAAGCCACTCATTGAGACCATTTGTCAAACACTATGGGGAGGAGATTATTTTTCCTTGGTTATAAACAAGCATCAAAGTGTTATCCATTGGTGTTCCATGTTTTCAAGCACTGTAAATCTCTACACACAGTTTGCAGGCTGCACTGAGGGAGCTGTACTGAAAAGCCAGCTCTGTGCCACAGGGAAGGCACTAAGCGGTCTAGAAAGCCCCAGCCATGGCCAGGAGCTAGGTGACAACCAGTCCAGCAGCCCTCGCTCCCTCTGTGCAAAGGCCTCTGACCGAGAGGCTGCCTGGAAAACTTGCACCCTACAGCTCTGGCACTGCACGGATGCTTCCAGCGGCAGTGCTGCCCTGCCCTAATGGAAGTGGCACCAGCCTCCAGCCCTTGTCATGTACGTATGTGCGTTTCTGTTACAAAGAATGCTGCATTTCTAAGCTTAATGAAAAACAGGGACAATAAATCAGCAACAGGGCTGTGCAGCATGGCATCCCCTGCTCCCCGCCTATCTGAAAAGTAAGAGTTGTCATTCCTGGCAAAAAGCAGCTTTCATCCCTGCTAATTCCAAAGACCACAGCAGCTGCCACAGGACAGCCAAATCCTACCTTGCCTCATGAATCACCAACTGAAGTGCTGGCAGTGATGGAAGAGGCTGCAAAGCATCAGCCTGCCTTTCAGATCTTAATGTCTTGGCATTTGACTTGAAAACTCAGCAAATTAAATGTGGCATTGCTGAGAGGAAATAACAATAGGGCTACACAATTTCATGTGACAGTCGTTTTTCAGCTTGAACCAGAAAGGGCATGAGGAAAATTCCTACATCCTTACTAGCAAGGGAAGGCAGTAATTGTAAAGACTAAGCATGCTTCTGCTCTCCAAAGTCTGGATTAATTAATTAACATAGGATTAATTAATTCTCACACTAGAGCAGCACCAACACATCCTAGTAAGATAACACAAGCTCAAAGCAGAGCGCTTTGCTCTGCTAAGAGCCATATGCAGGCACTGCAAGCTACTATGCAGAAAAAGAAGGGAACTATCATGATCCCCACTTAGAAACTGGCTATCCAGAAGCTAAATAATTTGCCTGAGATTACCCAAGATGTCCATGATCAAAGTCCCAGTGTCCTCCACTGTAGCTCTGTGACCACCCTCTCTCTCTTCACCCTGAGCTCTGCTCTGTGTCTGGCTGTTTCTAGGCACCTGTCCCCAGGTCTCTCTGCTTCAGGGCTTATTTACCCTGCACTGTCACTGCGCTGGCACTTGCCCTGGATCTCTGTGGGCTACGGCCCAGGGAACAGCCACAGCAGCAGCACAGAGGAGCAGAGATCAGCAGTCCTCTTGCTGGATGACACATGCTGCACTGGCAAGAGCAGAGTGGGCTGAAGCTCTGGGTGACCCCACCACAGCACCTTGTCTACAGACTTACAGACACGTGGGGACTCGCCAGAAGAAACCCTTCCCACCCCCATCTCCTTCCAGGACATCACACCCTGGCACACCATGCCCTGGCCACCGCTGCCTAAGTGCTGTTTTTCCTCTCATGCTGGATGTGACACTGATAATGGCCTGCATGCAATGCCCGTCTGCAGCCTATCTGATTAATCCCCTATACTTACCCCTGGCAGCCATAATTGCTGCTGGCAGGAGCTGGTCGAGCTCTATTCCTGCTCCTTTGCTGTTTTTTCTCAGGCAGCAAATCTGAATGATAACTCACGCAAAGTATCTTGTATCCCGTGCCAAATAACAAGGAGCCCCGAAGGTAAAAAGGCTTCTGGTTATGCAGCTGTGTTGTAGAATTAGATTAGAGCTATCTGAGCAAATTATCCCAGCAAAGGGTAGCCAGGAGCCTCTCCCTAATGGAGGCGCAGCAGATAAGGCTGCTTTCTCGAGATAATAATGGAAGCAGAGCTGTTAATGCTGTGTGAACAGGGGCTGCGCTGCGTGTGGCATGTGTGTCTGCCACCCTGCACCAGGTCGGGCTGCCAGCGCCCTCCCACCCGGCTGCATTACCTGCCCCTGCAGGCAGAAACCAAAGCTGGGGGTTTCTTTGTGATCGCTCCCACATTTCTGCCAGGAGCACTTGGGCTCAAGGGAAGAGATTGGATCCGTTTTCTTCTCTCCAAGCATTTTGATCCAATATTCCACATTACGCACCACTCACCCCAGGCAGGTATCAGCCACGTCTCTGCTCCAGGGTGCTTTTCTCCCCACCCCTCTATGGACTTTTGATGCTGAGAGCACACCAAACTGTTGTGGCGTGTTGGAATCAAAACTTTCTTTGGCAAACTTCAAGCACTAAAGTTGCTGAAACCCTGGCCTTGCATCTTGGCTCTGTAGCCAGGTTGCTGCAGTGCCTTACATTGCCTTTAGCATGTTGTTTAAAACAGATACTCCATGAGATGCATGGATTCGCACCTGCTTTGGACTCAGCTGAGATAAAGCATCTCTGGGTGATTCCCCTGTCCACAAGAAGCCTTCAAAACCCATCAGCTCAGGGGGAGAATTTATTAGAAGTGCTGTCGAGACTTAAACGCTGCACAATAACATTACCAGCATAGAGTTCATCAAGAACATCCTGCTCTCATGGCAGCCTTCAACAGCAATTAACGGCCACCAGTGGCCAGGCAGCAGGCATCACTGTTCACGTTACGGCAGCACCCAATTGCTTCTTCATTGCCGAACGCGAGCGGGTGCTCAAACCCCACAGGACGCGATGCCCGGTGCACAGCCCCGAGGGGAGCCCACCGCCCGCCCCGCTCCGCCCCGGCCCGGCCCCCAGCCGTGCCTGCCCAGGCTGTGTCTGCCGGGCTCCACTTGCCTTCAGGAGTCCTCCGCTGGCCGTGCCCAGGAACACCACGGTGTAGTTGTTGACGCTGGCCACGGCCACGGCGGTGAGGCCGCTGTAGGTGAACACGGGGGTCGCTGTGACGGGGTTGACGATGGCCAGCGGGTGCTGCAGGTGAGCCGCTCCACAGTCCAACTGCTCCGGCTGCAGCTGCAGGGAGACGCACGTGTCAGCGGGTGCAGCAGGCACCAACGGGTCCCCACCACCACCACTGCCCCAGGCTCCCTGTGCACAGAGTGCTGACAGCCCCGCTGTGCCCGGGGAAAGCTCCTCACCACCGAGCCATGGGAACAGGAAGATGTAACGGGTTAATTCGGGAGCAAAGAGCTGTGATAGAGACCCTCCTTTGTGCTTCGCAGATCTACCTCAGACCCAAATCCAGACCAGGCTTTGCTGGAGATGAGCTGTTGGAAAAGCTCCGCCCTTGCCCATGCTACCGGCAGGATCAGGGCAGTATGGGGATTGCTGCTGGAGCACTCCAGAACGGCATCCTCCAGCCAAAGGCCCATTTACTGTAGCAGCACCCTCAGACCTCAACGCAAAAGCCTGGTGCAATGATGAAAGGAGACAAGGGGCTCCTTGTCCCCTCTCCCACCAAAGCAGAGGTCTGTTATCCAGCACAGCGCTAGGGCTGCCTGCAGGGGTGGTTTCTCTGCCCACCAAAGGGAAGCCCTCCCAGGGGCTGCCTGCCCTGGTCCCACGCACTGCCCAGCGCTGCAGGGGGTCTCCCTTCCCGAGGGTCAGCGCTCGGGATCAGGGCTGGGGAGCGTGCGGAGCCGTGCTCAGCTGCAGCCCAGACGCCATCTCCAGCTCCTTCCTTCTCAAACAAAAGATGAAGAAAAAGGTTTTTCCAATAAAAGAGCTCAAAATGTTATTTCCCTGCAAGTGAGTGAGGAAGTGGCTGAGACCAGAGCCAAGGGGAGGAGGGGGAAGCGTGCTGGCGACTCTCCGGACTGTAAAACCTGGCTCTGGTCTTGCTGCTACTGCAGTCAACAGCAAAATTTCCACTGGTCTTCCACTGGGACAGGATGGGATGGAGCAGCTGTCAGGCAGGAGGGGGCACCGCACCGTGGGACACGGAAGGAAGAG
Organism: Pezoporus occidentalis; assembly: GCF_034315485.1. NCBI lineage: Eukaryota > Metazoa > Chordata > Aves > Psittaciformes > Psittacidae > Pezoporus > Pezoporus occidentalis. The sequence goes on along the minus strand of NW_026912929.1, from coordinate 353,770 downwards.
CAGCAGCTGCGAAACTGCCCAGAAACCATCGACTTCGTCCACCCTCAGCCCCGGGGCAGAGGCTGGTACAAAGGCACCCATGTCCATTTGCTACCCGGTGCCAAAGGACAAAGGCAGAGAACAATTGCTAAGGACTCCTCACCTGTGAGCCTTGTCTCTAGGCAGGCATTTGGCTCCTTTGGCCGCAAGCAAGACAACAGACTTCAGCATCCCGTGCTAAATTAATTAGCACAGTTGCTGCATGACCGCAGCATTTGGAAACAGGACTGATGCCTCATATTCCTCCTACCCTGCCGAGACGCACCCAAGATTTATGACCACTCTTGCCCTGAATCCTCCAAGACTCCCCTTGCAATTTCTGCTCAGACAATGCGGACGGATTCAATGTCTGTACATCACAACAGTCTCACTGCTGACAATTTACCCGCTGTCACTCCTGCAGCAGCTTTTACGAAGTGCTGTGGGTGCAGCTGAAGCCGTTCAAATGATGGGCACGTTTCAAGGGCCATTACCACATCATCTACACTGTCATTTCAGGCTCATCTTAAGAGAAGCCACAACTGGGCTGTCACCCTTTGCAGTGCCGGCATGCGGCTGCAGGGATGACGCGCAGGTACTTGCAGGCTGCCTGGACCACACCAAGTTCAGGCCTTGACTGCGGGAAGTGGTTACACAAAGCTCTAGACAAAAGACCACTGGCGGGCTGCAACCCACATCCCTAAAACTAAGCACATTTCACGCCTTACTGAACTCAGCCCTAACATGGATATTCCTTCCAAAATAATCATCAGGAGTGCTAATTTAAGCAGAACAAATGCAGGGATTTGAGGCTGTATCTGTTAAGAAACTGGACCACGTGCTTCCACCAAGCCGAAGTTGACAACCAGGCTGTTCAGCATAGTCTCTCCTCCAAGGACTGAGAGCACAAGGGCCTGTATTTTAATTCCCTTATTATCATTATTATTTCATTAATGGAACCAGACTAAATCTTCAACTCTCCACTCTCTCCATATGGTTTAGAAGATTAGGGAAATCTTCAGGCTTCACAGCGAGAGTGTGAAACCCAGGCAGGATCACCCTGCTGCATGGACCCCTGGCTGGGGTGCACCTCCAGCCCTCCTGGCCATGACATGTGTGGGGTTGGTGCCCCATACTAGAGAGCACATCCCTGGACAACCATGGGGAAGAAACTTGCTAAAACCCAAACTGCATGTGCAGCAACTTGTCTGTGTCTCCATGAGTGAAGAGCTGGGAGGAAAGGAGCCCCCACAGGCCACCATCCACAGCATCCTCTGCACAATGGCACACACAGCAAATTCCCCTGTGCTGCAGAACACCTTATACCCCTGCCCAGCAGCAGCACACTGCTGCAGACACATCCAGGGCCTATTTCCCTGCTGCAAGCATGCTGCTGCGAACACCAGACTGGGTCCTCTCCACAAAACCACCCTGTTCTCAGTCCCTGCACCCCAGCAGACACCAGACCCATGCCACTGCTGCTGCTGCTACTGCTGATCAGGTCAGACAAGGAGCAACAACGACTGATTTGAAAAACTTCCTCTGCTAAAGCAAGTGCCAAGCAGGAGGCAATGTGTGCAGAGCTGCAGCTCGGTTCACACGGGACCAAGACGAAAGATCAGGTGTTGTGGATGGAAGGGACTCTGTTAAATGCATTTCGCAGTTTTATGGCATTTCACCTTATTAAAAAAATAAAATCACAGCTCAAATTATTAAGTGTGTCTGTTTGCCCCCATAACTGGGCCACACAACAATCTTATACCATACAGAGAGCATGGCAAGCCATTCATGTTTCTGATTTAATGGTCCCTGTCACAGCTAGGCCCTCAGACATGCACTTATTTGCCTTGGGAATGATTATCTCTAGCCCCTCTTCATTACCCCTCACCAGTATTTACCACCTGAAGCTCACAAGCCTCCCTCCCATGGGAAACTGAGGCACATCAGGGCCCACCTGGGAGCCCGAGGGATGCTTAGCACCTCCTCTTGCAGCAGCTGCCTGTGGAGCCGGTACCGGCACTGGTGTGTCAGCAGCTGGCGGACACGGCCCCTTCTTCTCACAGGAGGCCAAGATCACGGGAAGCTCCTTATCTGCTGCGCCTGCCTGCTTGTAAATCATGCGTTTCAGAGCCAATATCAGCACCAAGTGTTTTCCATGGTAAACAGGATGTAACTATTCTAACACTGGCTAAGCTTTATTTGACCGCGTACATCCTTCCTCTGAAACACCTTTCTTTAAACTACATCAGCTCTTCCGACGGCAGGCAGCAGGAGACATATGGTGTTTCCCTCTCTCGGGTCCCAGGGTGGGGTAACACACTGTGCTCTGCTCTCTGTACACCACAACACTGAGGGGACATCTTCATTCTGTCACGTTACAGTAAACAGGATACGGCCAAGTCACATCCTTCTGCAGACAGCAGGCAATCGCCACAGCTTGGGAAAACACACTTAAAGGCTTTTTCCTTGTGGAATGGGTTAAATCTCGCTCCATCTTAAATCAAACTACCCTACCCTGAGGTGGGGCAAGCATAAACCCGTTTTCTTTCAAAACCAATCTCTTTCTATCATCTGCATTTTAAAGCAACACCATGGGCATTTACTGTATTGCCACTACTTTTCTGCTACATGCTCTGGACACTCAGGAACTCACAGAAATACGGGGCGAGTCTAGATTCAAATCCTTCTGCACCCAAACCATTTGACTGGCACTTTGAGGCCTCAGGCACAAGCTGGAGACATCCCGCAGCCAGCATGGGCAGAGCAGCGCTGCGGCCGTCCTGTGTTCCCCCGCTCACAGGGAGCATGGCCTCAGGATTTCTGCACCATTTCACCGGGGACACCAATGAATGCAAACCAGGGAGCCACATCTGAGAGGAGGGTTAGTCAGATCAACCCCAACCGTGACTGCACAAACTAAGTGGGGCAGAGAGAGGTTTCCAGCCCCATCACAGCTCAGGAGTTCGGCTGTTTCCACAGCACGAGTTCAGTTCTTTATCCCAGGTCTAAAAGGAGCAGAAAAAGCAATTTCCCAGTATTCCCATTACATCTCCCAGAGGCGGGTGCTGCACCCCAAAGGCAGCCGTGCAGGATGTCCCCTCGGGAAGGAAGTCTGCTGGAAACAGAAGGAGGAAGAGGAGTGGTGAGGCAGCACTCAGGAAAACCATGAAACAGACTGATTTCTGCATCCTGTGTTTGTGACCTTAGTTCTTTAGCAAAGGTGGAGTTTATTTCTGAACCAAAAGCAGGCTGCAGTTCAAAAGCCCTGCAGCTTGTGCTTCCAGCAAGGCTTTTCTGACTCCAGTGCAGCGGGGCTGAAAGCTTCACGGAGCAGCACAAAGTGGAAAGGGAGTCCAGCCCCTTTCATGCATCGTATCAGAGCGGATTAAAGTGCTGGCTCTTAGCATGCCTGGAGTCCTGGGAAAATGACACAGCCAGCATCCGATAATCTGCTCCAAACTTGTTGATTTGTGGGACTTAGCCATCATCTTCATAGGCTCAAAATCTGGCAGTTGCTCCCACACAACTGACATTTTCAGGCCATTAAAGGCTGTGGTAAAAGGACTCCATTTTTATCTCCTGCCTTCCTTAACATAAACCATTAGAGGCTTTTATTACCATTTAGGTATGACTCAGGGAAACCTCGGATTACAGAGAGAATATCCAAAATAATTCAGATACTGCCCAAAAACACAACAGCAGGACATGCACTCACAGCAGAAGAGAAGCGAGAGGATAAAATTCACAGGAACCATTGCACAGCGGAGTGAGAGCTGGTGGCAGGGCAGCACGGCTGCATTATGGAAACGGGGAGCACAAGTCCTCCCTGTGTCGGGCAGAGTCCAGCCTGGGCAGGAGCCCAATGCAGGCAGAGCCCGGTCCTGCTGAGCACTGTGGCTGCCGGCAGTTTGTACACACAATCACGCATTTATCTGCTGCAGCTTCACCACCAGAGCCGTCAGAAACCGTCTCTTTGGGATGCCTGGAGGAAAATGTCATCCTCAGAAGAGGGCTCTACTGTTAAGGCACTTGAGACGTAAGCGGTCTCTAATTGTAGTGCTGCTGCAAGGGCAGGCATTATCACAGAGCTCTTTTAACTTCCCATCGTATCTTCAAGGCAATGGGAGGCAAATCAACGCACCCTCTTGGCCAGTCGAGGCACTCAGGCTGAGAACCTCTAATGAAATGAATCTTGCTGAACCTTTCTCAAGAACCACCACACGAAGCAATCAGCACCCCCACAGCACATGAGACGTCCTTAAAAAAAAGGCTTAAAATGAGGTTTGCATCCTGCTCTCATCGCTTCTTTAGACCACAGGTTCCTTGAGCGAGGAAGTGGTGGTTTTGCTCTGTTTTGCACATTGGCATAGTGGCAGTCCTGGTTCACGGTGCTCTGTGAGCCCCCAGTGATACTAGCAATGGGCTGCCCAATCTGTCTGGCCCCACGGCAACACAGACCATGGCCTGCCCAAGCACCTCCATGGCAGTGGCCAGATGCAGCTCAACAGAAGTGCAGAGTCCTGGGGGTAAATCAGCTCTGTCCCACTGACGCTGGGGGACCCGTCAGCATCCACAGGAGCTGATGCTCTCTTGAGCGTGCAAGAGCTGCTCAGCAGCAGCCATCGGGACCTGTCCTGCAGACCTCTGTGTTGGTCCATGCCCTGGGAAACCACAATGATCCATGTGCAGTCCCATGTACCTCACCCCTTCACAGATGGACGGCAGCTGGGACTATCACCTCCAGCCCCGAATAGGGAAAGTTAATGTCTTGCTGAAGAGTAATTGCTAATGAAAAGCTATGTCCAGATTCCCTGTCAAACTGCTCCCCGGCCACAGGCACATCCACCACACCACAGCCAACAGCACCAGCCCCGGAGCACGTCAGCCACACATTGAGAAACGACCCCGTCAGCACACCCGCTGCTCCCTCCACCACTATGTCACCCCATGCCAAAAAGCTCCTGATGCCTGGCAGGTTTTCAGCCTCTTCACTTTTATTTTACAGGAAAGCTTTTGCTCTGCATCTTATAAAACTCATTCTTCACTCTCTCTACTGCAGACTGGTGAGCGCAGGACCACTGGGGAAGGCCGGGTGCAGTGAGCACTCTGCAGACAAGTGGTTCTCCTGGGACTTTTTGCCTCCCTAGACCTCCTCTGTGCTGCATGAGAACCTGCAGAGTCAGAGGCACGAGATGCCTAGCAGCCCTGGGTGCCCATGACACTTGTCCTTCTCTGTGATGATCGAGGTGCTCACCCATCACAGGCGACAGGCTTGGCAGACCACATGCTTAAAGCCAGACTCAGGGCCGGAGCTGATCCCACAGGCTGAGCCCACCAGCCCCTGAAAGCAAATGAGAAACTTTTCCTGGAGTCTGCAAAGCACAGACCTCCTGCCAAACCTCCAGTGCTGAGCCTGGTCAGGCCAACCTGCCATGTCGAAGCAGCAGCAGCAGCAGCAACGTTCACCTCCACAGCAGCCGCAGACCTCAAACCACCAGAGGTGAGGGGCTTGACATGCCGGAAGATGCTTTCCGCGATACGCCTCAGCTCAGACGAAACCCAAGCTTTGGCTGCTGTTCCAGCAGCAGCAGCCCTGCCAGACCTCACGTATGGACGAGCTGCCTGCAGAGCCCACCTCAGAGGGAAGGACTGGGACAGCACCAGGGAACAGCCGGGCTGAAGGCAATGCTACGGTGAGGGCAAAGCCCAACGATTTGAACATGCACAAGCTCCCTGTGGCCATCCATCCTCTGCTGTGTCCTGCAGGTGCAGGAGGAAAGGGCAGGAGGTGTCTGTAACACTTCCCTCAGGGTGCTAGGGAGGATGCAAGAGTTCCGAGGAGTCCCCAGAGGCTCCACCCTCAGCTCCAGCAGTGATACCAAGGTTGGACACCTGCAGCTAGACTGTGATCACCCTCTTGGTCTCCTCTGCCAGGAACCAGTCCAGACTCAAAGCCATCCATCACTGCACAAACCCCTACTCATGTGCTAACCCTGAGGCCGAGCTACTGGCAAAGGAAGCTGAAGGCAATTTTGACAGGAGCCCTGCAGGATCTGCTTTGCACAGCCCAACCCCCAGAACACTTTCCCCCAGCCCGGCAGCCCTGGCACACAGGATCCCTGTCCTTGCTCCGCTCAAGCCAGCGTTGGGCACACACCGGTGCTTTGCCCTGCAGGGAGCCGAGGCAGCACGTGCAAGTGCACGGGCACTGCTCAGAGCACAGAAATACAGAAAAGCAGCAGTCTTTTAACTGAAACTGCACATGCTTTGTGCCGCCAGGAAGGCTGGTCAAGCTTATTATGTTAGCCTTCATCCTGCATTAAATACAATACTTCAGATTATACAATCAAATCCCCCAGGAATGGGCAGGCAGAGGGATTAAAAAACAACAGGCTCCAAAGGGGTTGTCATAGTCAAAACAGCAAGCGTTTAAGCAGTGAGAGCTTGTGTGTCCTTTAAATTTGCCCCCACTGGAAATGCAGCTTCTCTGCCACGCTCCCCCGGGACAAGGAAAGAGCCGATCAGCCGAGTACGCCTCGTCCCAAGGACACCCGTGCCACACTGAAAGCCCAACTAACACGTCCCTCTGAAACTGCTCAGAGGAAGACGCCTGATTTAGTCAGGCTGTTTTTTCTTAGTTTCTTTTCCTTGGAGGAACCCCCCTTTCACCGCTCAGGCTGTGTTTCTCATTTATATTGAGCTTTGGCTCCAGTAACCAACCTCAAACTATTCGAACTCCTTCCCACAGGGAGGAGCCCTGGGTGAACAGTGAGTTTGGCTCCTCAGTCTTCAGGGGTTATTTTTTGTTATTGCTACTCCTAACACTTAGCACTTCACATGCTCAGAGTGCTCCAAAGATTTATGCGTGCGATCCTGGGCTGAAAAAAGCATCCATTAAAGTAACAACATCTTACCGAACACAACTGGTCTTTTGCATGTGTCACTTCAGATCTGCCTTATTTAGCAGTAGTTTATAGTAAATGTTTTCCTGTCTTTTCCTCATTAGTTCTGCCAAATCAATTAAGCTCTGAGATAATGAGCAGAACTCTACTATTCTTTTATGCATCCTCAGTAAAACCCACCCCTGAACGCCAGAACTGCCTCACACTACAGAGGCATCCCCATGGGTACCACCATGCACATCACCTGCACACCAGCTTTGGCACCAACATCCAGAAACACCACCACATGTTCCCAGCACCCAGCCCGCTGCTGTAGCTTGGTATGGAAAGGTTGAAAATAAGCCTTTTTTCCTGACTAAGTGAGAAGAAGGGATCTTTGGAGGCCCTTTCTCCCCACCTCATCCCCCCCAGCTAGGAAATTCGGATCACAATAACTGAATAATTTGAATAATTTCAAAATTTGTTAAAAGCCAATGGTCTTACTGGATTCAGCAACTGAGACCTCTCTTTTTTTGGTTCAAGTATGGAAGCCTTTCATTTCTCTACCATTTTATATTTTTATCCAAGATTTGTAGAAACTGATGTTTCCAAAGCAGTTTGCAAAGATCCACTGAGATTTGCAGCTTGCTGCAAAGCTCAGCAAAACCTGACACTACAGTTGGGAGACCCCAAGGACACAACACTGCAACCCCAGCTCCTCCCCAGAGCTTCAAACCTTTCTTCAGCAGTTTATTTGACAGCGCCCAAATCCCTTCCTGCAGCCAGGGAGCCTCAGTGCACCCAGGTGGACGGAGCAGGCGGGATCCCAGGAGGAATGCTCAGGAACACCAACCCCGGCCTCCCACCATTCGGCTCACTCCAGGGACATACACGATTCAAACCAAATGAGGAAGAGTGAGGAAGAAATCACCTGTATCCGCTGCTCTCCAGATGCAGGTGTTTGTTCCCTCAAGCAGAGACATTACCACAGTTTCCTCTCCACAGGATGACCTGCCACTGACAGCCGAAAACCCGACCTGAGCCCATTCCCTGTGTGAGCTGGTTCCCAGACTTGGGTCCACTGCTCGCCAAGGAACCACATGTAAGAACACACCAGCCTGGTGCCTTTGTACTGCCTGCAGCTGACATCTGGCTCTACAAGATGTACTGAAGGATGACAGGGACTCATAAGTCAAACAACTTTGGAAACTATTTCATATTGCATTAAAATCCACTCACCCTTCACATCTCCCCTTCTTCATTGAGTGCCATCATTATACTGTAGTTTTCCCAGCTCTTCCTAAAAATGTCACTCTACACACAGCCACTTTCTAGACCATGCCAGGTTTTCAATAGCCCCTTTTAATTAGTGGATCCACCAGAGATGGCTTTTGGCCACTAGCAGCTCACAACCCATTGAATACTGGCAGCAGTCAGCAGACAGTGGGATGAAAACCTAATAGCCAAAGGGCTTTTGCTCCAGAAGGGAGCAGTGTGAAGCAGCACAATACTTTAAACAGAGATAAGATAGAAATGGAAATACACGTTCCAAATTTCCTTCAAATAATTGAGGTACATGTTTGCAAAATCCAGACTTCTAGGTAATTTTGCTTCTGGATTAGAATCTAAAGATTTCTATTCCAGGGCCACTAGCAATAAGTAAGCTGCAGGCATCTTGTCAAAGCGAAGACTCTCCAATGGTTCAGGCCCAAAAAATGAGCAGCCTTGTTCCAGCAGCTGGTCCCAGCCACCCACAGCCCTGCTGCCCCACACCAGCCGTGTCCTGCTGCCCAGCACAGCCACCGCTGTGGGTTTGGTGCAGCAGATCAAAACACAAGCCTGTAGCTTCAATGAGCCCTGAGACCTGAGCTGGGGTTTGTGCCTGGACTCAACCCGCCCCACCACTAGCCCCTAGCTCCATCTGGGCCCTGCAGCACGCATGGCTGCCATTCACCCATGTGGCAGCACCCTCGGGAGCACGGCAGCAAACCCAGGGAGTGCGACTCCGGCCGTGCCTTCAGAGGAGGGCACAGCCAAATGAGACTCCCATTATGGAAAAAACCCTGAATACCCAAGTCAACCCCTATCCCATTGCCCAGCACAGAAACACCTCAAGCCTACGTGCCTCTTATCCCCTGTCTACAAGGCTGGGACTATCTGTAGGTCCCTTCCTCCAAAAAGCAATGCACGCTGAACTGGAAAGGAAGGCACAGGGGCTGGCAACAGCAGATCAGCTCTGCTCAGACCACAGAGCAGAGCGGTCACTGCTGCACTGTTGGTGCTGCAGGATGCCATGTCCCCTGCGTCCTCCATATCCCTGGGGGATGTCCTAGTCCCAAACCCCAGCACAGATCTGCAGGAGGAGCCAGCATACGCTCCCCTCACTGGACAAAACCTGCTGACACTTGGCAGGTAATGAGAGAAAATCATCATGGGATTTGGTACCAGCCCTGCTCATCAGCACACCTCATCTAATGGGCTCCTCCAGGCTGTTTGATACATCCTGAAGCCGTCCTGTGCTGCACCAGAGCGCTGCCTGCCAGCAGAGCTGCTATCCAGATGTTAGGAATTAGGACTGCTCCCTCTGCTCAAAAACGTCAATAAATTCTACCGGTCTCTCCAAGTGGGAGATTGCCGTAGACAGTCTGCCACCTCCTCCACTTGCTGCAAGGTGTTAGAGCCCAGCTGGAAAATAAGGACTTGCAATCACTTATTTACCAACTCAGAAAAAAAAACCAAACCAAACAAAACAAAAAGAAAATTAAACAGACAAGCAAAGCAGATCTCTCCTGCAGAGGCAGGGTTATTCACACCCCCCACGCCATGCCCCTGGGTACGCATGCTGGGGACCTCAGTTCAAACGCTGGCGCTGCCAACCATCTAATCAATGACAAGGCACCTATCAGGCAGTCTCTGACCACCCACTTGCCCTTGTGAAACGCTGCAAGAACACTTCCGCAGCACAGATGGGTGCATGTACCAAGGGTTTCCAAACAGACCTGTGAGCGCATGGGGCTGTAGCAACACCACAGGCACAGCCAGGCTGCTCTTTGCACACGGGGCACATGCAGCACAGGCAGCAACACCTCCAGGCATCAGCCACGTGCCCACAGCCATGGAGCCATTTCTGCCCCAGGTCAGGAGGCCTGACCTGCATCCACCAGCTCCTGGCTGTTGTGAGTGGTCACACTGCTGCACACGCTGTCCCCGCGGGTGCCAGGCACGAGCCTGAGCCGGGAGGAGCAGCCACTCTGCTGTAGGTAGCGTGTGGTGGTGCTCAGGTGGTTGTAATTGATTGCTTCCAACCGCTGCGGGTTCCAGCTTGCCTGGTGTTTGCATTAAATTACCACAGCCAGGGGCTCAGACCTATTGTGTTTCCAACAACTTGCTGGAAGAGGTCATCACACCAGAGTATCACCACGGCGCAGTCGCTTGGGAGTTTGAAGAGGTGCCTATTGAGATTTACAAGGCACAGCACTGTGTTTTTACAGCATCTCCAGACACCCCTCCAGATTCCTATGTGCACATGTCCCCGGGTGCCCTGAGCCCAAATCTTCTCTCTGAATCACTATAAAACAAACTTTGAAAAACCAGAGAAGAGCTAGCAAATCCCTTCACTTCCATCCACTGAGACCCTGCGGCTCCTGTCGGGGCTCCCACAGGGGCTCCCGGGGAGCAGCTTCATGTTCACGTGTGGGAACCAAACATCTGCCCTGGAGAACATCTGGGGCTACACAAACAGAAGTGGTTAAAAGCCCTGAGTGAAGGGCCTGGTCTTGAGATACAATCACCTCTGTATGATCATATGAGCACCTCTCCAGAATGCTTCAGCTTCCTCCCAGCTGCCAGGCACCTTCCATGGGCAGCACTAGACTTGGCCAAAACGATCCTTTTCAGGTTTTCCACCTAAACCATTACTTAGTTACAGGAGATTTGGTGAACTCACTGGATCAGGTCAGCCTGACCATCTAGCTTCCAAGAATGAAAAGGTCTGTGCAGCCAGCTGCAGTTCTGGCTCTACAGACACCCAAAGGAGAGCTCAGATCCCCCTGCAGAAGGACCTAGTGCTCAGCCAGCACCATCCAGCACAGCCCTGAGCCCCGGGAGCAGGCAGGCACTCTGCCAGGGCCGGGAGCCACTTTCCATTCTCCCACCTACAGCAGCACAACTTCTGGTTTCCAGGCACTGAATCTTCTGCCACTTTGACCGAATTTCCCTTTGCAATCTAGGATCTGTTTGAGCTTGAGATGCAAAGCAGGGGCGAGCCCCGGAGCCTGTAAGGTGTGTTCCCACCACCCACCTCTGGCTCGGGGGCACCGACCTGCTCCCTGGGAGACTCCCTGGCTCCGCACAAGGCACCAGCCCTCGGCACCGGTAAAGCCTCGGGCACGGCAGCCCAGAGCTGAGCCTGCCTTCCCAGGAAGGACGAGGTTCACACGGCTCCTGCTCTCCACTCGCAGCTGCCTGCCTGTGCCGTGGCTGCAGGCAGAAGGCTGTGCTTCCACATAAATTCCCAAGGAAATGCACCCAACAGCTGGCCATGACCCACTAATACCAGGTGAGCAATAGGGCAGGTCCGCAGTACTTGGGTTGGGGCCCAGTCTTGCAGAGCCCGGCAAGGCTCAGGCTGTGGCTTGAACCCCTCATACGGGGCATCCCGGCCCCCCCACGGACGGTGGCTCGGAGAAACACCAGCTCCCACTGCTTGTACAACATCCAGAAGCAAAACAGATTATAGCAATGCCACAACGCGGTGCAGCTTTGCAGTAACAGCTTTTGCACCTTCGGGTGCACGCTGGCAACTCCAAACACATCACGCTCTGTGAAAAGCAGAAATTAAGTCAGCTACAAGAACTCCTTCCCCACCTCTAATGCAGAAATTAAGTGTAAATTCCCAGTTTCCTTTCTGTGGCTAATCCTCCAGATTTATTTGAGAAGATGTAATGTTAGAGGCACATTTATTTTCATGTTTGGAATTTCTAAATTGGTATAAACCAGAACTTCAAAGTAACTCAGTTCCTATAAAACCCAATCCCACGGAGATGCCACAGTATATTTGGACAGTAAGTAGATGCTTTGTCATATTCCCACGTGTATATGAGGTTTTTTTCTTTGGGAACATTTTCTGCCTAGTTTCAAACCACATTTCTATGCCCAGGCATACATATATACTGAGATTGTTTATACAGCCTACCCAAGGAGTTCGTTTTATTTAACAACCCGGTATAGTAAAGCTCACTGGTGGGTATCTCATCATTACACCACAAAATACTGTGCTCAACGAGCATGCAGGATCTGACACGAAGCCACAAGAGCCAGAAACTTGAGAATTAACGCTGAAACGCATGATTATCCCATGCCGCCGTGCCTACGTTTTTCAGCATAGGAAACAAAACGGATTTTCAGCCTTTTTTGAGTTGCAGACCCCAAAACATTTCCCAAGAGAAAAGCAGATCCTTGGCAAGCAAATCTAAGTCTAATGAATAAAAGTCTACTTTCCCTAGTTACCTCTCTGGGACTTTTTAGAAAGACAGCATGGGGCTCGACATAGAAACCACAGCAGACAAGGAGTCGGGCGCAGCTCGAGTGTGGGATGGGGTCACCAGCTCAGCATGTCCTCAAGCATGCTTGTTCATGACATGGTGCATTTTGTTTTGTTTTAAACTCAGACCCCCACATCAGCCACCGCTCAGACACCCAGAGCAGGGAGGTTTGCAGAGGTGCCTGGACATCCACATTCTCTCGTCCTCGTGCTGCAGCTGGGGCTGGAGAGCAGGGCTGGGACCCCCTGGCAGCCATCCTCATTGTTGGCCAAAAAGGCAACTGCTGGTTGGGGCAGCACAAAGGTGCCTGCACACCAAGTTCAGAGATGGGGAGGTGGTGAGAGTGCTGGAGGGGGTTCACTCCGCAGGGACGTGGCTGTGATGCAGCGTGGCTGCCTGCACCACGGGAACAGCCAGACCTTTACATTCAGTGGCACTGGGGGCGAAGGTGCTGGGACACCCACACACTCCTCCCAGGCAAACAGGCAGGGGCACAGGGTCCTGTCTGCTCAGGTTTTGCAAGGGCTCTGGATACCACAGCTGCACCACGCTCCAGCCATGCAGCCTACATGACCTTCAAACCTACTGGGCCTTAATCCTGTTGGGGCAGAACAGTTCAAATATGAAGTAAACCCACTCAGTGTCCTTGGGATTTTATAAGCTCTGTGAGCGCATTGCTGCCAACGATGTTGAAGACAGTCTGCTACAGAGAGCTCATACTCCTTTTCATTCCTGGGGGCTCGAGTCCAAATTCCACCCAGGCTTCGAGTGGGCAAAACGCAGCAGTGACTCCATGCAAGTATTTCATTTTAGCTGCAGGAGTTACAAAGACAGCCCAGTATTTGACACAAAATTCATTATAAAAAGCTATTTCTGTTGAGGGAAGCAATCCTAGAGCTCACCCACTCACTCTCAGTACAAGAACCCAATCAAACTAAATCCTTCCCCAGTACATCCTTCTTCCCCTAAGCTGCTACTGCAAATTCACCTCCTTGGTAAGTGACTTTTCAGCAGTACTCAAGGAGAACAACCAACCAGCCTCCATTCCTGACCCAGACCATCCTCCTCTGCACATTTTTGCCACATCTCTCAAAGCTCTTAAACATGTGCTTAATGGCAAGTTAGTGCTTCCACCAAAGCGATGGGCCCATTCCCAGGCTGAGCTGGTGACTGCCCTTGCCCAGGCTCGGGGACATAGGCCAACCAGCCACCCAGGCTCCCCTGCCAGCCAGAGGAGACCCAGCCACCCTCTGCAGCCCCTGCACGGCCAGTCCCAAGTGGTCACCGTGAGAGCAGAACAAATGACTGCCACCACATTGACCACAACTGCCTCAGTGCTCCTTGCACTGGGGCAAAGCCTCTCCTACCAGTGCCAGCTTCCCGTCATGACGCCGAGGGGTAACAAGAATGCACCCTCACCAGCAAGCACTGCCACAGTGGTGCCATGGGGACAGTGGCATGCTGAGAGCACCCTCCTGAAACCCATCACTAGCAGCGAGTGCTGCAGCTCCCTGGCTGAGTCACAACCGAGTGCTGCAGGAGAGGAGCATTCAATTAGACAGAAGAGCACACAAGGGGGCAATGATTTTCCTTTCACACCACATTACGCCTAACAGCCTGCGCTCCCTGTTTGTAACAACCAACTACTTCATCCCAGCAAGCTCAGAATGAATCAGGCTGCCATTAGGTTTTTATTTTTTCTTCCAGAAGGAGCTTAAAACCCAACCACCCAGTTCACAGGCAGAACCAATAAAGCACACTTTTGATAATACCAGAGCAACCATCAGTGATGCATCGGCTGAAGACAACCAGGAAACCCACTAGCGGGTAGAGAAGTGGAGCTGAGAATGGGAAGGCAGCTACATGCTGATCCGCTCCACCAAAGCAGCTGCTGCTTTAATACATTTTCCTGCTGCGTTCCCAGGGCTGGACACAAAATGTATTAGAGTATTTCATTGTCCTGAAGGTGGAAACTGATGTTAGGTTTTCGCAGCACAAAGAAACACAGTATTACAACTCTTCTCTTGACACTGCCACTCTGGGACTTGGAAACGAAACAGCTTGTTAACTTGCTGGCAATTCTAATGATTAAGTAAAAAGCAAAAAACCCGAAAGGCTCTCCTTATGACTGGTAGGAAGGCTTCCCAGCAGCCTTGGTCAGCGGTTTTAGAGGAATACACTTCAAATAAATGGGAAGCATAGAAATATTAGGCATGAACAAATATTAATGGTATGCTTAATTTATATCCTGCTGTACTTAACATCAAAGGATCTCAAAGCAGCTTTACAAATGCAATCTCACGCTACATGTGTTTCTGAATAATAGGAATAAGTGCAATGCAGCAAATCAGGGAACTGAGGCATCTAGGGTTGAAGGACGGGTTCAAGGTCAGCAACACAGCAGCAGTGTCAGTCAGGACTAGAATGCAGTTTTCCCCATCCAGCCATTCTGCTGTCTCATGTAAACAGGTTTTCTCACAGCCTTGTTTCACTGCAGTGGTAAATACAGAGGGTTTCCACTGACTCCAACAGCACTGGTGAGGCTCCTCAAACCTCGTATCGCCTATCGCTCACCCCTGTCCTCCACAGGCTGCCTTTGTGGCATCAGCTGACAACACACTTCTGGTCACCTTCCTCACCTTACCAGGAGGATGCAGAAATAAGGACCCCAAGCACGCTCCACAGCAGAGCAGCATGATGGGCCAGACCCAAAGACGGAGTGAAATCTCACTTCTGCACTGAGTCTCCCTGTAGCCCTTAGGGAATTAGCTGTCCAAATAGCTTACTGGATATAGCACTTAGTATCTTCAACGCAAACAGACCGGTGTTAGTCATGATTATTTTCCTTAGGTTCTTGGGTGTCCTTCTGCCATTGACCTGCACTCGCAGCTAGGCTGGTAACTCAAAGCTCCTTCCAGAACCCCCAGACACAATGTCTCCCCTTGACCTGCCTGGTAGAAACAGATCACCCTGCCAGGGCTGAGGGCTAACTTGCAGAGTGCTGAGCTTCAGTCACAGCCAACAAGACCTGCGGGTGCCCCCCTGTCCTGCAAACAGCATCCCTGACTCCTCTGAGAGCCATCACTATGCCAAGACTTCAGGACTGGGCACCCCTTGTTTAACGCCCCAAGTCTTTGTGGAGTTAACTCAAGAGCCAGGACAACTACCAGATTTCCTGGCTGTCAGGCAGCTTGCACTTTGCCACTGGGGGAAAAACTATTCAACTTTGCTGGAGTAGGTCTATGAACCACTGCATTAAGGCTATGTATTTGAACACAGTTTAGAGATGCCACACAGAGCACTCGGGTTACCATGGTAAACCTTTCTCTGTATCACTGCCACTGCACAGGGAAGTCTGAGCCCAAACGCTCTGTCTCGCCTTTGAAACCAAACAGATGTTTTTACGATCTTTGACGGAGTTGAGTTATGCCTCCTTCCCAGAGGAAAGGAAAAATGCAGAGCTGAAGCAGCCCCTTTTCCCTTCTTTTTTTCCTCCCCCCAAGCACCGCATATCTTCAGCGAAACGGAAAAGCGGCGCCTTTATCTCACGTTTACGGTCACTTGGTAACAAACGGCGACAATGGCAAAACTTCTGCCCTGAACGCGGCAGAACAAGGCAGCCAGTGAATAAAGCAGCCGATGTGTGCGCGTCCGGCCGCGGCGGGGTCCCACGCGGGGTGCGCCGAGCGGGAGACGTCCCGCGAGTGACCGGGAACGGGGCATGGGAACAACGGCGGCCCCGGCGGGGCGGGGGAGGCTCCCCCACAGCGCACACACACACACACACACACACACACACACACACACGCATACACACACACACACACATACACACACACACACACACATACACACACACACACACACACACACGTTCTGTGCTCCGTACGAGCCCGCCGCCCGGCTTTGACGATGTGACCGGCGTGACACGGCTCCCGCGCGAGCACTGACCGGCGCGGGGCACGGAGAGAGCGGAGCGGGGAGCCAAGAGAGCGAAGCGCGGGGTAGGGGACCGGAGCGCACTCGGTTGCGGGAGGCGCTGCCTCCCGGGGAAGCGGCGCGGAAGCAGCAGGAACGGGACGGGACAGGACGGGACGGGGCCGCTGTCCCCCTCTGTCTCCCCGCCCGGGACGCCCCGTCCCCCCTTCCCCCGCCTGCAGGTGCCCGTACCTGTATGTTCCTCTTCTCGCAGGCCGGGCCGGTTCCCTGCACCACGCTGTCCAGCACGGTGACCATGCCGGCGGCGGGGCTGACGAAGCAGGAGTTGCGGGCAGCCCGGATCGTCTCCTCGATTTCGGCGAAGCGGAAGACGCAGAGCGCGGACTGAGGCCGCCCCCCGCCGCCGCCGGCCCCGGCCCGCTCGAAGACACCGAAGAGCAGCTCCTCGGGGGGCGGCGGGGCCGGGCCCGGGTCCGCGGGGCTGCTCCAGGCAGCCCGCGCCGGGAAGACGGAGACGAGGCGGGTGAAGGCGTCGCTGGCGCCGCCGCAGCGCAGCCCCAGCTGGATGTAGGACTCGGTCAGCTTCTTGGTCTCGCCGCTGCCGTTGAGGGTGGTCTCGGCCGCCTCGCCCAGGCAGATGCGGGCCAGGAGGCTGTGCGAGGGGCTCTCCTTGTCGCCCGCGTTTGCCTCGCTGTTGAGCGCCAGGTACGCGTAGGGGCGCCGGGCGGGCGGCGCGGCCCCGCGCTGCAGGAAGGCGCGGACGAAGCTTAGCTTGTGCCGCGCCTTGGCGCCCTGCTTGATCTTGAAGATGTTGTCGTCGGAGGGGTTGATGTCGAAGGTGAAGAGCTTGGCCAGGTCGCCGCGGGCGTTGAGGGCACGGATGGCGATTTCGGGCGTGTTCTCGAAGCGGTGGTCCTCCAAGCTGCGGTTGCGGGGGAAGAAGGGGCTGCCGAAGCCGGTGTAGGTAGCGGCTACCAGCAGCCGCGCCCCGCCGCCGCCGCCGCGGCGCAGCACCAGCCCCACGGTGGAGGCGTTGGGGTGGTTGGCAGCCACGTTCAGCATGCTGGGGAAGACGGTGACCGGGTCGCTGCCGCCCGGCGGGAAGCGCACGGCCACCGCCGAGATGTTGGCCATGCTGCGCAGCTGGCAGAGGCCCTGGTAGATGGAGCCGCAGACGACGAGGACGCCCTGCTCGGGATCGGGCTGCAGGATCTTGTTGTAGTTGTTGGTGAGCACCTTGGGGTGCTCGCAGGAGGCCTGCGGCAGTTGCGGTGCGTGGCAGAGCGGGCTGTCCAGCACCGGCCCCACCGCCGCCTCCGCCTCCAGCGCCAGCTCGCCCCCCGACAGCTGGAAGAGCCGGTTCACGGCAGCCAGGTAGACGCGGGAGCCGGGGCCGTCCAAGGCGAAGTTGTTGGTGGGGGTGGGCGAGAGGAACTTGCGCTGCACCTCCAGGCCGGCGGCGCGGCCGGGCAGCAGCGGCAGCAGTAGCAGCAGCGGCAGCAGTGCAGGGGGCCGCGGCTCAGCGCCGGGAGCCGGAGCCATCCCGCCGCCCGCGCCGCAGAGTGCATGAGCCCTTCGCCGAGCGGCGGGAGGGGCCGGGCCGCGGGGCCGCTTCCTGCGGAGGCAGCGCCCGCCGCCGAGCGACGCCCGCGGGAAGTGGCGGCCGCGGCGGGTGCGCGGCGGGGGGCGGCGGGGCGCGATCGCGACCGCGCCTCCCTCCCTCCCTCCGCCCGCCCACCCCCGCCCTCTCGCCGGTACTCGCTGGGTCCCGGTGCGGGCCCGTCGTGCTAGCGCGGGGAACTGACCGCGCACCGGGCAGCACCGGGCAGGGCGGCGGTCCCCGCCTCGGCCGCGCCTCCTGCGGGTTTTCCACCGCCTCCTTCGCGTTTCCGCGCAGAACGGGCCGGCGGGAGGAGGCGCGGCGGGGCGGGGGTGGGCTGGACAGGGGACAGGACACACCTTTCCAGCGGCGGTACAGCACAGCCAGCCGGAGCGGGGAGACCCGCAGCGCCGGAGCAGGCAGCACGTACAAAGGGCAAACAGGCAAAGCACGTAAAGGGGGTGTCCCGGGGGTGTCCCCCCGCCTTTCCCCCAGCACGGACACCGCCGGGGGCTCCCGGGCCCGTCCCGTCCCCTCTGGGCGGCCGCGCTCGCAGCGGGATGCGCGTTTGAAGGTAGCGGGGTATGTCGGCGGTGTCTGCTCGGCCCCAGGTTCGCCCCGGCCTCGCCGCCCTCCCGGGGGACAGCGACAGCTCGCCAGGGAACGGGGCGGCGGCAAAGCGCGGCCGATGCCGGGCTCCACCCCTAGAGCAGCTCTGCCAAAAGCGCGGCTCACCCGAGGACCGTGCATCTCCTCTGCCCTCCAACGGGCTCTTTTTATACTGTGGAGGGACAGAGGGAAAAAAAAGAGGAAAAAAAAAAAAAGACATAAAGAAGCGATGATCTTCCCAAATTCCACCTGCGGGAATCCACCGCGGGGAGAACCGCCCAAAAGCGCGGAGCCGCTGATCCACCCGCCCTTTCGGCTTGGGAACGCTCCACCTGTCAGGGTAAAGGTGTCAGTTCACATCAGCTGCAGCTCTTCCCTCCTCGGCGGGCATGGGAACGTACTCCCTCGTCATGGAGGGGAACGCGCTGAGAGGCTGAGGAGCCCTGCAGGGTGAGATGATACAGAGAAAGTGAGTTTCATCCTGGCGCAGGACACAGCCCCGGGCCACGCTCCCTGCAGCGGGTGCTTTGCCTTACAGACTAAGCAAAGAGCCCTGAGCTCTTTGCCCAGACCAGCCCTCACCTCCTGCCACTCTATCGTAACAGAGAGCACAGCAGTAGCCTCCGAGTGCACCCAGGAGGAACCCGAGCCCTTGGACACCGGGGGCACGGGAGGGCTCCAGCACACAGCAGATAACCCTGGTCATGTGCTTTCAGTACCGTGTGGATGCTTTAAGCTGAAGCAATGGCAGAGCAGGCAGCCAAGTGAAGCGGTGGTAGGATATGGGTACAACATCTTTGTCTCAAGCCTCAGTTTCCACTAACAGCAGAGACTGGGCTGGAGCACCCACATGGTGGAGGAAGGCAAAGGAGAAGCTCGCGGGTTTGATTTCATCATGCGGCTGAGGAAATGCATCTGTATAATGACACAGGTCCCCTTGTAAAGGCTGAGCCTGGAGACACCTTGCCATCCACAAACAGCCAGCAGCATTTAAAATAAGGGTGGGAAATTGAGCCTGGTGTTTGGTCATGACTCCTGGAAACACTCCACAGGCAAGCCCTGGAACACTGTCCTGCTTCCTGTGCCCCCGCTGTGCCTTACTGCCGTGCCTTTTCCCGTGGCATGGATCTTTGTCCATACAAAAACATGCTAGCGAGGTTGATGGTTGATGAGGATTCTGCACGAGTTCTGTTCTGGAGAGAAAAAATCCTCTTGTCTAATCTCATTTCTACACCTGCCAATTTCCCTGTCCCCCTTGCTGATTCCTCTCCCTCTTCCGATCACTAATTAATACACAACTACCTTGGCCACGCCATGTCCACCAAAAACCTGTGCTGCGTTAAATCCTGGGCTCTCGTGCTATGTCACTCATTGTCTGTGCTGATCATACCCTTAATTAATAGACTTACTGGCTGGGTTCAAATGTGGGACTCCCGGTTGTTGGGGTTTTTAAACTACAAATTAGCAATTTTTAAACTTGATCATGTCTTTAATTGCGTAGAAATAAACCTCCATGATCCCAAACCCTTAATCTGCCTATTTTAGGATTTCTTATTGCTGCTTACCCTGATAGCTGAGCATCTTCCATGTGAAATCAGCCTTTTAAGGCACATCAAATTAGCTTCCAGCTTATAGTGAGTTAAAAAAAAAAAAAATTAGGCCAAAGAACATAGAAAAATGTGACATACCCAAAAGTACCCAGTGCTTTGTCAGAGGAAATCCCCAAGGAGCTCTGACTCCCATTTCCTATGCCCACAGTTATCTGCACTGATACAATTAAAGGCAAAATATTTGTGGTATTGAAGGATTATGTGACAAAGATTTTACTGCTGTTGTCGTTAGGAAACAATTCTCTGGTAAGATGCTTTGAAGCAAATATTTTCCAGAAATTATTCCCCACCCCTATTATCTGGGCTGTTAGAAGCGCCAATGAGTATTTCAGGGTAATGCTCCTAATGGAGTAGTGGCGGGTTTTTAATCTCTCATACACAGATCTCACCATTATTTTTTGTTCAGGAATTTTAAAAAAAGGTCAAAATTAAACCACACGCCTCTTGCCATAGACCATCACCCCATGCCAGAATCCCTTCCCATTCGGCTCTTCAGCAGGTTTAAAGCTAACAGCCTTTCAGACGTCTCTGTGGGGGAGAGGGGCTGTGTGCACAAGAACTCAAAAACATTTTAATTATTAATAAATATATTTACACGAGAACAGTTTCCCTTTAGGGGAAACATGAGTTACTCATGCAATTACTCAGGTTATATTGATTCAACACTGTCAAAACCCAGGATCTAATCGCTTTAATACAGGGAGCATAAACATCTGTTTATTTAGCGGGGTTTATCTGCAAGGTACCCACAGGAAAGGGCTCTGTGCAGTGGCAAGGGAGCTCACCCCGGCGCCGGAGGTGGCCGGGTTCGGCTCGGCAGCACTCAGCGCCCACCGGAGGGGAGGTGCTGCCTGCGGGGTGGGCGTGCGGGGCGCTGCTCGGGAGTGGGTACCTGGGAGACGGGCAGCGTGCTCCATGTCTTTGCTGGTGACGCTGAGCGCATCGGGAAGGCTGGTGTATGGAGCACTGCTCCTCTCTGCCCCGCACGGCCACCCTGCAGAGATGAGATGCGGTGAACCAGGCACTGCAGACCAGCTTCTGGGCACTCACCAGAGGAAAAGTCACCCCAGGGCAGCAGCAGGTCGCAAGGTGCCTCTGCTCTGACGAAGGCAGCCAGTCCTCCTCTTTCCCTCCCCTTCACTCTTCACCTCTAAGTGGGCTATTTGGGTCATTTTCTGTATGATTGCAGGGCAGGTTGGCAGGAGACCTCAAGGTGCATTCACAAATGCTTAGCAGACACGTGTTTTGAATTATTTCGGCGGCTCGCTTTCCTTCTCAGAAACCTGGGCTGATGAAAAGTGGCCATTGAGTACTTCTACTGGATCAGAGCAGGGGTCCATCTCCTGCCTTTTCCCCATGCTGAGAAAGACAGCTAGCAGTTATCTGAGAGAAGACAGAAAGAGGCTGGCAAAAGCAGAGCAGACCCGCTGGGACTCCCCTGCCTCAGCCCAGAGCCATCCAGGACAGGGCTCTCTCTGGAGCGGTGTTTCTGAACAGAGGGGAGCCATGCACCAGGAAAACGCAAGCAGAGCTGAGGAGGAGCCGAGAAACACTTGGACAGAGAGAAATCATTGCCCTAACAAGAGCTATTCGCTGATCACCCCACTCATCTGATGCTCTCCAGTGCTGCCTGCCACCCTGCCTTTATCCAGTCATTTGTTAGTGCCTTGTGTCATCAAGCTGGATACATCAGCAAAATGCTCAGTGAGGCACTTCAGGACACTCAGAAATAACATAGGGCTTGGAAATAGACTGATTAGCAATCCCCTGTATACTTTTGGATGAGCGTGGACCAAATTCCTATTTTATTGCTCTCAGTCTGTATTGCAGGCATTGCTCATGGAGGAGAAGGCCAGACCATCATTACCACTAATGATTTAGCTGCTGGGAGTCTGGTAGGTGCTTAGCAGAAAGATTAAGGCAAGGTCGCTTCCCAAATGTCCCTTAGTTTAAACACATGCTCCATTGTGGTCTCCAGCTCTGCTGCAAATGGCTGTGGCTGAATTGCACTGGCACAGCATGCTCCACTGCCACCCTGCTGCTGGCCTCCAGGCCTGCTCTGAACAAGGGTGAGAGGGATTTATGGGGACCCGAGGCACTTTCTGAGTAAAATCATGCTTTTTTCCCCCTTTTTGCTTTCAAAGATGAACCTTTCCCATTGCTGCCTCAGAGTATGTAATGCAGTCATAACCTTGTCTGCAGCATGCAGCCAGCTGACGCACTCACCATGAGGGATTTGCCTCCAGAGAGGAGCTGTGCAGACAGAGGATGTGAGCATGAAAAGGTCTCCTTCTAGGTTAATGACAGATTCGGTACTGGTGGAAAGTTCAGACACACAATAATGGCAGGATTTTCCAGAGCAGGAGGTTTATCACAAGGCAACAAAACATGTGTCTTTTGCAGCCCGTGCTGAGGTTTGACCCAGCTGGAAAGGAGAGCTTTCATGTTTCAGGCCCTCAGCGGGAATACAGAACCAGCAGGTTTCCAGTTTCCCACAGATCTCCCTGGTGACTTGTTGCCTTTATTTTCCTTAGAGACCTAGGAAGGGCTCAGCCCTCAATTCTCCCAGCTTTACACCAGTCAGGGTTGGACCCATGGCTGGTAAGGGAAAATGAATCTCCAGCTCTGTGGTGCGGGAAGTTCGGCACATGCTGGTCAGATGTGGTCAGATGAAGTGGTCAGATGAAGAAGCAAGCATCTGACTGATGCCCTGCAGGGACAGCACAGACACATTCCCTGGGGTATAGAGAAGGGAGGAAGCAAGTCCCCTTTGAACTCCAGCTCACTACACCACCTGTCTCCCAACCACACCTGTCCCTCGTAACAATGCAGACCTTGGGACATCACAGGTAGGCAGGGGTGCATGCACGTGTGGCAGAACAAAGTCCCTTTTTCAGCCAGGTCCTAGCCAGCACCAGCCTGCAGGGGTTTCTGGTGGCTGATCAGACTTGATGTGACTACAGGGTAAAGGAGGGTTTCATCCAGTCCTGCTCTGAAATCCAAGGGAAGTGAGGTACATGCCACCTCTTCAAGCTTCAGAAGGGCATCAGGTAAAAGGTGTTTCAAGACCAAGCACCTGACTGGTGTCCTAAAAGGACAGCACAGACACATTCCCTGCAGTAGAGTGGAGGGAGGATGCAAGTCCCCAGTGCATAGGCCCATCCGAGGGCAGCATGACAGCTCCCGCTGGAGCAACAGCAGCATCTGACACAACAGGGACTGGCCATGTCTTGTCCACACAGGCTGCGCATCTTGACTGCGTTCCAGTAGTGTAGGATGCAGCATTTGGCTCTGAGCAAAGGAAGTGAAGGCAACATAAAGCAGAGCATCCCCTCGTGGGGATTCACAGCAGGGGCCATGCTGATTGTTCAAAACAAAGCATGGCTGCATTGGAAGCGAGCCTGGTTTTACCCCAGGAGTCACACATGAAGGCCATAGCTGACCCAACCAGCAAAGCCCTGCAATAACAACCAGCAAGGCTGAGCCTACCAGCTTTGTTCAAACATCCTCTGCCAAAGCCTGGAGGAAATTTCTCCTTATGAAGTCAGGCAGGATCGTGCTGCACTCTTTGCAATATGCTAACTTTCCAGTGAGCAGTTGCTCAATACGTGCCTAAGTAGACAGGCCACCACTACTCGTTAAGCAAAACAAATGGGAAAGGGGGAAAACTTACAACACAACAATTGCTTTCAATTAGAGGAAATCTCTATTGCCAAAATATGTCAGCGGGATTTGACAGACTACATTAACTGTGTACTACTGAAGAACTGCCCGAGTTAAAATACAGTTTAAACTAAATAGGATTTTAAGCCCCTTTCCTTCTTTCCCAGAGAACAATCACCAGACTGTAAATATATTATTATGGTCAACACTACCCTTGTTAATTCCAACCAATTTGACTCACCTCAGCAGTTTCACTGAGTGTTCTCTCCCATGTTCAGTGAGCTTGTTGAAGCTTCAGTGTTGATGCTCGTTATGTGCTTTGAAGTGAAAGGGTTAAACGTGGTCGACTGTAAAAATATTGTTTGCTTTGTACATGTTAATACAATCTTAAGCATTTCGGTTAAAAGCTCATATTGCTCTAAAAGTTATATGGTGTTGCACTGAGCTCTGAGTCACCTCTGTATTTGGTGTGTTCAGCTGTAAGCATCTCTTCACTAGCTCCAGCCCAGGTCCAGCTGTGCCCTCAGCTTGGCATGGCCTGTCACCAGTAAACCTCTGTATACCCCATGTGGCACCTCCTGGCTCCATCCTACATCCTCAATCCCCTTGTAAAAGGGGATTGAAGAGGGTTGGAAATGCTGCCGGATCCAGGGTTCATGTGAATCCATGGGCTTCTGCTAAGGTCAGCCCCAGCTTCAAGTCACCTCTCATCATTATGCTCTCGGGCCACGTGCCCAGCCCTTGCAGGACACAGCCCTATGTGCTACCCCATAACTTCTGCACCCATCTGTCACACTGACCCACAGCCTCTGCTGGCCTGACCCTCCGCTGGTTCTAACCCAGCCTTGTAACACCAGCCAGCCCCAGCCACGAGCCTTGTTCTGACAGCCCCTGACAGCACCATCTCCAAAACCTCCCTGAGCAGTAACTGTCACACCCAGAAGTAAACTGAGCAAGGCACCTGAACCAGGGTAACCGCAGGGACCCTCCTTGGCCTTTACCCAGCCCTGGCCCATCGATCCCATCCTCCAGCACCATAACCTTCATCCCCTGCACTGTCCCCACTTGAACTCCAGCCCCTACAGTCCCTTGCCAGTGACCTACCTGCAGTCAGCCCCGAGGCTTCCCCTGCACGCAGCCTGCCCACAGAGCACCCATGCCAGGGCAAGGCAGGACACATCACACACAAGACCCTCCTCGACCTTGCTTCTTTCCACATGGCAGATCCAGCTCTTGCACTGCGCCCTGGCATTCCAATGGACATGCAGGTTCAGCCTCTCCGAGTAACTTACTAACAGGCACTAGTTACAAATGTATGTGCCCACTACTTTTCACCAGGAAACCTGGAATGTTTTCATCCCTATGTCTTCAAACAGCCTGCTATCTGCAATTCTGAGATAGATCTCTGACATGCAGCATCCAGCAGCATGTGTTTTACATTGCCTCTAATAGCTGTCTCTCATTACGACATCACTTGTGGGGTGTCTCCTGGCATTGTCGATTTTTGGACATATTGTAAACAGTGTGATCTCGTTCTTGAGATTTCCCTGGTGACCCCAACAGTCTCAAAGGTTTGCCCATTGCTCACATGCAGTCAATGCATTCATTAATCTTAGAGATAAGCCAAAAGTTGTAAGTCACACACACACAGAGACATGTGTGAAAAAGATGTGTGCGCAAGCACATTTAAATGTCTGTACAAGCAGCATTTTGAATTTTGTAGCAGAAAAGCAGAGCTATCAGGCAGTTTCAGGTTAGCCTGCAAAGATACCGCGCGATCTGCATCCCGCTGTGTGTATGTACGTACCTGTGTCTGAGCTCAGCGCAAAATCAATGATGTGAAATACACAAAGTTACAAACCTGGGTACTGATGGAAACAATCACATGAATCCTGATACAAGTGAAACCAGCTTTTTCCTTGGACTCTCTGGAAAACCCGGTAAAACAGGTGCTCAAAGTGCTTCCCCCACCAGCAAATGTGACCCTGAAACTGAGCAGAAGTGGTGGCAATGCGAAAAGGAATGGAGCAACCTGCTGATAGGGCTGAGGAAAGTGGAAAAAGTAACCAAGCAGACTCACTAGCTAAAATGACCTCTCAACACTCTGTTGTAAAACGTCAACATCACACAGTTAAGGATTGGGGTACATTTACTACTTGAATGTCAGCTGTTCCATCTGTCTGCCTAAGCATTTTCACATCACTTACCACACTGTACCTAGATATGAGGTGTATTTCAGGGGTCCTGGCTATCACAGGCAGCCCCCTTTTCTCAGCTTGTTCTACCCCACAGGGGCAAAAGGAATCATACAAATAACTGCCATCTTACCTGAGTTCAGTGGAAGCGATGCAGTCGCTTACACAAGGTGCACAGCAATAGCTTCATGAAGTTAAATGGCCTCCCCAGCCCTGGAAAGGCAAGGGAAATAGCAGCAATCCTTCACTGCATTCACCTGAAGAGAGAGCAATAATGAGCTTTAACAATAATGAGGACTAACGAGCTGCAGGCACCAGCTCTGCACTAAAGGCAACAGCCTGGGCACTGAGCTCTGGGGACAAGGTGTTGGGAGGGTTTGTCCACTGGGGACTGGACAGAGCCCAACCTGGTCCACTCACATTGTCAGCTCAGATTTGGGCTCCCTCAGCTTTGGTGTCCTCCCGAACCTGAGAGTTCTACCTCCTGTGATCAGCAGCAGAACCCATACCTGGGGCCGGACCTGGTTTTGTCTCTCTCCTTCTCCAAAGGGTCCCCAGGTGCTCAGGGCCAAACCTGGTGTCCCCAGAGAGCACCTTGGCCATCCCCACCACCCAGGGGAGGGGACCGAGGGTCTGTCAGGGGTCACAGTGGGGAAACGGGCATTTCACTTGGTGACTTTTGGGTGTGCCATGAAACGTGGAGCGTTTTTCCTCACTGCCAGCAAGCCCTTTCAGGCCGCTCAGCTAAATACCCAACATTTCTTCCCATCCACGGAGCTGCTGGTGTATAGGAATTAGCTGACACGTTTGGGTCAGTTCCTGGAGGAGGGGTGCAATAGCACCAAAACTATCACAGCCGGCACTCATTAGGCTCTTGCCTGCAACCCACACAGAGATGCTCAAAACAGAGCGAGCCACTGAGGTTTCCATAACCTGGAATCTGACCTCATAATTTTCTTATCTCCCTCCCGGTGCTCTCTGTCCTTTTGCACAGAGAACAGCTTGTCCCACAAGGGCAGGCTCCTTTAACCTGCATAATGGTACTTTTCACCTTCAGGGTCCACTCATGCACTGGGTTTATCTTTCGATCGATGTCCTTCTTCTAAGTGATGTCTATTTAAGCCTGGGTTTAAAAAAAGAAGCAAAACTTACTTCTGTTTTCAATCAAAACTGTCAATCAATTGCATTGCTCATTTTAGCCCTGCTTAGCAGTGTTTAGACTTCCCTGTGCAGCGCTCACAAGAGAGTCTGAGGGCCAGTCCCTGAGCTCCTCACACACAGAGAGCTTTCCTATCTCACAATCCCACTGATTTTATCAAGCTGTTTGCTAAGCAGTTCAATAGTCATCACTAGCAGGGATGACAGAGCGTGGCCCTGGGTAAACAGTGTCTTTGTTTAAGCTCATTTCTGGGACTGCAAAAAGGAAGCGTGTGTTGTTCCCAGCAGACCTAACATTTCTAGGGCTTTCAGTTAGACACCCACCTCTGGCACTGATTCTGCTTTGCAAAGCTAGACCCGCACCCACAGGGCCTGTCCCGCAATCTTCCCACTTGTATGAAATCTGTGGCATCAGCACTGTGGCAAGAGGGGCAGGATCTGGGCCAGTGGCTGTTGAGATGCAGAAGGTTGAGTAAATATTAGTGATTAAACCAGTAATTAACCCAGCAGTTGAAATATCCAATAGATCCCATGTTTTCCTCACGGTTGATGCAAATGAGGTTGGTTGTAAACATCTCATGCCTAAATTATACCTCAGAGAACCCAAGTAACACAGCTGGCCCTGGCTAAACTATTTCAATGAAAACAAGGCTGGCAAATGAGTGCAATTGTTCAACCTCCTTCACTCGCTAGCTTTCTCCTTGCTTGGAACTCTTGCAGCTGGATGTTCATGTAAGGTTTTGGAGTTAACTGGTTCCAGATCTGGCACTACAGCAAACCTGGTTTTCATTCATTCTAAGATAGAAAGGGTTAGGGGTGTAAAAAATGGGAAGAGCTTGTTTGTGGCCTGTATTTCAAAGGAACATGGCACTCCAGCTCCCAGACAATCATTAAGAAACTGGTGGCCAATACTGTTGCTATTGTGCTGGGGTCTCACACTTAATCAGCTTCAGATCTAATCGCTCTGATCCCATGCAAGAGAGGGAGAAAGACAGCATGTAAAAATACGTCAGTCTCCCTGTGCCACTTGTTGCATGAAACTTTGCATCTGTTTTACACCAAAACCTAATCAGAACAGCTCCTGGCTGGAGCTTTTTGTTCCACAATCAGACAAAAAAAGCCAATGTCGACTTCCTCCCTAAGGGGCCAACGCTTCCCTCCTTTCATGTGCACATCCTCCATGGACGCAGCCTGCAGAGGAAGGGGGGAGGGAAGCTCAGAAGAAGCAACTGAAGAATGAATGGATTTAGGAAACGCCAAGTAACCGAGGAAGCTGGTCCCAGCACAGCTTTGGTTATCGTTGCGTCTACATAGCACTCAGTAAAGGTGCTAGACACAGACATTGTGAATATCGCCTGCAAGCCAGAGGATAGGCTCCAGCATGAGGTGAGCAGCCAGACGCCCAGGTGCGCTCTGCTGCTGCTGCATCCCATCACCCTCACCCAGAGGGACTCTGCGGTACCCTGCAGCCATCACCGCACATGCTGGATTTCAGCCTCTGCGCAGCTGCCGACAGGTGAGCTCTGCTTGCCGAAACGGCGGGTCTGCACGGTGCGGGAGCCAGGGTTTGAAAGCGGCAAGTGCCTTCACAGCAGCCTCCCCAGCTCTTCCTCACATATGTTGTTTACCAGGATTGCAGGAAGGCTGCTGTGGGGAGATGCTTGTTGCAAGGCCAGAGTCGCAATTTGCTGGGAAGAGCTGAGGGGCCGGGCTGGCTTCTCAGGACCAGGAGGGGATGGTTTTCAACAGCACGTCAATCAATCCTGATGCTGGCAGATGCCAACAGAGCCGCACACCGGCCGCGCTGCGGGGTGGGCCACAGACCCCTGCCTCTGTGCATGGGAGGAGAGAAAGGGCAGAGCGCTGAGGGAGGAAAAGGCATCTATTGTACCTTGGCTCTCATTGCACTCTGGCAGAGAGCAGTTGTCTTTGCAAGATGTCAAACAATGCAGCCCTGGGAAAGAAAACAAATCGTTCTTTTCATTTCAGGAGGGCTAATTGTGAGCTTAGAGCTAAACACAGGAGTGAACACCTTCCTGATCTAAGGAAGAGCAAAGGGCATTGCATTTCCAAGCAGCACAGAGCACAACCCTTTCCACTTTAAACAAAAAAAATAATCCCTCTCCTTATCTTTTCCATTGCTGCAGATTCATTGACTCACGAGTTCTTACCAGCTGCAGCATTCATCTGCACACTTAAAAATCAACCTTGTACAAGTCTTCTTGTCCACAGTGAGTAATTCCTTTGATGGGTGAGTAATTTGTCTCCGTGGAGGGGCTTGTGTTCGGTTTCTGCTTTTGCTGCTTAGGATAACATGCAGTGGGAGCCTGCCTGTTTTGCATAATTGTGTACTTTAACTAAGCATCAAGGGAAACCAGAGCGAGGGGTGGGTAATTTCATTTTTATTGTTATTAATGGCAACTGAATAAATAAACACAAAATAAACAAAAATACCAAATTATGCCCTGAATCTTTGATTTTTCTCATGATTGTCCCAGTAAAGGATGTAGGAGACAATAGGATGGCTGGGCTGGGAAATTTCCATGGCAGTTTTTCAGGTGCTTCCTAAAATATTTTCCATTAAGTGTCCCTAGAGTTCCAGTATTTGTGTGATTATCGGAAGGAAGAGGTCTTGATTTTTCTTTCCTTCTTCGGTTTCCTCCATTTAATGGCTCCTTCAGACTCTGCAACCCAGTTTTGCTTTGCAGCACACAAGAAATAACATCCCTTGTTTTCACACATCAGAAAAGAGACAAAGGAGACCTTTTGGCAAAATGTCAGATTGTGTGACTGATAACACCCCCAATCACTTCAGACTATGACTTGTGGACATGTTAGCCTCAGATGTGAAAACAAAACACTCACATTTCATGTTGGCCACTTCATTCGATTAAATTAGGACTACTCATTAGCTGGCAGAGAGGGAGAAACATTTCCATCCGGAACCAGGGTGGCTGTGTCTGACGTGCCCTCTTCTCCCTCCCCAGCTTTCCAGCATTTTCCCTCCAGAGACACTGGTGTGAAACCAGCTCACATAACAGATTAACGTGATTCATAACCCAGCTGCAGCCTCTGTTGACAAGCCCCATGCAAAGCAATCATGAGGATTTTATGCACCCAGTGCACCCGGGAAGAAGCCTGGCTGCTGGCACACACCGAGCACCCCAGAGCTCTGACGCAACCTGGCTGGATTCATCTGCAGCACGTGAAGGCCAAATGGCTCTCACTTAACAGCAGTTAATAATGTAGTTTTAAAAGGGATATTTTCCCTGCTAAATTAAATTTCCAAGACATCACCATGCATCTTCAGCCTTATCTTTTTGTCTGGATTTTTTTCTTGACTCTCCTATCAGTCTTTAAACACACAAACGGGGACCACACAGATAAGCCTGGGCTATGGTTCATTCTGACAGCGGCTTATCAATCATGCTTAATTAACTTGGTGGATCCATAAATTAGACAATTCAGCAGAGGTTCACTTTTCACCACTATTGAGTTAGAACAAGCGCAGTGACCATTTTGGATGTGAAAGCCTGTCCTCTGCCCGCAGAGTGGCAACCAAAGTGCAGAGGCCCCTTGCACTCAATGGGAACGTTCCAGCTGCACATGGGTGCGTGCACCCAGGATGACAGCGAGCTCAGACAGGCCCTGTCCTGTCCTTTTCTGTGCTGTTTGGAGAGTGTGGATGGACCAAGAGGTCCTTTAGCAACACACCACCACGTAGCAGAGACCTTGGCCTCCCCATGGAGTGACCACCACCTGCAGGAAGTGTGTGATGGAAGGCACCACACTGCAGGCTCGAGGGTCTCTGCATCTGGCAGGTGCCCCTGGCCCTCTCTGGGTGCCTGCTGAGATGTTTAGGCCTGGGCCAGACCCATTAGTTTAGGCTGTGTCTAACACAGGACACTGCTGCTCCTCCCCGGACCATGGGAGAGTCTAAAAAGCAGGGGATATCTCGTCCAGACCTCCCATGTCTGTGTGGCATCAAGTGGGTGGTGGTCGCTCTGTGAAAACCCCAAAGGAGGAGGTGTTCAGGGGTATTTCCACTGGTGCCTCTGCTAAGGGAGAAAAGCAGCAGCAAAAATGCAAAGGAGGAAAATGAAGGATTTCAGAATAATGACCCAGGCTGATTTTAACTCCAGAGTAGATGAAGGGAACAGAGCTGGGATCTGCTCCCATCAGATGGAAGCAAATTGGACTATTTCCCGGACAGATTGGTCCCAGCTGGGACAGATCGAAAGAAGACAAGGAAGGAAGATGGTTCAAGTAGGAGAACAGCAGCTCCGAGTTACTGGGTGTTTTCAGGAAGGCCACATTAGATACATTATCAAATCAACAGCATTAGACACGGCTGGCAGCGCCGGAGGAGCCAAGAGACAGAGCTTGTCGGAGCCCAGAGTAAATTGAGGTAGAAAAGCAGCCAGGCTTCGTGTGGTGTTTTTGTGACTGACAAAACCTGTGCTCTGCCTGTTCCTGCAGCTCAGGGGGCTGAGGGGAGGCACTGGCAGCTGCTGGGGTGTCCAAAACACCCCCACCTCTCAGAGACTTTAGGCAGTGGCTGGAGCCTGGCGTGCCCCGTTCGCTAGGGGAGCAGGACCCTGCCCATCGCTGCACCACCAGGCACCCTGCGCCTGGCAGTGAGCCCACTGAGAGGCCCCATAGCACCCGAGCTGCCATTCAAGAGCCCTGTCCCCAGCCCTGCCACCGTGCTGGCGGTGGCCTCGGGGGTGTCGTTCCACTCCCTGTGCCTGGCAGGGGGGGGGCTGCTCTGCCAGGCTGCTTGGCAGGAGACCCTGAACATTAATGGATGCACCCTTAGCCACAGCTTCAAGCACGTGTTAGAAGCTTCTGTGCAGAAAATCTCCAGCCCTCCCCAGATCCTCTCCTCTGAAAGGGCAGGGATGTGTTGTATGTATGCTGTACGCTGTACAGCTGCCTGCACCGCGTGAAATTCTCAGGGTTTCCAGATGCTCCAGGCAAAAAAAACCCAAACATCCTGGGCAAGAGCCCACAAACTCAAAGCCAGCAACAAACAGAAACAAACACAAGCACTGATCAGAGTGGGCTTGACCCTTCTGAGACCCATGGTGGGGAATAGGTTTTAGGGGAGCTCAGGAATGTCCTGGGCCTCAACCTGTGTGTCTGTGAAGGGGCAAGTTACGGAAACTGCTCACGTGGAAGGAAATGGACCAAAGCACGACAGGAGCTGCTGCAGGCTCCCGGGTGAGGGCTCACAGAGGGACCTCCTACAGCATTCGCCAGCAGAGCATCGGTGGGAAAGGAAGTGAGTCAGGGCTGAGGCGTGCTAATGGAGAAGCAAAACCAGCACCTTAAAAGCCATGATCGGTCCTTGTGCTGCAGGGATGGCCACAGGCAGTGGAAACGGGAAGTGTGGCAAGGTCCTGCTCTCCTCTGTCCCTGCTCCCTTCCCAAAGCCCGCACAGATGGGGTGAGACACCGGGCTGGGGCCCAGCACCAAACCTCCAGCCTTTGGGTGCAAATCTGGGGCTCATCCTGCAGGGCCTCACGTGCCAGTGAGCCCCGGCTGCCACCAGGACTTCCCTGGTCCTCTGCCAGTGCCTTGAGCCTGGTGCCGCAGGGGGAGGCATTTGGGGCACCGGTGCTGTGTCCCCACTCCCCCACTGGATCCACGAGCTGCCGGCAGCTGATGCAGCACTGGGGGCCTCAGCAGGACCGTCAGCTCCCTGGCTACATGGGGGCCCCCGGATGGACCTGCTCCTGCCCCATCCCCAGTCTTATCAAATAAGGGAGTCACCTCAACAAGGGAGACCCCGGAGTGAAGCCTTCTGGCTTGGGTGATGTAGCCAGGAGGAGACCTCCATGCTCCTGGCGGGCTTTGTCTGTCCCTGGACTGAAGACTTTCTGGATGCTGCCATCCCAGAGGGAAAAAAGCAGTCTCCCACCAGCGGAACCTCACAGCAGCTGCCCCATGCAGAAGCTCAAGGGGAAGTCTTAAAACCAGAAAGCAGCAGATGCTCTGCTGGGTGCCACAGTGAAATCAGTGTGGGCCTGAGCCAGGCCAGCGGTGCAGACTGGGCTGTCAGGGGTCCTGCAGCACCGAGCTGGGCTGCTGGCACTGGCGAGCCCTGTGCTGGCACTGCAGGAATCCAGAGGCAGAGGAAACAAATTGAGTGTGATCAAATAAAGGCCAGATAACCCAGACAGTAGCAATCTATCTACTCTGCTGCCATTATCACTCCTGCTCACTGTTATGTCTGTGTGTAAAACAAGTTAAGGTTAGCCTAGCAAGAGCTATTATCTCAACCTACAAACTGTGCTTTGCCCGTGTTTCTGTATCAGGCATGGAGACTGGGCAGTCCATCTTTGCCTCTCTTCTTCATACACATGGTGCTTATCAGCCAGCACAGCAGAGAGGAAAAGCAGATGCTCCCTGTGTATCAGCACTCTGCAGCAGCTGGCTCCAGGCTTCACAAGGGGCTGTGCCAGCATCAAGTCCTGTCACAAGCCACCATCCCCAGAGCAACTGCCTCAGCCCCAGGCTCAAGTCTCTGCTCAGAGGCTTTTCAGGCAACATCCTGTGGGGCTGAGCTTTCCTCACGGAGCCCCACAGAAGGACCTCAGTCTTTGGGGGTCAGATGGGACATCCCAGCTTACTTACTTGAGTCAGTGAATACCCGTGTGGGTCCATGTGCAGAGCAAAACAAAAGCCTGCCTGGGGCAGCAGAGCCGCAGGTTTCCTTATGCTGACTGAGAGAAGGGAAGGATTTTTAGCAGCCCAATTAAAAGACAACTTCCGGTCAGCTCCCTTCTCGTACCAGCTCCCAGCCGTGCTGTTTCCCCACCACGAGCAGCCCTCGCTCTGTCCTCCTCCCCAGTGAGAGCCGTGTCTCCACCTCGCCCCCAGGTAATCAGCTGCACAATTAGCACTTGGCAGGGGGTGGGAGCTGTGAGCAGCACCTGAGAAGGGGGACGCGGCAGAGAGACGAGGGGCATTTTGATAACAGGAAAGAGCAGCTTCAGGAGGAGCCTCTGCAGGCCCCTGTCCCCCCGGGGGAGCAGGCAGCTTGTCCCTGCCCGCATCGGTTTGAGAACCATCCTCTTGTGCCGTGAGCTATGCCCTAGAGCAGCTCCCTCCAGAGCCGCGGCGCGGAGCCGCACGGTCCCATTGGGAGCAGACGCGGGACCTGGCGCTGAGCTGTCACGTTGTGTGCAGCGCCCGGAGAGCAGCTGCGAGCCTGAGCGGGAGAGGCCTCTGCTCCTCCGGGCCAGCCCCGGGGGTTGCAGCCGAGCGGAGGGCTTGGACCAGCGGATCCAGACGCCAGACACTGTGAGAGCGCTGAGCAGGGGCGCGTAGTCCCAGGTGACGCCACCAGGTGGCGCCAGAGACCGGAGGAGGCCACGGCCTCGGGTGGGGCCGGGAGCGGAGAGTGGGGTGTGACGGCCGGGTCAGCTCGGCCCCTCGGCGGGAGCGGGCGGAGGGCACCGGCGCTGCCGGCTCCACGGGAGAGCTTCGGGGAGGGTTTTTGCTGGGGGTGAGTTAGACCAGAACCATTAAACCGCCCCGTTCACCACAGGGATTAAACCGATTTGGATGGGGGTGGTTCAGAGCAGACCCCGCGGGAGGCCCCGGGCAGCGCCGCGCCCCGACCCGGCTGCCCGGTCTGCGGGGCTCTGCCGCCCTTTGGGGCTCGGGGCGCCCGCGGTCCGGCCCCCCCAGCGACAAGGTGCATGTCCCGGCTGGAAAGGGAGGGACGGGGCAGGCAAACACCGATGGCTGTCACAGCCTATTTGCAAAGCGGGGGAAATGCAGCTGTGAGCAATGCAGGAGCGGAGCTGCCCCGACACACGCGAGGGAGGTTGCAAAGGAAGGTTTTGGGAAGGAACAGAGACGAAGCTCCCGGGCACTCTGGCAGAGCTCGGTTGTACCCATGGCGCGGATCACGAGCGCCTCAGGACGGAGGCAGCGCCGGGCGGAGCAGAGGGATGCTGTTTCCTTGAAGATGCTTTCGGCTGAGGAGCGCTCCGCCACAAACGTGACCTGCAGGGATCCCACGGGCCCTGCTCTGCGGATCGATGTGAGCAGGATGTTGACTTCCGAACACCCCACCTGGCTCCCAGGGCGTGCCCGAGGCGAGGACGAGCCGAGCCGACCCCGCTCACAGCAAAACGAGCAGCTCCCGCCCTCGGTCCCCTCACCCGGGTCTGCGTCTCCCTCCAGTGACATTTTCAGCCAGACCAAGGGTGAATGGGAGTTGCCTTGGCCCAGGGCTTGTGTTCCCATTACAGGGCTGGAGAAACACACGGGGCATGTGCGGGCAGCAGTGCCTGAACCAGCTCTAACGGAGAAGCTGCTGGCGAGAGGGAGCAGCCCCGTGTCACACTCACAGTGTGCTGTCACACTCACAGCCCCCTGTCACTCACAGCCCCGTGTCACACTCACAGTGTGCTGTCACACAGCCCGGTGTCACACTCACAGTGTGCTGTCACACTCACAGCCAGCCCCATGTCACTCACAGCCCCATGTCACACTCACAGCCCGGTGTCACACTCACACCCCAGTGTCACACTCGCCTCACTCTGCTGGCCACAAGCTCATGGGCCACTTCTTAGCGCTCCCACTCCCTGTGCATCACAGCCAGTGCTAGGCAAAAAAGGTCTCTTCAGACCATGGAATGAGATACGGATGTCCTGAGGGCTGTCACGGCTGAGATGTGGTACCTGACCCCTGTGGGATTTCAGTGCTTTTGTGTGTGCAGTGGAGGAAGTTTCACAGTCCTTCAGGCCTTTTTATTGCAAGGGAACCTGGGTGTCAGCCGCGCACAGGAAGGGCTACAGGCAAACCTGCACTGGGGAGGTAGGCTGGAAGCAGCACAGCTTCCCACCCTGCTCTGACTGCTCTCTTCAGGCAGTATTTTCTCTGTTTCATCAGCATTCCCCATTGTGTCCCTTCGGGAAAGGACCAGCACAAGGCTGGAACAAAGGCCATGCCTTGGTGACTCTTATTCTTAACTCCAGGGGCATCTGGGTAGGGAATGAACAACCCAGCAGAGCTGGTTTGCCCTGGGATATTTTGCTTTCATGCTAACTCAGGCAGCAGAGAACTCACTTCCCGTTTCTGCTGACTTCAGTCACAGGGGGAGGCTCCACTGAGGCCAACAAACCACCAACCAGCACTGTCTTTTACAGGAGACAGTGGATTTGGCGCTTGCTAAAAACCAGCTTGAAGACAGAAGTGTCGTAGGGAGCTGTCTGGTTGCCCGTTTCCACCACCAACACATCAATGTATTCTGATCTGACCCATCAGAACAACTGTTCCAGTGAGGAAGATCACCCAGTTCTTCATCTCCATCGTGTCAGCCCAGCCTAGCTGTACCCTTGCCACATTCCTGTTTGCCCCCC
Organism: Pezoporus occidentalis; assembly: GCF_034315485.1. NCBI lineage: Eukaryota > Metazoa > Chordata > Aves > Psittaciformes > Psittacidae > Pezoporus > Pezoporus occidentalis. The sequence continues at coordinate 317,173 of NW_026912929.1, read as the reverse complement.
CAGGCCTGGGTGGAGCTATCACACCACTTCCCACAGGATAACTAAAGAACTGAGTAAGGACTCCTAATCCTCTGAATTACGGGATTAGAATGCTGGCGTGGGAGGTGGCCACTGTTTTCACCCTCAGTCATCATGTCCTGTTGATCCTGAGCCACATTCAACAACCACACCAAGTCAAACCAGCACCGACCAGGTGATTACCCCAAAAGCATGCAGAAGCATCACACTTCACACCCAGCACCATGTCCTGTCTAGAGCCAGGCAGCTCTAGCAAAAGCAGCACCATGCACTTGCCTCATTCACAATCTGCTGGAATTAGCATTCTGGTTGCGGGGAGACGCTGGGATCTGCTGCTGCAAGCAGCTGCTTTGGCTTTTTGAGCTCTTGCTGGGTTTACAGCACTTCCATCTTTTTGTGCAAACAGAGAAAATGACGTGGTCCATTTCCCCTTAACAAAGTTGTTGCCAACTTGGCATCTGTGGGGATGGGAATGGTGGTGACCCTGTGGAGAAGCTCCCAGACTCCAGGTGGACTGGAAGGAAACAATGAGGAAGAACACAGTGCTGCTCTTCCTCCTCCTCTGCCCGCAGAGATCAAACAACGCAGCCAATGGTGGTGCATGGCTGATTATAGGATGGAGTTGGATGACAGGATCTATGGAGAACTTGCTCAGATTTTAAGCTCTGAGGGCTCACACAGCTTTAACACCCCCCACTTCCTTCTTGACCACCCTCTCTCCTCCCCATCCCTTTGGAAACATCCAGACTGGCAAGTATTAATAGCTGAGGTCTTTATTTAAAGTTTTTTATATACAGTAAAAGTGTCACAGATAAATCTGTGACAATCAGACAAGACAAATGTAAATCTCTCTCAACAATTAGCAGCTTAAGATCTATAACTACAGTGTTACGTTCACAAGTGTCATTTCTGTACTTTTCAACCCGTGCAAGTGAGTTTTCTGCTTATTTTTTTTACACTTTTAAACCACACTTACAGCTAAGTCAATTGCCTACTACTATACCACCTGGCATACACAACACAGACACACAGGAGGTTTAACTCTTTAGCCATATTCAGAATTCACTTAAAAACCGGCAAGATGATCCAATCTTGAACCCCTTTGTAGCTTGGCTTCTTCTGCTATAATGCTGCTTCTTTTTTAATAGTAATAATAATACCCCCCCCTATTTTCAAAGCTGAGAGACAGTGTTTTTCTGTCCCAGTGCAACACGTACAGAAGTCAACATTGAATCTGAACTCACGGGATTGGAACAGCCCAATTCAGTACTTGCTGTGAGCATGCTGAGTAACATTAAACTAAACTAATGAACCTGAGAGAAAACTTGGTAAAATTTAAAATGGTAATTTTTTTTTGCATCAAGATTTTCTTTGTTCTTTACATTGACAGAAATGGATGAAATTCATTTGAACCCCAATTTTGATGAAAAGCTGCTGCTTTTTGAGCTCTTTTCTTCTTCCCTTTTTATAAGCCAAGTTGTTATGTGCTAAACATACCTAAGCAACTTCAGAATAGTTTCAACTCTGAATACAAAATGTCTTGGGAAACATTCTGCAACTCAGAGACGGTCACTAAAAAGTTTACATCCATAAGGAAGGCTAATGAAAGGTACTCACACGCACACTCACCCACCCGTAGCGGAACTGTCTTCTACACATCATCCAGAAATGCTTCATCAAGAAAGCAAACACAACCACTTACAAAGAAAGGGAGCTTTAAAGCTAGAATCACATTTCCAACAATATGACCATTGTTAAGCTATCAGAAATCATCACAGACCTTCAAATTGAAGAGGGAGAAAAACCCCAAAACATTCTGCTAACGCAAAAGGTGAAACACATGGCAGTTGTGTTGGGATATGAGAAGTGGATGCAGCATCATAATGGCATTACTGCAGACAACTTTCTGGAATGGAAGAAACTGTCGAGAGAGAAAGGGACAGACAGACAGACAGACATTGTCCAGAACCATATGTACATGGCCTTCACCAAACAGTTTTGAGGTGATATGTTTCTATTAAGCCTGCGCCTTCTGGCAGAGTAGCAAGTGGTATTTACTGAAGACTACACAGAGTTCAGACACTAAATTAAATTAGGATATAAACAAAAGGAGGGACAAACACTTCCTTCAAATACTACAGACGAGTGGCACTGTGTGTCCAGATCCATTGGCTCTCAACTCCTTCCTGCTTGAGCAATTCTAGAGTGATCAAATCTCAGAAAAATGGGTGCAAAGGCAGGGTTTCAGAAATAAAGGCAACGAAGTCATGTGCCAAACCAGTTCTTAAGAGTTATTCACACCTTTGTTTCTGATAAAAACTACATAACAGGAAAATGATAGCTACCTGTATCCCTTGAATCAGCCCAAGAAGGGTACTAAACAGAACAGAATCTCCCTGGAGCTAGAGGCATGGCTGAGGGAGGGAATATTTATGCAATCTTTGCTCTATCTACAACTCTGTAGAAAGCTGATTATTTTTGGCTTGAGTCAGTTGCAACTGGCAATTTGTGTTTTAAGTAGGACAGGAGCAGACAGTGCACATAGTGACAGGTGGGTGCTGGGGTCCCTGGGGAGGAGGTACCTGAGTTTCCTGTGATTACACACAACACACAGCATCTCTGAAGGGAGAAGGATGGTGGGATGGTGGAGGGCTTATCCCTGCTCGCAATCAGAGACCCTCAAAGTTGTTTACCTACTCTGAGGGAATTTCTCAGAACCCACAATTTGCATCACAGCACAAAACCCCAGGCTTCTGTGTGCCTACATGTGATGTGCATGTTCCATGTATGTATAGGTATGACTTTAACTGGTTTAGGTCACTTGGGCAACATTTGGTTCCTAAAAGGAACTTAAGCCTGGAAGGAAGGAAAAGTAAGTCCTAATTTAAAGATAAGATCTAACTTTGAAAGAGAATCCTGGACTCTTTTTGGATTCCATGGGGACAAAGTTGAACCTTGGCTTGGTGAAAGGGACACCAGTTAAAAAACGAGCACAGAGTGAACGCAGCTTCCCCGCACACGAAGCGTGGCTGCCAGTACCAGCAGATCACCACCACCAGCACGTGGTGGTGACCTGCTAGGATGTGACAGTTACAGTTAAGCTGACATTTCCTTTAGAGCCTTGGAAAGGTATCTACACCCAGTACCTGCCCCCGTGGCTGAGAAAGAGGATGCTCTCTATGGCATACCACATAAATACAGTGTACAAAGACCTTGACACAGACACACAAATAATCTTACCAGAGCCTGACAGGAGGAAAACTTTGGTTTCACTTTTTAGGGGGTTATTTAAAAATTAAATAAGATAATTCTGAGACAACCATTCTTTTAAGTGGGCTGTTGATTTAGTATTTCTTTCCTTAAAAGAACCTGTCTTTTCCCCAGGAAGGAATGAACAAAAATTCCTTATTCTTATCCTGAGGCCAGGATTGACTGATGACAAGCAAATGATAAACACACTCTCCTTCACATCTGGAAAAGGGAAGAGGGAAAAAAGCCCTGCATGACAACAATGGGTGGAGACATGTTACTCATGATGCTGCATCTGTACACTCAGGAGGCAGATAAATGGCATAGGAACAGCGCTGCACTCCTGCTAGGCTGGCACTAAAAACTACCCTCTGCCATCCTCAAAACTGTTTCAGGACAAGACGGCTCACAATTGTTCACGCATTTCTTCATTTAAAAACATCACTTCTTTATTTAAAAGGAAAAAAAAAGGAAAAAAAAAAGTAATGACCACCCCAACCCCTTAAAAAAAAAACCAAAACAACAAAACCCCCCCGCAAAACCAAAACAAACAAACCCCAATAATAATAATAATAATAATAATTATAATAAAAACTCCTATTAGAAACAATAAGGAAGCACTGAGAGTTGGAGTATTACACTCTTCAAGTATGCTGTTTGGATTTTTTTTTTTAATCTGTGACTATACACATATAAAAAAAACCTTAAAAGTGCGACCAAGGGCTTCTGCTTAAAGGTAAGTATTTCAAGGACTACTTCAAAATACTGTAGCACGACTGTGCAGTTACTGTGTATGGCATGAGGCTTCCACTTCATTTGCTTAGCCAAGTTAGGCAGCCTTACAGACAGTTATTGTAAGTCAGGTTAGCACAAATGGCGAACCCAGACGCCGAGCTGGGAAGGAGATCCACAGGTCGTTGTTTTTCTCTTGTTAAGGAAAGAAACCACTCTGAACGCATACATTTGGACATGGAATGTGAGCAGACTTCACAGTAAAGGTTTAGTGTTACAGGTTTGCTGTGGTACCATCATTCAAGGCTGTGCACTAGATTTAGCTTTGCGCATCTTAAGCTAACCACGTTCTCTTCTTCCTGACAGGTTTAGTACAGTAGTTCAAGCCACAATTTAAATTGCCCATTGGTATGCTCCAAATTTCTGTATTTTATTTATTTCTTTTGTACACTTTAAAGAATTTTAAGATTTGCATCCAAAGAGAACCATGCTACATAAAAATTATCCAGGATTCTCGCCAAAAAGTTCTTGAGTAAAATCTAAAAAATACTATTGCAATGCGTCTTGCAGAGAAAAAACGTTATTCTAAATGTAAACAAATTCACTCGGACACTTTAAAACTTCAGCGCAGTAGCTGCTGACTAATCTTTGCCACATGAGCTCACCAAGAGCGCCGGGGACGCGACGCAGCCGATTCCTGCCGCCATCATCTGGGGGGAGAGAAGAACCGTTCCAAGTAGCCGGTGATGGCGTCCCAGTGCTTCCACAAAAAGGCAATGAAAACCACTATAAATAAAGTGCTGAACGTCCTATTGCGAGTCTTCATGAGGGGCACGACGCAGTTGGCCACAGTGGAGACGAAGACGAGGAGGACGGCCATGACGGCCAGGAGGATGTTGATGAACTTCCCCAGCAGATTCCTGGCCGTGGCGTTCTCCAGCCCCTCTAGCTGCACCACTTGCTGCTGCTGCTGCTGCAGCTCCATCTTGGAGATACGGGTCTGGCACGCTTCCAGTGCCTCCTGCCAGCAAGAACACACAGCTGGGTTGCCAGTGCTCCACAGTGCCAGCCCATGGCTGTGACCTCACCAACAAGGCCAGACCAGGGCCACCCTCCTTAAGCAGGACATGAGTCACTGCACTGATTTCATATCCTGCAGCAGGAGGGCAGGAAGCTGTGCCAAGGAGGGTGAGGAGCCCCTCAACTAGGTGCTGCAGTCTGCAATGCACCATCTCATTTACACCAGAGAGGCTTGACAAAGGTGACAGGCTGGGTACAAGTCAGGCTTCCTTAAAAGCTTCAGCTGCCACTTTGCACTGTCAGCTGGCTGCCTGTCCCTGCATGTGTGGTGCAGTGGTCACCTGAGACTTTACCATCCTTCCTGCCTTACCATGGGAGCCAGAGAGAACAGGATGCTGACAGCCCTCAGCAATCAGCTTTTGTCAGAAAGGGGGGTGTTACCTGGTGGGCTGCTCACTTCTGCTTTGGTTTCAAGGGACCACTGAGGGGACAAAGGTGCTATGTCTGGCAAGCACTCTTCCTCCTCTTCTGGGATGCACGTTCCCAGAGCCTCCCATTTTCATCACTTTCCTTGCTTGTGTTTATCCAACCCTTCTGTAAGCCCATTCAATTCTCTAGTCAACCTGGCAGAAAACTAAGTCAACAGAAACAACTAACCAAAAAGGCTTGGCCACATTCTGCTTGCTTAGTGAGCACGAGCTCAGGGAAAGGTTTGAGAAGTACTAAGGCTGGGGCTGCACAGCAGCATGGTGTGGCATTGCCATAGCTCTGGGTGACACTGCAAGGGCTGGAGAAGGAAGCTGTCTAGGAGATGGGTACGAGGCATGAGATTTAGGAAACTGCCTCTAGGAAGAGGCAAACCAAAACTATGTGGAAGGAAGAGACTATCCTGGACAAAACATCTCTAAACTTTTGACTTGGGGTGATTGCTTATGGACATTTCACCATGTTGAACCTCAAGAGGACCAACACAATCCACAGTACAACACTGATGACTTGCAGTGGGTGGGCTAGGGAGAAGAGAGGTTTTAAGGCAATTAATGCAGTGAGACATTTCTGCTCTTGGAGATACCAAGTTACAACTTTTCCGTTAACGCTCCCTCAGTGTTACCTTTCTCAGACATAAAGGCCACCATCAGGTAACATCTAGAAATCTGCAGCAAGCAGCAGTCTCTCTCAGACTGATCACTGCAAAAGGAACCAGGACTCTGGTCCTCTGCAGCATCAGCCCATGCTCTTAACTAGTTTTTCATGCAAGAAAACTCAACACTTAACCTTTTCCCCAGCAATGCTGAGGAATAGTCTGACCCCATTTGCAAGTTCCTGCTTTACGATTCAGCGCTTTTAGTGAAGACTAAACTATTGAGAAATCCCCACCTCAGTTTAAGTTTTGAACCTTTCTTCTTCCTGCTGTGTTAAATTGGAGAGGAGAACAAAACTTGAGTATTGTAACATTCCCCCAAGGGAAAGGCTCCTGTTTACTCTATCAGAGGCCATGGCACAATGTCCACAGACACTGATTTACTTTAACCTCATCTTAAAGGTCATTGTCACCTGTTACATTTCTCTGTGATTGCATCATGTCAGTGGAGGTCAATGAACCATGAGGGCTTCTCTTCAGTAACAGCCCATGAAAGCACAGGGCAAAACTGCTCAGCCAGTTCTCACCACGGGCAGCCTGGAAGGACATGGACTCAACTGGACTTGCAGCTGGATCTACAAGTGTGCCAAAAGCACAGCCTGCTGTGTCTGCAGAGGAAATCACCTGGCTGCAGCACCTCGAGGGGTTGGAAAGAGGCAGAACTCTGGCCCACAGTGCTCTGCTCACACTTATAAATATCTCTCATCAGCGATCAGAACAGAGATGCCTGCTAAAACTAGCACAACAAGCACTTAAAATGGATGATAGACCCATTTCTGAACAGGCCTTTCTTTTTTAGATTTGGCATCTGCCCAGATTATTTCCCACGTCTTTTGCTCTGTGGAAAACCCTACAACTTCATTACCTCTGTTTCCATAGCTTTGGTCTTGTGCATACTGAAAGAAATTTCTCTTTTAAAAACACCTCCTTGTTTGGGCAAAACCAGCAGAAATAATTGTTTTCTGACTCAATGCAGTGGATACCCAAAACCATTTTCCCTTAGCTATATGTGACCACTGCTGTAAAATTAGTGACACAGGAACACACCATAGGGTCTGCTTAGTGGAAACACTACTGTAAAAAAGGTGCTTAGGTCACGTCCCATCGCTTTCAAACACGGCCCTCCAAAATCTGTGCAAAACACGGCTGCAGGCTTCCACTTTGCTACACCTGAATTAAAACCACTGCTCTGGAGGGAGGGGAAGGCTCCCCTGCAGGTGAGCCTGTTGCTGCTGCACTGGCACAGCCATCACAGGAGAAGTTCCTTGGAGAGATACCAGGGGGTCAGAGATTGAATAAAGGCCCTTACAGAACTCTCCATATGGAGTTTAGCAATAAAGCTACGAGGATTAAAATCAAATATTGAACCACAGAAGTCTTTCAAAACTGAATGAGCTACAGAAAGAGCAGGCTGAAGGCAGGACTTGAGTCTCCTTGCTTCTGTCACCCACCTGGATGTCCCGGGCTCGCTCGTAAGACTGATAGGCAATTTTCTCCTCCATGCTGGCCAGCTCCTGTTTTAAATTGAGGATCTCATTCTGATGGAGCTCAGTCAGGTCATTTAGCTGCTCTTCCAGTCTTTCACATCTAGAAATGACACACAGTACAGTAGCTTTAATGAGAGGAGGATGACAAAGTTACACCAGTAACAATCAAACAATGATCATCATTGACTTTTTACTGCCAACTTTGTGGCATCTCAGTCATTACACACATGTGCATTACAGTGTAAGGCCCTCTCACTGGGAATTAAGGAAATCCTTTCTACCAGGTAAGGCAGTGTTTGTCCTGGGGGAAAACACAGCAGTTAAATACCAACTGTCAAGGACAGAATTAGAATAGAGCAAGTTATTCCCCAAACTTCAGTGTAAAGCCAACAGTTCCCTTCTAATACCATAAGCTCTTAAGCATTTCCATCTACACTTGAACAGTGCAGGCACAGAAATGACACAGACAGGAAATGTGATGATGCCTCAGAGAACACGACAGCCCTGACTGATCTCTGCATGTGAGGTCACATGGATATCTGACTTATTTTTTATCTCCCACAAATGATGCAGGTCAGCTATCAAAGACCATCACACTGGTCACAAGGAGGGCACATGAATCATTAACCTGCAGGCTTATTTTTCAGTTTGGTCCTATGAGTGGCCTGGGAGCAGTCCTGAGTTACAACAATTCTGAGAGATGCCATGCTGCTCCTCATTGAGGGAGTTCTAAATTGACTTCAATGATACCTCCATCCTGTTGTTTTAGCACTTTCAAAGTATATTAGGGATACTTTGGCATTTGTATGTAGTGCTTCATTTTTTAAATTCAAAGTCCGTATTTACAAGTAACTTCTGCTTCAATACCCGTTCAGAATCAGGCAATTATTGCTATTACTTCCAAAAGGTAACACACACACAGAGTGAGGCTGCAGCCAGAGGCTGGGAGCAGTGAGCAGGGCACCATCCACATCACCCCTTCCACCATTCTTCCCGCCTGCTTCTCACTCCTGCTTCATTACAAGTGCTAGTAACTAAGGAATGGGTACAGCTACTGTGGCCGTGGGGTTTTCCCACTCTTTGTTGTAACAGCATGGAAAAGGCTTACCATACAGCTCTTATCATCTGACCCTTGATACTAATAGCTGAGAAGTTTCTAAGGAATTCAACAAAGAGATAATTCCTCATTTTAATTTCAGTTTCCCTCTGACTCCATCTGAATTTAATTCATATACACGCATATGAAATGAATCAACAACATTTATCTAGAATGATGAATTTAATTACAAGTTCTAAAACCAAGGCAAAAATCCTGCTTCTGGGTTTTGGTTTTTTTTTTTTAATCAGTTTTTTTGGTGCTCCACAAGCTAAATATTCAGGTTGTGTAGGCAAAAGCTTGCCTTTAAAAGCAGTCTTGGGTTTTGTTTTTAATTGAAAAGCCTGAAGAGAACTTCCATTTCCATTCCCAATGCAATATTGCTTCAAACTAAGGAGGAGTCAGCCATAGCATGACCATTTCCAGCAATGAAACACATGTGGTCAACTAGCAGTGAGGCTGAGACAGCTGCCAGCTAACCCAGCTCAGGCCAGGAGGTGCCACAAGAGCTGTGCAATGAGAGGACACACGAGAGAACTGACCTCTCAGGAACAACAAGCTGCAAACAAGGGAATAGCCACGGAAAGACTGGCTAAAGAAGGAGGTAATTAATACTGCCATTTGTTCCCACCCAACTTAAACCAAACCAGCTTGCCAACCACCAAGAGGAAACCACAAGTAAACCCATCAAAAAGCAGCATCAATTATTTGAAATATATTCACTTTGTTAATAGATTACAAAAATCTCAAGGGGGTTTATTACACAAAAAGGGACTTGAGCATTTCTGAAAATATCATGATTATGCCTTTTAACCTCCTTCCTTCAGAAAGCAGCTGTTTCCAGGCAGCTTAAATCCTGTTCTCTAGCAAGAAACAATTGTATTTTCACAACTTCAAAACTACCTCAATCTACAGGAAACACAAGGAAACACTGCAAATCTGTATAGGCAAGAGTTTAAGTACAGTGTTATTTGCAAGAGGCCTGGCTCCTGCCCTGTCTGCAGGACTACAAGCTTGCTCCTGAACCATGCTTCACCTCCCTGCTCGACCCCAGAGCTGCTGCAGTTTATACCCAAGAACCACTCTCACTTTCAAAAACTGGTGGTAGGGAGCTGCTGGAATTGGGTTATTTAGAAAACAAAACAGCACACCCCCTTCTCACACTTGATTTTGAAATTACTCTTCCTCCATTTACCTCCTTTTCACTCCTTGTGCCATTATCTGCAATTCAGAAAAAGTTTTCCTTGCTGTTTTCTACTGGTGCTCAAATCTGACAAGCTAAGAGGGGTTCATGTGACTTACAGAGCCCAAAGCCAGGGTTTTCCTGCTGAAGGATGGTTCACATTTAATTCAGAGGTATTACAGAAAGACCACTTCTCAAGAGGGTTAAGATTATACTCACACTTCCCTCTCTAACATGAGTGCCAGTCTAAGCAACAGACTTTAACTTGTCTGTGAATACTGCACTGCCTTGAATGATGAATTCCACTTTACGTCCAGTAAATTCCTCACTGGAGTCCAAGAATTATTTTTCCACTAGCTAAAATGTGAATTTTCTCCTCAAGTATTACTAGCCTCTAGATTGACATGCTCCTGCACCGAAACTTTGCTGCGTAAAAGCCTAGTGCCAACTGTCACGAGTACCTTGGAGAACATCAGAGGTGGGTGCTTGGCTGGAGTGTGAAATATGGAAACATTCTATTCAAAAAAGCCATGTCAGACTTCCACATGTTCTCTGAGGCTCACTGCTTGGGGACCGGGGATCTTATCTGGGAAAGGCTAAACACAGTAATGGCCACCACGTTTATTCTTTTTTAAGGGCTTTATGGCATTTTAAAGTAATAGCTGTAATATACATGACTAATACAGCATATGTAAGAGACAGAAGAGATGAAAATGACATTTTATCTGCACTCAGTACGTATTCTGGTGAGTAAAGAAACTCACAGCTGGGTGAGCACCTGCCTGACCCAACACGCTGCCCTCACTGCCGGCCACGCTCCAGCATGGCCTCTTCAACCCCCCTAGACCTCAGAGGATTGATCTGGTTTATGTGAGAACAGACTGAAGTCCAACAATTGGACTTCAGCAACAATCAGATAAATGACTGCACCAGCATCTAGCATTACAGCTGATGGATTTCTGTGGACAGGAACATGTGAGACCTAAATATCCTTTCCAAGGATACCAGGCTTGGGAAGAAACCCAAACCCTCAGGCTGGCCACGTTCCAACTACATGAGCTCATGATTTCACTGCGTACAAACAGGTTCCTGAAGGGACACACAAGATGAAAATACTCAGCAGGAACTTTATTTCAGTCTCAACAGCACAGAAAGTCCCTGCTCGTATCAGTAAACAACCGGCACCTTCCCACCAATGAGATAAGCAACAGGCAACCCAGCGCCTGCTCCTGGTGCACAAGAAGCACAATGAGGGCCAAGGCACCGCCAGCATCTTCCTTCCTCTGTGACTCAGCCCGGCTGCAGTGCTCCGGGGCTGGCACATGCTGCCAGCAGGCAGGCAGGGCAGCACAGCCCCACACCGCAGCACCAGGGCGGCAGAACTGGAGTGACTGCACCAGCAAGTCCCTGCCTGGAGCCAGCTCACAAACCAGCAGCTATGCAGATTGATATGAAAGGTCTGGAAGCAGGGAGAGGGAAGAGATTGAAGCGGCCACGGAAAATGTGCAAAGTGAGCCATGGCTGATAAACAGAAATTGCACAAACACACAAGGAAAAAAGATCAGGACCTGCAAGAAAAAACATCTAAGAAAGAGGAAATGGACAAAGACCAGGTCAGAAAATGTCATGGCACCTGCTTTGCTCCAGCTTCCAGGTACAACACACTCAGTGTTGCCCTATGAGTAAAGGCTTCTCCAAAATACTTCTTTTAAGCTCTAACTGAACTCAGTGCTTGTTTTTGAAAGCTTCCCAGAAGTAGAGCAAAGTTATAACTGGCTTTTAAAGCCAGTTAAGATTAATTTGAATCCCCAGCTCCAAACCACAACCTTCATTCCCATCTTCTCATTTTTTCTGAAGAGAGCTGGGGAACAGAGGGGTTCCTGCTCAGAGAAACAGGAGCCAGCCACCTCCACCAAGGCAGAATCCCCCTCTGCCCTCAGACATATCAGCTAACCTTCCAGGTCTCAGGGTGATGTTTGCTTTAATCTTAGTGATGGTTTAAAGTATAGAAGGTATCAAACCAGAATCTAGATTTGTACAATAAGGTGTTAATCTCACTGTGATTAACCCATGAGCTCCTCAGATCATGCAGTTACCTGCTCTCCTCTGAGTCTGCAGGGACAAGGGCACTTCATGTGCCCTTAACTGGTCCTCTTTAAAGGTCATACCTTTAATTAATTCACAGCAACATTCCAAATGGCAGGTCTAAATTACTATCTTTTTAAACATTTATAAACCAAATACAGATTCTCCTGGAAGCTTTTCACTCCAAGCTGTCTTGGTGAGTGGTTAGGCTCTAGGCTCACCTCAGTAAAGGTTAACAGCACACAACAGATAAGGCTTCATACTGCACAAGCATGAGGACCTACATGAACCCTGCTATGTGGTGTCAGGGAATAACTAACCAGTTTAGCCAACAACATACATCAGTCCCCAAGGTCTTCTGTTATACTTTCAGACCACTCCTTCAGCTGAACAGTGCTTGCATATAGTGTTCCACCATGAATGCCTGCTGCTGTATGTGGGAAACAACAACCTACACACAACAGACAACAGGACCCTCTGCTGGGGAACAGAAGATCAAACTCCGCACAACACTGTTATGTGACCTGGTGACAATGAAGCACTAGGAACCAAAGTTGCTGTGCTGGGCGCCGCTCTCAGCCAAATCGCTGATTGCTGCAAAGCAGGATTAGGAAGTGGTGTTGGGCTGGCTTTGTCTATCCAAGCTTTGCAAAGCACACAGAAAGCTTGCTGTCTCTACAAGATCCTATCAGGCTAAGCCTTTCCAAATGTTTTTCCAGCAATCTGGCACCAGTTTGTCTAAAGAGCTGCAGGGCAGCTTCATGTCGTGCTGTGCAAACCAATGCAGCAAGTGGCACACAGTACCTGTCCCCACACCCAGCAGCTTTGCTGAGCCTCGCAGGTTGTGCTTCACAGCCTGGCCAAAGTGACAAAGGCCATAAGCAACCTATTATAAAAGCCTGCTGTCCTCCATCAGAATGACGACTTGGGCCCCTTGCAGTTGTCTGAAGTTTAAGAAGTGCAGCTTAAGAATCCCACTGATTTAGACTGCAGTGTCCTGAATGGCTACAGAAGGGCAGCTGGTAACTCTTCCCTCTGGAGCCTGGGGACAAGCCCTTGCTCCCAGTGTGTGACAGGGAGGATGCAAGACATGTACAGCACAGGGCAGCCTGCTGAAAGCTCTCTCCCACCCAACAAGGAAGGGAAAGCGAAAGTGCTCCCTGGAACCTCTCCATGGGTTGCCTTCCTTGGCAGAAAGGTGGGGGTAGCCTGGAGGTGGTAGGAGGAACTGGCTGCCACACCACACTCTTTCTTCACCTCTCCTCTGTGACCTGATCAGGGACAGCAGTACCACAGCAACTCCCCAGCCCTTCCATTCCTTTCAGCAAGGGGCAGGCTGACAGAAACACAGATTACCCACTTCCAGAGCCAAGTGACCTCCAGGACAAGAGCACTGCCAATATTTGCATTTAATTTTGTTCAATTTCATTGAACCCTGCCTCTATGGGGCTGAGTGCAGGAGGGAAGAGGATAGTCTAGTTTCGGCAAGACCATGTCTTTTTTTGAGAACCCTAAGAAAGCTGGATCTTTCTTTCTCTGGTAGTTACGGATCTGAGCATTGGAGGAGGCAGGTCAGGATACTGCCCACCATAGTTCCCTGCCTCTCGCCTTGACCCAAAGCTTTGCAAGGTTTTTGCAGGGAAATGCTCTGTCTGGATAACAGTAACGGCATCAATATACTCCTGGCCTTTTGGGACACTGTTCTAAACCTCTTTTGTTTAACTTTGTATCTTGAAAACACTACAAAGTAACCTTTCTTCCTCGCTATTTCTTTCTTACACAGAAAGGGAGATGAGCAGCAAGACAACAATATTTACAAAAGACAAAGCTGGAAGGAAGAGCAAAATCCTAAGACCACAGAGCTTCCCATCTGAATCAGGCTGCTGGGAACAGCCCGCTGAGTAGTCCTGTCCAGGACTGGTGCCCTGCAACTTGCAGTATTTAATTCAAAACACAGTACCAAAACACCTACCTGTACCGCTCCTCCTGCAGTGTCTGCATTATTAGCGAGTAGTCCCTCTGATAGCGAACCTTAAGGTCCTCAAATGATTCTTCCAGTCTTGCCTGTGTCTCTCGAATTTCTTGAATCTCATGCAGTATTGCATCAAACCCTGAGCTCTGCATATCCAGAGTGTTTGTTTTGAAGCTAGAAGCTCCCACAGGGCCCCCTGTTGTGCTGTTGGCTCCCACAGAACCCGATGTGGCACTGGAGCAATCCTCCTCACTGCCATATTTTGGGCTTGACTGAAAGTTCTGAATAACACCTAAAGCCTTGCCTCCTGTCCCATCTTCCTGGCCTTCTTCTAAGGAGTCTTTCAGATTAGCAATGTTGTCTGCACTCCCAAACTTGTTCCTTATGAGGGAGGCAATCTCCCGAGGTTTGGAAACCACAGCTCCTGCTGCTGAATGGGTGGCTTGGGAAAAACTGGAAAGCCCACCTTTCACACTATCTACTACTCCCTCGCTGAAGCCAGTGACTTTTGCTCCAACATCTTTCAAACCCTGATGCATATCCCTGAAGACATCCTTCGGCTGCCGAGGGATCCCATTCTGCTCAATCTCTCGCAGCTTTCGATGGTAATGTTCTAGTTTCTTCTGCAGCTGCAAGATAGTCTGGGCTGACTTTTGATTTTTCTTCTCAAACACCTGCTTAATGCGGGCGCTTTGTTGCTTGTCTGCGTTATTGGCCAGTTTCAGGTACTCTGCCACATTGTCATCACGGGCTGTTTGTTCAATTTTGATCTGCTCGGTCAACTTCAGTATTTTCTGCTGCAGGTGTGTAATAGCCACTTTTGTACGCTGAGGATCTGGGGTCCCATCAACAGAGTCTGCGTTGATGCTTCCATCAGTGCTCGAGGCCACGGCACTGGAGGTCTGTGCTAAGCTGCTCACGTCCAACCGCTCAATCTAGGTGAGGAGAGAGAGACATGTAAGTGCTAATCACCAGCTTCACTAATATAAACCCCTTCCTTCTTTGTTCTAACACACTTGACAAGCAGATGTAATTCTGCGGAAATGCATCCTTTTTCAGCTGCCCAGGGCATGGTACCAACCGAGCTTCATGTGCTTTACAGACATCCAGTAAAAGCTGAGAAAAAAAGCAAAACCTCTTGTGCTTAAGGCAGCTTAATGGCCTCAAACAACCAAAAACTCAACACAGATAAAGACATGGCACCCACGTTTGGCAGGCTGCGTTGTCTGAAGCGTTGGTGCGAGGCCATCAGCTCTGTCAGCTGGTGAGTAAAGACAGAGAAGGTAACTGTGGAAGAGCAAAACCCACACACATCAGTGTATGGCAAACCCCGGTTATTACCGGGGCTTTACCTACTGCACGAAAGCAACGTGAAACCAGAGGGTCTGCAACGGCCAGAGCTTAAAGCAGAGACAGAGCCCCCCGGAGCCCGCTCCTGAGCGGCGAGCCTGCGAGCAGGGGCCTCGGCAGGTGGCACTTGCCAGGGCACAAACCCCGCTGTTCCCTCCCAAGTTAAGCGCTGTTCCAGCCCGCAAGAACCGCGCACGTTGACCGAGCCCCGACGTCTCCCGCTCCGCTAACGGTCCCGGTACCTTGTTGTTGCGGCGGAGCAGCAGCGCACGCTCCCAGTGCATGGCTCCCGCCCCGCGCCCGCATGGCTGCGCCACCACACCTGAGCCCGGCCCCAACCGAAAAGGAGCCGCGCCCTCCGCTGAGCACCACGGCCCCGCCCCCGAGAAGGGCGCCCCGTGCCGGGTGGGAGGCCTCGCCCCTTCCCTGCCCGGCAACCCCGGCCCGGGCAGACGCGGACGCAGAACCCAGCGCCCGCCAGCGCCACCCCGCGGCGGCCCGGAGCCGGCGTCCGCAGGGAAATCTGCTCCCGGTGAATTCAGACCAAACGCACGTTCCGGCCGCGGCAAACGGCCCTGGGACCCGTGGGACGAACCCGCTGTGATTCGCCCAGCAAACAAGCGGTAATGGTGCGTGCTTCTGCTCCCCCTGGACACAGCAGCTCCTCTTAAACACGGGGTAGCGCCCCGGATTATTCTATTCACACAACTACTCATGCCTTACTCCTAAAACAACTACCAGCTAACTCACAGCTCACTCCCCAAATGTAGAACTCATTTCCATATTTCTCTTGTCAATATATACTGCACAAACCAAAAATGCTACTGGAATTAACTGCACCCTCTCCCTGTTCCCAACAGTCTCCATCTAAAGCAACAGCCACAAGGCCCCGCAGCAGCTGGCAGCACTGAGCAGGTCAGCAAGGCCCCTTCCCAGCAGCAAGGTTCTCCAACTGATGCATTTTTTAGAGGACTTCACTGGCTGGAAACCACAGAGTATCAGCCATCAGTCTGCAGTGACTGCAGAAATATCAGCTGCTCTCTGAAGCAGGTTAAGCTGTAGAAACCCCAGCTCTCTGGATTAATGCAAAACTAGTGCTGAGAATTCACATTAATCAGTGGGATCAGCTATATGCACGGCATTAGCACTGCACAGAGGACATGCTGTCTCTGGGATCCAGGCACAAGTATATTTCAAAGCAGTACACACTCAGTAAGACACTCCTCCTTGGGATCTGTAATTTCATTAAGATTTTCCCAGGACTGTCACTGATCCAATCTCTTTGTATCGCCTAGAAGGAAGCACAGACCCTGGGCGCACAGGGCATACACAGTGCCAACCTGTACATCACTGCTAGCTTGTGCTCCTCAGGTCCTCCACGCGCAATAGTGCACAGGCCCATTTGCTGCTTCGCCAGCCTGCCCTAATCCGTATGGCCGCGCGTAGGCTTTTTCCATTCAGCACATCGATACAATCTCATTACTCCTCTTAATTGCCTTACAAAACAAGCTGCCTTCTCAGAAAGACCCTATCAATCCCTCTGTAACAACCTGTGCCTGCTCCAGAGGAAGGAAATCTTAGTATTAAACAGCAGATGGAAAGAAGAAAGACCCACAAATGTGATGCAAATTTTTCAGAAATAAATTTGAAATATTCCCCCTTCCCCCCCCCCCAGTATTTGCCCTGGGCACTGATATGGGTGAGCAAGAGTGGGACTGACCAGTGCCACAGACCAAACATTTCTGCAGATCATGTTGGGCTGTCAGCTCTGCCACAGCACAGATCTTGCTCCGAGATGAAAGCTGCACATTTCAGTGTTGTAGAACTAATGGGACTTTAACATCACTTTGCAATAAAGAGTTTCTATCAGCATAACTTACTCCCGGTTGGGTGTGATTAGCATGTGTGTACAAGTACTGTATGCTGCACTAATAGAACACTCTTCCTCTCAGACACGTCTTTCTGAGGAAAATTCTGTACAGACTTTCTCTTCCCCCCTTTTAAAGTCAATTGACTTCAGCGCATCTCCTCAGGTCATCTTCCCATGCCTGTGACAGAAACCAGAACAGCCATAGCAGAAGAAACCATGTTGGGATAATTACTTTAATTACCAGCTGTGTGGATATTATCCTGGAATAGCAAGACGGGTTTTTTCCAATTAAAAAGCAAAGGGCTGGACAAAGTGCTGCTCTGGAACAGAACTGAGACAATTTAAGTACTCTCTCTGTATTGACAAGGCTTTAGAAAGGGAAGACTCAGCACAAACTGGGTCCCTGGGAAACGCTGGTGACATATTATTGATTTAAGATGACTGGCAATCTGTCCTGAAAAGATGCTGGTAAATTAAATACTGTAATGCTCAATGTTTGTCTAAAAATATGGATTACAATTCAATTAGTCAATCTCACTTGCAGTACAGTTTTCCAGCACATTGACTCAGCCCAGCTGGAGTGGACCAGCCTGACCTGCCAGGAGGGACACTGAAAGCTGCCCAGTGAGCCAAGTGGCATCGTGTGAGGCCCTTATGCTTCTTCCCCCTCAAGATCTTACCAAGCTACCAGAATTTCAACTGTGTCAGGGCTTCCCTCCTGCAAAAGGTTTTTGATGTCTCTATTCTGCAATACATCTGCAACCCAAAAAGAACCCAGAATCTGCCTTTTGGCTTTGCTGAAGATTAAATGCAACAGTTCCTTTAAGGGTGTTTCACCCTTCTTTGAAAACTACTTCAGCAAAGGCGCATACCACAGGGCCAGTCGCCAACAGGATGGATTGGTTTTTAAACAAGCAGGGCAGCTGGCTTGGGCAAACAGCAGAACTTGAAGCAAGCCTACTGGAAGGAGACGTCTCAGCTCCTGCCTCTCCTCCCTTATGTGGAGCTTTAAAAATGTGACTGAAAAGCATTATGTTACTTGGAAGAAAAAATATCTAGGGCAAGGTGAGAGAAGGGAGCCAGGAATGACAACCGTGAGAGCAGCCCCGGGAGGGAGCTCACGCCACGCAAACTGCCTGGATGAACCATGCTTCCCAGTGAGCGGCAGCCAGCACTAATCACAAAGGAACTCAGAAGCTGTGCTGTTTCCTTTTCCCACTGCTGAAGGCAGGACAGTGATGCAAGCAGAAAAATCTGGGAGACTCATTAGAAAGTCCTAAGTTTGGAGCACCATCGCCAGCAGCCTCGCTGGTGGGACAGTGAGATGCAGGGGCACGGGCAGGCATGTGAGCCAGCATGGTTACACAACAGTCCATTCTTCGGTAACATCTCTAAGTAACACCTTCTGGGGAATAAAAATTAGAGGGGAGGAAAATAAAATAGAGCATCCTTTGCATCTGACCACGTCTGCGGTTACAGCATCCACCTTGCACCTTCGCTCAGGAAGTGCCCAGTGCACATACATGCTCCTGCACTATGTGAAATCTGCCCTGGCTTTCCTGCCAAGAATACAGAAGAAAAACAAAGAACAGGCACAGCGCAATTCCTCATGACACACCATGCAGTTACCCTGCAACACTTCATTGGCCTACTGAACCTCCAGAAACTATAGCAGCTTTGCGTTTTAACAGGCTTTCATCTACTTACCCACAGAAACTGCTGATCATCACTGCTAGCAACTGCTTTGAGCTGTCCCTATTACACTCCCAAATCCAAAAGAAAATGTGAACTGGCTAAGGAAAGCTCACAGACAGATGGGCAGCTCAAGGAGGTCTTGCTGTGTATTTTTCATAGTAGGGCTCACTGGTTAGATTGTAACTGGGGTTTCTAAAAGAGGTAAACAGCCTTTGCCTGCTGGCAATTAACCCTCAAAATGGTGGGAAGATCATCCTGGTTATGGAAAAAAAAGCACTTTGAGAAAACAAAAATGAAAAATGACCCTGAAAAAAAGACAAGGAAAAATTCCAATATAATCTCTTTGCCTGTCCTGGATAGCAGCTATTGCTGGTAAGAACAGAAGGAAATGGCTTTATACCTTACTCATGGTAGTTAAATGATCATGAGTGATGATCACTATGACACGTGTGCTCCTGCACATCACCCAGAGCCAGGTGTGTGCTCCCACATGGCCTCGCTTTGCACAGAAAGGAGGAACTGGCAGGTACCTGACAAAGGGCAATGGAGCTCTGGAGACCTGAGGGCTGTTTAGCATTCCCTGTCTTTGGTGGGGGTGCCAAGGGAACCACCCCGCAACAAGGAACTCAGTGACGTTTCTGTTCTTAGTAAGTTCCCAAACATGGTGCATTGAGAGGCTGCACATACCCGTGGGACTGCAGGAACACTGCGGGAAGGAAAAGTGACCTGGGACTGATTCAGCTGGCACCAGTGCCCAAAGAAACACACAGAGAGCCACGGCTGAGGCACACGTACAAACCCTCACCCACAACTTGGTATCTGGTAAAGCCAGCTGCAGTGTGACTCTCCCCTGGCCTTGTCACCTAGCTCGATACGGAGATGGGAGGGACTCCTCATTAGGAACTGTAGTGATAGGACAAGGGGTAACGGGTTAAAACTTAAACAGGGGAAGTTTAGATGGGATATAAGGAAGAAGTTCTTTACTGTAAGGGTGGTGAGGCACTGCTATGGGTTGCCCAGGGAAGTTGTGAATGCTCCATCCCTGGCAGTGTTCAAGGCCAGGCTGGACAGAGCCTTGGATGACATGGTTTAGTGTGAGGTGTCCCTGCCCATGGCACGGGGGTTGGAACTGGATGACCTTAAGGTCTTTTCCAACCTTAACTATTCTACATGACTTCATCTGCTGTTTCAAGTGTCAGAAACAAAGTTCAGCCATAAAGCAATCAAACTCCTATCTCTCAGCAGCAGAAATCCCCAAAGGAGACCAATATCTCAACGTCAGCAGTCAGTGGTGTCAACAAGACACCGTTGCCACGTGACACTGTACTTGCTGTAACAGAAAGAATTGCACGCAGCATCCATCACAGCCAACATAACCTATTCCGCAGTGAAGCCTCTTTCAGTGCAGTACTAGGGCTGGTCAGGCCATTCCTTGCAGCATCAAGGAGAGCTCCACACATTCCCCTTGTGTGAATCAACCTGCCTGGGGCACTGTGCGAATGCTGCCACTAACTGGTTAAGAGGTAACTGAAGTTAACTTACACCTTTCCCACCTGCAGTTCACACACACACATCCCTGTCTACAGTGTGCTGAGGCGAAGAGCATCACTCAAGCTGTGTCCCTGGATGGACGGCGACATGCAGGACCAGGCACCAGCTCTGCCTGCAAGTGTTTATTTACACCCCAGAGACAGAAGGGGACTGGCACAGCACAGTGTACCAGCTCCCTGAAGATCATGTCTATGGCCCCTTCGATTGTTTTTAAAATTCCAACTGCTGCCCAAGACTGTACCTTCTTCACCTTAAACTTCTGAAACCTTGAGAAAAGGTACTTCTGAATGCAGAAGAGTCAGCAAGGCTTGGTGCTCCGATTCAGTAATGCTTTTGCAAAGGTACAGACCAGTCAGGAAGAAAACCAGCGGTGCTGGGTGAATAAATGGGGCAGTAACATTGACATTACAGGTAAGTAAGTCATTATGGGTAAGCAAGTTCAAGGGAACAAGTACACAATCTGAATGGAAAAATAGGGAAGAACTGAATTATACACAAGGGCTTGTAGGACCTTGACTTTTGAGGTGAAAAAGGATGACACTGCAAAAGATGTGGCCAAAATAACATTCATGGATGTTTATTTTAGCAGCTGCAGATTTTAAATCCAGGCGCTGCCAATCAGGCCAGAAGTTACAATAATAAGGATAGGAAATGAGGTAAAGCTGAACAAAATTAAGTATAGGAACTGGGAGGAGAGGGTGGAATTGGAAACAAGTTTATACAAGGTTTTATCAGAAAGTAACTATGTCAAATGTCAGGGGCTTTTGCCTTTTTTTTTAAACTGGTTGTTTTCCCCAGTATGTCCGAATCACATCTCCTTACCTTAAGAGAAAAAATTAATCACTAACACTTCCCAGAAGGTAGTTTGCTGGGGTTTTTTTATGCTTCCAGCCGCTATCTGATAAATACAGATTATTATTGCACCTTACACACTCATTTGTAAAGAACAGAGCCTAATTTTCAGACTGCAAGTTAAATTTGACTTGCAAAGGAACGGAGCAAACTGGGTCTGGAGTCTGGGAGAACAGATGTCTGCGTGATCACTGTACAGAACATCTTCACGGCAGAGCAAGGATTGCTGCCCCTTTTTCAGGAGAGGTTTCTCTACTGAATATGCAAGTCATCCCCAAATATTTAGTCCGAAGGACTCCTATACCTGAGCACAGCAACTGCACTTCGACATTTACTTCTCTTTATTTATTTTTAGCTGAAGGTACAACACACAGCCTGCCTGTAACCAAAATTCATCCTGGAAGCAGTTCATCCAGTCAACAGTTTATACATAAGATGTAAGTATTTCAAACCAGCAGATTCATTTTTCCTGTGAACACAGGCTGTCATTCCTGTATAGCCTTTCTTGACATATTGTTCTCTTATTTAAAGCCCTTCTACTGTAACATACACATAGCACACCAGCTAACATGCTGCTTCCCAGAAAGTTACACAACAGAACAGGCTTTAGAGGTTCCTTTCCTGTTCAAAGGTAGCATGGGGTTTAGCTTTCAGTGCTGTAGATGCTCCAACATTAGCAGCAGATAAATCTGTAAGATTGCTCTAAGTGGCAAATGAAGCTTGTCAAGGGCAAGGAGAGGCAATGTAGGCAAAGGGCAGTCCTACAGCACAAGAACATGCACACTCCCAGGGCTGCACACATGCAGCTTTCAGAAACCTAAGAAGAAAACACTAAGCAATGAGGCATCAGAGAGAAAGATGTGTTCAAGGAATGCCAAGCACCTGGCAGAGCAAGGCCACAGGGCACTTGTCCAGAAATCCATAGAATTAACCTAATACTGAAATCACGATGTTGCTTTCAGTACTCTTGTAAAAACCAAGAAGCCTTATCCAGAGCTCCATCTAGAAACAAACCCTACTGCAGCAGCATCTCCACAGCACAGGGTGAAAAGTTGCTCAGGTCCATATCTGGTCTGGAGAGCACAGAACAGGGTGTCCTGTGCTCAGTGCCTCCCTCCCCAGCTCTCAAGAGGTGATGTATTAGCCTGATGTTACACATGCTGAGATGCCAATATACAGATCCATCAGCCTGGAATGTGGAATGTCAACAAAGCCTCTGCTCTCGGGGCCCTACCCCAGCGCCCTGCACTGCTTCAACTCTGCATTTCCAACAGAGCCATTCCCAAAAGCTACCTATGTGTCACTTTTGTTATGAAGACCAATAAATGCAGTGAGAAAAAGTACATGTCCCAGCATGGGAGACCTGGATCTTCCCAAAGGAAAATAGGGAGTGTATTAAATAAATGTGTTTACACACACATGCTTCAAACACAACATTAACAGAATGCAACTTCTCAGCCACATTTCCTGCAGATGATAAAAACCCCCCAGGCAAACATTCATCTAAGGCAAAGGCAAATGGCAAAAAGAAGTCTGGATCCTGTATTTCTTGCTTCTTCAAACACCAGAGCCACAATGCACTGGACAGCTAACTGCAGCAGCTCGCAGAGAAGTATCTTCTGTTTTGCATTGGAGAGCAGAGTGTCAAAGCCCTTACTGTCTCTCTTCAATATTTAACAAATGTGGGGGGAAAATACAGCTTACTGTTAATTCAGGCTGTGAAAGGGCAATGCCGAGCTACACAGCTAAAGCAAAGCAAAGTACTTATTCATTTCTGAAGGTCACTGACTCCACGGGAAGCAGTACGCACTTACTCTATTTTTACCTGGAGGAAAAATATGATTCTGCAGTTTGTTTACTACTTCCCAAAAATATATTTTGCACAGCTAAAACAGCAAACCAAGAAGTCACATTTAAAAAGCCACCGATCCAAACGCCTCCCTCTGAGATGGGGCTGTGATTCCTAGCCCCTTCTTCCATCATTCATTATATCACACAAGCCAAATCCCGAAACAACCAAAACAGAAAGCCCCAAAAAGCGGCACCACGTTAGATCTTGCTTATAGATTGCAACACTCACTCAGGCAGGAGCCGTTTTCAGACTTTCCAGGTTCCGAAACGAAGAAAAGGTATGTAAAAAACCCACTACAGAGACTCCACAGCAGTGCCTGGAGGGAAAAACAGCATTTCCATGGCTGATGCTACAGAAGGTCAACTTCTACTGGGGATTTAAACAAAACAGCCCAATAAGACAACTAATGCTGTTCCAGTGGTGCTCCCCCATCTTCTCACCTTTGCAGGCTCACACAAGTCCCTCTCGCAGCACAGGCAGGCACAGCAGCACCACATAAGCATCACCCCGGTGCCTGGTGCTGCTTGAGCCGGCAGCCTGGCCCCATCCGCCACTGGCCCCAGCGGGCTCCGGGCCCCTGCTGAGCCACCACGGTGGCTCTGCCCAGCCCAGCATCGTGTGCAGGGCTCCGGTGCTGCTGGAGCACACCCACAGCCAGCCCGCGCCCGCTCCCTCAGCTGCCAGCATCTCCTTCAGAGGCACAGAAGGGCCAGGGCTGACAGATTTAAAGCTACAGGGCTTTGGCTTCCCACCCGTGTTCAACGCATGGCACTATTTATAAAGTGTGCCTTTGAGCCAAAAAGACTGCACAGGGAACAGACAGCCCCATCGGGAGCGAACTGACGGCATCAAGGCCACACACACATTCCTCAGCACACACGAAACAACGACCTGGTGGCAAGATTCAAGCAGAATGAAAAATGGAGATTCAAAGAGGCCCAGCAGGAGAGAAATCCACCCACAAATAGAGGTATGCCCTATTTATAGCACCACTGAAACACTGCTATTTGATAATGGCGAAATCAAACTTCAGAAAATTAATGCGATCTCCTGAAAGGCTGAAACTCTAATTAGGAAGTAATTGTCACAGAAGGACTCAAGTACAGAGCCAGCAGCAGCATTTTAACCACAGCTGTCACTGATGCACGAAGAACTCTCACTGCTTCTTAACCAATGCCCTCGACCTCCCCGTCAAAGGAAAGGTGTTGTACTGTCTTATTTGGAAGATGTAAAGCAAAGGTTCCTCACCCTGTTTGCGACAGCTCTGACCCACAGCACCTTATGCCATCAAACATTAACCCTTCAGACATGTCTTTAAAAAGCAACCCTCACCTCATGGCTGCTTCTCCCCTTGCTTTTTCCCTGTCTCACTGATAGTTCCTGTTTGCAGCAGATATCATTACTCACCTAGGACAGAGGCAGACGATCACAAAGTCAAGATCGAAGTTTGACGTCTTCAGAACCATTAACTCAGAGTGTGCAAGGTGCTCCCAAGGCTAAATACCAGGAACTGCCAAATCCACAGACTGGAAGTGGCCATTCAGAGGCCTCCTGCGGCGTTAGCCATGCAGCCTAGCTGCAGCCAGCAGGATTCAAGGACGTATCTCTCCTTTTTGCCTATCTGTTTGAGCCAGATGGGCTCAAATATCTGTCAGAGGCTCTATCAGACATTGCAGTGCTTGGCTTTGGTAAGGTTGGGTTGTTTTGGTTTGACTTTTTTTTTAGATCATTTTCTTAACTCACAGTAATGCACAGGCAACGTGAAGAGCCTGTGCACTGAAATGTTAATTCAGAAAATATACATAATGCGAGAAAACCCCTTATGGACTCAAAGCATGGGCAATGTGGAAGAAAAGATTCCTAAGAGCAAAATTCAGTTGTCATTAGAAAACAAAAAAAAGAGAGAAAAGGAGGAATTAAAACCTGAAAATGTGTTCTGTAGGAGCCATAGATAGAGGAAAAAAAGCTAAAAACCCCATTGCCTTAAATTAACCTAGTACGTTAGATGGCATTTCTGGAAAAGCATTATGATAAAGTATATTGTAAGGGGCATTTAGAATAGGAATTGAGAATGAAAATACTACATAGAACAAGCAGCAACGTCTGACAAGCCATCTCGGTATGGACATATTAAAGGATACATCCACAAAAGCATTTTTGTGGGCATTTCTGCAGTGCTAGAGAATAGGATACAAAGGGCAAAGGATGAAGGAACAGGAAAAAAGGAGGGTAGCAATCAAACCAGCATGTGGTGCAATCCCGCAACTGGGTTGCATGCAGCCACCAAAGCGGAACGTACTGCACTGCTCCAGTACAGATCTGGGTTCTGCACTGGAGTTCACTGACGTTTTGCTCAGCACGAACATGCAGCAACAAGAACCAGCAGAGCTGTGTTCCCTGACACCCTGTACAACGTCAGCTGCTCAGAGCCATTCCCTGTTCAGCAGGTCTGTGGCTAGGGAGAGATCCCAGGACACACAGCGGCAGTAACTGAGCAGAAACGTGCACAGAACAGGAATGGAAATGAAAACTATACAACTGACCATATCACCATATATTTGATACTTCAATGCAGTGCCATGAAAATGAGTGCAAGACCTAGAAATCACAGCAAATCTAATTCAACTGAGATTTTCATTAAAAATTCTCTGTGGCGATTCTCAGGGTTAAATGGTAAGAGGATTTCTAAAAAAGTTACTACCTCATGGGTATATTAGATATTGGGATTCTTTGGTCATGGAGCACTTCTCTAGCAAGAGGCAGACAACATTCAGCCTAGTGGAGCTATGGTAAAGAAGGCTTTTGAAAAGGAATGTTGATATTCCTCACTGACCAAGGCCAAGCGAGTATACTGCGAAACCATGAGATTTCTATTGATGATAGCAGATCCCACCTAAAAGAGGTGAGAGGGAAGGGAGGTGAAATTTCTGTTGCAGAAAAGAACATCATTAGCCACCTTTGGGAAGCAGTTTATGTTGGGTTCAACCCAGCCTGACTCACAGGAATTTCACTACTATTCAGATAGATCATTTCACTGTATAAAGCAACAAACAGATCTATGAAAATACATGAAAATATGCTCATTAGTCTCCTTCATATAATCATAGAGTCTTCACGAGATTTACAGAGCAATAAAACCAAAACCAACCTACCAGGCTGAGTACTACCTCCATCAAGAGAAACCAGTCTCACCCCTCAGCGAAGAGAAATGCGCGTTTTCTTCAGTGCGTTCTGTTACCTCCCTCAAGGGCAGCAACAGCATGCTGATGCTTGGTGCTGCTACAAGCAGGCTTCTATACCCAGGAAGCAATAGAAACATCCTAAAAATGAGCACCGACAGTTACTCCTCTGTGAAAAGAGAACTCAAACAACTCTGGCAGGTCACCACTGCAGCGGTCCGGTGGAGCTGGCCTTGCGCAGGAGACAGTGGCCACTGCAGCAGGACCACATGATGGGACCAATCCTTGGTTGTGGGGGACAACGACAGTTCCTGGTGTCCAGCCGAGAGCAGAAAAAGCCTCATAAACCAAGAGAGCTCCAAGAAGGGCACTGAGCACCCTAGCTCACCTGCAGGCCCCACCACAGTGCAGTGACCATCACCCGTCTGCATTCTACAGCATTTCTGTCCTGAAGTTACTTGGTAAAGCTGGAGAGAGAAGGGGTGGTGGAGGAAGCAAAGGAGCTCTAATGCAGCTTAAAAACTTATGGAGATTAGATGCTCACATGACCCCTGTAACATGATGAGAACTCTTTCTAAAACCCCTTAAAACCAAAACATTTTGGGAAAAAATACAACAGGGGCTAGATCCAGACATTTGAGGAAACAGGAATGCTGCCAAGTATTAAGGAATGTGAAATAAGAAGCCAGAGAGTGAGAAACTGGTGGAAGAGTCAAGAACTGAGTTGTGATGCTGCCTTCACTGTGCTGTTCCCCAAAGTGGTGCTTGGGCTGTAGAGAAAAGGTGACCTCAGACGTGTCACACTGCACATCTTAGTCTCTTTTGCATCAAGCACTGACATAACCAATCACAGATGTCAGACCAGGCTGGAGGGTCCTCACCAGTGATGGGCTCCTTCAGCTCCCTATACAGGGACAAATGCAGGGCAAACTCACTCAAGCAAAACTGCATGTGTAAGACAAGTCTTACTGAGAATGGAGTTAGACCAAGGCAAGCTCATGACTTCCAGGTACACAAGGGTTTCTGCAATACACCTTCAGTCTCTTTACACATCTGGAAATGTTTCACACTTCCGAGTGTAGTTATAAAGAAGGACAACTTTAAGTTAGTTACATCAGGAAAAGATTTCTACCCGACTGTCCTCAAAGGAGGCCCATAGTAGGCATACAGCTCACAAATCCCCCATGTTAATGATAAAAAGCCAGCTGAGGAACCTGCTTCTGTCACTGTGTCACTCTCAATAGCTTCAACACTAATACTTCAAATATAGAATCTGTTAAGCACTGATCAGACATTTACATATGATGTTGCAGCTTCAGTCCTCCCACCTAAGGAAAGCGGAATGCAGAGCTGCACAGGGTAAAGGAGCCAATGCAGCTGAAGGTGGAAAGCTGGCCACGAGAGGAAGCACAGCCCATGGGGAAATGCCACACACAACTGCCCCATGCACAGCGAGTTCCAGTCTATGCACTAGTAACCAGGCAGGCAGGGTTGGAAGGAGATGAGCAAGCAGAAAGCAGGGGGTGCATGTACATGTGTATACAGGCAGAGTAACGAAGGAATGGAAGTGTGCACACAGGCAGCGTTCAAGACCAAGCTGGACAGAGCCTTGGAACAACCTGGTCTACTGTGGAGTCCCTGCACATGGCAGGGGGGCTGGAATTGGATGATCTTAATGTCCTTTCCAACCCAAACTGTTCTATGAAGGAGGAAGAGGAGAAGGAGATACATATATATGAGGAGAAGGAAAGAAGGGGAGAAGCAAAGGAACAATTGTTTATTTAAACCTTAAGAGAGGAGGACTTGCCTGGCAGCCAACACTTTTTAAATAAGTATTCTATCCAGCTATTGCATGGATATGTATTTAGCTTTTTGTTTTCGTAACACTCGATACTCACAGCAGTGACAGCTTTTTAACTTCAGTCAATTCCTTCATCATGTACTTTCTGTGCCTGACTATACCTGTGGTTGTACATTATAAATACTTTTGCATAACCAAACTAAATGTAATATGAATATCTCTCAGAATACACGTGGACTGTACAGTGCATACATTACTATTACCCACTTGGCAACTGTAAAATAGCAACATCATTACAAAAGCTGTCATAATTTTCAAATTAGTAATCTATATTATCTAGCGGGTTTTCTGCCAGTTCAGCTACAGAGCTATGCGTCAGCAGCTAAACATGGAGCCCACGGACTAAAACCACCAGAGTTCAGCTGGGACTGCATGCTCAACAGCAGTCAACTCATTCTGGGGACTTCAGAAAGAAAACATTCTTCCTAAAGTCCAAAGAATTCATAATTCTCTTGATCTGCTTGAAAAGTAACAGGCTCAGCTTTCTTCTAAACTAGGAAATCCCCCCCTAGATAAAGCCAAAATAAGTGGGTTTATAAAGAACAAACCACCTGCTTTACATGTACTTAATGCTCACATCAGCTCCAAAGGACTCTCTTCGGACAGACAGCAGGCAGGAAGATGCTCAAACATTTTATTTAACTCCTTAAGCAAACCATGGACTCCCTAGAAACATGGATCTGCAGAAACCTCTTACTAACACTGCAAACCTTATTCCTGGTACAGCACTTGAATCCATCAACAAGATTTGTCATCCTCCTCCCTTTCCATCAGCTCCCTCCTGAAGAGCAGTTCACTTCTGCAGCTTTTTCTAAGTCAGGCTAAATGGGATCCTCGATGCTGGAGCTGTAACAGACACAACTCATCTGAAAACATTTCCCCTCAGTTTGGGAAGTGCTGCATGACACAATGAGGAACAGTGATATTTCCCCGTCTCACAGCCTCTACGACGGCCATCGTTGACTAGGGCTGCATCACTGCTTCTTTGTGGGTCCCAGCTTTGAGTACAACTTTCCTTGTACTTAGCCACACGGAAAATACCAGTTTAATAAGGCAAGGAAAAATCTTGACTAAGGCTTTCTGGTTTATTACATGGTGATTAGGAAGTTTCTGCACAGCTGCATTCCCTACTCACAGGTACCTGGGCTTGATCCATATTAGCCCCAAAACTGAAAGCCAACAGCCTGTTCCCATGCTTACTGCCAGGGACAAGGGCTAAATCCACCTCCTTGCTGGCATATACAAATTACAAACCCCTGTGTGATTATAAATGCCGCAACAATCTAACAGTATAAAGTACCATTTTGATCAGAAGCACTTTAAGCTAATGCATTATTTAACATTTGCCTTCTAATTTAAGCTCCTAGACTTCAAAGTCACTGCACAGAACTGGAGTTCCCTCCTCTGTACCTAGCTACTGGGATAAAGTCAGGATTGACTGTATTTGTCTTTTTTCAGATTTCATTCCAAGGATGCTCTCCACAGGACTTGTGTTCCCTGGTCACAGTTTGCTGCCCTACTTTTAACCCCTGTAAGAAAACCAGTCCTTCCTTTCCCCACACACATTTCCAGAAGTATTCAAAATGTTTCTACAAGTACTTTAATAATGAGAGAAAGACCAGTCCCTAGCTGTTGTATCCTGTAGCCCTGAAGTGCAGCTGTACTGATGGTGCTGTTTGTAACCAGTTTACCACAAATGATGCCAACACCCTCAACGTCAAGGGAGAGGCCAGGAAGGTCCTGAGGATGCACTGAGAATGAAGTGCCATCAGGTATCCAACCACAGCCCAGTGTTATTAGCCAGCATATGGCTCCAGGACCTAGGCTGGAGAGGGAACCTGCTGTGAACAGGCCTGGAGAGATCCTGCAGGTCCCTTCTCCGAAGGCACCCTCCCCATTACTGCTGCATCACAGGGACTTTCCCACAGCAGTGATGAGAACTCTGGGTGCTGCCTGCCAAACTGCTACCAGACCAGATCTGCATACATGGTTAGAACAGTATCTATTTAGAAAATGACTTCTCAGTATTTATAACCTAGTGAGGAGAAACTTCAGAAAGTATTTGCTGAGCTTGTCTAGTCCTACAGCTATCTAAAACCTCACTTTACACTAATTTTTTAGCACTGATTAAGCTCCACTTCCAAATGCAAAACGGAACTTTAAGGACTTCCATCCAAAGCACATGCAAAACTGTATTATATCCCACTAAAGCAGAGTGAAGAAGAAAATTCTAGCTTGGTGGCAGAAGATCAACTCAGAAATTTTCTGGTCTGGAACGGAAGGGGGTAACTCACTTTCTTCTTCCTCATGAGGAATCAATTGTCCATCCCTCCTGGTGTATCTGTGCTGCAGTGGAGCTCAATCCTGCCTAGCTACAGGCTCTGTGTTCCCTCTGGCCTGCACTTACACGCTGGCTGCTGCATTCCTGAGGAGGCCAAGCAGTTCCTCCAAGAGAAACATCTGGAGATCAGGAGTCACACTGGCCAAGGTCTGCCCTGGCCAGCCACTGCCCGGGTCAGCCCTCTGACACTGCCGGTCTCATGCTCACTGTCCCTCACATCACTTCCCAAGGCACCCCCGTGTCACGCTGCCCAGTCTGAGGAGGCTCACGAACAGCCAGGGCAGGAGGAGCTGCCGGGAGCTGGGGTAGCCCTGGCACCGTGCCGCATGTGGCTGATCCCTCCCGGGGAGGGTAGACTGTAGCTGTGCCAACTCGCTTGTGCTTGGGCCCTGGCATGGGTCAGTGGCCATGGACTGGCCCGGGGCTGCAGCGCTCCACATACAGGCGGTGTGAGGCAGCCCTGGGCACTCCTTGGGAAGGGAGGAAGATCACCTGTCCGCAGGCTCCATTCCTGTCCTTTTTTCCAGGTACAGGAAAAACTCACAATCCAGGATGTTTCAGTAATTATTTTTTTTTAAATAAGCAATTAATTAGTTAACCTGTCAGAAATCTCCACATATAAAACTATCTCCCTTCTTCCTGACATGGTAAAATACTAAAGGCTTCTAGCATGCTCTGCACCATTGCTCTGGCTCAGCAGAAAGCCCAATCAAGGCACATTGCCCAGTCTGCACAAAGGATTAAGTTTACCAATAAAGCTGCAACATAAAACTGCACAGTGATGAAATGAGATTTTCCAACTAGGCTTGGTGTGTCATTTCTCAACACTGCTGTCACAAACACCATTAGTGTCCTATGTAAGTTTAACTGATACAGAATACGCCTACCCCCAAAAACTCATTTCTTTCATTGTTGACACTGTTTTCACCAATAAGGTAACGGCAAGCAGCTGTAACTGAAATCGCTTTTATTTCTACCAAACAAAATTTCACTCATCAGCTTTCAGTTTTATTGGATTATCTATGTATCAAATTGATTATTTCTGGTTATCACACTATTAAAAATTTTTGAACTACCAAACTCTACCCTCTCACTTTTTTTTCTTATTAAAACATAAGTAGAAGGAAAAAAAAAACACCAAAACCACAAAAAACAAAAAAACAAACAAAAAAACCAAACCAAAACCCAAAAAGCATCTTCTCACCCTTCAGCAACTGTCTTGGTGGTTTGGTTAGTGCCACTCAGTGACTGAACTTCCTTAAAGCGTCCACAAAGACCACTGACACACTGAGCTGCTGTGTGCCAATCACAGTATCTGAAGATGTGAGTTCTTTTGGCCACTGTGAGGCAGCTGCATTGGCCTGAACCTAAAGTCTGTAGATAGAGATTCAAGATTTTGTTCCTACCTTGCAACAAGCTTAGGGTGTGCAATGGCACAGGACACGATGGGTTACTACAGCCTAGCTGACACAGGCTAATTTGTGAACTCGGTAATACATCTGAAGTCTTACATTCATTAAAATGGCTTGGATACATTGAATTTGATAGCTCTGCTCTCAGCTCAAAAGTGAAAGGTAATTGCAGAACATGCTTCTTGATTACTAAAGGAGCTTCATGTCCACTGTCATTTACAGACGTACTTCCTCTGGAAAGCATTTACAGACGTACTTCCTCTGGAAAGCAGTATGTTTTTCTTTCTCTTTGCTCCCGAATGCTCTTCTGATGAAAGGAAAGTCGCAGCGTAACTGAAAATTTTAAGCTGTATTTGAAACTGACCAAACTTCTACAAAAATCCTAAACCCAGAAAAGGTGATGAAACTTGCTGATAGCAGCACGCATAATTCAGCAAGCCCATCCATCAGATTTGCATAATATGATTTCTGAAGTAAGCTAACACAGCTAGAACTAATAATGTCACAACAGACTGGGTGTGGAGGAAAGCAGATTCCCCCTGAGCCATAAATAAGATGTGAATACGTTCTAGAACACAAACCCAAGACATGAATGGAAACTATGAAGAGGGCCACTGATTACGAGGATGACTTCAGACAAAAGAAAATACTGTTGCTCTTGCAGGTTTCAGAGCAAGCGCTGAACAAAACAACTATCCCATCTCTGTGTGCACACTGCGTGCACCATGCACAGGAGGCTGGCGAAGTCAGTGGCTGGCAAAAAACATCCTGAGTGACTTCACTGACTGATCAATCCAAAAGTCACGAGCTCTGATAACCTTTGCTCACTGTGATCCTATCCAGAAGCTTCAGAAATTACATCATATCAAACCATCGTATGTCGGCAGAGCTGTATAATGATAAAATCAAGATGTGTTCAAGCTCAACCCACTGCCAGCAGGAAATTCTGTCCCTCCCCACAGCCTCAAGAGGCAGTTGGCTGTTGCAGAAACTAGCATCCGTGTTTGAGTATTGTCAGGTTATATTTGTCTTCTCCATCAATCTTTCCCAAATTAGCATCCCATTCCTTTCCAAATACTAGTCTATGGGTTGTAGCATATGTGACCTTAAATCCAAACTGATGCATTATTGATGGTGAAGAAATGGCTAAATTGATGTTGTCTTTGGAATCGAGTTCTTGATAAAGCAGGAAGCATTTGCTTCTGCATTTCTCTTAAAGTAATTTGATTAAAAAAATCTTTTAATACTACAGACTGCTCAGGAAGATGCTCCTGGCTCTGACCTTTTTCCATTGGTTTGTGTCCCACTTTGCACCCATTGCAGAACTGGCTCCTGGGGTGCTGCTTTGTGCATTTGGACACCCACGAATGTGTTGTTTCTACATCTGTCCTTTCACAGTTCAGGGAACTCTGACCAGCAATCAAATTGTTCAGAATATGACCCTAGTTCTGTAAACAAATGAACCACTGTTTGCCCTGGCCATGTTAACAGCCACCTTCTCTGAGTTACTGGTAACAAAGAAGACTCCAATTGATAACATCCTGCAAATTTAATAGCTTGGTTGATGTGAGGAGGCTGCGCCTTCCTGAAGAGCAATAACAAAGCATCCTGAACAGTAAGTCAAGTCACTGTCCTGGGCTGGTACCTCGTGGTGGCCTTGGGGAAAGCAGAATGTCAAAACAGTATTTAAACAAACAAACCAACAAACCAACAAAACGAAAACCACAGGAAAAGAACAGCCCCAAAACCCCCAAACACCCATTGTTGTGCTTTACAAAAAAAGAAAACCCGCAACTCAAAGTTGTTTTCAACAACAAATACATAATTCTTCCTTGCAGATGACCTATAAAAACGTTTTTGTTTGGTTCTTTTAAAGTACACAGCACTGTGC
The DNA here is from genome assembly GCF_034315485.1 of Pezoporus occidentalis. NCBI lineage: Eukaryota > Metazoa > Chordata > Aves > Psittaciformes > Psittacidae > Pezoporus > Pezoporus occidentalis. The sequence continues at coordinate 283,336 of NW_026912929.1, read as the reverse complement.
TATTTTTTTCCATTGACAGCTTATAAAAGACCACACAGACCATCTCTTTCCCACTACAGAAGTTCTTCCCTTTAAACCACATTTCCTTAAACTATAGGAATATGAATAACAGAAAACCTGATCTTTCCTGGCTTTGTTGGCAAGGTACTGAAGACCCACATACTTGGTGCTATGCAGATGACACATGAAACCTGAACTGTTAAAACTCAAAGTATTAGTCATTGAAATGGAGTACATACCACAGAAAAAGCTGAAAACAGAGTGACTTAAAATATAGTCTCCTTTTAAATAGTCCAGTCATCACTTATCTTTTGCACTAGTTCTCCAGGCATCTCAGCCTTGCTTTGGTAATCTCTCATCTGGAAATATAACCCCCTTCCTTGTAAACTGCATAAAAGCAAAACCCACCCAAGCCAGGGTTTCTTTTCTACTCTCAGCTCACCTCTAAATTCTGTCAGTGGCTCTACATGCTGCTCTGGCCGCCCAGCAGAGCTCCACAAAACAAAAAGGCTCCCCGAATGAAAAGAAAAGAGTTTGAATGCTTTCAGTATTTTCACGTTTCTTTGTCCCAACAATGCAGCTCTGTCCCCCGGGAATGAACGCATGCGGCCCGGCACAGTGGGGCATTCTCCAGCTCTCGTCCCCGCAAGCGCTGCTTGCGGCTGCTCCCAGGAGCCGTGCTCCGGGCTGACCTGCTGTGACCCTGGGGGCTGGTCCCGTGCCCCAAGACCCACAGACCCCACAGCCAAGGAGATCCTGCTTCCAGCACCGCCCGCATCAGCCAGGGTGGGCAGGGGCAGGAGGATCGCTGAGCACAGCACCGCAGTGCCAACGGGGAGAGAAAACAGTGCTAATGCCTCCAGCAATGCCAGGACTGATGGAATTTCCTTTAGATGGAAGGACGGGAACTGCTGTGCGGTTCACTGCTATTTTATTCACGAAGCACCCAATTTTAAAGCCAACCGAATACGATAGTGAAACTGGGATATGCACGCAGGCTTTCAAGACCAAGCATGTTTCTCTCTTAAGAAGAGGAAGTTCCCTAGAACTGCCTTAGTGTCCAATAAACACAACCATTAAATGCTAAAGAGATTCTAAACATTACTGGAAGTTGATCTCAGCCAGGTTTCCTCCACTGCTCACCCCATATGTACAAGGCACCTCCTGACAACTTGTCCAGGTTCTGTGCCGTTTGGGACAAATTCCAGAACACTTTGTGGAGGACTATCAGGAGGAAGCCTGATCTCAAAGCTCCCTGGCAGGAATCACTTACCAAAACTGGAGAAGCTCTAACTGTAAGCCCAAAAGTCATGGAGTTCTGGTATTAGAATCTTTTCTGATCACTAAAACATTCAAACCGCAGATTCTCTGCATGCATGGAGAATCTCTCAACCCAAAATCTCTACCCCCGCAGCAGGAACAGATCAAACACTTTAAAGACAAACAGCACCTCAGCAGTGCAAGCAGCTTTCCCTGGTTTAATACTGAGCCCAAGCTGGGCCACAAACATCACTTACTACAGAGCAACAGCAGAGGAAAGAAGTCTAAGTCAGTCTCATGAGAGGACAGAGAGAAGACGCTTGAATTCAACCCTCTGGCACTGCAATAGGCAGCAGCTTGCAGGCTGATTTTTAAAAAGCAAACTCCAGCAGCAAACACAAGTGCTGAGCCTGGGCATCCGCTGGGGACCCAGGTCCCTGCAGAGCAAAGCGGCCGCACGCACAACCCTAACACCGAGAAAGGAGAAAGCCCGAGACGTACGGTTTGGGAGGCAGGCAGCGAGCCCTCCATGCTGGGTGCGCGGCGAGGGAAGCGCACGGTCTCACCCCGCACCCCGCTGCCGGCCGGACATGCCGTACCGCGGAGTTATGTTAGCAGAGACCAGCTCCAGCCCTGCCAGGCTGAGTTCTGCCCTGACAAAGCAGGACCTTGTAATACGAAGCAGCAGTACCCTGGGCGTCTTGGCAGAAGCCCCGAACGCATGGTTGAGAAAGCAACTGCAGCTCTGAACAAGCGAGGCATGAACGCGCTGCACAAGAGTTACCGAGTCTGCTAAAAATACTTTGTCACTGACCCCGTCAGGAGCACAACTGAAGTGAGAGTCTTGTTTTCTGCAGAATAATAAAACAAAAAAAGCAAAATGTATCTGCTGGCAATGATCTTAAAGTTTATTTAAAACAAACAAAAGCCCAACATAGTCTCAAACAGGAAAACACATCCCATTTTCTTCCAGCAGGAAGACTGCGGGTTGAATGACATGCTTCAGACCTCTTCTAGAGCTCTGGGCAACCTGGAACCTCAGAATCTCTTCCTCTGTACCCTGACAGAGGAGGTTGCTCAGGCTCTCCTGACAAGTTCAGGAGCTAACTAACTGCATACAAATTCAAAGCCTGCCCTGACACAGCATGGGAGCATCCTGCTCTGAGCAGCCTCAGTGCCTGGCCAGTGGCCCCTGCACAGCTCTGGGGTGCACTATTGCAGTCAGGATGCCTGAAGAGCAAAGGAAGCTGTCGGATCAGAAACGTGGCTGAAAGATACAAAGCATCTGAACTGTGCCTCCCTGGTGGGACAGAGATTCTTCCAGAAGCAGACAGGGAGCCCTTCTCCTTCCCTCCTCTGCCAAGAGGAATCTACGAGGCACGATGGGCAGAACAGATCCCAGACAGGATATGGGACGTGAAGAAGCCCTCTGGGGAAAACACACCAAGAGGAGGCTTTTATTTTATGCCTTGAGTAAGCATAGCAAGTACATTTTGGGCAACTGTTGGGTGGTGAGACAGTTTATTCTTCTGGGGAAGGAGAAGTGAGAGAATTTCCCTCCTAGCTTACTGCTCTCTAGTCAGACAACTGTGTTCACCATCTATTCATAACAGATCTATCCTTAAAAATAAAGTTATTTTTAAGAGATGTTAATTTATTCACCAGGCATGTTTTCACATGGAGTATGTTCTGTTAATTGCTAATCAGCCCAGTTGTCTGTACCACACTCATTTAGTAAAGTAGAGGTGATGCTAAGTCTAAGAGACACCACGCTGTGTACTCCCCTCACAGTTTTCCAGGTCACAAACAGGGATAATCTACATTAGCATATTCTCTGGGTTTGTAAACAACCACCTACATAGCAGCAGTCTGGCAAGTTTATAAGGATCCTGTTCCAGGGGCAGCCTGCTCTGTTACAGGCTGTTCCAAGGGGGCCCACCAGGATTCAGCCCCCAGCTCCCAACCTGCCAACTACTCCCACCCACAGCCACTGCCCACTGGCACCGCGCTTCCCAAACCCCACTCGAGCTCCATGTGCACACAAACACCTCGGCACATGCTGCTCCCTCCAAAAGGTTTTCCGGCTGCACAGCAGCGCCACAAACAGCACACAAACAAACAAACATACAAGCCTTGAACGGGCACTGAAGCAAAACTTGTTTCTATGGGAATTAGCTCATAGACAAAAGTCTTAAACTTCTGCTCCTTTTAATCAACAGCTTGGAAACGAAATGGCAAAGGCAGCATCTTCCCCATCTGAAGGACACACGCTCCCTCCAAGCAGCCTGTGCTGTCCCCAGTTCCAAACACTGCCCTGCACAGTATTTTCCATTAACCCAGCTTATCTGGACTGTTTGGCAGTTAGAAGAGGGTAGTTGAAGTTACACAGCAAATCCCACCAAAAGCCCTATGCCTGTATTGCAGCCGGGCAACCTTCAGCACCAATCTCACGACATGGAGCCATGTACAAACTGAGCAGTGATGTACTTCTCCTTGTACCAACTCTTGACTGCTTAATGACTCTCCTCATTCAGAAACCTGACCTCAAAGGAGGCAATAAAAGTTTCATAAAAAGTAGCTAGTTGTTTTCTGCTTCCTGACTGAAGGTTTTCCACACATTTCTAAATAAAATGGTCACTGATCAGCAGAAGACAGCTCTGCTTTGTTGTAACACAACAAAGAACGTACACAGAAGATCACATACAAACCTCACCCCGGAGACAGTCATAAGTAACACATGAAAATACCCTCCTAAGAAGCAACTCTGCTGAATAATTGCAGAAGAGTGTCACACCCTGTTGAAAATAGAACCGACTCCTGTATTGGCAGATAAGAGTTTTGGTCAAAGTATCCACTGAGCCACTTGAATAATTAAGCGTTGCTTCTCGATGGCTTAACAAAGTATCTGATGCAATTCACTGCCCTTTCTATAAAATGCAATATAAATCTAATTGTTCATTTTTCAGCAATGAAATTAACAGAAATAAGGTTTATAGTACTGCACAGTGAGCCTCCAGCTGAAACACGACCATGGCTGCCAAGACATCAGCCCTGCTCACTACATGCAAACTATTTAATCTTTCAGGTAATTACCTCCTGGAACAGAGAAGTTATTTAATCCAGAAATCAGGTTTACTCAGAAGAAAGCAGAAGAAACTCTAGACTGGTAATGCTCAGTAACCTGAAACGTGGCTTGACAAAGTGACAGACAGTGGCTGGTGCATGGGGAGATTTCTTTTTCAAAGTATACATACGGTTTTAAAAGAGTGATACATAAAATGCAGCCTTCACAGTAACACAGACCCTGCACATTGCGCAAACTGCTTGTGTTTCACAGAGTCTAGCTGGGTCTTTCCCAATCTTCCCAGCGTTTCATTTCTATCTAGAGAAACTTCAGAAAACTGCCTTCTTTCCCATGCGTGAAGAGCTGAGTGGTATTTCCTGACTCCAGGCCTCCTGGAGGAACAGTGATATAGGGATGTGCTGTCTCACTGGGATTACTTGCTCCTACTCCCCTGCTATCTCAGTAACCATTTTCAGTCTATGAGGGCACTAAGGGCTCTTATCACCCACGGTACCATCAAAATCCTCGGTCTCACTCCAACAGGATTCCTGGGTTACAGCATTAAATCAACTGCAATTTTCAAAGAAAGTTTAAGTCTTGAAAGGAGAGTAAATATCTGCAACGATCTGTCTGTGCTGCAGCTGCGCACTGTGAAGTCCTGAAAGATGGGAAGGGGCACTTTCAACATTAGAAACCAACCAACAAACACACACACAAAAAACACCGCCAACAAGAAAACCCAAACACAGAAGACCACCCCAACAACAGCAAACCCACGCAATGTTCTACTGCAAATGATAAAACACCACAGTAGCTACCCAGAGTCCATCCCTGAAGTCTGCCAAAATCCGGGCCATGGTCCTGGGCTTGGACTAGACAATCTCCAGAAGCCCCTTCCAACTTCAGTGATTTCCAACTCTGGAATGCATTTTAAAGTCCTCAGTGTATGTAATTTTGGACATACTGGCAAATGAATCCAGCCACCAGATCATCATTTACATATCTTTACATATATCTACATATCATTTAAATATATTGAGAGAGAGATATATATTTACATTTCATTTAAATATCTTGAAACAAACACTGTCAATGAAACCCGATCATGAAGGACCAGGGCATGAGCAGGATGATCCTTGAGAAATATCCAAGTGTATCAGAACTTGCCCATTAGATGAACAGTGACCAGAATTCAGGGGTGATCTCTGGATGCTACAAAACACTCTGAACAAATCAGGTGTAACACATGCAGGCTATATATATATATATTTCACTACTGGTTCACCATAGGCCAGGCTGGTCAGAGCTCCATGGCTCCTGCACCCAGGCTGTACGCGAGGCGATGAGCTGGTCCTTTGGTCTCTTCCCTGCCCCAGTTTTCCCCAGCTCACTAACCAGTCCTGTGCTCCCCAACCCACACCAACACAGGTCACATTTTCCTGTCACGTCCATCCCAGCAGCCAGGGCCTGCCCTGCCCAGTGGGAAAGCCAAGCTCCCGGTCCTGCCTGGGTCTGGCCCAACCCCAGCCCCACCGCATAGACACAGCACAGCCGAGAGCACACTCAGTAAACTGCACAGACAGCAACAATTGGCATCAGACAAAAAGGACCCACAGTAACTCAGTGCAAGAGCTTCTTTAGTTATAAGCAGAGAGCAGCATTACGATTTAGGCCTTCCATTACCCTATTTTCACCAACAGATACATTTAACACAGCTATACAGGAGGTTAAAAATAAATCCATCCCATCCCAGCTAGCAACTCAACCACCAATGTGATCAACTGTCCTCAGGAGAGTTCATAGAGGGCAAAATGTGCTCTTCAGGCTCAGACTGAGGTCATGTCTCAAGACAGCAAAGAGAACCAAACACCACAGAAAAATATTTGTAGCATGAAGCTGTAACAGCAGGAGAAAGGCAAAGCTGAGTACATGCAACTGGAACTCCTCAAAGGACAGAAACGGGGAGGGGGGCAGGAGTTTTAAGAATAGCAGGAACCTGGAGCACAGGAATATCTGTTGCTCTGTGCTACCTCCTGCCTGCCCATTTATCAGCTATCTCTGTTACAAGCTAGACTACTTCAAATCCTATCTTCTTCTTGGTGGGCAGAAAAGCTCAGGGAATTTCAGTAGAAATATTCATTACTTCCAAATTACAGTAAGTTAGCTCAGGTTCCCATGATTTCGTACTGTTTCCAACAGTCAAGGAGTTAGCATGCCGAAATACAGAGAGGACACTTCTTGACATTTATGTTCTGCTATTCCAAGTGACAAGATTCATTAAAAAATGGGCTCAAGCATGCATTTGGTTATATTAAAAATCAGCATGATTTAAACCTTTAAGTCCATTATTATTTCTCCCCTTCCAACTATGTTTCTTGTTTTGTTTTTAACCAGACATAATTAACTTGCAGCAGAGAGGAGGGATAGAGAGGGAGAAACAGCAAGATGTATTGCAAAGCAGAAAATCACTGCCTCACTTAGCAGTAAGACACACCAATGGTGCAAGGCATTTTTTTGAAGCTATAATAGCAAGTGCAGCTATCAGTGCATAGGTGAGTGCTGTGGCCTCATTCCTCCCTGCTAAAAAAATAATTTTATAGGTTAAAAGGAAGAAAAGAAAAAGTCCTATATCTGAATGTCACTGCACTCCCACGATGCAGATAGGGATCACCTGCTAAGACCTTTTCCATTTCAAAGATCTGTGCTCCTTCAGTTGGCTGCATTAATGCAAGCAGCAGCACTGGAGTGGATTTGCCTGTTGGTGGATTGCAGCAGTAATTGAAAAGTCACTTAGCATAATATTCCCTTCAAAGAGAAGGCTCCTTTAGAAGTAAAGTGGCAAACAAGATATAAAGGGCGCTGGAGAATGCATGTTTAACAGTCAAGGTACAGCTGCACAAAAGAAGTTTAACACCAAGTGTCAGGTAATTTTTTTTCTTTACCCTTGGAAATGGTTGGGGGATAGATACTCATCTAAATGTTATGAATACAAAGCTTTGCTGCGACTATGCCTGAGCTATAGCTTGCAGTTCCAAGAGCATGTGAAAACAAGTGCAGCCAATATGGAGCTTCTCAGCTGGATATGGTGGAGAAAAGAGAAGCTGCAGGAGGGGAAAATGCATCTCCCACCCTGGGATCAGTTGGTTTCAGAGGTAGCAAAATGAAGCACAGTAATTTAAAGCCATCTGCTCAATGTCATTAAGACAGAGGTACAGAACCTACAAAGCTGCAGTTCCACGGTTCATAGCTTCAATCAGGTCTGTGACTGCCCAAAGACTCCAATCACTGACCTGCTCCAACATCCCTGTGGCAGTTCCAGTGTGCTGAGATTTTAGTAAGCTAATTTCTGATGTCAGACTTATACATGACTATGTGTTTGTCCACGTCTTATTTCTGCTAGATGACTACTGACTTCTTTATCAAGCCATTTCTTTTGCTTTCCCTCCTCTGATGCAGCTGTACCCTGTTTCAGTGCTGGCTGTAACATAAGTTTTCCACTGTCCCCTGAGGAAGCCAGGGTGGTTTTCACCTGTGGACTACAGGGCTCCTGATCATTATGAATACCCATGAACTCTTTCTTGAAATGGAGACTACCAAAAGTACCACCAAGAAAAACAAAGAGAAAAGCCTCTGTCAGCTTCTGAATCAAAATAGAAAAGAAATATGCACACAGCAAATTACCATGCACAAAGAGTGTTAGCCATTCTGCATCTTCCTTAGATGCATCTGATTAAAATACGCTTAATGTATTTAATTTTCCATTTCCATGTAATCCAAATCAGTTTATGGTGCTGGACAGCCTCTCTGCTTTCTAAACCTTTTCATACTTCTTTTTTTGTACACGTCTAAGCAGTGCCCAGGTTGCAGCAGACTTCCAGCCCCCTGTGAACTGGGGCTGAGTTGAGTAAGTGACCCAAAAGGTAAAAAGCTCTAGGATTCTTCAGCAACTGCTTCAACAATGAGAGATCCAGTCAAGATGTTTAATACAGCACAAAATAAGACTCTCCATACAATATTGCCTCCTAAGGATTATAAACTGTCAAAACGTATAGGAAGCTTTCTTTCTAGCTTTAAAGCAAGAGTTTAAATTATTTCTTAAGGAAAATTCTGTGGATCTGAAGGATCACTCTATTCTACATATCTTTATAGGAAAACACTCTGATAATAACTGGTATCTGTCAGTAAGAAACTGGGTTAAGGCTTCTAAAGCTGCTGAAGTGCACAGCAATTCATTTCCCCCGTCTGGCTGAAGCAGAGTACTCAATAATTCACAGCTTGCTCTGATCAGGCTCCAGCACAGGTGCTGCGCAGTCAAACCTTAGGCAAGCTACCTGCAACATGCCTGATCATCACAGGCAAAACACTTAAGAGGAAAAGTGACAGACTGACCTATGAAAACAAAAATTATGTGATAGACCCACACTCCCTCTTAACCAAAAGGTAATTCATTAAGCAGAGCACACCAGAAGTTTGCTATGGCCACTCCTACTGCTAGTGAAAAATAGCAATTATTTCAAGAACAGAGGCTTTTTCATGGAATCCCAAACTGGTTTGGGTTGAAGGGACCTTAAAGCTCACTCAGCTCCAGCCCCCTGCCATGGGCAGGGACACCTTCCACTAGAGAAGCTTGCTCCAAGGCCTGTCCAACCTGACCTTGAACACTGCCAGGGATGGGGCATCCTCTGGGAACCATTTCTCTGAGCATTCCAGATATAAGAAAGAGTGGCAAAACTCACTCCTGACACCAAGCATACTTACCAGGCTTGAATCCGTTTCACAACACTGAAGAAGCAAAGGCACCCGGGCATGCATTCACCCTCAGGTAATCAGCAGCTCACCAGAACATGGTAATTGCAAAACCTCAGTGAAAACTACTTGGCTTTTCATTAGGACAGTAAGGAGCAGCAGGCAAGGGCAGAAGCTGTTCTGCAGCTCAGGATGGGGTACACAGAGCCCCTGAGCCCAGAGCCTGCCTGGCAGAGCTGAGAAGTGCTGGGTTAATGCTTGAAAAGCAATGGCAGCCAATTAATTCACAGACAAAGCATGACACCAAGTTGCCTCTATTCATCATTTGATCTCTAAGACACAATGTACCCTACTGTTATTTCTTTATCAAATGCTTATATAAAGAATTGTACATTTAAAAACAATGTAATGGTTTTTAAGCATTCCCAGAAATGGGTTTTTATACTCCTCTGAACCCTGCTATTGCAGAACTACTGTTAGTGAGCCTGAACCCCAAGTGGTTTTAATTTATGGTGGCAGTTATATGGCAGTTTTAACCTTCTCTCCCTCGAAGAACAGGTACACCATGACTAAGCTGGGATGATGTCTGCACACTGAGTGGTCAGAAACATGGCATCACTCACCAGGCCCTAGAGAGCACTGCTGCAAAGACCACTTCTAGTCCAATTCATCTTGAATACTGCTCCCTGACTGTGGATACTTGCACTTTGGATTTGTCATTTGCTAATGACAGCAACAGCCTATTTTTGATTTCAAAGATGTGAGAGATCAGATACAGAAGGGCTGCTTTGTTAACTAAAAGCAACAGTGTGGCTGTAACTGTCCAGAAAAGGAACAGCTCGGAGGAACTGTGTCTACGCAATGGTCTTCTACCCACTGCCACCTGCACTGAGCCCCTGGAGGTGCCTGTGCAAACGAGGACCCCACAATGAGGAGCCAAACAAAACCAGGACATCCAGCAGCTCCTCTCTGTGGGATGGGGATGGATGAGCGGCAGCTCTATCCCAAGCCATGGGGCCGCTGCCCGGCATCAGGCATCTCAGCAGCACACACACCGCTCGCATCCCTGCACGGCAACACATGGAGCTGCACTTGTTTGAGGGACTCCAGTATTTTTCAACAGTGATGTTCAGTAATAGAAATGTTCCTGATCCTCCTGGAGATTCCACCTCTAGGCAAGGGGCCAAGGTGATGTTACAAGGCCTCTGGCTGCCAAGAGACTAGCTCCTTTCAAGTTTCTGCCTGGCAGACAAGTACCACCTGCAGCAAGTTTTCTGCACAATGACAAAAGCAGAAAACGAAGTTAATGTGTCACGGATTACAAATCCGTAGATTTGAGTGAATTAACTGAAGTTTTGTTTCTCCAAATCCTGTCAGCAGATTGTTACGTTATACTCTGAAAATGCTCCACTTCTGGATGTAACAAATTGCTGACATGTACCTTTTATGGAAAAAAATAAAGTTTATAAGAAGTTGTTCACCCTCCGTTCATATGTGAAAAATGTATCTTCTTGTGGGGATTCCATTCTGTATAGTACCTGGATTTGAGAGAAACGCGTGGAATTCCTGTCAGTAACTATTACATTCAGAATTGCAAGTTATCAGAGTTTTCCAAACCCCACAGTAATCTGATCTTGGTAAACAATGCCTAAATGAATGCTAGAGCTTTAATTAGACCGCCTAGAGGCTATGTATGGTTGCAACATACTGTGATAGTATGATTTAAGTGTATCACACAGGTCAAAATGCCAATCCAAATGACGAGCTGCCTCTGAAATCTGCAAGATACCACAAACCCCAAAATGATTAAGAAATCTTGGAATTCCTTCCATGTCTGGTTTTATAGTGAGCTTTAGCTACCCAAGGTTCAGCTCTGGAATGCACTCATCATCTCTTTGAGCAATGAGTTAAGGGTTGTAACTGCACCTTGGATACGGGCAGTTCTCCACTGATGGTCGTACAGACCCACGTCCCCCACACTGTGCCTTTCACAGCACTGGAGCCATCAGCACACATAACATCAGTGCTCCACTGCCAGCACTTCAGACCGAGGCACACATGAATTGCTTGTCTGCTGCTGACTCCTGGCCCTCACAAACAGTTTTCAGTTTACAGACAGCGAAGTTTGCAGGGAGAGCACCAATTCACCAGGCAACTATTTACACATCCATTTATGAAAGATACCAGAAAAGCAAAGCTGATCAATAGTACATGCACTTCTGAGTGTCAAGAAAGCATTCAAAGCACCAACATTTCAGGCCCAGAAACAAAACAGTTACAACAATCTTTCAAATGTCTTTTGCTTACTATTAAAACGCTTGAAGGAAATGGCTCGAATGATACTACAGAACCAGAAGGCCTTTGTCAACCAGCTTATTGTTATTTTGTAACTCTTTAATGATACATAAAAGGTTCAAACGTCTTTGCTCTTTGGAAGCAGTTTGGGTAGTCAGCTGAAGATGGCCAGATGAAAGCTACAAAGAGAATGAAAACTGGTATTCAATGAGCAATGTGCAAGTTGCTCAAACTTATGACATACATAATCTATCTGCTGGTTACAGATGGTGCCTGGGGTACGTCCGATTAGCTCAAGACATGACAGTAGGAAATGGCTGGAACACAGCCTCCTCTCTCGAAGCATGAACCATACCCCAGAGTACATCTGGGATCAGGAGATTTTCACTGCAGCACCAGTGGCGTTCTGGGCTGGGACATGTCCCTCACTCCAACAGCAAGACACAGGTAACAGAACAGCATAAAGACTTTCAGTTGCCCAGTGAGAAGTTCCCTCCTCACTACTGATTAGCTCAGTTGTTTGGACAATCCACAACCTCTCTGGCCTGTCCAGTGGACTACCTAATGTTTTTAATGCCTCATTTTGAGTACCTAACATCTCATACCTTATGCAACCATTCACTTCTGGCGGTCTATGTACAAACACTGTTCTCCATCTCCATTAGGGTACAAAAAGGGTAATTTTACACAACGTATGGAGGCTACAGCACCCTCCACACTTCTGTAGCTGTCATTAAAAGGCATTTTAGGGAAAAAAAATATAAACTAAAAATTAAATGAACTCCTATGTAAACTAATGAACAGACAAAAGGATGGAACAAATCAAGGTATCAGAGTATTGCCAATACATTACCTTAATTAAGCAACTATTTTATTCAGAACATTAATATTGAAAGCAGTAAACAAGTGTGAGAATAGCTCATAATCTGACAAGTATCTTAAATGTACAACACTTTATCCTACCACATAATAATGGTGACTAAGACATAATTTCCCTACTCGGTTCAGGACTCAGTCTCCACGCCTCTGCAATACACTATTACTTTTGAGATTAATGGGCCTGATCCCAAGATATGCCCAACTCCTACTGAAATTGATGCTTTGTGCATAAAAAGCAGGGGAATGCCTCTCCTCTCCTCCTTTTTTCTCTTCTTTTGGGTGTGTGTGGGGCGGCTGCTCTCTAGCGTAAAGAGAAAGGCAACCCACATTTCCCTGACAGAAAGGACACACACAACTAAGAGCTTATTTAAATAGAAAAAATTGCTAGCAATTTTAGTCCCATTCCCAAGCAGTAGTTCCAAATACTGAAGACTTGTGGGCAACAGTTCGGCACTCATACTTCACATGCTTTGCAATCCAGCCTCCAGTGAAACACCTCCTCCACACCAACTCAAAGCTCCTCATTTCCTCTGCTCTTATTGTCCTGTTGCCAATGGTATCAAGCTGAAATAATTTATTTCAGTAGAAATATTTCTTTCCCCTGTAAGCTTTGGTTCAGCACAACGGGGTCCTGGGACCTTCCACACAGATGGTGTAGGCAGAGGGTCTCTGTGCACCCCCAGGGGCAGACACGCTTCAGCAAGCAAAGCAAGCTGTGTGTGCACAAAGGCCATCCCTGCTGATTTAAGCACCCCTTCACACTACATGTTCCCTGGGAGCAGTCAGGGTTCTACAACTGAAACTTTCACTAGTTGGGGATATTCCGAACATGACATCTGTGCTCGTGGGCTCCTGAGAGCACAGCAGGACCACAATGTATGCACATAGCATGCAGAAAATATTTCTCTGTGGTTGAGTGTTTACCAACAGCATTTGAGAGGAAAAAAAACAACAAAACCCCCTTGCAGGAAGACTTTGCAGCTTGCACTCCCGTGACCTTGGACTCCATTCTTGCCAATACGTGGCTGCTGAATGCCCTACCAAAAAAGTGAAATGCTAGCGCTTACGATGTGTTGCTGCAACGTTACCCTGACTCAAATCTAACTATAATTTTATTTGTACTATGCACACTAAAATGTTCAGAGCAATTCCCTGAAGGATTAGAACCTTGCTTCATTTCCTTAGCAATCTTTCCTGTCTGCTTTAAATAGTCCCAAAGCTCACAACTCATAAAAGGAACGTTTTCTAAGCTGAATTCCCTATTCAAATTCCAGTGGATGTAAGTGGTATCCAAACTATGTCTTAAGTTAGGAAAAAAAAAACCCAAAACAAACCTTGCTCCTCTGGTTTTCCTGTCAGTGTCCAAAGTGGCCTGGAACTTAGACTACGTTTTCAAATGAATTAATTTCTGTGTTCAGAAGATGGGCTATTCAGACACACCGTCTCCAAAGTGAGTTGTCTGAACTGCACGTACAACTTCATTTATTGTATTGGAAATTCACTCATCATCAGTCTGGACTGAGTTATTTGATGGGATTGGCCCGATTTCCTCTTGTCATGAATTGTGCAGGGAAATTGGTTTTAAAACCTGGAAGACCTGCTTAAGGATGGGACAGAAAGAATCACTTCAAACACAAGTGCAAGCATGCAGCACTAGGACTAATATTTTACATACTGTAACATCTAAATCAGGTGTTGAAAAAACATACATTTTCCAAGATGCAAAAGATACCAAAACACATTCAAAAGTAACAAAAAGGAGGTGAGAAACATCACTTGCAAGGTTCTGCTAATTTGTAGCTACCGTGGAACATGCTCATCCTCTTTGATTAACCCCCAACACACTGCAGGGCTGTGAACTTTTACATCAAGTAACAGGTCATCCATGGAAAAAGGTGTCGTGTTCTTATGAACCCCAGAGGGCCCAGGAGATAAAAGTGACATCTATGCCAGTTCCAGCAGCCAGGGAAAGGGCCTGTCCTGTCACCCCTTCCCATTCCAGCAAACCAAGTTTAAAGCCATCAAAGCAACACCAGAGGGGAGTACACATGTCCAGGACCAGCCCGGTCCAGGGAGGTACATGAGGCAGGGCTGTGGGTCAGCCCCCACACACAGCCTGACACAGAGCTGACTGTTTGCCTTTCCCACACATGTTCATTTAGTAAGGGGTCTGCGAAGAGACAGAGAGGCTGCTAGTGAGAAGAATTTCATTTTTAAGCCAAGCTCCCATGGAGACATGCTACGACAGAGATTTATGGAGCCCGCCAGTCCTGGAGCAACACTGCTGCATCCTCAGCATGCCCAGTACAACTCTGCCAGTCCTGGAGCAACACTGCTGCATCCTCAGCATGCCCAGTACAACTCTTACTAACACCAAACTCTTACTAACACCAGCATTCTGCAGGCTTGGAGAAGGGCTACAGTGGCATCCTGGACTCCCTTTTGACTGTCAAACCCAGCGGAAGCTCTGCCGTATCATTTACTCTGAGCTGCAAACCCGCTCAGGACTGCCAGAATCCAGCATCCTTCTCACACAGACATGGTGGTCATAACATTATAACCCTGAGGTACCAGGCACACAATGCCAAGGAAAGGGAAAAAAAAAAACAAAGTCTACAGTCAAAACTACATCACACTGAGCATCTTCCTCTTCTTGAAACAAAGACTGTTTATTTTGAGGGAAGCTGGAATAACAACCCAGTTTAATAATGGAAGAGCCCTATTACCTGTCAGTTTACTTTAAATATAATCCCAAATATGAAATTCCTGGTGTGAAAAGATACTCTAGAACTTCTATTATGCAAGTCAGGTGCTTACATGCCCCTCATGGAAGTGCATTACAATGCAGTTACAGTCTGGTAGAACAGGACTGCAATAGTCCATCCACCTTACAGAAGACACAGCTGCCTCTGAGGGATGCTTTGGGGAAAACTGAGCATATCTGACCAACACAACAGGCAAATCCCATCTTTGAACAATCAAAATCCTCTGACTCAAACCTCTATCATTCTTTTCTCTGCTCAAACACAAGCGTTTACAATTAATCTTTGACAAGAATTATTTTGGAGGCCACTATTGCATCCTTTGCCAAGACAGGAAGACCCAAACTGGATGTCATGTAAATCTAACTCCAGTTCTCTTGCTCCCATTATTTAATTTCCCCGTAACTTCTGAGGCCTTCCTCCAGTATAAAAGCTTTTCTAGCCTTTCTGAAAAGGACCCAGTTTACATTTGGATTTTTATCACCAATGCTGACATCCGGAATGGAAAGATTTGCAAAATAAGAGCAAACTCCTCTCTGCCTCTGACGAAACACTGGCTGAGGAAGAAACCAGCTGGTTTATCACAGGGAATTGAGGGGAGAGGGGCAAATATTACATAAGGCAAAATCTCTGCAAAGGACCCCTAAAGGTAACTAATTCAGAGTAAAGATGCCACACTTGTAATGCTTCTTTTGATTGCTGCTGGTAGGAAATTCCAATTGTTATTGCTATCCAGCCCCATGTAAGCACAATTACAGAGTATGATGATTTTCTGCAGAGCAAACTCCCACAAACTGTGGAATTTCATTATTAAAAGGAAAGATGCATTTATGTAAGCCACATTCCACTTGTAGTCTGTGTTTACATCCTTTAACATGGGAAGGATGTATCTGTCCATAAACTCATCACATGCAGTTCATCAGGCCCCCAGCACGTATAGGGTTGATTACCTAGCATGTATACAATCAACCCTTTGGACTATTAGTAAAGTCTTGCCATGAAGAGAAGTCCTTAGCCCTACCTCTAACATCTCTGCAGGAGTAGGCTCACATGCCCTGATAATCCCCGGTGTGGGAAGATGCTGCAAGTCTATTTTACTTCTGCAGTGTCATTGCATCCATGAGGCTTACACTGAGACAGGACAAACTCTTCATGAAACCTGTTGCTCCTACTTCTGAAAACTGAGTGCCAGAAGCTCGTTTTCCCTTTGTAAGATGAATGTGGTATCTCTGCAACATTTTCCACATGTTCCTCCAAGCAAGATGATGCAGTGGAAGTTCATTCCCTTCCAGGGGGATCCAGCTTGCTTAGAAAAGTGCAAGGTATTTTTTCTAATCACTTGCCAACACTTGCTCAACACCACCATAGTCAGCAATGCTTAGAGACCTATTTACATCCCACCATCTCTCAGCTTTCCTTAGACAAGTCTTTTGCCTAGAAAACCTTATATCTGTAGAGGAACACATTCAAAACTATATGATGTACCTTGCCTTTAAGTCTTAACAATAATTTATGACTCAAATTTTTAAGTTACAGACATTTAAGTTGCTAAACTAACACAGAAGCCAAGCCGTAACCCCCAAATACTAAACGCTGATTTGGCACACGTGAAATAAGAAGTAGCACTTGAAGAGAAGTCTGCGTAAACCTTTCCGAAATTCCCAATACAGATGGGTTATCAAACGCAAACATTCCATACATTAGTATAGGCTAAAGTGCTCACACGTCTGCCAAGCAGTATTTCAGAGTTTGACAGTCATTCTGTAAGTAAGAAAAAGGCATAAGCCCCACTTGTAAAAGGAAGACAGAGACCAGGGGGCTTTAAAGGATGTGAGCAAGACATATACAGTGCACACAGCCAGGCTGGGAAGGGAAAGCATCACAAAGCCATGGTTTTTGTTCCTGCACAAAGTCCTACATTTTCTCTGCTCAAGTTTGATACATTTTGGTGGCAGCATTTTTCTGTTTGGAACTTCCAAATCTGCACAGTCACATTCTATTTGAAGCCTCCACCATTAAGTATGGTTAAAATGTGATTTTGACCTTGCAGCTGTGTAACCCAAGCACTCCATGTAATAGTGTCCTTTTTCACCCGAGAAACTAATCCATCCTGGGAGCATTCAGGTCCTACACAGATGTTTGCCAACTTCAAAGTCTAAGTCAGCAAAGAAAGAACCAAGATTTTTGCACCAAAGACATTAATAAAGTACTGCTTTATTTTGTATAGCCTGGCAGTCATTGCCCTTTGGCTGATACCTGTATTAGCAATATTCCATGCTTGTTCTAGCAGAGAAGAGGGCGTTTTTTACACTATTCACTACCCCTTCTTTCCCACTCCCCAAAGACTCAAAAGGACTTCCCAGTCCCATTCTAAAGAGCGCTGAGGAGACAGGGAGATGAAGTTCCCATCCTACATCTAAACCTAGACCATCACAATCCATTCTGATGGATCCTTTGTACAACTATACTTTGCATTTTGTAGAAATACCCAGCTCTCATTACTTCCTTCAACTCATCATACTGCAAAGGCTGTGCACCTTGTACAACTTAAAGAACTAAGAAGCTGTCAAGGCTCGACAACTGTCACAGTAGGCTTGACACAACCAGAGCTGACTCAGTGCAAGACACAACTCTCAGGCAACAGAAAAACAGAGAGAGCTAGAAAACCAAAACTGGAACAGTTCTGCTGTAGCAAAAAAAAACAATCAGTGTAACCACTTTTCCAAACCACCCTGCCCACCCTGACAAGCAAGAATCAAAATGGAGTTATTCAAAGGAGTGCAGTTAAAGGTGTTTTGGCTGCCCCATACAAACAGAGCTTAGATACAGAGTTTATTACTAACTATATTGAGTCTCTTCTGAGGGGAAGATTAAACTTCATAGTGCCTGGGGAGGCATGTCCTGCTTGCAAGGCACAGCTCTGACACAGGACAAGGTAAACCCTTAAAAGATGCAAGTTTCACTTTTTCAAACCCCCTTCAAGCAGCCACATCAGTTTGTTTCAGATGAGGAGACACTCAAAAACATCACAGATAAATAAGATAGATACCAACCCACTACAAAGCCACAGCTTTCCCCAAGACAGTCTGCAGGATGTGGGTTCTGACCTATTTTAAATGCTGATAACAGCATTTTTAAATTCTGGTGAATGCATTTTAAAACCTTTACAACCACACACACAGAGAGAAGAAGAGCTTAAATGTAAAGTGAAAATTCAGCTTGCCATTTAAGTGCCCAACTAATACTACAATTCCTGTGCCCAGAGCCAAGCCTCCTCAATGGGAATGGTCCAGTGGAAGACTGGGGCTGTGCTGGCAGCTCTGGAGATGTGCTCTCACCTGCACTGCACTACCCAGCCTCGCTCTTATGCATGGACTGATTTTCTCCAGATGTTTTTCGAAGTACGTACATTGGGTTGATTCAGCAACAAAACTGTTGACGCAGGTTTTCTCTCCATTCTCTCCTCTGAAGCAGCTTCTTGAAAAAAGTCACAATACTTGTCATTATTAAACGGCAAAACCTGTTCACAGCAACTCCTTTGTTCTTAAACAGGGTATGAACAGCGAGCGCCGCCAAGCACTTCAAAGCGAGGACAAGCGTTCCTCCCGGTTCTGCAGGTGTGTCGATGGGACAACTCCTATTCCCAACTGAGGACATTCTAGCCAGGACAAAGCACACGTTTAAGTAACCGTCATGGGCAGCGACCTTGCACACCCGCCTACGGGCACAACTGCTAGATCTGCTCCCCTTTCACACCCCTCCTTTCAGTCCCGAGATTAAACTGAGTAAGGAATCCGCAGACTCCCCCAAAACCCTACGCGACAGTTGCAATGTTAAAGGAACAAAGCCTACACCTATCGACAGGCAGCCTGCCTCGGAGCACCGACCCCACGGCAAACAGAACCCCTTTGTGTCTCTAGGAGGCAAGAACAAAGACAAGCTGCCTCCTCCGCAGGGACTCGCCCACCTCGGGCGATCAGAGCCTCTGCCGACAGCAGCAGCGGGCGGGCGGCGCGACCCACCTTGGAGAGCTGCCTCCTGAGGCTGAAGCGCTGGACCATGGTCTGCCTCGGTGCCCGCACGAAGCGGTGCGCGGCGGGGGCATGGGTGAGGGCGGCAGCGGGCCGCGGTCAGCTCGGGCGGCGCATCCCGGGCTGCCGGCGGGGGGCCCGGACCGCCCCGGGGCTGCTGCGGCTGCAGGGGCGCGCCGGAGAGCGGAGCGGAGAGCGAGGCGGGCGCTCCCCGCCTGCCGCTGCCGGGCACCGGACACACCCGCCCGGCCCCGCCCCGCGCCGCGCACCGGGCCCCGCCCGCCGCGGATCGCCTCGGGCAGCGGCGGGGCCGAGCACCGCGCCGGAGCCCAGGGGCCCGTCCCCGGTTTGGCCCGGACCGGCGAGGCGGGACCCGCAGGAAGGGGCGGGCGGGGCCCCAGCGGAAACAGCTCCAGCGCCAGGGCAGCACCGCGCTGGGACAATGGCATGGCCGGGCCAGGCTCCCGCCCGCACTGCAGCACGTGAGGCTCAGCTCTGCGCTGGGCTCCTTCTCAGAACACTTTCCGTGCTAATACAGACCGCTCGGTCCCCTCGTACCGGGCCTCAGTGTCCCAGTGACCACACAGAGCCAACAGCACAGGAAACCGGGCAAAACCTCCCACTGCCGCCAGAGCACAAACCAGATGCTCCGGGGTGCTGCATCGGTCTCCTCTCTGAACTGGATCAAGTATCTCATTCTGCAGTTTGACTGTATCGAGAAGCCTGGTGCACAGCACTGCATTCCTGATGCAGGAACTCCGTATCATTTTGAACAGGCTCCATGTCTGGAAAGCTGCCACACTTACTGTAGTGAGACCACCAAGCCTGTCAGCATTCTTGTGACAACATCCACCCAGGGTGGAAAATAGCTTCTTCAACGAACTCTCGCCATCATCTCCTGGGCTTGTGTGTGTTTGTGTGTGTACAAAGATGCACCCAGGATTTCTGCACTCCATGTGGAAACCCAGTAACCAGTTTGCAGCTTGTGAAGGAAGTGCAGCATGGGAGACAAACGCCCACACAACTGCCCTAGAACGAGGGTAGCCAGGGAAGGCTTTATCTTCTGCATCTAAACTTTCCTGTTTCCTTGCTGACAGCAGGTAGGGCTAGATGTGGCAGCTCTGGGTAAACGCCCTCCCACCCTCAGGGCTTGGTGCCAGAAGTTCCAGGGGACCACCTGATCCTTCCTCTGCCCATCACTTGGCACACCGAGTGCATCCACTCATACATGGACACCCAGATCTCTCTTCCCCATCAGCTCAGAGTCTGGGCAAGACAGAGACAAGGGAAAGGAGCCAGCTGGCTCAACTGTAATGCACAGCAGACTGAGATGGAACTGGTAGATTAGCAGAACTGATGATAGTCGCATTCTCCTTTGCCTCTGTAGCAGAGGCCTCACAGTCAGCATTTCCAAACTGATTTTGATGATCTGCAGAGTTAATTAATGGCTCCTACTCTTATGCAGACACAAAAGCATCTTATTCCTCAGTCTCCTTTCACTGGGCTATCATTACTATTTTCCCTAATATTCTCCTCATACAGCAATTCATTCCTGTGAAATAGAGTAATCAGCAAATTGTTCTCTCTCTGCTCAGGAACATAAAACACTTTAACCATTCCAAATAGCTTCTGATCACACTAACACTTCTGAAGCTGCCTATAATATATAGCACCTCTAAAGGCACAGACTAAAGAAGCAATGTGTGAGACATACTACACTTCTGAAGAGATATTCTAAGCACCTTAGTGCATCCAAATTCCTAGAAGTAACGGCATTAAATTATATACAGATGTATAAGTACACAAAAACATGTCATATATAGGCAATTGAGTACATCTGAGTATTTAGCAAATATTGGAACAATGCAAGTAGTAAAGTAAAAGAAAGCGTTCTGTATGCAAAGCAGCATAAACTGTGGTAGTAAACAACCAGCAGGATGTTGTGTAATATAAAGGGAAGAAATGGTGGAAAAATGAGGAAGTACTTTATATTTATGCTAAGTGAGCAGGCACTCGACCGTCATTTATCAACAGAATGTCCACACGTGAGAATCCCAGAGT
Organism: Pezoporus occidentalis; assembly: GCF_034315485.1. Taxonomy (NCBI): domain Eukaryota; kingdom Metazoa; phylum Chordata; class Aves; order Psittaciformes; family Psittacidae; genus Pezoporus; species Pezoporus occidentalis. Next base: position 262,238 of record NW_026912929.1, on the reverse strand, counting down.
TTTAACCTACTTCCACCTGAGATGCTGTCTTCATGGCTTTAAAACTTCAAGAAGTCTCCTGAAGAAATCAATATTTCCTCCCTGATGTTTTCTTTTTCGGGAGGGGAGGGTGCGCAATCGCCTGCTCAGTTTACTGCTGAAACAGGACATTTTTAGTAGCAGCACTTTTATGGTAAACAGAGATGATGCAATTAAGGTTTGTGCAAGAGGCTCTACCCTCTTCTCCCAGTTTATACAAATCCAAAATACTTGCAGCAGAATTCAGGGCCTTATTAAGAGCTTTGCCACAAGTCTGGCCAAAAGGAGCATAAAAGCAGCATGTGCTGCACAGTCACCCAAGCAGACACAAGGCAGGGACTCTGCCGGCAGCTCTGCCTCCACTGAACGGAGGCTCCCTCAAATCATGCCCATGTGGGAACTTGTCCCCAACACAGGCAAGGCTTGGAGCAAATGACAGCACTTTCCACAGACAACAGGAGAAACTGCTGCCAGCTACTGCTTCACCACCACACTGCCTTTGTGTGAATCAATCCACATGAAGTGCAGCCACCTCTGCAGTGAAATGCTGTTCTAGGCAGAGCAGCACCCCACATAGACGAAACCTCAATTTCCTCCTCTTGCAAAACAAATACTGCAAGTAAAACCTAGGTAAGGAGTCTGAGAAAAAAAGACCTTGGCCAGGAACTCAAGATAAGATTAGGTATTCAGAACAAGCACGTAATCCTCAAACAACAAATTGCACACTTGCTCACATGGGGGGTAGGAAAATCTCCCTGTCCCAGGAGTGTCTGTGGGCCTTCTGAAAAGGAACTGTCAGAAGAATCATGCCTACAATTCTCAGCTGAAAAAGAAATAATGTGAAATCAGGCACAGAGACTTGTGCAAAGTGTGTGACACTGTCCTCGTCTCTATACTGGGGGACATCAATTTAATGGATGGACCACTCAGTGGATAAAGAACTGGCTGGATGGCTGCAGGCAAAGAGTTGTGGTCAATGGCTCAATATCCAATTGGAGACCAGTAACGAGTGGTCCCTCAGGGGCCAGTGTTGGGACCGACCTTGATCAACACCTTTGTCAGTGACATGGACAGTGGGATTGATGCACCCTCAGCAAGTCCGCCGATTATACTAAGTTATGTGGTTCAGTTGATATGCTGGAAGGAAGGAATGGCATCCAGAGGGACCTTGACACACTCAAGAGGTGGCCAATGCCAACCTCATGAAGTTCAACCAAGCCAAGTGCAAGGTCCTACACCTAGGTCAGAGGAATCCCAGGCACAGCTACAGGTTGGGCAGAGAAGAGATTCAGAGCAGCCCTGTGGAGAAGGACTTGGGGATGTTGGTTGATGAGAAAATGAACATGAGCCGGCTTCAGTGTGCGCTCACACCCCAGAAAGCCAACTGTATCCTGGGCTGCATCAAAAGGAGCGTGACCAGCAGGTCAAAGGAGGTCATCCTGCCCCTCTATTCTTCTCTCTTGAGACCTCACTTGGAATATCGTGTGCAGTTCTGCTGTCCTCAACATAAAAAGGACATGGAATTGTTGGAACAAGTTCAGAGGAGCCCACGAGTATGATCATGGGACTGGAGCACCTCCTGTATGAAAACAGGCTGAGGAAGTTGGGGCTGTTCAGCCTGGAGAAAAGAAGCTGTGTGGAGACCTCATAGCAGCTTCCAGTATCTCAAGAAGGCCTACTAGGATGCTGGAGAAGGACTCAATAGGTACTGCAGCAAAAGGACAAGGGGCAGTGGAGTCGGACAGGGGAAGTTCAGGTTAGATCTAAGGAAGAAGTTCTTTACCGCAAGGGTGGTGAGGCACTGGAATGGGTTGCCCAGGGAAGTTGTGAATGCTCCACCCCTGGTGGTGTTCAAGGTCAGGTTGGACAGAGCCTTGGGTGACATGGTTTAGTGTGAGGTGTCCCTGCCCATGGTAGGGGGGTTGGAACTGGATGATCTTAAGGTCCTTTCTGACCCTACCTATTCTATGTTTCTAAAAGAAAGTTGCATCGGAAAACCAAGTTAAAAGCATAGTCAGCAAAAACATTTAAGAAAACCCAAAAAACAACAAAACCTAGGTTTGAAAGGAATCTTTAAAATTCTCAGCTGAGCAAGTACTCTCCTCACTAGAACTGAATTCCAGAAAAGAAAAAAATCCCACCCCAAACTAGAAGTATGTGCCACTTTCCAAATTAAAGACAACAGTCATAGATGACACTCATACACTTGTAGATGGACAAACATTTCAACAGATTTCTAGAAGTTTTGGTTCTTCTAGATGAAATTTAAATTATGTGACAACCCAAGAAGGTGAGGAAGAATAAACCATGAACCTGAACACTGCATTCTGGAAATGAAGGACTCCAGATGCCAACAACCTGCTGTAGCCCCACACCTCCACCCTGACCCAAATGGAAGCACCCACTGTAGGGCCCAGCTGAGCAGTGGAAGGGGGAGCATAACCCAGAGAAAGGGGGTATAAACTAGGGAGTGTGTGCATAACCACTTTAACAGCATTATTCTTACTTTTACACCTTTCCGTAACAATTAGATCGGGACTAATAATGATCAGACCCTTAAGATTTCAATTACACTAAACTTAAATTCTTGTCTCTCCTTATATATAATGTGGTTTCCCTCTGCCCATAAACAAGACTTTGAGCCTGAGGCCATGTGTGTGCTTCACAAAGGTTACTGTTACCAGCCAGGGCAAACCAGCGCCTGGTACAGCATGGTCTGTCAGAGCAATTAAGCAATTGAAGATTAGTTTCTGAGCTTTTGAAATGATCCTCAGCCTACTCCTGACCTATCTCAACCTGCAATTAAGCCATTACAGTGATCTGCCAGTATCTTGTGGCAAAATGCAAGCCTAGCCCCCTGCGAAGCATCAACACCTAGTTGTGCTCTTCTGCTGAAGGAGGACAGCCTCTGCCACCACAAGGGCAGGAGCTGTGTCTTCCACACTCACAGGCAGCAGAGCTGTCCATTCGAACCTGCTGGAAGCCCAGGTCTGCAGCTCCAGGTTCTCACAGCACCAGTTTTAAGACAGAAAATAAGTCACTGTTGTCCTGAAATGCTCCTTGTACACCAGTCCATCCGGGTTCTTGCACACCTTGCTGTCAAGCTACAGGTAACTCCTGCATCACCTTCCCAGCCCTCCCTTAACAGTAACTCTGCAAGATCAGCGCTGGTTTAACATGACTCAGCTGCAGGTGTATATACCTAAACCCATAGGTATAATTTCCAAAAGGGCCTGTGACTAACCCGATCTGTTTGTGACATACTATTTCCAATATGAAACCAGTCCTTTATGGCCAAAGCTACAAAAGGTTTCACTCAGGATCAATTTTAAACGTGTTTACTACCTACATTAGCTGAATGGGAGAGCAAACCTTACAGCAGGATGTTGAGATGACTGCTTGTTCTTTTAGGAAATGGGTTAAAGCCTAAGTGATCTTCTATTCATCTGAAACATACTGTTTATAGCCACAGTGGACTTTCCACAGTCTCTCCCAGATGGGTGTCCCACGTGCGCTGCATGGTGTTCAGGACAAAAGGATTTGTGGAAAATCTTCCTGGCAAGTAAATTATTGCTTTAAAAGACTATTTACAATTGGAGGGAAACTGCTCACTCCTCCACAGTACTGAAAGTGTGGCACAGTTGAACATGCTTCCTTTTTTTGTGTTAATATGTAGTTTGGAGACCAATGTGCCTGCTTGGAAACAGTCATTAGAAGCAACCAAGAAAAGCAAGCTCACTGTTAGTACGTTTTTGACATAGGGTCAACATCATCATCACTGGAAAATGCTGAGTCTGCGAATAAAGACCAGAACCTTATTCCAGAAGCACATGTGGTCACTTTTTAAAATGTGGACAGTAACAGAATATACACGTAAGCTGTTAAACAAAATCCAAAGATACCTGGAATATTTATGAAAACTGATCACCAAATCTGAAGAGCATGAGGCCACACAAGCCCTATAAGGGCACAGCAGCACGGAAGCAAGCAGTGCCTCGGAAAGCTGCCCTACAAGGATCTTGCTGCCCAACAGCAAATCCTTTTTCCTATCATTCCTGTAGCCCTGGGCAAGCAAATAGCAACTTGGAAATGTTTGGGGCTACGGAGGCAAAAGGCTGCAAATTCCCTAAGGAACTGGACACACTCGGGCTGGGCTGCCTTCTCAGGGACACCAGAAGGTGTCAGCCGAGGGCTGACAACGATTCCCTGCACAGACACCCGGGATGAACAACCTGACCTCCCCATCACCACCACCTTGTTCTGACACCAACACGCGGCACGTCCAGATGACAGTAACTACGTAAGATCTCAGTTGTCAAAGGAACAAGGTGCTGCACAGCTAATGATTTCTATTTCAACAAGATGGATTTTGTATTTTTTCCATAAAACCCTAACAATATCAGAAGGCTTCATGATTCCAACACGGAAGCCTATGAAAATGCCAGTCCCCCCAGCAGAGCAGAGAGGGTTTTTACTCTTTTTCTGAATTTTCCTCCATTCTCTCATTCTGTTATTTTAATGCTCTTAATGGTTTTGTTCCTTTGAGGTAATCCTGACTTTATTCCTCTCATATCACATTATTACCTGTTTGATCACCACCGGCTGCTCACCTCACTTCTGTTCTGCACATTGCTGATCCAATCTAAAGAAAATGACTGGTTGAAATGTACTCATTATCCAGATACAGGGTGCCAATAATGCTCCAAATGTCAATCAGGAGGCTGTAACAGCTCACCAAGGGCCGGGGGCAGCACACATGGAGTGAGCAATCCCAGGCACAGCTACAGGTTGGACAGAGAAGAGATTCAGAGCAGCCCTGCAGAGAAGGACTTGGGGGTGTTGGTTGATGAGAGAAAATGAACATGAGCTGGCTTCAGTGTGCGCTTGCAGCCCAAAAGCCAACCGTATCCCGGGCTGCGTCAAAAGGAGCGTGACCAGCAGGTTGAAGGAGGTGATCCTGCCCCTCTACTCTGCTCTTGGGAGACCTCACTTGGAGTATTGTGTGCAGTTCTGGTGTCCTCAACATAAAAAGGACATGGAACTGTTGGAACAAGTCCAGAGGAGGCCACGAGGATGATCATGGGACTGGAGCACCTCCTGTATGAAGACAGGCTGAGAAAGTTGGGGCTGTTCAGCCTGGAGAAGAGAAGGCTGCGTGGAGACCTCATAGCAGCCTTCCAGTATCTGAAGGGGGCCTATAGGGATGCTGGGGAGGGACTCTTCATTGGGGACTGTAGTGACAGGACAAGGGGTAACGGGTTAAAACTTAAACAGGGGAAGTTTAGATTGGATATAAGGAGGAAATTCTTTCCTGTTAGGGTGGTGAGGCACTGGAATGGGTTGCCCAGGGAGGTTGTGAATACTCCAATCCTGGCAGTGTTCAAGCCCAGATTGGACGAGGCCTTGGGTGATATGATTTAGCATAAGGTGTCCCTGCCCATGGCAGGGGGGTTGGAACTAGATGATCTTAAGGTCCTTTCCAACCCTAACTGTTCTATGATTCTATGATCCTGCCCTGTCCCAGGGGACAGGCCTGCCCTGGTCGCTGCAGTCATTGCCTGAAAAAGCACAAAGCATTTTTGCTCCTACTAAAGTGATGGTAAGACTTAAGGGTAAGCTTGGTTTTGTGCAGGAATGAACAACCACCAACATTTTCCTGCCAGCAGAGAAAGGAGCAGGACATCATTCAGGAATCCCATAGCTCTATGATATTCCATGTCTCTATGACAGCAAACATCAGCCTTCAGGTAGCCACCACCAGAACTAACCTGAGGCACTGGCTGCAGCATAACGCAACACAGAGGCTGGCGCTGTCATTACTTTCATGGCATCGATAAAAGCCCACATGGACACAGTTCCTCACCAAAGTGCTGCTGCTTTTGTATCTTTGGAACCTGAACACGGCTCTGTTTGTCCATATCTTAACATGTAACCCATTATTCCTCAAAAAGCTCTGACAGCACAGGAAACCAAAGTGAGACCCCATGACTTCATCATTTCCATACTGCCACAATCCTCATTTCCCAGCTCAGTGGGCTGCCTCCTCTACAAGAAAAGATGTATGCAAAAGTATATGAATTTGGACTGCTTGAAATAAAGACCAAGTGAAACAGCTCAGTAAAACTTTAATTATTACATTATTTTCCATGCTATGACAATCTCATTTCTCAATTTCTATGCAAAGCCTGACAATATGCAGCAGGATTATTACTCATGCAAATGTGTGTAAATGAGATGCTAGAACAAATCCAATCTGTGGTTTTGGGATAACATTTTGCCCTTCTATTCCAACAACAAATTGAGAGAACAGAACAATACTGTGAACTAAAAATATTTTGTGTGCAGAGGATTATTAAGAATTTACTCTCCCTTATGCCAGAAAGTACTCAATGTCCTTAATTCCTACTAGGAGCAGAGTATCTTAGCACCACACAGAATCAGGCTCACTGGAGAACCATACAGACAGGAGTGAACCCTCACAACATCAACTTTTACAAGCCAGGTTACAATAGCAAACAATATGATGTTTACCTGGAAGGGACTATCCCACCCTGTGGTAAACTGACAGCTGCCCTTGACCTATCCCTGCACTTCACATAAAACAGTGCTGTAAAGATACAGAAGAGATTTTATTATGCTTTTGTTTGTATGATATATATATTGTATAACATATGTAACACCACCAAGTTACATCAACACACTAAGCAGCAGCTCCACTGCCTTTGCAAGCTGCAGTCACAACGCACCCAACACTTCGGTCTAACCCCATTACCTGAGGATGGCGCTGCCTCGCTGAGTCCCTGACCCTGGGCCAGGGGCTTTAGACAAGACAAAAGTCTCCAAAAGTTTGCAGCACACACACATAAAACATGGGGAAGTGAAAAAGAAATAATACAATCCAAACAAACCACTTTGGGTTAACAATACAATATTCCAGGGAGATTAACCTCCTAAGCTTCCCAGCAGTGAGCAAGTGGAGAACGCGGGTTCCAGGATCTGCTCCAGGTCTTGCCTGCTCTGAGGGGTCCTGGCTATTCACAGTGTACAAGGGAAATGAATTACAACATTTCTTTTTGATTTTTGCCAGTTACATCATTGACATGGCCATGCTGATACAGCTAAGAAGTTTTTTCCTTCTCCAAATTGTATCTCAGACACAGCACCTAGTGTTAAAAAGCAAGTGTAACAGTTTCCAGCAGGACCAACTGAGCAGCAAATGAATCCCAAACACTAATTAAGCTCAGAACAGCATTTACATAGGCAAAGTTGAGCATAAACTTAAATCACCATGCAGCCTCAGCTCAAACAGAAGGATGGGGCTTGACTCCACAAAAATGGAAGGTATGGAAATAGTCTGGTTGTGTTTAACTGGTCTTAAGCTTCAGTAGTAAACTCCAGACAGAAGCACATGGGATCCTGTTCATCTGTGCTTCACAAATACATTTGCAACAGGTAAAGCTCCTGCTGTTCCAGTAAGAAGCACTGACAACTCCCCAGCAGCCTGCAAATGCTTTTACAAGCCTCTAATCTCAGTAATCCAAGTCTGGTGACTCCTTACATCTGCATGTAGCAAAGTCTTCTACAGTCACAGGCAAACCTTAGACTGATTAACCGCAGACACTGTCAGCATTATGTAGTGACTACAGGATGCTGTCTTACCAACAGAACACACCACCACGGTTTTCAACACACCGTAGAGTAAGAAGTCATTAAAAGAGAACAAAATGTCCATTACTTTTTCCAAATGACAGAAATTTGAACACTGGGGGGAAAACAAAGAAAGAAGGGAAAGCAAAACAAGGATTTCCGCTACAAGAGCAGTACCAACCCCAGGGGTAGAGATGGATGAGAGGGCAATGATGAGGCACCAGGCACAGCCTTGACACTGTGTGGTGGGAGCAGAGAAGCTCCAGAAGACAGGCAGACAGCTACTGTGAGCAGAAACAGGCTGCACCACAGCAGCATTGGGACCAGCAGATCAATTGGTGACAGAAGACATGAATCAGAAAAATGAGAATTAGATCGCTTGACTACAATTATGCTGGGTTTGTCATTATTAAATCAGAACTTTTCCGTTACGTATGTTGTGGGGTTTTGTCTTTGTAGCTTGTATAGCCCATATGTTCACAACAGATGGATCAGCGCTGCAGCTCACTGATATTTTTCTAATTATAGTTGGGATTTATGAAATTCTTAAAGAATTTCCAAGGAAATACTCCCTGCTGAGGCCAGGTGAGTCTGAGCATCTTCACTGTCATCAGCAAACACCAAAATCAATGACGTGAAATTGATGAAGGCAAACTTATTTAAGAGATAAGATCACAAGGAGCTGAAGGAGACAAATGTACGAAGTCTTGAGAAAGTGAATATGAAACAAATTAAAAGGAATCAAGTGAAGGTTTGCTCATCTAATTGCATCTTCAATTTAATGCTTTTAGACAACAGGCCATCTTTATCCTGTAATTTTACATGTGTAAATAAATGTACAGCCAGAACCAGTACTGCCTCCACTTAAGTGCACACTTAAACATATCAAACCTCTGAAGTAAAACATAGCTTACACAATGCGAGACTTTTGCCTTTAGCTTACATGGAAAAGACTGATGTGTCTGAGGGCACTCTAGGTTTCTGAGCCCACTTAAGACTATGCACAATCCAGGAAACACACACTCAGGTTTTTCTTTTTAGGGAGTGATCTAAAAGAAAATTAAGTGAGATTTTAAGAAATACACCAAACGAGAACAGAAACGTTCGTACAACAGAACTCCAAGCCCTACCAACAAATGCTGTGGCATTCCCAAAGTGTTTATTTAGGTTCTACCTGCAAGTGTACCCATAGCTTTCAGAACATGCATCAGGAAACAATTCCCAGCTAGAGCAAAGGAACGGGAGGGCTCAGGTTAAGGAAGGTGAGGTATGACATCCCAAAGCAGCACACGTGCTCTGGGTCATGCAAGAGATGAGGTGTGTTATTCCCTAGCTCCCCTCAGCCCTGTACTCCCACACTGCATGCACACCACAGAGACACAAGTACCAAAAGGAGAACGTGACCACTGCTGGAACTGCTGCTTGCCTCCCTCTTGCTCACATGCTATGAGGATGCTGCTGCTGCCACTTCCTGTAACAGCAGTTTGTGAGCAAGCACGCTACATTTTATACCACCAACATATCAGATTTTCCATTCTCATGTTCCAAAAATCTGACAGATTCATTCCTCTCCAGGTACTTCAGGAACTTTAGCTGCTCTAGATCCTTACCCTGCCAAAAGCCTATGTTATAGCGCAGGGGGCATGCTCCAGATGCAATCCAGAGATGGCTGGTCCAGCAGCCTTACCGCTTGTCCGCTTTTCTTCCCCCTGCATCCATCAGTTCAATACCACAAAGGAAAACCCTCTTGGGCAAAACCTAAATGTGAGGTCCGTTGAGCACACTATAAATGCTGAACAAAGCTTCTCCACCAGGCTGAAATGCCCCAATTAGACAAAGGTGTACTTCCCTGAACTGTGAAAGAAAGAAAAAAATAGCGAGGGAGCATTTCCTTGGCTATGTCACTTTAGACCCATAGTATACAACTGTATTTTCCGCTGAAAGCATGGTGAAATATGCAAATACTAAAAAGCAGCTGGAAATTCACTGAACTCTATAGGGACAACTGGTCACAGAGGTTCTTGGATGGTTTAGCCCTCAAAGAAGGCCTTGGTTTACATGCATTTCATTTACTGCTTTCAGACTCCAGTCCCTTCCCTTAAAAGGAGGCGAGCAAGCCTGAACAGACCCTTTTCCTCCAGTCACAGAGCACAGCACCTGAGGACACAGCAAAAAGCAACCAGAACCACTGTCACATCCACCTCAGAGATGACAACTTGGTCAAGTAGCAGACCCAGAGAAAACACTTCTCAATAGGAAGTACAGCTGCTGCTTCTCAATAATCAAAGCCCTTTATCAATCCAAAACTGACTCCTAAATTTGTTACCACACATAGCAGATGTTGTAGCAGAATGCAGTTCTAGCAGCCTAATGGTTCTCATTTTCCAGTCCCTCCTGCCAAATGATCCAATTCATCCAGGCCAGTGGCACACCCCTACCCAGAAACAAATTTTGAGCATGGACTGCCAATACATTTGTATTTATTTATAAGCTGTATAATGTCCTACTGGATACATTATGTACATTATAAAACAAACAAAAATGGAAATTAAAAAGGAAAAGAAAAACATTATTTCAAAAAATATTTTACTTATTAATGGTACAAAAAATACTTTCTTCCCACACTCCAGTGGATTGTCTTTGGCTACCTCGCTCTGGAGACCCCCGATCTAGCTGAAGGTGGATATGAAGCTTGCTTCATAAACTTTGGTTGCTGGATTTGGGTACAAACTCAGAAAACTATCAACATTCCCCAAATTCTCCCAAAACACAGATCACGAGTTCACTCACAGCAAGCAAATAAGCCTGGAGCTATTAAGAGGCCTCTTAATGGCTCAATCATTATGTCTCAATTGCTAAGTTAATCCATCTGAGGGGAGCCTATGCTTTTCCTGACAACTTTATTACTATTTCTGATCTTTTAACTGTTGGCAAGAAACAAAAGCCTCAGTTGCAGCTGCAGGCAGACTCCTCCAGTGCTTCTCCCAAGAGAAAACTTCACTCACTGCCTTAGAATACTAGTGCAATATATGCTAACACTTTGTAATTATCATGTATGAATGCAAGATATGCTAATTTCCCGATGACTATCAGGAAAATACACTGAGAGCATATTATACCACCAAGAACTCTGAAAAGGTTTTCCCTTAAGAGTATCTCAAAGTAGGTTTCAAGGGGAGGAAAACAACGTACAAGAGAATAACCTTGGCGCGGAGGCAAGGTGAGGCAACCACCAGATGACTAAGGAGATCTTATTCATCCCCAATCCATCATTATCAAGACAACATCAAAGAAACTGTATTATATGAGAGCAAATTTTCGTAATGAAATATCTACACAAACTTCAGGACCGTGCTATTTTAACAGCATCAAACACTAGCAGGATTGTTTCTCTTGGTCCAAGAGTCATGGTCAGAGACTCTATAATTAAGAGCACACAAACCAGAAACCAATTTCACAATGCTCCCTATCTTTATCAAAGGGTTCATCCTCCAGTAACAAACAACTATTGAACAAGGCTGCAAAGAATTTTAGGAAAATATATATTATATCTCAGGTTGAATGAGAAACCTAGGTTGGGTTGTTGGGTGGGTTTGTTTTTTCTTAAAAAGGTGTGCTTCAACTAAATTGGCAAGATGGGAAGACAGGGACTACTTCTTGATATCATCAACAAGCAGATATACATAGCTTTGCAAGAACATGTTCCAGAACAGACAGTGTCATCTCAGCGAAGGCTTTTTCCACACAGGCCTGACAAACCAGGACAGACTTGCTGATCCTGTATCAGCAAGTAGCCAGGCTGATCTAGATCAGGTGCAGTCAACCTGGCATTGCAGTTCAGTCACAGGCTGCAGCCAGTGTTACCAGAGCCTCTCCACAGCCAAAAAGATCAACAGCACCATTCACTCAAACAGGATTTCCTCAAGTTTATAAAATACACAGTAAAACAAGAGGGGAAGAAAAAAGCCATCTACATAAATGCAAGGTTTTGTTGCAGGAGCTAGATAACAGCTGCTGAGAACTACTCTGGCTGCTGCTCTTCCCATCACTTCTTGTTTGACTGTAGTGTGCCATCCAACCAACCTAATGTGCTTCAAAAGTAGCTCTCATTTCACTGATCAAATACATATAAAATAAGCCACCTGCCATGTGAGAAAATGACTAACATTTGTATCTTTTAAGCTCTTTGCTTCACCACTAAAGAAACTTTCAAACACAGTAGTACTGGTGTTTGCTGAAAGAAACTTGTTTTTAAAAACAGGATTTAAAAGCCTTAAGAAAACACACAAGGAGATGATAAAAACCAAAGGTAAATCTGAGTAACTTACTGCTGCTGCAGCCTCCTCTCCACCTACATAGATAGAAGAAGCAATCTCCATCACGGACAAGTTCGTGGGAGCATCTGTAGTAGATGATGATCTGGGCCGACCTGATTGAATATCTTGGGCAGACCTCCTGTTGATCTGCGGGCTTCCTTTCGGGGCATCTGCCTTGCCCCACCTGCTGTGCAGGCTCGTCCCTCTCTTCATTTTAGGTGGCACTCTGATCTGCTGGAGCACACGGTTCAGAGCTGTGGGGTGGGTGGAGACACCATCAATTTCAGCACAGACGCTTTGGCTTTCCAGATCCATGTCAGGCTCCAGATCAGCCTGAGCTTGCTGAATATCATGTGGAGAAACCGAGGACCTCCTGCGCTGATGCTGGAAAAGGTGCTTCAAACCTTGACCAATCACATTAATGTTCTCCAAAGCATTATGGGTTATTTTTGATAATTTTTGCTCTGATTCATGTTGCTTTTTGGTCTCTTGATCTTGGGATTTGCCTCCAGGATCAGGGTCATCACACAACTGTTCAGTGCTAGAGGGCTCCATTGGTGACACCCAACAGGTTTATTTCACTATTCATATATAATTATGTCCCCTGTCTTTGAAAGGCGTGTGTTTTTAAAATGCCAAGATTGTCAGCCAATTAGGTGTGCAATTGCTTCAAGAGTGACTACACATGCAGCTGTGCCACGGTGATCTCATGCTTATCTAGTGTTAAACAAAAGAGTCATTATTACACATCCATGCAGAAAGTAGTGGGTTAAAAAATCCAAAGCGCAAAACATGCCATTAACAAAACAATATGTATCAGTTTTCCAAGCATCCCTCCATGTGGTATTAGTTGCATCTAGGCTGTATGCAGAAGCCAAAGCTTGTATGAGACAAGTCATTCATCACCTGGGGGAAGAAGCCCAGCACAAAGGGTACAGGAAAGCAAGAAGGTAAAAAAAGCTGTTCAAAAGGGGGAGAAGCAAGGAGAAACCAGTGGGGTTTTGTTAAGAACAAGCCCACAAAAATACTTAGAGCATGAAGTTAAACTTCTGAAGGGCATGCTAGTCTCTTTGGTAGAACTTATTTTGTTCCTTGACAAAGATCTGGTATTTCGTGCTTCAAATGCAACGTCTGCTCAGCCTACCTGATTTTCCTGTAGAATGCTTAAGTTCGCAGTATTTAGCATATGCAAGAAAACAGAACACTTCCAAATCAGTTATGCATTCCCAAATAGTAAGAAATGGCTTATTACTGCCAACATCCGCTGATGGCAGTGGAGACTAGATGTGAAAATCTGTCTTCAAGCAGGAACAGGCAAGTGAAACGGTTTCAACTGGCACAGTCTTCTCCATAGTTCTCAGAGAAAACAAAAATGTCTTTTTAAAAGTAGAATAAGCAACCAATCTGAACAGGAGCAGCACCGTGTATGTATAGCTCAGTCTCTAGCAGAGAGGAAACACGCAGCTTTTCTCCAAGAGAGCTCAACCTTCCTGTCATCTGAGCTCAGGCAAGAGCTGGTTATAGGACGCTGCAGCTGAGTACTCAGATAGCAACTCACTATGGGAGAAGTACAGCAAAGGAATGAGGAAAGAAGAAAGGAAGGAAGGAAGGACACATTATCTGAAAGAGTTTCACATCAGCACCATGAGATCACATGCTCAGAAGCTGATCATTGTTTTCTTGCAGGAGAAAGCTTTGATTAGGCTTCTCTAAATACAGAAACCAGACCAGAGTTCTACCTCAATTTTGGCAGAAAGCAGCCTGGGGTTTAAATAAAAAAATAAATAAAACCAGCAACAAAATTTCATCTGAAATGCAACATATGTTTGGGATTTGAAAGCATTCTTTCTTATCTTAAAACAGCTGCAGAAGCACAATGCACTGAGGTTACCATTAGAGCACTCAATTTTTGCATCTGAAGCCTGACAGAATGGGTTAAACAGATATTCCAAAATGCTTTACAAATTGGCATCCAAAAATATCAGAAGAGCTGCCTCACTCTCTTTTTCAAATGTCACTGCTATCAGCTGGAGGCAAGATGCAATTCTGTACTTACAGAAAGCAAAACGCTGGAGTCATACGGGATTTTCTCTCAGTACTTTGAACATGCTACAACCACTGAGTGTAAATACATTGGCCAGTTTGACACTGAATGCAAAGTAATAAACTACATACCAGAAAATACAATGTATTTACCAATTCATGCAGAAATTGTGCAGCAGAATCAAATATGTAAAAATAAAAGGTTGGCTGTGCATTTTTTAACAGTTTCTTAAACGGCTTCAAGTGCCTTCATGAGCAGTGTCATGCTTTGACTTTTGAGCTCAATCTGTCTTTTCTTTTTTCGTGTGCAATAGGTTTTCCAGAAAGCTGAACTGCAGGTTTCCAGCCAATTTAATTTGGTGGGGAAAAGAGACAAAAACTAGAGATTGCCCTTTTCATCCAACAATGGTTCAGTGAACAAACCTCACTGTCCCCAAGTTATTAGGCATGCAAAACACAAATCTGACAGTTGACCCATAACCGCCTTTTTCATTTTAGCCAATTCCCTCAGTATTCATTTTTCAGTCAGGACTCGTGAAGAACCGTAGTTCATATCAAAGATGCCCAATACACCTTCTAACCAGTATACCTGTGATCTCCTGCATGCTTCCCATCCAGATTACCACTGGTAATACTGCTGATCTGAAAGAACACCACTTCAGTCTACCTACACTCCCATGCATTATCTTCTGGAAAGCATTATCCTTCTTAAATTAGCTCTGTGTCAATTTATAGACCTGAAACAAGTTAGACAACAGTGAGCTCACAAACATGTCACTACTACCCCTGAAACTACACTGAGCCTTCTCTCCAAGGCCTGGTGGTCTTCTGACTACTTGTGTTCCCATGTGATGAGTCTGTTCTGAGCCTGAAATGAGCTTTTCAAATTGCACACCTGGTATGAAGAGTCTTAAACTACTTATTTGTCCTAGTATCTACTTTTGGGGGAAATAATGTGAAGAATTGTCAATCAGCAGAATTAATCAGCATTAGGATTCAAGTTTTGAACTTCCCTCCCCCCCCCCCAAAACAAAACCACCATTATATTCTGTTTGAGAGAGGAAACAAAGTACTTTATAGCATGAAGTTCAAAAACATGTGTTTCTTAGTCATACAAGAGTACGATACAGCAGGGACAAAACGCACAATTTCATACAGTCACACTGAGCAGATGTTGTAACATTACACCCCAAGAATATTGCCCTTCATTGTGCAGTCATTTCACATCAGCACACGGAAACAAAACAGTTCAAAGGAGAAACTGGTAAAAAAACAGTATTAGAGAACTGTGAATATATAAACTAGTACTTGCCTCCATCACTTGCCCTTTAGCATGGCTGACATACAGCAGTCCCTCCACTGAACAAAACTGCAAAAGAAATTAGGTATGAGATGCAGTTCTTGGACATGGGAGGAAAGTTTTACACAAACAAAGTGAGCATGGTTCCATCCTCATCCTCCTCCCCCCTCCTCCTCCCAACATTTAAATGCAGGTGCCTCTGGAAGCTGGGCTATTTTAGACTCTTTCAAATAACTGGAGAGATACAAATATAATTGAAGTTAAAACTAAATCTTACAGAGTTAATCGAGAAGTTCTTATTGAAGGAATTCTTTCTTTTGGGGTTTACAGCCACCAATATATGATGAAAGCCCAGGTAGGTTTCAGGGTTCCAGCCTACAAGGTCACACTGGCCCACACAGTTTTTATTTTCTCCTCCTACTCAGTCATCAGTTCTGCGCATAGGTCAAACAGCTTGCTCGTGTTTACCTGGAGCTCACCTACGAGGACACTAGAACTGAGAGCACTTGAGACATGAACATCTTCCACTCCATTCTTCAGGGAAGCCTCTGGCACCTTTGGCTGAGCTGCCCCTGCACTAACAGCACCCTCTGCCCGAGGGCAAGTGAAACCAACCCCTGTACAGGGCAGCACCCCCACGATGGCAGACCCTGCACACTGCGCCAGCCTTGCGGGGACACGGCCATGGACCCACTCAGGGCCCCGGCACTGAACGAGCGTGAAGGACTTGGAGACCCGAGCTCAATTGAGGCAAAGCACCTGGCCGAGGACATCATCCCGGCTTCACTCTCCTCCCCTGGATGGGGAACAGAGGATTTTAAGGGCACGTGGATGATCTGTTCAACGTTTCTGCAACAAGCCCAAAGCAAGGCCAGATGCTGGCTAGAAGAACACAGCAGAAGATGACAAAGAGGACAGCAGAGAGCAGATACAACAACTGCATTTCTCGGGATCAACAGCCAGACACTTGCACTATCCTGAAACACAAAGGTGAGCAGTTACTCAACTAGTTCTTGAAAACGGGGCCACAAGCTTTGCAGTACATTAGCACTCAGAATACTACAAGCCTCTGCACAGCTGGGCAATTTTACCATTTTATTACATGCCAGATACCCACCTCCAAGACAGCAGAGATAAAGAGAACATTACTCAGAACCACTGGAGTGGGATGCTAGGATACGGAGAACGTGATGACAGCAGATATGAAGAACTTAGAAAAATGAATGAAGGCATTTTTTCAAAAATCTCAACATAGAGGAAGCCACACTTCTGCAACAGGGTGAGTGGAGAGTGAGGCCCAGAGCCAGAGGTATTGTGAGTGTACGAGGTGCCACCAACATCACTTCAGAGCCTTTCTACTTTTTCCTGAGCTCTGCAAAGCTACTGCACTGGGCTAATCAAAATTCCTGCCCTTTCCTGTACTTATGAAGAGTAGACACAGCCTTCTTTTTTTTGCATATATAATGGCCCTATTGCAGAGCCATTTGCTCAGCACAAATGCATCAGCTTAATGAATTCCCCTTCAAAACCACAGTTCTCTCTAAGTAAACGCTGAAGTTACCATTGAGACCCATCTCAGAGCTGACTTAACTGCAACTGCACTGCTTGTTACAACAGTACAGAACTGTAGAAATAGGGAAGAAAAAGATGATTTTCAACAAAAGAAAAAGATCCTGCCTTTCTGTAGAATGTTTCAAATACCTATTATTTACGCTGTATTTGAACATCTCCAAATCTTAATGTCCATGTTGAAGTACAATTACCTAAGGAACCCTCCATAAACAGCTCAGTTTAATAGCTCATCATGGAGCTGTAGTCCACAGTTAGCAGGGATTTTAGGTAGGAGATGCTTGCCATTCCTCCTGTTTGGCAAAAGAAAACCAATTTTTAGTTGCTTCAGGTTATGAATCATTCCCATTAAGAAATAGCCCATCTTAGTCTGAGAAATCCCATATTATTTTCAGAAATTCATCCCAAAACGGATTCTGTATCTAGGAAAAGAGTTTAGTAAGAAAAAAAAAACCTACAGGGGCAACAGTCACACACTGGAAAACCATGAGAAAACTATGGGAACTGGGAACCCTAGAAATTATTTGTATTTGCAGGAGGATTAAGATATTTTAAAAGCATCATTGTTCAGCAGCAAGAAGCACCAGAGCAAGTAAGGAGAGAAAGCTCCGGGTATGCACAGCTAAGCCTGTCAGAAAGAAGAACTCAAATGAAACTGGAATGGATGTAAGATTCAAGAGGACTGCAGCTTGGAAAACATTCAAGGAGGAAGACAACAGTGAGAGTAAGTAATTTGACCCCAAAAAAGCAATTGGATAGTGGCACAACTACCCAATACCAGGAGAAACAGGTACATTTAGCCATTATAACAGATATTTTTAGCTATTGTAACAGTTTTTTAAAAGTCAGAGTGGAGAACTGGGCAAGAATATAAGAAAAAGGCCTACAGGAAATAATTAATGCAAAGAACATAAGAAAGATGGCATAACATGGTGGGGGGGACACCAACAGAAAACAGTACTACTGTTAATGGAAAGGATAAGTGTAATTTTCAAGACATAATTCTTCTTCTTCCTTCTCCAAAATTCACCCAAGAAAACATATACTGGAATTTTAGCGAAGTCCAAAAGAAAAAACAGGGATAAGAGGTAGACAGCAGACAAAGGCCACCACCTGGCCACAATCCTGACACGGACAATACTCTATGGAAGAACAGAAATGGAGTATGACTGAAAAAAGCAAACAGAGGCAAAACAAGAAAGACTCAGCATATTAAATAGTGCAGCTGGGAGATGTGTGTGTGTGTGTGTGTGTGAAACATCTTCAGGTATGTGTAAAACAAGTCAGACTTCTGCTGAAGTTCTGCATCTGAGATTTTAGAAAAGGGGAATAGCCTGAAGCCAGCTGCTTCTGATGAAACTGGAAGGAATGGCAGGAGGCGTGGGCAGGAATTCACTGAATTAATCCACAAGGCTCTGCAAAAGAGGTCCACACCATCCAGTACATTGAGAAAGGGCGCACCAGATGGACAGAAACTGCCACTTTAATAGGAACAAGGGTCACAGGGCAAAGCAAGAGACCTACAGCCTGGTTTTTAAGTCAGCTGTAGTGTGTTACACAGCAAACCCAACATTGTAGAACAGGTTTTACCAATTTCTGCCTAATAATTTCCCTAAACCCTCCAACCTACTCCCAACTTACCAAAAAGTCAAGAAGGAAGCCAGCTGAACAATGCCATCTCTGCTACCCTTGCTGTCTCTTCTCACACCACAGATTCAGCAGGAACAGAATCTGGTGGATAAAGAACAGGCTGAGAGAATGGAAATCATGGGCTAAACCAGCTTTGTCAGTCTTGTCAGAAGACCTTGAGCAAGTCAAGTCAGCCTCTGGGCCTAATGTTTACCGATACGCAATGTATGAACAACCCAGCTAGCTGAAAAAAGGAGTAACACTGAGGGTAATACCAGTGAAGGTGCTCTACTAAAACACTTCATAATGCAGCAAAACACTTGTATTCCTTTGAAGGGAAGGTGTGCAGAATTCCATTAAGGACAACTCAAGCTCAGACTGCCAAGCTGATGAATTTTAGAAAGGTAGCCAACTGTATTCTTTTGCTAAAAGGATTAAGTCAACTGACACATGCACTATAAATGAATTCTTCATTTATCAATGCTATAATTTACACAATGAACCAGTTGTATGAGTATCAAAGAACATAAAAACTCACACCAGCACATTGTTAATAAAGTAAGAGAGGCTGGTAGAGAACTTATGTATGAATTACACAATCATCACCAAGGAGCAACTTAAGATTTTTAAGATATTCAGGGACAAAACCAGCACTAAGTCTAAGCCCATACAAAACATGAGACATACAATCTCCCTCCTAGAATCCTCACAAGCCTGAAATACACCTACACAGTCTATCCACTCATTTGTTAAGGGTGTGCTGCACATGACACATCAACAAATGGTCATTTCAAGGGGCTCGTCAGCAGAAGATTCATGCTTTGGCACACCAAAACGTATTCACCATTTCTACCACTCCATCCATTAATGGCTCACATGCTTGTATGCGCAAGGGTAGCATGTTCAGAGAGATACCAGAAGGTGATTTTTCAACATCAGCCTCTTCTCAGATCCATATCCTATTGAAACAGTTCCTCACTGCTGCTACCTTCTGATGTAAGAGTGTACACTACCATACCTGGAACCTACCAAAACCACTTTAAAACTACCCTTTCCTGGAAAAAGGTACTCGCAGGCTATTTCACATGAAACAAACAAAACCAGTGCTTCAAGAAAGATAAATAAAGATTAAAGAAAGGTTTAACTGGAGCCTTCCAGTTTGCCAACATTTGCAATTACATTCTTCATATGCATTTTCTAGGAAAATGTTTGAGCACATACTTAAGTTCAGTGACAACACAAAGTGCAGCCCGCAGGCATTTTAGAAGAAAACCAAATTTGATGGAGCTGGGTATACACAAAGAATCCTTATAAAGACCATCTGTTTTACCAGACAGAAGAGGGAACTTGCCCATTAGCAAGTCTTTCTTTCTAACCAGATGGATTAAAAAGTAGTAGTTTTACACTGCATCCACCACAAGCATGTGTCCTGTGGAACAAGTTACACAAGGCTGCAATTTACAACTGCGCAATTCGCCACCAGCTGACTTCCACTTGATTCAGTGATCGGCTTCAGAAGAGCCACATCCTCACCGACCCATCTTTGAAAGCAAATTCAAAAATAGCCAAACTGCAGCATTTCCTCATGAACATCTCTGCTTTCTGCTAACAGGAAGAAAGCTTTAACCATATTCACATGCCCTACGAAGCAAGTGCACTGCATATCCCGGATCCAGTGCTCCACTGGAGGAGGACATCTGAAGGGCCCATCTGCAGGTTCAAGCAGGGAACCAAAGCTGGCCTTCCACAATGCGAGGAGTACATCAGAAACAGCAATTCAAAGAATTTCCAACCTCTCTTGCCCCCTGTGGCTCATTTTCAGTCCCACAGCTTGGCACCCACATGTGAGCTGCTGCAGGCACAGCTGCTTGTGGGTCTGCGATGAGAGCCAAAACACAAAATAACTCAGCCTGGAAAGAAAATGGGCCTGAGGGAAGAATCTGACCACATTGCTGGTTAGAACAGCTTTGGTATAAAGCTAAAGAAGGGAATCAGTAGCGAGACAGGGCACATGACTCCAAAATGGTGTTATCAAAAACCTCGCATCTGAAGCTATGGCCACAATAGCCGGAAAACCAGGAACTCGCATGGGATTCAGCAAGGGCTCATCAAAACAAGAATAACTGCACATTTACAGTTCAAATCCCCCATTTTGCAAACAGATAAACTACCTCCCCTGAGAGAAAAGAGGGAGGATGTAATAAGCAAATACGCAAAATACTGGGTCTTCCACAAATAGCTCTTTACCTATCTCTTTTATCTAGGATTACAGGACAGGGGTACAGACTAACATTATCATTAGCAACAAGTCATTTTTTCACTAGATGCCTGCATATAGATGTCTCATTTAAAGCGCAGCTTTAAGCACCGAGTCCTGTTGTCAAATCAAGCCAGTTTGCTGTCTGAAGAAACTCTTACGCTGCTTTATCAATTTTCACCATTGCAGGGATATACAGCAGCAGAAGTACATTCCAATTTTACCACAGCGCATACAACTTCCATTAATGTGGGTAAGACCAGCTATGGTACACCTTCGCTGGCAGGAACCTATATTGCGCCAGTTCAGAGCAGTACAGCAACAGGAAAAGCCTACCTTCAAATCCAAAACGAATTCTATACATGCAAAAGTGAAAAGCAGTAATTCAACTTCTTTTTGCTTCCCCTCTTTAAAGAAATCTTTCACTGGAACAGATTTAATTCCTTGAAGCATCTCAGATGTTTCTGTGGTCAGCTGCGCTCCTACTATTCACTTTTCCTGCTAACATTTGCATTATTTGGTGAGATTCTCCAGCATCTGGAAAAATCCAGCATTACTACTGTATGCCAAACATTTTGGCAGAACCTTTCCATGAAGAGGAAAGGGCAGCAGGGGAGAGATCAGAAGCGCTCTTATCCTCATTGCCTGTCTGCCAGGAGATGCTGCCACTTTCATTGTGTTAAAGCTGACTCAAATGTCGGGAACAAGTGAACCGCAAAGTGGAAATACAGATATTTTCATTCTACTCCCAAGGAACGACAAAAGGTTATGCTGCAGCTATTTCAGGCATTACAGAGACTTTTAAGCATGGTAGTCATAAAAACAAGAGATGGCCTCTCATTTTAACTCCTAGCAGATTCAGCTGTGACAAGGCCAGCACAGAAGCTGGCAAGATTTAGCAACTCTAGTTCTCAAAGAAAGGCTTATTCCAGGCTTGGAGTTGTAAGAGGGTTAAAGCAAGTTAAATTAGCAGGCTTGTAAAGAAAGATACCATCTACCACCAACCCACGCTATGTGCAATTTTAACATGTGCTTTTAGCCCTGAATTTTGGAAAGTATCACATTTACAATGACTTGTGAAAGAAGAAAGTAGAACTAACCTGGCACGGAGTGGTAAAATACTCCCCCTGATGACTCAAACCCAGTATTAATTCTCTGATCTTTCAGAAGTGTTGACTCAACTTACTGAGACTAAAAGACAGATCAAAAGAAGTTTCAATTCGGCTCAGCAAAATCACAATGCTTTTCCCCATTGATTCAGGTGGTTTTGGTATTAGGTACATGAAAGCCTTCCACTGATGTTTAGCATTAAATGACTTACAAAGTAGAAGTCTGATTTGAAACAGTTTACAAAGACTCAAACCATACTCAGTCCCAAAACGGGGAAAAGTCTACTAATCCGAACACTGATAACATCCCCACACTGCAACCCAGACCCTTAACACATCTGCCCTAAACAGCGCACCTTAACCATTCCATACAGACATAAAACTTGGACTCAAAAGCAGCAATATGCATCTCATGTGCTAGTTCCCTCTCTACTGTTGAAAAGGGTACCTGAAAAGCTCTGGAGACCGCTGTCACTGGAGAAACCTCCTTGCAGGCTGCAAAACCTGACAGCTCATTGCGTTAGCATTGCTTAAAACATGACACAAAACAGGCAAGATAACTTCTAATCTGAATTTGTCTAACAAGACTCACTAGCAAACCCATGGCTTACATCACTCTACCACTTCCAAGCTGCCTTTTATATACACAATACAGTAGATTCATCCTGCTCAGAAGAAAACTGTCCTTCCTGATCCTTCAAGTGAGCTGGTCCAGGGAGCTCTTAAGTGCAACTCTGAAAAATTTATGTTAGTATAACAGTAACCTGGAGCTGATTTGTTTAAATGGCTTTTTCTAATTAATCATTAGCAAGTCCCTCCCTGCAGGGCTACAAACGAGATGTTGTCTGCCCATTAAACACTGCCAACACTTGACAGGCTGGGAGGACCTACCAGAAAAACTACTCTATCCACACCTCCTCACCTACACTCATTCCTAAGAATCTGCTACCAGCTGCCAACAGAAACAGGATACAGGCATGACGTGTTTTTAACTTGACTAGCTATAGCCACTTCTCCAAATCTTCTCCATTGCTTGTGCACTAATGTGGGACCTTTTTAGTGCAAGTTTTGTTATACCAGAAGTATGATCACTATTCCATATTTACTTTGAGTCACCTTTTTTACATGGACATCATGAATATTTTACTGGAAGGCGAGTTCTATTCAACTTCAGCTGACTAGTCTTGAAAAGGCTTTTAAAAGGAGTGAAGGCCTACACTTTTCAGACTCAAGCAGTAAAAATGCTGATGCCCATCTATTGCTCCTTCCTTCTAATAGTTATGCCTTTTTAGCGAGAACACGTGCTAATTGCACAAACATAGCACAGCTAAAGCAGCCACACGCACAAATATGGTCTTCAATATCCACCTCCACATCCAACTGCACAAAGACAGTAAACTCGGTGATTCTGCTATAAAGAAATTGGCTTGACAACTTGCTTGCCAATAGGAATCAAGCAGTCATACATTTAAAGCCTCAGCCAAAATCAGAATGTTTCCTCCTACATTCATGGCAGAGTCCACATGAAAAAAACATCCACAAAATCTTTACCCAAAGCAGCACAAAAGAGAGCAGACTGGTCTGAAATAAGGCTGAAGTTTACATACCACTGAGGAGATGCAGGCTTATAACCAGCGCCAAAACCAAGACCATGTTAATGGCTCCTCACAGAATTCTTGTTTATCTTGTGTGTCCACCAGAACTCCTGGGTCACTTTCTACAGGCATCTTTCCAGCCAGTCAGGCCCTCAGCTTGTATTCAGGTATACAGAGTGGTCATCTAGTCATACAAATGTCTGATGTTTACTTAAGTGAATGTTTGAGTATTTGAATATGAAGACAAAACAAAGTAATGTTAGGTTATGCTCATGGTTCACCTTCAAGTTTTCCCCCGACCTACATTTTTACTGCAAGCTGCCCATATTCCCAATCACATTAAGCATATCCCAAGCCAAAGTTTAACAATTTCCCTCTACCATTCAGTTATCAATTAATTTCTTAGAGCTCTCAGGAGATTGAGATTGTTTGAGCAGCAAGTCTCAGGAAGCTTTCCTCCATCACTTTTTCCAGGTGGACTTTCATTAACATTAATAATAACAAATATTTGAACACGCTTACAGGTGACCATCTCACACATGGATTGAAAAATGCTAAAAACAAAGCGAGGAAAAAAAAGAAGATAATGAAGATTTTAAACAAATTATCTCCCACACACTGGGGCCAGAGAACTCCTAAACCTGAAATCAAGAGGAAGGAGCCAACCTGCTCACCAGCCTCAACTTCTCTCTCAAGCACAGGCAGTCACAGATTTTGGAATGTCAGCCTTCCTTTAGGTATGGCTTTAAACTTTGCTTTCATTGCCACCTTTGCCTCTTCCAGAGTCTCTGGAGATATTAGATGGAAGTTCTGCAGCTAAGTGATGTGACCTCAGGTGGCTCTTCCTTAGCAACTGACATTGTAAGAGAGCCATACCAACATCAGAATTGTAAAGGTGCCACACTGGCGGCAAACAAGCATATCTTTAGTGACATCCCCAGCAAAAAAAGTTGAAGAACAAACATAAGCTTGAGCATCACAGATGCAGTTACATAACGGGTATTGAAGGGCCACAACAGCAGCTGTTTACAGGAATGTCAACAACTTAAAATAATCAGTAACTCCAATTCCAGAACCTCAAGAAATGAGCTTTCATCCATCAGAGTAATAAATGCACATCTTTTTGACATCATCATTGCAGCTGGTCACAAGACAAGTTAGCAGCCTTTGCCTTTATTGCACAAGAGGCTCCTTTCTGACAGCATTTCTGCTTTGAAAGAAGTTGGTTTGAAACTGTAGGTCAAACCCACTTAAGATCAAATTTGTTCAGAAGTCCCAGCTTCAGTAAACACCATTTTTCACACCAAATTGTTGGTAAATAGCTATCAATTACTCCAAGCTGCCACCAAAGGACATGCGTAAGATCAGCTGCAATTTATTACAATCCTCACTACAGAACTTTTGACAGCTTTCTTTTAGAGTGCTACTTAAGGAATTTAAGAATGAGCCAGACCTGCTGGTGCATCGTGGCATTAACTGCAGAAGGCACTTGGTTCCATGAAACAGCCACATCAACAGCTATTTTAAAGTGCAGTCTCGCTGAACCCTGCAGATATCCACTCCTGAGATCATCCAGTCCATCATGTTACCCTGGGGTAAGAGGACTAACAGATACACTTGATCACAATCTTGATGCAAAGCATAGACAGAACATCTCGGGCAGTGAACACAAAGGGGGTGGGGGGGAGTGAATACAAGGATGCCTCCAAATCATGAGTTTTCTTACGCCATCTCATGAGAAACACAGTTCCCTATCTGCGAAACTACTCCAAACAGAAACATCAACATCAACCAACTATTCCCTTTTCTCTAACAGGACAAAAATACACTTCTCAGGCTGTCAGTACTGAGTTCAGGGGGGCAGTAGAGTTTAACAGAACTGGCATCTTTTGGGCACTAGCCCAAAATCCGGTAACTGCTTTAAATCTGAGCTGATCCTAAAAACTACTACATGTCTTCAAGTGACTCCAGGAGTGTCATCCATGAGGCACACAAATTTTTCTTAAAAGAAAAAAAAAACAACAAACCAAAAAACAATGCTTTCACAGAATCACAGAATCCTAAGGGTTGGAAGGGACCTCAAAAGATCATCTAGTCCAACCCTCCTGCAAGAGCAGGGTAACCTAGAGTACATCACACAGGAACTTGTCCAGGCGGGTCTTGAATACCTCCAACGTAGGAGACTCCACAACCCCCCTGGGCAACCTGTTCCAGTGCTCTGTCACTCTCACAGTAAAGAAATTTTTCCTGATGTTCACATGGAACCTCCCATGCTCCAGTTTACACCCATTGCCCCTTGTCCTATCACTGGACATCACTGAAAAAAACCTAGCTCCATCATCCTGACACTCACCCTTTACATATTTGTAAACATTGATGAGGTCACCCCTCAGTCTCCTCTTCTCCAAGCTAAAGAGTCCCAGCTCCCTCAGCCTCTCCTCATAAGAGAGATGTTCCATTCCCTTAACCATATCTGTGGCTCTGCGCTGGACTCTTTCAAGCAACTCCCTGTTTTTCTTGAACTGAGGGGCCCAGAACTGGACACAATATTCCAGATGCGGCCTCACCAAGGCAGAGTAGAGGGGGAGGAGAACCTCTCTTGACCTACTAACCACACCCTTTCTAATGCACCCTAGGATGCCATTGGCCTTCTTGGCCACAAAGGCACATTGCTGGCTCATGGTCGTCCTCCTATCCACCAGGACTCCCAGGTCCCTTTCCTCTTCACTACTGTCCAGCAGGTCAGCCCCCAACCTGTACTGGTACATGGGGTTGTTCTTCCCCAGATGCAAGACTCTACACTTGCCCTTGTTAAATTTCACCAAGTTCCTCTCCGCCCAACTCTCCAGCCTGTCCAGGTCTCGCTGAATGGCAACACAGCCCTCTGGTGTGTCAGCCACTCCTCCCAGTTTACTATCATCAGCAAACTTGCTGAAGGTACATTCCGTTCCCTCATCCAGGTCACTGATGAAAATATTAAACAGCACCGACCCCTGAGGGACTCCACTAGTCACAGACCTCCAGCTAGATTCTGCCCCATTGCTTTCTTAGACTGTTTCAAGTCAAGCAGACTCCTTAAGGAGGAGACGCTCACCAAGATGTTAAACCAACACTAAAACAAAACTCACTGAATTCTTTTCTTCCAAAAACTGGAAATGCACCTGAAGCATTTAAAGGGCTTTTGTAAACCAGAACCAAAACATAACTCTTCAGTACAATAAACCATCTGAAAACCAACACCCACAGCAAAAAGCATGGCCAGCATGGAAGCTGCTCTGCAGACAGCAAGCAGCAGCGGTGACAGACTTCCCATCCCCACCATTTGCAACAAGCCCTCACTTCTGCACCACAGGACACTCTGCAGACCACACAGTCAAACTTCCCACAGGTATTCAACGCAGACTAAGGTGTTCTGGTTAAGGCTAAACATCCAAGTTCATGCTCCTTCCCAGCAAAGAACTGAATGTTAATCAATGGCCAAGTCAGATCAGCCTGCACTTTCCCCTAGCAAGGACAAAGGCAAATCCCACTTCTGAGACCCACTCCTAGAGGAGCATGAGAAGATGGACATGCAGGGGGTTTGCAGCAAGCTGCAGTTCCCATGTCACAGCACTGGCACAGGCAGGTTCAGCCAGCAACACATCTCACTGCCCCATCTTTAACAGGATGAAAACAAACAGTGGTGCAGCACAAACAGCATCCCAGATCCACCAGGAATGCTGAAGACCAGAGCTAGAGGTTATCCCAACTGAAAGCCAACATGGCAAAGGATTGCAGTACCACACACCTTGAAGAGACTGCTTTCCAACAGCACTTTCACCTTCCTAATCAGTCAGCCATTACTGGGCTGAAACAGGTAAGTTCAGTCATAAGTTGCTCTTTTCTCATTTCCAGTTTTAACCATTATTCAGGCTCAGACTCATGGTAACACACTCACTGCTCTTTACAGACAACTGATACAAGTCCTTAACTACTACAACCCACTACAGGACAAGGTGCTTGTTCAGTGCTCTCCCACAGGCAGTGATTTGCAAACACTATGGTGTTTATGGTGCCTATGGGTGCAGTACTTCAGTTGATCAAAGAAAAGGCCAGTCTTTTTGCTCCAAGCTAGTATACCTTGGAATCATGAAACATTTATTTGCTAAAAGGATAATCACCGTGGCAACTTGCTTGCAGGAAAATAACAGCCAACAACTCCAGAACAAAGACAGATCCCTGAGGAATTCTTTAAGGGAGACCAACCAGCTCACACAAATCTGAAAAATACTCAAATTTGCCAAATTTATTTCTGAAGAAGCTGTAATTAGGCATCTGCAAACTTAGCACAGTCCATCACACAAGTTGAAACAATGGCACTACCACCCATCTCAACATCTGGGTGCCCTTTATGTTCTCTGACACTCAAGATACCCTATAAGGCAGGTTAGGGCAATGGTCCCCAATGTACACAATTTCGCCTTACAGACCATTTCCTTAAATCAAAAGAAAACTTCACCTTATACTCCAATTCTTTGCCACTCCACACATTAGTTTTGACTTTTGGTCATGTGAATTTGAATCATGAAAATGCAGTTACTGCAAGCAACACTTCAATCATGCTTTTCATGAAGTGGAATGTTTACAAAGGTAACTCAACCTCATCTAACAGATAAGGAAATAAAGAGTAATACTTTGCTTAGGGACACACAGTCAAGGACACATGGAACCTGCATTCTTACAGGTTTTCAGAGCTACTGAAGGAGTTGCTGAATTTTCACAGGGCAGCAGTTTTTTGTGAAAATGCACACATGGAAACTTTGCTGCACTAAAATCCTAACAGAGAAATCCCCTAAACTACCACCCCTTGGTTCTCACTCTGCTTGTAGGGAAAGGACAGGAGGAGTAACCACTACACAGGTAAGGATCCCATTCTCAACCACAGCACCTCACACAAACACAGTTTACACTAGCACTGCAGATACAGTCCATTTTGCTTTCCTGCTGTAGGAACATTATTGGCAGGCTACTAAGCTAGCCAGGTAGGTAGGTTAGACCTGTGTCCCTGCAGTATCATCTCAGCCTGAGTCACCGGAGCTCACAAATAAAAGCTTTTAAGAGAAGTATGACTGCTAAACACACTTTGGAGCAGTGGAGCACACTGAGGGTACAGTCAGGAGCTATTTTCAGACATCATCATTCTATGATTCTATTAGTTTTCCTTTCAAAAAAAAAAACCACCCCCCCCAAAAAAAAAACACAAAAAAACCCAAAACAAACAAACAAAAACTAAAAAAAAAAAAACAAAAAACAAGCAAAGACTCAGACTCATGTTTGGCTCCTTCCCACTATAACCCACAGCTAACTGTAAAACTGCCACTGCCCTAGAGTGCCAGCATGAACGCCTGTATCACAGGAAAGATAGAATCATAGAATAGTTAGGGTTGGAAAGGATCTTAAGATCATCCAGTTCCAACCCCCCCTGCCATGGGCAGGGACACCTCACACTAAACCATCTCACCCAAGGCTTTGTCCAACCTGGCCTTGAACACTGCCAGGGATGAAGCATTCACAACCTCCCTGGGCAACCCATTCCTGTGCCTCACCACCCTAACAGGAAAGAATTTCCTCCTTATACCCAATCTAAACTTCCCCTGTTTAAGTTTTAACCCGTTACCCCTCGTCCTATCACTACAGACCCTAATGAAGAGCCCCTCCCCAGCATCCCTATAGCCCCCCTTCAGATACTGGAAGGCTGCTATGAGGTCTCCACGCAGCCTTCTCTTCTCCAGGATGAACAGCCCCAACTTTCTCAGCCTGTCTTCATACAGGAGGTGCTCCAGTCCCCTGATCATCCTCGTGGCCTCCTCTGGACTTGTTCCAACAGTTCCATGTCCTTTTTATGTTGAGGACACCAGAACTGCACACAATACTCCAGGTGAGGTCCCACGAGAGCAGAGTAGAGGGGCAGGATCACCTCCTTTGACCTGCTGGTCACACTCCTTTTGATGCAGCCCAGGATACGGTTGGCTTCCTGGGCTGCGAGCGCACACTACATGTCCAAGTAGTTTACAAAAGGAGAGTCAACAGATGTTATCAGTGGACACTGGCCTCTTCTAAGTCCACACAGAAGAAGTTAGCAGACTTCCTCATTCCAGGTTTAGAATTCAATACAAAAGTACAGCTAGAAGCCTTCTGGTAAAATACAGCTGTGCAAGCTGGTGAATTTCTGTGCTGCTTAAATAGCTACAGATCTATCTTCAGCTACCTGGGTCGGACAAGGCTGCAGAGTCACAAAGCAAAGCACATCCAGCTCTGCAGAACCATACATTATAGGCAGACTGCCCTGTAAGACTGACACTTTCTAGAGCAAAAGGACCACTGTGCTATGATCTATGCACAGGAAGGCAAGCAAGACCTACTTCTTTTCCAGCCTTCACTGAAGATGCTTTCCAGTTCAAGGCAGTTTTCTCCTAACTTCATCTGAATGTTTTAGCTAACCAAATAGAGAAACCACCATTACCCCCCAGGTACATTTCAGTGACTACTTAAAGTGTCAAATGCTTTGAAGAAGAAAATCTCTACAGACATTTGGTAGCATTTAAGATCTGACTGGGTTAGCAGTGAAGGCTCAGGCCATACAGCAGTAGCCCCTCTGAAAGGAATCTTCTGAATATTCCCACAGCAGGTCCAAACAAGGTCACCCTCCGTACAATGCCGGCTGGATATTCTGGTGCTCACACAGTCCTACTGAACATATTATATCCCATTGCTTAAACTATGAATAATGGGGCAGATCAATCTGAATCTAGAAAACGTACAGCTAGAGTTCTCATCACCTGCACCAGACAGCCCCCTCCTCCCGTTTGTTATAAGGGATAGTAGGCACACCTACCTTGAAATCGCTCAGGCTAGCTTGTCTCTTTGCATAGATATGCTCACAGTATTAATCCAAATGTCTTCAACAGAGGTCTGATTTTCAAAATACTTCGAAGTATAAATTCCACAGGAAACAGTAAAGTCAGGGGAGGGACAGAGACACAAATCAACTTCTACATTCGCAGACGCCTGCAGTCAGTAGCATAGGTCACTTCCAGAGTTAATCTTGGCAACAAAGTTTCTTTGTAGAGGAGAAAGACCTGCCAAAAGTAACAATGATAGTAAAATACCCCATTAACATCAATAAGCAACAAACCAGCACCACAGATTCAGACTCTCCTTCAGAGAAAATAATTTACTTTTATTTGAAATACTGAGTTTCTGTTAGCTTTGACATAGTTAAAATCAGCAGCAGCCTCTAAAGCTACCTCATATTCTGAGTACTTTAATCCAACAAATTATCTCAAGGAGGAAAAGCCTCCAAGAATTCAGATAATGTTTGATCATAGCAGAGCATATAACACTATGCCACACCACAGAGTGCCTTGTTTCAGACAAAATTTCCCAGCTTATTAGATGCCTTGGTGTACTCTGCATATCTTCACACAGAAATGCTTGTGTGAGCAGTGTCACACCAAAAAAATTAAGCTGCTGTCCAAAACGAGGGACACAGAGAGCAATAAAAGTCCAGCACAGCACAAATAAAAGGTACATGCAAGAAGACTTCCTGTGCAACATAAATGCTCAGGAGTATTAGTGTGCTTCTGAATTTATCCACTTTGGATTTAAATAATAAAACAATAAAACATAAACCTCTTGGGACTCTTCTATGTCTGCATTTCACATAGTATGGCAGATCAAGGTTCCAAATCAAAGCTTTTGAACGCTATGGTGATACAACCTTCTGTACTTCTGGTACAACAGTAGGATTCTTCTTTATAAATAAAAAAGGTCAGTTAGTTTTGCATCATCCTAAAATGCTCTGGAAGTACAAATGGGTTCCATTTTGCAAAAAAGACATTTAACTTCATACAATCACTTGTTTCCTCCTCTTCTCCTCTTCCCTCTGTGCCCACCTTAACACGCTCACCCATTTTTAGACTGGTGTAATTCGAGCTCACTCACCCATCGGCCCAATAATTAGTACCGACAGTAGCTCCGAAAAGGCAGCGAGAGCGGGCAAGGAGCGGTGAGGCACACACCGAGCCTCGCCTGGCTCAGCAGGCAGCGAGGTCAGATGCCGCCGACTCCGCCAGCACAAAGGACCCGCGCACCGGCAGCGCCGGTCCATAGGCTTCCGCCCACCGGTGCCGGGCTCCGCTCCTCCCGGGAGGGGCCGGCGGCCGCGGGGGCTTCGTACCTTCCGCTGGGTACGGCAGCGCCTCCGCACAGTCGGGGCCGGAGCCAGCCCCGGCACCGCCGCCAAGGCCGCGCTCCGCTCGCGCCCCCGGCCCCGGCCCGCCGGCCGCACTAGCCCCGGCAACGAGGCCCGCGAGCGCCGCCGGGACGGAACGGTGAGCGGGGCGGGCGGTCCCGAGGCGCACTAACCGAGTGTGGGCCTCGGCCCACTCCCGGGGACGGCTTGCGGCGTCCGCGCTGTGCTGCGGGACGGCGGCGTCACCTGTGTGGCTTTTGGCAGCAGCGGGGAGGGCGGCTCCGAGGGGAGCCAGCCTGGGCCGCAGCTCCGCCGGACAAGGTTCGCTTCTCGGCAGCCGGGTACAGGCCGCCCCGGTAACTGCCACGGTGCGGGCAGACCGTGAGCGCCTTCGGGCACCCAGCCCTGGGGAACGGAGCGCCCCCCGCCGCTCCCAGCACCCTGTGCGCCCTCCCGCAGCTCGCACCGGGCCCCGGTGCGGGGAGAGGCCTCGGGCGCAGCCGCCGGCCGTGCTGAGCGCGCTGTGCGCTGACAGCCCTGCGAGGTAACGGTAGCTGCCCAGACACCTCGGTGCTGGCCTTCGCTGTGCCCTCAGCCCCCCCGTGGTAGATAGCTCCCGTTTGAGTCTGTGCTGGGTGGCAATCACGGGTTCTCCATGTACTCTAAGAAGGATTAGTAGGCGGTACTGGTCTCCAATCTGGTTTGTGAAGTCTAATTTACCCTACGGAATAGTGCTTAGTGTTGTGATGAGCATACAGACACTTCTGGAATAGTCGAACTATGGTACACGTTTCAGAAGGGCTCCTTGATCAGCAGCTTCTGGTTTTCCACCATTTTCACCTAACAGTGAGTTAGACGAGGTGCTCTGAGAAGTCACCAAAGACCAGGATATTAAGACTCTGCCTCAGTGGATATGACCATCTCTCCTCATCTGCACAAGTGTCATCGAGGGTGACTCTGCTTGTGTAGTTTTAGAAGGCTGCACCCTTTCTTGAAGCTGATTCAATGAAAAATTTGCCTTGATCTGTATTTGTCTGCAGCAATTAATGTATTTAGCCACAAGGAAGTTGGAATTTATACAACTTGACTTTTATTTCAAATCAGTGCTCATTAGTACTTAAAGTTTTTCACATGAAGTTCAAGAATTTATGAACACCAGCCAGTATTTTTCGCACTCAAATCCTCTCCTTGCCCCTTCGCCCCCAGCTGTCTTGTCTTTCCCCTGTAGCTCTCCCAGGTCACACTAGTATGCCTGAAGCTAAAGCTGAGCCTGGCTGTGACGTGCTGGGGTGTACATGGAAGGCAAGAGCTGGATGCTGAATTCAAGGCACTGCCACTTGAGGTTACAGTCACAGGGTGTGCACAGGACGTGGATCCTGACATGCCAAGAAGACCTGAAGGCAGGAAATAAAATGTGGTGAACCTTTGCGACTAAAGCGAATACCCACCCCTGGCATAGTCGGCTCCACTGAGGAGTGTGATGTTGTATCCCTCCTCACCGCCTTCTTCTCTGATGCATCAGTAGTCAAACAAAGTCTTACACTTTCCAGAAACAGTTGGTCACTGTGGACTCACTGGGCGTTGAGTGATTTGCAGCATCTAGGAAATGAGGGCAGTTTATTTAAAGCCGATGGGAACTTTGTTCCTTCCCTTATCTCCTAAAAAAAAACCCAACAAACATATTGCAGAACTAGTAAGAGATCTTATAATTTCTGTTTAAACCATTTTTTCACTTTTCCTCCCTTTCAAAGCTGAATTACCAAGCATTGAGATCTTGTGTCAGCACAGGAGAACAGAAAGCGAGACTGACCAAAAGCAGTAAGCGAACCCGAGTGGCTGACTTGCCCTGGCTAACTTCAAAGCAGGTACAGCATAACAATCAGCATACGTGGTGGCATTTCTATTTAAGATGTTTATTCATGCTATTTTTCTTATTTATTAATTACAAATATCCAAGTAAGTAACAAATTGTTAGTGTTAGATCTCCAGCTGACATTAAATTTGGCTTTAAACATGTAAGTTTAGTAACTACGACATGATTAGGGTTAGATTCAATTATTAGATTCAAACTATTCAACTATTAGATTCAAAAGTTCACAGGAAATCTGTGGTTGTAGTCAACATACAGAAGTGATGAGCTGGGTAGCCAAGGAAGTAACTAGAATACAATCATCTCTCGCTGCAGGTACTGGCTATTGAAGTTTTGGCTTATTAATTATCTTCTGCCTGTATATACTTTCTCATAGGACTTTATGCAATATATGTCTACGTATTTGATCTTGTACTATGCAGGTGATCAATGTGCCAACTTAAAATCAGTTCACTCCTAGCACAGGAGAAAACCATTTGGGCCTCACTGGTCTCTGTCCAACGCAGAGGCTTGCGCCAGCACAGAGTGAATGCAAAATAAGCACAGTGGTTATTTTTCTGGGCTGGTGGCATTCAGCACAGCTCTTAATGCTCATTTGCACAGGGCAGTCCTGGGACAGGCTGTGGCTCTAAATACAATGCAGGGAGATGAAAGCTGGGCTAAAACACCAGCACAAATAGCTTGCATGGGGCTGAAACTGGGGAGGGTTTTGTGTGCTTCTGTCAATTGATCTTGATTCCTGTGGGGAGAAAACCCATCATGTGGACTGTTTACATTTATCTTTGTGTGCCTTCCTCAAAACATCACTTACACTGCCCTGGTCAGATCCTATGATGCCACCCTTGGTTTGTCAGGCAGGCCCTTCAGTATCATGAGAGTCCCCAGTCTTGTAGATATGAACCACTGTGCCTCCCTACATTTGGGGGTGGTTTTGGTCCTGTTCTTGTATAAATTTTGCTCTTTCAGTAGGGAGTTGCTGGGAAGAAACCAAGTATCTTATTGAAGACAGACATGAAATAACCTGGTGAATTGAATTGAATGTAATGGACTGATAAATTACATTCAGATTAAAGCTTAGTTCTTTAATCTCCAGTCACTATAGAAACTAACCCTGCCTGACTGCTGGGATACTATTTCAGAAGCACCAGCAGGCATCAGCTATACTTCCAGAAATGGTGAATAAAGGACATGAGCTACCCTGGGAGTTTGTTACAGACAAAAATACAAGCTCAGGAGGGCATTTCTGGTTAGAATGGTGAAAAATCTTTGCTGATCTGACTGGAAAAAATATGTCTTTTAATTCAGCACCAGCTCTCAGAGAAGCTTTACAGCAATAACCACAAGTGTTCTGTGACTCCTGAAATCTGATTGCCTTTACATTCCTTCTTGCAGAGCATCAGAAGACATGGCTACCTTACCGATGTTTCCTAGAGTCCGTGAGACATAGTTCAGTTTCGCAGTGCTCTTGCAATGAGAGAATTACTACTTTGACGTGTACCAGCAGATGTCTGGGGATAGGGTTCAGAATGATACTGGGCAAAAATAAGAGAAAAAGAATTTTTAATGGATTACAAACAATTTCCAATGTTTTGCAAGAGGTTTGGATGCCAGGCAGTTCAAGCAGGGTGAGTATGGCCTGTTTGGCCACCACTTGCAGTGAGCCTTCTGGATTAAGTGTTAGACAAGGGAATTTCCAAGGTGTTTAACTCCCAGGGTTGTAGTGACCGACCCCACCATCTCACCACTTAGACCACATCCCTTGTAGCATGGGTGAGTATGCCCTGTTTAGTCTGCTACCATCTGTCTTTGCAGGTTCCAGTGGCTCACAGACAAGGTGGACAAGGGCCCAGAGCAGATCCTGATGCCACACACCCCATGGGTGATGGGAGCTGTGAGACAGCTGCCCTTCAACTGCCTAAGCCTTGTGTGGGTGCAACCAAGCTCCCAGCATCTTCATTCTGGCAGTGTGTGCTCGCATGCCACCTGCAGCCCTCCTCTTCCCAGAGTCACCAGCTAGGAGGACTGGATGTGTCAGCGACAGCACTCCCGCGGGTGCTCTGCAGCACGAGAGCCGAGGCACTGAAGGGCTGCCCCTGCTCACACAGGGTGGCTGCAGGGAATGGTGTGTAGGGAAAACTCTTTTTTTTTCTCTAGAAACTGTAAAAGAAGCTTTTTCCTTTGAGGGTAGTGAGACCTCTTTTCTGCATGCAGTGAGTGTAGTTTCATGCCTAATACTGCATGCATAAAGAATAATTCCACTTATTCATGCTTGCAATTTTGCAAGCACAAAATTGGGCATGTACATTTGAAATATGCAGTGAGGTAATGCATGCTGAAAGACAGGAGAATAAATTTAAAGCTGTTTAAGTTAAATAAATTACTGCTCTCTGACAAATTCCAGCCACACCAGCAGTTGCCCAAGAGCAGGAAGAAACTGTGTCCATTCTTTGAAAATAAGAAATAAAGCAGAACATTGAGCCTTGACTGCAAATACAGTAGCAGCAGTCATAACAACACTGCTTGTGCTGTCATGGCAGGAATAAAAAATGCTGAGCTGCAAAGCTTACCATTAAAAAAAGGGGAAGGGGAAGAAAGCGTTAGCTGGCAGGGCTTAACTGAAAACAGGCCATCAACTTGGAAGTGTAGAAAGCAGGACAGGGGTCAGGAGTTTGCTAAGAGGATTTTTACAAACACACATGTGATGTCAGTGCTCTCATGCAAAATGACACCTGTTAATCAGGTAAATCTGGAAAGACGGGATAATGTAGGAGAGAAAATTCTCTGAGACTGTTCCACTGGAAGCTATGAGACAGCAAGACCCAAACACCAATTCAGACAGAGACCGAGTCCTCTCAGATCAGGGTTTGGGGCAGGA
This sequence comes from Pezoporus occidentalis, assembly GCF_034315485.1. Taxonomy (NCBI): domain Eukaryota; kingdom Metazoa; phylum Chordata; class Aves; order Psittaciformes; family Psittacidae; genus Pezoporus; species Pezoporus occidentalis. The sequence goes on along the minus strand of NW_026912929.1, from coordinate 225,777 downwards.
CTGAGCCCTAGGAAAGACTGCCAGGAAGTCAGGACTCTTAAGTCATCTGTGGACTGAACCCACAGAATGAACTTGTCTGACATGTCAGGTACCAGATGCTATGGGCAAACTAGGTTAAAACTAACTGGGATTGAATTTTGCAGCTAGTATCTATACCTCTAATTCATACCTGTGCAACTCAGGTTTCAGGGAAGGGAGTTGTGTTGTTTTCAAGAATGCAATGTCAGACACACTGCAACAAAGATCCTGTTAGTCCCTGTGTTTATCTGGATTCTTCATGACTTACAATGTCAAATACTATTAGGGGTTCTGGACGGCTCTGTTTGGGGGTTTACAGTATAAGAACAGCCTTCAGGAACTTGGTTTACAGAATTTTCTAACTAAAAGGCTTGATATGGCACAATGGGTTAAGTAACCAAAACTACTACATCACTTTGAAAATGCAGGAGTAATGCAAGTAATGCAATTGGCTTGTTTCACCAACGAGTTAAAGCCACGCTCCAAGTATAACTGCTGGGTTTCCAGCTGAGCTGAGCATTGCTTCCCATACCCATTAGGGCACAGAAGTCATCCACAAACCATGGAGTGTGATGTGCCCAGCTACAAAGCAAAGAGGAGTGCTGCAAACTGTGGAGTGTTCACTGTAGAGCAATGAGACTCTTTCACTGTGTTGTAAGCAAACAGATTTCCCATAAACTCTGCCAGCAAGTGGCTTCCTTAGGCCCTGAAGTCAGCACCGACCTTCAACTGCAGAAAACATTTTCTCTTCTTCACTTTTGTTCCTCGTGGCTCACAAGTAGAGAAAAGCCTTCCAAGGAGCAGGAAAAAACACACCTTTCATTGGCAAACATGCTCTTGGCTCCCACCTCTATGTCAAAGGAGGAGGAAAGGACAGTGATGCCAAGGTTGGCTCTGAATGGTTGCAATGGCTTGAAATGTCCCTAAAAGGTACAATCCATCCAGTTTCAGTGTATCAGAAACACTTGATCCAACCTGGGGCATATCAGAGCAATAGCATATTGCTATTGGGTATTGAAGGGTTTGTAATTTGATTTTCTGCCTTCTGTGACTAAATTGCTGCATCTTTGCTCTTGTGGTCCAGAAATCCTAGGGAGCCTTCAATGAAATTACAGCTTGTTTTAACTTGAAGGGTGCACTTTACTGCCTGGATATTGGTGTAATGCAATAATATGATGAAAAATACTGTACTTTCATTTGCAGAGTGCTCAGTCTCTTGTAAGTGCTGCAGTTCAGCCAAAGAAGCTAATAAAAATAATCAAGGCAAACAGTAACAAAATTGTAGCATTTCTATGTGGCATTTCCAAGCAAGTCAGGCTCATGTCATTGCTCTTGAGGTAGACAAATATGATCAACCCCCTTTGCCAATGGAGATTCTGTATTAACACACACGGTGTTGAGCTGAAGGAAAGTCTGAGCCTCTCACAAACACCGATGCCTCTGGCTTGTGGCTATGCCAGGTACCATCCATGTGCCGTCCTCTAAAACAGCAGAGAGGATAGCAACCAACCAGCTGAGTACCTGAGAAAACTTAAAGAATTTTCCAAGGAAGTTATTCTGTGTCCTTTCCATTAGAGGATGTTGACGGAGCAATGCGTTAGAGGGCTGCTCTCTGCTTGTGTGTTTCTCTGGCTTCAACAGAATTACAGCAACAAACCAATCAATGGATTATTAGGCTCAAGTCGCTCTTGGCCCCACATCTCACCCCTCTGGACGGGCAGCCTGAGCCTCTGCCATACCAACCATTCCGCACAGTTCTGTGTCACCTGCAAACTTGCTGTTCGCCTCCCTGAGCAGCCGGACCCCGCTGACCAGCCGGGTTTCCGCCTACAACACGCAGCAAAACTCATGCGTTCCTCCCTGTGTGCCAGGATGACCTCATCTTCCCATCCAGTCAAGTCCAGACTCGGCAAAATCAGCGCAGAGTACTTAGGAGGACACAGCGCTCCCCACGCTGTTACCTGAGCTGCATTACGCCCGCCTAGGTAGGGCAGTGCCTCCCGGATTTCCAGTGCGGGGACTCGGAGGCACAGAGCACGGGTCCAGTTCAGCGCAACGCTCAGCACCCGCTGCCAGCGCGGACCCCGTCATGGCCCCGCAGCTCGTCCGACGGGCGGCCTTCGGGGGGCTGCAATGAAAATCCCCCCTTGGTGGGGCGGAGCTGCTGCCGCAAGGGGAGTGCGAACACCGCAGCTGACCGCCTGCCGTCTCCTTTTCTTACCCTCCAGTGCCACCTCCTGCCGCCGTCCCATCGCTGCAGCCGGGCTGACAGGCCCAGCCCCACGCTCGCTGCTCCAGGGCCGAAAGCTGCCCAGTGCCAGCTCCCCGCGGCCCGCTGGGCCCGCAGGCCTCTTGCCCGCTGCCGTGTGCAGGAGACTGCGAGAGCCCACCGCCGGGACCGCGCCATCCCCACGCCGCAGCCGCGGGCCGAGGAGCCCCCCGTGCCGGTGCTGAGGCCGCAGCACCAGCGAGCGTGTGCCCGGGGAAAGCCAAGCCCTGGAGACAACGGGCAGATGCTGTGCTGTGGCCTGCCCACTGCTGGCGTTCAGATAGAACAAATTCACAGAACCACAGAGTGGTTTGTGTTGCAGAGACCTTAATGCTATGGGGCCACTACAAAGTTGGACTGAACCCATGTGAACATAGACACACAGAATCCCAGACTGGTTTGTGCTGGAAAAGACCTTAAAGCTCCCCCAGCTCCAACCCCTGCCACAGGCAGGGACATCTTCCACTAGAGCAGCTTGCTCCAAGCCCCTGTGTCCAACCTGGCCTTGAACACTGCCAGGGATGGGGCAGCCACAGCTTCTCTGGGCACCCTGTGCCAGCGCCTCAGCACCCTCCCAGGGAAGAGCTTCTGCCTAAGAGCTCATCTCAGTCTCCCCTCTGGCAGGTTAAAACCATTCCCTCCCTTGTCCTGTCCTTACATCCCTTGTCCAAGGCCCCTCTCCAGGTTTCTTGCAGCCCCTTCAGGCACTGGAGCTGCTCTAAGGTCTCAAGCCCTAGGGACACTCCGGTATTTCATCTCAGCGGCTCACGCTGGTAACGGCCGGTGACGCCGGTGCAGCGGGTCGGTGAGTCCCCACACCCGTAGGGGGGCGCTCTTGCTCCGCGCCACAGAGACCGCAGCAGGCGCGCAGCTGGGCACGTGCGCGGGGGCGCGGCCGCTCCCGTTCCAAGCGGAGCCGCGCAAGGCACGCGCGTTGGCGCCCCCGCCGCGCGGAGCCCCGCGGGAGGGAGCAGCGGGACCCGCCCGTCCGGCCGCGCCAAAGGGAAGAAGCATCAAAGCAAGCATCTAAGAGAGAAACCCGCCTCGTCCTCGGGGCCCCGGCCCGGGACGGCGGCTTTGCGCCGCGGGCAGCTCGCGGGCTGGCTGTGCTGGCAGTCCTTCTGCAGCAGGCACCAGCTAACAAATGACGCGTGCGGGACAGGCCCCTGCTGCTGTGAGCAGCCTGCACAGCGCAGCACACCTCCGTTAGAAACCGACAAACCTGACTTACTGGCTCGCAGATACCGCATGAGCTGGTTCAGGGAAGACGGTGAAGTACCGACTAGCATAGAGCATATTCTCTTTGAGAGACTGCTGGGTGTAGGCTCTGCTTTGGCTGTACGGAGCAAGCTGAATATTCACAATCTGCCTACAAGCACAGATCAGGTTGGAAAAAAAAAGAAATGCAAGAACTCAGGAAGTCCTTGTTTTCTGCTTTTTCCCCCCATCCTCTATTTTAACTGTGCATATGAAAGAGGACAAGGGAGTAAGACTGGCTTGAGAACAGCATTGTGCATGCTGTGTGCCTTGATGTGTAGAGTATCTGAAAGATACTGAACTGAAAGATGGTCTGAGGCAAGCTGGACTTTGTGATGAATGCAGATTACAGAGTACAGATCTTGGTGGAAACATCTGAATTTGCGGTATTTTAACCCAGAATTAAAATTACATCCTGCAGATAGATAGGACAGCTCAGGGCACCTTGCTGCCACTCTGTGTCTGCAAGCAGCAGTAACGAAATTCCCTTCTGTAAAAGACAAGGTCCTCATATAAAGGCTTTAGGGAACCACCGGTGGTTGTTCCTACAGCATTTATAGGCTAAATAAAGATGTGCTCAGAACCCTCTTTTTAAAAGCTGTGCACCCCATTTTCAGCCTCACTCAGTTTACAGCACCAAGTTTTAGAATACTTAACAGGGTCCTATTACCTTTGATGTACTCCAGTAACCAGTGCTGTAACTGATAACGTTATAAGAACAGAGGGTGGGATCAGTGTGCTGGATCAAGCACAATTCTTGACTCACAGTTAAGTCATGTAATACAGATCTACTTGCAGTTTTTTTTAAGTATACCTTAAAATGTTGCTCCTGTGCTGGCAAAGTAATTTGCCAGCACAGGAAACTGCTCATTCATAATACAGCAAAGAGAACTCCTTGTAGTTTTGTTTAAATTTATTCCAGGGCCCACAGCAGATGTGGCTGACACTTCGGAAAAGATAAAGTATTCAAGTATTTTTGTGTCAACATTATAAGGACAAAAATGCCTCCTGGGTCAGATACGAAATATATCCTGTAGGGACCGACATCATTATGGAGCTGTTAAAGAACACAGTTTGCCTTTACTTAATTCAAGAGAAAACACTCAGAAAGCAGCAGCAGGAAAGGGGTTGTGGGATCATGTCATTGAGGGAGCACCTGAGCAAAACCTGACATACCCAAGTTCTATGTGAATCCACCCCCCCACCACCACCACCAAGGGAAAGCGAGAGATGTCTGCAGAAGCTGTCTGCAGCTTTATGGCAGGTTCTGTCAGTCTTCCATACTTGGCTGACTCCTACCTAGTCTTGTCACTGTTCCTGGGAAGAGCTGCAAGCACCAAATAGACATGATCTCTAGCAGGATGATCACAGAGCAACAGGAGATTGCCATAATGGTTCATTTTGGAGGCAGAGAAACACAGACTTCTACCCTTGCAGTTTTATTTCACAGAAATGGGTCAGAACTTAACGAGTGTGCTGCAGTTCCAAGTGCTAGCTCTTTCCAGGTAGGAATATCATGCAGGAGACCTGTTCCCTGAAGTCCACTCTTGAGTACCTGGGCAGACTGGAGAGCAGGCAGGAAACTGCCTATAATGAGGTGCTGCTGACACCTTGTCTGCCACAGCCCAGACACCTTAGTAAGAAAACTGATGAATGCATCAGAAATGTGTACATATGGAGGGGAAATATATTTAGAACAACAGCTGTCTGGGTATCAGTTGACACCCAAATTCTAATTACAGATGCTGTACATCCAATGCTTCACCTTGTGGCCTGGCTGAGACCTAAATGAGTGTGAAGTGGCTGATGGCATTCCCACCATCACAGCAAATTATTCCATTGGTCTCCTGATGAACAGCAGGTGATGCAGAGGTGCCGAGGCATGACAGGAACACAAGGCAGGAGGCCATGGAAGACATTATTGATCCAGTCACTGGAATAAGATGTTCCAGAATAATTATGATCAACCACAGGGTTTACTTACTCAGGAACAAGGGATCAATACTCAAGCAGCCAGCTTGGGAGGAATGATTCAATGGCATAATGAATTTCTCTTTGTGACAATGAGTGCTAAACTCCCAGTTCTCATACACTGGGGGAGAAAAAACATGTTTCTTCCATTTTTCAATGTAAATAAAACTTGCAGGGTTCACCATCATTCTGAGGATGCATGCAGAAAATCAAGTCTGTGGAGGAGACAAAATGGTCTCAAGCAGGTGAGCACAGTGTACTCCTTTGTGTTTCTCAGAGACTCAGTGCTTTCAGGATTGACAAGGGAAGTACAAAGCCCATGTATACTTCCCCAGCTCTACTTACTGCTAAGAACCTTTATGAGATCATTTTGAATGTTCTCACAAGAAGCAGAACACTATACATGGAGCACTTCAGGCAAAATGCTGGAAGGAAGGACTATAATGATGAGGTTGTAAATTTTAAAGACTAAACCGAATAGTGTAAGTACCTATTTCATGGGACATACTAAGAAATACAGGTTCGTCAGACCTTTTGTCCTAGTGTATGTAACAAGAAATGAGGAATGTATGAAGAATGTGTGTAGAAATGAGTGTATGTAATAAGAAACGAAGAAATGCAAACTCAGATACAAGCCAAAAGCAGCAATAAAATCTATAATTTCTGCTTGTGCTGGGGGTGTGTGTGAATTGTCATTAAATAAATAACGCTTCTTCCATTTAAGAATGTTTCCTTCTATCAGCTCAGTATATAAGTAGCAAAGAGGGGTTCCAACTGAAGGGAATTGCTGTTTGACATTAATCCACTCTGTCAATGAGCTCCTGCAGGATCCTGAGCAAGGCTTGCAAGACATTTGCACATGCCAGCCTACACTGCAGAGTACATTCAAAAGCCTGATAAAGCGGCATGCATGCTGGGCTGTTTGAGGCGAAGGAACTAAGATATGCATGGCACAGTCAGAACTGCTTGTCACTCCTCCAAACCCAGCTCCTACCAACGCTCATTCTAGGCAGCTCTAAGTCCTACTAGGCCAGATGCTGATCTCAACTACACAAGTACAGGGTCTGAGAAATAACTATCTGACTACAAGACCTACTGGCTGGATGCGTTGTTCAGTCTTGAAGTTCATCTAATTAAAGAGACCTAATAAAATCCCTCATGTCAGTAGAACGAGGTCCAGTTATCCCATGGGGAGAGTTGGGAAAAGGGACAGATCAACACATGGGTGACACAGGCTCATGTTCCATGGCAGGCTTTTGAGGGAACTGCTGAAAACAGAAGTACTGTATTGGCCAATACTGAAACTATTCCCTTGGCAGTTAGGGTTGGCCATAGATCAGGGTTACTTTTGGAAAGGGCAAGGATGCATTTTTTTTCACTTAGACAAGGGTCTGAAGACCAGAGCAGTGGGTTGAGGCTGACTCAACTAGAAAGCACTGAATGATGGGAGTGAGCTCGTGTTAGCAACTATGAAGTTACACAATGGTTCTGCATGTTGAAAAACTTATTTCTTCTGTTGCCATTTACAACTAGTAAAAATAACTAGGAGACAATTTGTGAGAACGATCAGAATCCAGCCTTGCCTGTCCTCATCAGCCTGGCAGTTCTAGTCATGAATGCTCAGAGGACAGACACTAAAATGTTTTATTTGGGGATACATCATTTCATCAGGTTTCTTCAAGCCCTTTCACCTCCACAAAACAAAGAGTGCAGTAAATATGCCTCAAGCTTCATGATGCTGCAGCTTTGCTCAACAAGCACGTTATTTTCTGTAATGGAGTATATATATATATATACACACCTACTTGGAGTCCCAGATTAAAACTATCATTTACTCCAAGTGCTATGTAGTGCAGGCACCTTCTTCACATAATTGAAGATGCTTTATGAAATCAAAGCAGCAAGTACATAAAGAAATAGTTAACACAGAACATAAATTATCGGTATAGCCCAAGCCATTCTCTTTATTGCTTTGTTTTACAAAGATAGCTAAATTTTTTCATGCCTCATACAACAAGCTTTTTTCCTCACTGACTTGGTCAGACATTAAGAAGATGACACAAAAGATTTTTCTGATCTCATTAAGCAAGACTTGCCAGCAGAGAAGTTTGTTCTGCATGAGGTACTGCTGTATCAATAGACAAAAGGCTGAAAGGAAACGTAACCTATCAAGGAATAAAGACGCATTTTGCAGGAACAATGTGTTGTCATTAGGTATAATTGGGCAAATGGTGGTGTGATCCTAAAAGCCTCAGTTGATCATATTCCCTTGAGTGCATTATCCAATTAGGAAAAGGTGCATTGGATACGCCTTGCTTCATTGTGCTGCTGAAGTGGAGAGCAGGTGTGAGAAAACAAACAAGTTTGTAATCCTTGCTTTGCAAATCAGTTCTTAATCACTTGGGCTCTTATTTCCATACCAGATTTAAGTTTTCGATATTTATGAGAGCAATTTGGCAGCAACTTTTCTGTGGCTCAAATGAGTAAGAGGTCCAAGAGATTTTTATTTTTTTTTAAGGCTTTTAATTACTACAACTAGTGCATATGGTTTATTTCAGGTCAGAACCAGTAGCTGTAATGAGACATCCAAGCAAAAAAGATTGGATGAAGCCCTGCTGAAAATGTGAGCCACACAATGTGGATAATGTATAGTTTCACCATTTCTTCTCTCGCTGCATGAGTATACAATATACAAGTATTACAACAGTAAGACCTTGGTATATAATGCCCAACTCGTATCTTCCATTCCTGTTAAGAAGTCACTTCTACCCCTGCATTATTTCATACAGCTACCATCACTATTAGGATAAAAGTGGAAGAAGCCTACTGCCAGGATATTCACATGTTCACCTTTCAATTATGCTCAGTCTTTGGGACCACAGTCCATGTATCTGGCTGGTTATGGTGCAGGAGACATCTGTTTCAACAGATGTTCAAAGGAAGCCAAAGGGTAGGAGGATAGGCATTGGGATGAAGGCAAGCTTTTGCTAAGTCTGTTGACTAGAAAATTCCATTTGAGTGGGAGAGAAATAGACATTGTCATGTATTGCCACTGTGGCTGTTTTAATTTTTCTCTTCTAAGACATTTTTGTTGAAGAGTGTTAATGGTTTTGAGCAAAATACACCACACATCTTGTGCAATGCTAGAGACAAGGGATTGGATTTGATGGACCACTGGTCTAAGACAGTACTGTATGACAAGCTGTGCTGTGAGCTGCTGAGATTGCCAGTGGCAGCCCTACAAATTGTTCTGTAATCTCCCTACACACAAGCGAATTCCTATGCCTGCCATCCTCTGCTCAACAATTATCAAGAGCACAACACAATAACAGCTTGATTAATAAAGGAACTTTTAATTAAAACCCAAAAGAAACAGGCATTTGACCCACCAGAGAAGAAAGTGGAAAGTACTGGTTTATTCCCTAGGGGTGAATGTCACATAACAAAGTTACTGCAAAGCTGATGTTTTCGTTTCTGTGTCCACGATTCTGTCAGATTTGTGACAGTCTTTCTGCTCTCTGAAATTCTGTGTTTGAATCACCCTACAATTGCAAATGGGATGTTGTTATCAAAGTAGAAAAAGCAGTGCATGAAGAGAATTTAGAGTTTCTTCTGATAAAACAAAGATTGTTAAATAAAACAGCACTTGGCAATTGGTGTGATGTTTTCAGATGCCTGATAACAACAGCTTCAAGAGGGAGTTTATCAGCTCAGAAGAGGCAGCTCCCACACTGAACTTAGTACAGAAAAACAAAGGCACTCCAGTTTGAAAGGTAACTGTCTCCTGCCAGTACAGAGTTCTGGCTCAACAGTCACTGGCCTTGCTTGGTCACTTTGTCTGTGGATGAGGAACAGGAGAGAGCAGGCAGAAGTCTGGCTACAAACTGCCCACACGTGCTGTGACCTCTGCCAAAGAGAGAATCAGAAAAGATACTTCCTGCTGCCAACGAAAACCTGAAGGCTCCGTGAGATGTGCTCCCAATGCATCTGTTTCATTCAGCCTTCCTCCCCGCCTCAGGGGCTGAGCACTCTGCAGGGCTCATCCACATAGTCAGTGTCTGCTGTGGGGTACAGTTATTCCATGGGGTGGTGCTATCATTAACAAGTGCAACAGTTTCTCATTTGTGCAGAAACTCCTATCTAAATTAAATGCAGAACTGCTAATGAAACAATAATATTTACTCCACACTCCACTACCTTGTCATAGTTAAACCTAATTGAGTTGTGTTCCAATTCTACCTGGAAGCATCCTGAGAAGAGCAATGTCACAGGGTGGCCCCAGAGGCCCTGGAATTCTCTCTGGCAAGTGGTAATTAAATAAATGTTTGGGATCTTTCTTTTCTAAATAAGCAGGTTACAGCTGACCCTTGTCAACATAAGCAAAGATCAACAGCACGATGTGTTGCAATCCTAGAATTACTGGCACCAAGAAGCAGGTCTTACCACATCAGGATGAAGGCAGAGTAAATATTTCAGTCTTTGTCCCAGGAATGTCTAACCCTGTGCCAAGAAGTTCTGACAGTTCTTGATCTATCTGATCAGTATTCTGAGTTAGATCCACTGGGGCAACCCCTACAATTTATGCAAGCAAGAATATGGCATGGGTAGGAAAAAAGAGGAATGAGACTATATTTTTTTACAATTACTTGCAATTAGATATGACTATGCTTAATAGTGACCCAGTTGATGCTGGTCTAAAACCAGGCTGCCCCAATTCTACCCTCCCTATGCCTCCAGCTGTGTGACTCTGTTCTGTCCCTTGCACCAGCAATTAGTTCTAAAACTAATGAGTTCCTTGAACCAAGATAGTAATCTGAGAATTATCATTAACTGCTGCTTAATTACAAGGTCATAAATTGAGTATTTTCATTTTCTCCTCAGTCCCTATGCTCCCTAAAGGTAGTTTGTTCACTGTGACAGATACCCTAAGGAAAAACACTTCCCCGACAAAGAACCCTGGTGGAAATACAAGGCCTGTCACCTGGCCAAACAACCCAATGAAACTTCCTTCTTTGCTGTTTAGTGGCTGAATTAGGAAGTGTTGTCAGAGTGTTCTTATTTTCAAGTCTCGTATGACAAGTAGCAAGACTTAATTTAAAGACATCTTGTTCAGGCAGAAACACCTAAATAGTCATTGATTGTTTTTCCTTGGTTGGATGTGTGAATCTCTGAATTTAAAAGCAGAAAGTGCTTGTTATTTTTGCTCTGTCCCTGCTGCTAGACAGGCTGCAGGGCTTGTGTCAACATTGCTGGAATGAAAAATAAGAGTTGGAAGAAGTCAAGCCTAAAATTGCTCCCGAGAACCAGGAGGATTGCCACTGAATTGAGATGAAAAAGTGCAGGCCCAGTCACTTTGCTTAGTTAGAAGCATCTGCAAAGACTCTGGAGAATAATCACCTTAGAGAATATCCTCATGTATGGACATTTCACAGTAGCTCCACAGATTAGCTGCAGAGACCTGTAAAAGCCCCTTCCATCTTTATGGGCAGAAAACCATTATTATGCCAACATTTGGGAAGGTTGAAACCTAAGTGTCTCTGGAAACTGACTTCAGAAATGCTTCTCCCATCACTGGAATCTAAAAGCAAATTAAATCCTCAAATGAATGTATTATGCAGAAGTAATTAGGTCCTGAAAACAGTGAACATTAAGATGGTCATAGTGTGCTATCCATTAGAACAAGACAGAAGTGTTAAGAGCTGTTTTCCACTCACAGCAAGCATTTGTATAAACACACTTCTATGCTGCTCACATCCCCCATTCCTTGAGACAGGCAGCACAGGAATAAGGCTGATGCTTTCATGCAGCTGTGCTGATCCCCCTAACTGGAGGCTGGTGTACAGCATATAGATGGGCTGTCCACGCAGATTCCTACTCCTGGATGTTTGTCTAACTACCACTGCAGAGCAGAAACTGCAAGGCTGGTCTACAGTAATGCAGGTAAAAGGGACATTTACTCTTGAGGGAATGAACCAAATATTAATCCTTAGCTTCCATGTATAGTGACACGTTTGGCAAATATTTTGATAATTTGAAATTATAAACTGTAAATTATAGCAAATTTTCCTAGGATTCCCAAAACCATGCTATGTACATTTATTTTGGTAGCTCTTTTTAAGTGGTAGCTGTGACAAGTGCTCAGTGATTAAATATTATATACGCATTCACAAGTCTCAGGTTGAGCCTGTGTGAACGGAGATGCAATTTGACTGCCCTGCCAGGCAGGAGCTGTGCTACAGTGAAACGCCCAGGATTGCTGAATCCCTTTGCTTGGTAAGATCTGTGTGACACTGCACACCCTCATGAAGAGTGTCCTTTTAGCAGTAATCTGTAAAACATGTTTTAAGTGGTAAGGTTGGTTAAATTCACATTTGATTGCCATTTTATTTTGCATCTTATTAATTTCTCACAGTTTTATTCAAATTGAATTATTACTATTTGGATGAACCTAATAATCAGTTTTTAACGCCTGCTGAATGGTCTTGCCTGATGACTGTGACCTGGGGGCTAGATTCTGGAAAGAAATGCCACTGAACTGAGGAGTTGCTGTTGTTGACCAGATAGACAGAAAATTTACTCGACTGGCCCAGAAAGTATTAATAGACTATTTCCTAGTCATAAGCAAAAACCAAAACAAAACACCCAAACCGATCTTTGAGTATCGCCCTATTTAATCTTATATCTTCATTTAAAAAAAAAATCAGGTAAATTCATCCATACTGTAACTCCACTGAAATTATTGCCTCAACTCCAACCCTGATTCAGTCTTGAACCTGAAATTAAGGGAGTATTGATAGGGTGAAATCTGGTTTTGCTGGGCTATCAAACATCGCTGCTGCCAATTTAAAATGGAAGATTTACCAATTGCTGTAGCATCCAGTGAACATTCTTCAATGAGATTTCTTTGTGAGGAAACTTCTTCCAGAATCTTCAAAACTTCACAAAACTGTTAGTTTATTAGCACCACTATAACAAAACTTTCTTTTCAGACTAAATGTCGACTTCATTTTTTAGCTTCTGTATTGCAGAAAAAATAATAGGCAGTCACTTCATGAGTCATTTGTTTATCTCAGTGCCTTTGCAGCACGGATGTGATCAAGGACATTAATGTATTTTCTGAAGCAGAAAAACATTAAATAACCAAAGACCTTTAGCAACCTCTAGCGATATCAAACGAGATAATACAACATCACTCATTTAACTTGATCTTTTCACTTGAGTTTCATGGAGATAGCACCTAAACTCTGATAAAATCACAGACTTACTCTAGCTCTGTACTTCCTCTAGCTCTGTACTTCCTCAAGGGCTGAAGCTGATTCACATGCTGTAATAGGACTCTCTTTCCACTCTCACACCCAGAAAGAGGGGACCATTGTTCAGACATACCTGGCACCTAGAGGCTGACACTGTTACATGCATTGTCAGATCTTCAGAAGACAAAAGTGCCAAGACAATGAGTACTTCAGCAAACCTGGCTACCTCATCTATATCTAGATGGGAAAGAGAAACCTTTGAAAATTTCATGACATAACTGTCAATTTGTGGTCATTAATCTGTTTTTAATTTTTTATGTTGTCAATTTGCCAGGCAGTTGCAAACTCTGAACAATAGAAATTAGTGGTAACAAAGCTGTTGTAGTCCTGCACACTGCTAAAATATAATACTAGGAAGGTCCAAACAATAACACCATGTAGTCACAAGTCTGAAGCAGGAAGCCTGAATAAGCCATGATTTATTTTGTGATCAGATGCTGGTTTACCTTGTGAGGTCCCCAAACTCTCTACTACAATCCATCACTGACCTTGTCATTAAGTGGTCTGCACCTACCAAAGAGTAAGACTTAATAACTTTGCAATTTAAGTCTGCTATGATTTACTGTGTGATCAGATACTGGTTTACCTCAGAGGTTCCCATCACTGATAGAAGCAAACTTCTGTTGGAGATGAGAGATGCTCAATATAACCCAGTTCCAGCTGAACTATGCAACACACTCACGGATGTGGGTATCGTTAACTTGGTATCAGTTTAGCACTGTTTTTGGGTTCCTCCTTAACAGGCTGTACTGACCAGTGCTATCTATGTACCTTCAAGTAAAGTGCTACATGCCTTCTTCCCTCCTATGCAAGTATGTATTTATACAGCTACTTTGCTCAGTACCTGGCATCATACAGAACTGAAAGTGATTCTAATGAAGATGGAGTTACTGTTTTTCAATAAAGCACAAGTAGTTGTAAAAGGTCAGTAAGATTTACTGTGGTGTTGGCTTAGAGATCACTTGTTATTCAAATGACAAAGGTACTGTGTTTATAAAGTACAGCGGGAGATCAATGGCACTGTTTATCAGGAAATCCTTGGCATTTCCATCATTTCTCCGTGCAATAAAACTTGAGCTTTGCTCACTCAACATGAGCTGTGGAGGCTCAGAAAGAATTACAAGTTATTGCTGAGATCTTCCAGAAAGTATTTTAAAAAGTCTATCAGCATCTTGTTCTTGATAAGCCATTTCAAATGCCAAAATGGTGGCTCACATTTTTTAATAAGCTACAAAGATGTAGTGCTATGAAACGTTTAACTCCACATCTCCCATGATGCTTCTGAATCAGTCATGGAAATGAAGGTCTAAAAAATTTCTAAGAATATTTTCTTACGTTTAATAGTTGCTTTATTTCTTTTGTAACAGTTTCTAGATCTACAAGCATCTTCTAGGTGACCTACAGATCATCACCGAGCAAGTTTAACAAAGGGATTGATTTCATCAATGAGTTTTCCCTTTGAAGTTGTTCTAAACCCTGCATTGTCTTGTACCACAAGCTGAAAATCACCAATGCATTATAGCTATCTCTGTGTTCAAGGATATGAAGACCATCACTAGACATTCCAGGAATGCATTCAAAAATTCCATCATACCATATAGGTGCCAACACAGAATGTTTCAAATATGGTTACAGCTATAGACAAGGAAATAAAAGACATCTGGAGGAGAAAACTGCTTATTATTGGTTCGTAGAAAGAATCATGTGAAACTGCTCACTTAACAGGACAGGCAACAACATCATCATTTGTGGGCCAAGAAAAGTGTTCATACTACAAACAGTCCCACCAAAGCTTCACTGGAGTCCAATCAAACACAACTTTTCTACTTACCATTTTCTTGACTTAAATTTGCACACCAGGCCCACTGGGCTTGGTGAATTCCACATGCTTCCTAAAAAAACTCCAACCCAACTATTAACAACACTTTTGACTTCTTTTGTCACGATCTGAGACTTTCAAAGCACGTCACAAGCATATAAAGTCACTGTAGTGTATTACTATCACTTATTTGTGGATAGGGAACACAAACCTCAATTATTCAAGGGTCCACCTAATTTCAGGTACCATGTATGAAAAGCCTCACTTTATAACTACAGTTGGAATTCTGCGTTAATGAACCATTAAGAGACACAGAGCAATTCACTGAGAGAGACAGAAATAGAATACAGTTGTCCCAGTTTTCAGACTCCATTCTAACCAAATGACCATGTGGCCTCTCAGCTTGGTGCTTAAAAATATACCAGCTGCTGCAGTTTGCATCTGCAAACCATTCTCTAACTGCTTTAAAATGTATCTTTGTTCATATTCAGGCTCTGCTGAAAAGGCCCACAGGGTGACAGAAGAGTTGAGAAGCACAGAGACTTTGTGCCTCACAGTCTTCTCAGCAGAAGCAGGTATCAAATGACTCAAGAAACTTTTACTCCAGTGCTACATGCTCATTCACTCAGTTTCCCTTGGGATGCACAGTGTGCCAGCTGGGCAGATGTGAAGAAGACATGAGAAGATCACAGAATCCTTCTAAAAGCCAGTACTACTCCTGGTCTCAGCATATACCTCACCAGACACGTACATGTCTTTATTGTCCCATAAAGCATGATGTCCAATATCTGGCCTATCAAACAACTTTAATTATAATCTCTGCCCCCAAATGGCATCTGAATACCCACTGATTCTCAGTGTTGTTTCCTTTAAATGAACCCTTAAGCACCAGTGGAGAAGCCTATTGTTATTACAATGACTATGAAAGTTATAAAGATGCAAATAACATAAAGGTCTTCGTCATTATGTAGCTAGTAGCATAACAGGAAAATCATCTTACTTGAATGACTGGTTGTGGTGATCGTCTTCCTCCCCCTAAAATCTCTGTTGTGTATCAAGCTCCATGAAAATGACTATGCATGATGGACAGGGGAACAGTTCTAAACTGAGGACTCTCAAGTTCCCTCATTAACCAGGTAATTCACTCAACCCTCCAAAGAAGAGACTTGCTGATCTACTGTGCACTACATAATGTGCACATTTCAGCACTGCATTAGATCTCTGATGGCTTCTGTGATTAACCAAGTACAAACTGTAGAATTTCCTAGTTGATTTCTAGCCACTAATCCATACCTTTGATACAGTGAAGGCTTGAATTTTAAGTAACAGATTCCACATTCACTGGTGCCATTAGTGATGAGTGCAAGTGAAAGAAATAAAAAGGCCATGACTATTCTCTTTGCTACACGCTTCACAGAGACAGTGGGATTAAGAGACAGTACCAGAAACTGGAGACTGTATCACTACTGTTTGCTAAGACCTTCCCATAAATGGTCCATGCTGGAATCAGAAGAGCAAAAACTCTGGTTGTTTTCATCCTGCTGGTAATGCCAAGTGACCAGCTTTCTTATAAGCTTGTCCTTACACAGGGGAAGAAATACTTGCCTGGATAAAATGACTGTCTTCTTTCTTCCAAGTCCCTTTGAAACACTGCATCAAAGCTTACAAATCCACTGTAACCTAGCCCTGATGAGCTTGATGATGATCTACAGCTACCAAAGCTCTTGAAACAACATATTTATGTTCAACACAACTGATGTAATTATTGCATCTTCTCACTTGCTCAATCAGTTCATACACCCACATGTGTATATACATATATATACATACAAACATATGTTTGGTAGGTGTAGGTCTATGAAGGTGTATGTATATATGCATATATAGATGTATGTACATAACTGCACTTCATTCTAACTCTTTTGGGATGGACAGTTTCAGTTCTACTTCTTTATAGTACTTACCATAATGGGATTCTGACCTTGACCACTGATGTGCTGCAAGACTCTTTAAAAGCTTGTAGCCTAAAAGATAAAATGACTAATCTTACTGCAGGAAGAATAACACAGGGTAAGCAAATTTAACTCCTCATAAAGCGAGCTGACCAAATAACTTAGTAACCACTAAGAACAATAAAGCCACATGAAAATGTTAGTAATAATTCATTAGTAAAAAGCACACACAAAGTGCATATGCATAGTCACAGGTACAGAGAAATAACAGAGGGGAACACTTGAAGTAAATGTTACCTGTTTCAACCAGAGAAGCCGATATGGCTGACATCTGAGATTAACTTTGTTAGTAACACCAGATCACTATTCAGAATTCCTCTCTACACCTGATTGCAGGTAGCACCCCCATTAAGAACAGCTGCTCCTGGCTGCTGTGTATAGGTAGGCACTGATGCAGCTGCCTCGTTGGCACAGTCCTGCTACTGGCCACAGTTCCAATATGGACAACTTGAAGGCAAATCATATTTGCACTGCATCCTTTAAGCAAGGCTTGAGGTCACTTTACTGAATAATTTATGCAGATGAACAGCTGTCTTTTACAGCAACTGAAAGCAACAATAAGAAATAAAATTCTTACATTTTAAAAGCTGCAATAGAAAAGTCTGAATTTCAAGAAGATATTCTACAGCCAGCCACAGGGGCCAGTTCTAGAACTTCTCACGCTGCTTTTACTCCGTCTTATTTGTGCTCCCACCGTGGTCTCTGACCGTTGGGCAAGCACTATGTATGTCAAGATTTCAGGAGTTTCTGAGCCTTGTACCTTTGACTTCTGAACAAGCAGGGACTGGCAGGTGGGGTTTCAAACGTGCTCTGTGCTGGTTGCTCCCAGTGAACCTGACAGGAGAACTAGCTGCAAGCTGAGGACTGGTGACTTCAAATTCCAAAGCAGCATTTTCAAATGCACCAAACACTAAATCTCTTATCAGCTCTTCTCTCCCTCACACAAGTTTGTTCCCTTTCACACCCAGTTATGGCTTGTCTATCATAATGAGGATGTGTTAGGAGCAAGTGCAAAGAAACAGGATAGAGGAAACAAATTATCATGTTATCCCTTTAATTGCCATGGGAAGTAGTGACTTCCTATTTACAAACCTCCAACTGACTTTGCAAGGTACATGACAGCATGAATCAAACTTACTTCTTAAAAGGAAGCTGGATGACCACCATTTCTATCATACCAAATCGAATTTCCCTGAATATCTTCTTGCTACATCATGAAACTTGCCCCAGCTTAAAACCAGTATTTTTGCAAGGTATATCAAGCTGTATATTTGCTTTGTCCAATGACTAATTCCCTGTTGGAAGTGAACAAGAATCTCCTGAGTGCTGTCATTAGCTGGGAAATAACAATAGGCTGAGCAGCTGGGATGTTCTGGGGCCTGGAGACACAGGGTCTTGCTTGTTTCATTAAGTGACATTATTTGGTTTGAAAAACCCTGGACTGTGCCTGAAACAAGAGAGAGGGCACAGTGGTAATCTTTCTGAAGATGGCCACTTTATTCCCAAATTGCAGGACTCTCCTGACTAGAAAGCCCTAGTAGAAATGACCCTGCATAAACACTGCAGAGATAATGACAAAATAAAGAAACATTACTGTGAATCCATTGAGATCTTTAATTTCAAACTGCCACCATCCCACAAGGAACAAACTGTGAGTTAGGCTGACTCTTAAGTATACAATTAAGTCTGTCAAGTTCTGGCTCCATAATATGCTGTTTAATATTGAAAAGTCTGTCAGTAAACCAGTATGTGGGATTATTGTCATAATGCTTTGGCTTTGCTTCCTCATGAAACTATAAAACAATTCAGCTGTTATAAGCAACATGTTATACTTTTGGCAACAGTTTTAATGTTATGTGGGATACTTCCCCTTTCCTCAAATTTAATAGCCTTCCCTGGCCTTTATGGATTTAAACTGGTGATGGGAGCTGTGTGCATTCCACGTGGAATTTACTCAGTAATTCTATTAAGAGCTTCCCCACACAGAAACTAATGTTCTCATCTCATTCAATACTCATCCTATTCATTATTTAAAACAGAAGACTTAATCTCTTCCTACATTAAGTTTCCTCAAGGGATTTTCTATTAGTTTGAACAAATTCAAAAGATTAAGCTTCAACAAGTCTGTGTTTGCAAAACTACAGAACTCTGGGGCTTACAGTTAGAGAAGAAGGTTTTGCCTTTTCTGGAATTTTTGAGAAAGAGGGTGTCAACTGGAAGTTACAGTCTTCAAAATCGCCCCTTAACTGTTGTTCGTCACCATTTTCAGGTCATGTTTCAAGTGATGTTCAGCATTAGCCAGCAGGGCTCCTCATGATTTCAAGCCCATTCTCTAGGCCAGCTCATTCACCTGGCTTTAACTAGCAGCTACCCCCAAAAGGCCTCAGAGCTCACATCAGACACAAGTATTTCCCACCACAGGTGCTTGCAGTATGCAACAGCAGAAGCATCACAGCTGGGGCTCAGTGCTGGAAGAAACAGAGAGCACAGGACAGGAGTTGCCTTCATTTCCCCTCCTGGATTGTATATAACCAATGACTGAAAATGAATGGAAAAAAAGTGCTATTAGTCCTCAACAGTTTTGGTTTTTGACGAATCACAACAGGCCACCTGGGCTGTGACATGCTGTGCTGCTGGCTATGTGAAGCTCCTCTCGCTGGGCATGTCAGCCACAAAGGGGCTCACGTACGCTAGTGCTGGCTGTGACTATAGCAGCTGCACTTCCAAACAGAGTTTGTGTGTCATTAAACCCACTAAACACTATCTAGGCCCATTTACTTAGCAAACAAATTTTGAGGACTAGGTAGACACAAGTTGTTGGGAACCCTGCCCCCAGAAATGATTAATATTTAATAAAATACACCTTTTATTATAGTCACTTTCATCATGCAAAAAGCTGACAATTCTGGGGCATCGCAAGTTCTTTTTTAGTCCTGAGAAACAAACTTTCAGACACAAATGCCTCTCCTCAGCATTAAGAAAGGTCTGTATCCCTGAAAGCTTGCCTGCCTTGCAAAACTATAATGTTGGTCTAATAATAGGGACTATATAAAGATCATAGTGGCTGTGTCCACTCTGGCATTCTGATGTTATTAAAATCAATAAGAGGAGAAGCAGGAATTTTACCTCTCACTAAAATACAGTATGTCCTCCTGCAGGGGGAACTATTTACATATTCGGATACACGAGAAGCTGCATTTTAGAAAGGATCACACAGAAAGAGAGTTGTTCACCTATTACTGATACCCATCTCCCTTATTTTCTTCCTGATTAGTTCAAGTTAAGGAATGAAGTGGGAGGAGTGGCATAAATAAGCTGTGATTTCAGATTTTCCCAAGAAAACAGAAGAGCTGATTTGCCTCTCATTTCTGTTAGCAAACAAGTCCTTCCTTATTTACAACACTATCTCCAAGAGGAAGTTCAGACAGAACAGCTGAGATCTGCAGTCCTTGCAAAAAACAGAATTCAGTAAATAATCAAGAGGATAAAATTGGTTAAAGAGAGGAGATGCTGGAAACAATAGTCCCAGGGACAGTGGACTCTTAATAAGAATTACGGGATGCTTTAAGTAGCTGGTGGAGAGATTTCTCTTAGCCAGGAGAGGAGGCAACCTTTTAAATGAGAAAGATGTGTCTTGTGTTGTATTACCAAAAAACCATGCTCTTTTAATAAGGGAAAGCTAAGTGAGTGGAAGAAAACCAAATGGATTCTGGTCTCCCTTCCTGACCATGCCACTACAGCTCTGTGACCCAGAGCAAAGCACTTAAACATTCAGCACCTCTCAGTGAAACTGGTAACACAACTACGATGGCAGGAGGCACATTCATTTCACAAAACAGTATTTTTTATCCTATAGCTCAAGAAGAACTGTTTCCATAACAACTCCTACATTCCATGACTCCTAGAGGGATGACTATACTTCAGTTTCCCATTTCTGACCATGACCACAGCAAGGTATCCCAAGGAAGACAAAAATGCAGAAATCTGCCAGGGAGAACTTTCTGCCTAACTCCAGGCTGTCATGGTTGACTGACTGCACAAAACACAACTGTTTATATTCCTTAAAACAGAGATCAGGCTTGGGTTAGCAGCAGATTTTCTCATTATTCACCTTCAAGATTTTAGGGACCAAGAACTGTGTGCCCAGTGACAGACATCAGGCTGAGTGTTAGGAGCACTGACTCTGAGCTGGACAAGTACTCAGGACAAGTAGAGGACCCGGCTCCTGTGCTTGTGGAGAGCAAGCTGAACCAGCAATCCAAGCTACATGCAGGCTGGAAGAGGAGGAACACAAAAGGCTCTGGGTTTGGAGCTGTCTGTCTCTCGGTTTCTCCATTTAGAAGCCCTTTCAGAAGCTGGGGTGCCCTTGAGAATGTTGTAAAGAAAAATAAGGAACTTCATCAACAGAACTGATAAAGAAGCTCAAAGGATTTGAAGCACCTGTGATAAAAAACAGTGGCTGGGTAAAGGGGTTGTGGATCACAGCAGTGCTGAAATATATTTAGGTATTTTGGGGTGAAGTACGATAGCTGGACATCTCTGTGCAATTCTAGAATCAGCAACAGACAGATATGTGCTGGGAGCCAAACCCTGTGCTGAGACAAGCTCTGGGCAAGTCTAGGGTGTCAGTAGGTTTGTGGCAGACAGAAAATTACAGCTTGGAAGGTGGTTCTGGAATTTGAGAAAAGAAACTCTCCCTCCTAACCATGAATTCAGCTCTGTGTCATGAATAATTGTGTAGTGAGTGGGAAGAAAGGACATTAATAATTCTAAAATAAACCTCCAGAAATCTTTTAAATAGAAAAATTGCCTGCAGGGAAAATGAAACAGGAAAAATGTGGCCAAAAAAGCCAAAAGGAATTCTAAAAAGAAAGATAACATATTAAACAGAGACAGTTTTCCAGCTGTGAAATAGGAAAAGGCTATCATTCATAAGAGAAAAAGACCCTCTGAGGTGCTTAAATTTAACTTTCTCCGTTTAAACAAAGCATTAAAGAGCTACTAAATCAGTCCAAAATAGAACACGAATAAGTGAGCAAAGTGCCAGATGCCTGGCTGAAAGTCCTGACCATTGCACTGTGGATATAACTTTGCACCTACTAAGAAGCTTTCCAGAGAGATGTAGTTTGTAACACAGGATTTCATCCCTGGTGAAGTCCTCAGGCCAAAGGTGTCAAGAAGCAGATTTTAATGAGAATGGAAAGAGACTGACCTCTCTTCTTGTGCTTCCATGAGTAATCTTCGGCACTCTATTTCTGTCAACAAATAAGGGAACTTCTTTGATGAAATTATGGTTGTAAAATGAAGGAGAATACAAGCCAAATTACACCCTGCAGTATTTTACTGAGCCTGACTTTTGGATCCAAAATGCTCAGAAAACATTCCCTTTGAGTTGTCTCCTAGGGGAAAGGAATCCCTGAGCAGTGTACGAAACAGTGTAGGATTTCTGACCTAGCATTGGATTCATTCCTATTCACTCTTATTCATTCTGGCATAGTGGGTATCCCTAAGAGAAGAGGAATCCCTAGCTCCTACCTGCTGGAATGAGGGGTCTACATGCATTTTTATGCTATGTAGAACACCTGTACTGGTAACCAGGAACTCATCTACAATGTCTAGAAGCCAGTTTGGAGCTACTACTGCTGTTCTGACCAGGGGTCAGACACCCAGAAGTCTGCCCAAGCGCAAAAAAACTAAAATGCAGAGCTTTCAAGAGTATTCCCCAGATGCCTTCTGTCTGAGGCTGTGGCACAGCACTCTAGAGAGCTGCAAACACAGCAGTGTCCTGCCAAGAAAGGTGTTCTCAAGACATGGTGACAAGTTGTTGGGTTTTGTCACTAGCTACTGCTGAATATAACTTTTAACTGAAACACTTTGATGGCAGTGATGAGAGGGACATACAAAGGTGGTTTGTGTTCATGACAATGGTAGTAAATGGGAAAGCAGAAAACCACTGACTCCACACTTGGCTGAAATCTTCCATGCAGCAACAATAAAAAAGTCCCAAATTGCTGCAATACTGTGAGCAGTCTGTACTCCAGTTGTAGTCCTTCGTATTGTCATCAGGATCACTAAGGTTATCAAAGAATCACTAGCTCTTTATCTGTGCCCCTGCATGGTCTGTTTTTAATAGTACTGTGTGGAAGAATACCTTAAATAGACAGGTTAAAGAGAAGGAGTCTTATTTCTAGTTACAATAGTATAATGCTTTTTGAAACTCATAGCAGCAACATAACTATATTTTAATACCTAATGCTTTGCACCCCATAGTCTAATGTACTGTTTATGGAAGCCTATACCAAGAAAATACAGAATTGCGAGCCAAAACCTGTCATTCAGAACAAGAACCAGTGCTATAAACTTATGTAAATACAATCCATTAAAATTTTTCATTGGTTTTCTTCCTTAATAAATTGCCTGCCTCTCTGCATTTACTCCACAGTGCTTCCTTAATAGAGAATATACAAGCTTCTTTCAGTTAAGAGAAAAACTTCATTTTCTCTATGCTGTGTTATCAAAAATTCAACATAGTCTCTTTAAAGAATGGAAAAATAGCATTTCTGGGATTGGAGCATGGGTATACAGAGGTCAGCAAATAACTATCAGAGTTTTAAAATGCATTCAAAATGCAGAACTCTGACATCAGCAAAAACCCCTGAAAACATCACATCACATCAAATTACCTCACAGCTATTTGCATAAAGGGTCCAGAGGCAGTACAGTATAAGAACACAGACACAAGCTATCCAAAGAGAACTTAGCAACAGTTCTATTGGATACTGCGTGTGTCTGTAGCAGAAAAAGGGCAAGTCTGGAGCTCAGATGTGCAAACAGCTTTAAGGGACTAAGCAACCTCTTCTTGGCAGATGCATCAAGCAAAAATCTGAAACTACAAACCAGGTAATTTACCAAATCATTTCCTTTTTAGCTGATTCTAACTTTCTGTCTAAAGATTGCTCTGAGCAAAATAGCCTATGTGATATTCTTAGGGCTTTTATGGAAGGACTTCATCAGAAGTGATAGAAACCTGCCATCAAGAGAGGTAATAAATTCATTCTCTATTCTAAAAATTTCTAGAACTTTATAAGATTGTGCATTTCTTTTACGTTCTGAAGATACAATTAAGCTCAATGACGGCTATATTAGTATTAAAGACATATTCCATTCTACTGAAGGAACTCTGCTTACTGGAAAATAAATCCATAAGTGCATTAGGAAGTCCAGTGCTAGCTAGATGAAACAGAAAAACATTTGTTATCTGGGCAAGGGGTAACGGAGGGTATGACTAAAAAAAATGAGGTGCTTCCCCAAAGCAAGGAATCTCCCTGACGGACAGAGTATAGCTCTTACAATACTGACAAATACACAGACACACAGCTCCTTTAAATACAGAAACAGATATTAAAAACTAATGGACTATTAAAGCTGGGCTTTAACTAGAGGCGGAATGAAAATGCTGCAAATCCCAGTATTGTTTAAACTGAACCCTTAGCAAAGGGAATTGCCTGGTGGAGATTGTTAGCGCAGATGTATGTGTGTGTACCTCACTCATGCAGGGCAACAGGTAACACAGAGTTCAAGAGGGAAATTAATTTTGCCTTGTGGCAGAAGGCAAAGCAAAATCACTAGTTTTCAGAGTTGTGTGTGCATCAGGAAGCTCAGTGTTTAAAATGTCCATATTTATTCTGCCAGAAAAACAACCGGGTGCCTGGTTTTAATTGTGACGAATTTACAGATTCTTTGAAGAATATAAAACAAACTGAGAGGTTAGTAACAAAACTGAGGAAGGACCCTCATAAGCCTTGAATCCCTACAGCAATGCCGTGTTTCTTTTTCAGTGTTTGGAAATGCTGCTGTTATTGCTATGTTTGTTTGCTTCATTGTCTTCCCCTGTTGCTCTCTCGCCCATGAAAGTTGCAGGAACCCTCAACCCCACAATGGCATCTATCCAGCTGCCACTGCTGCTCCTCTGCCTGACCTTGTGTGGTGTGTGCCTCAAGGAGAGGCCGCCCTTTCCAGAGGGAAGTGAGAACATGGGAAGAAGTCCCCTGGATGACATCCTGCAGAGATCTGACAGCCTCATTCTCCAGTCTGTCTTCAAGAAAGCTGAAAAGGAAGGAGAGATTAATAAAGGTATGTATTACACTGGGGACACTCATCTAGTTTTGCTGGCACAGTACTTGCCTGAGATAATTAGATCCAATGTATAGTTCCCAGGTTCTGATGTATATATATCTTACTCTAAGGGAAAGGGAAGGATAAGAGATCTGCTGTGATACACTGACACAGAATTTCCAAAAGCCACTGTTCTCTAAGATCTCCCTGCTTATGCAATGCTGTACCGTCACTAAGCAATTGCTGCATAATAAAAAAGGTAGAAGCCCATCACAGAAAACTTGCTTGTCTAGTAAGTACTTCCCTAAGGAAGCTCTAAGAGGACACATGGAAGACGTTGCCCAGTTGTGGACCCCATAGCTAATGTTATTTGGAGGTGGGAGTGCTACCATTCCCCGACAACCTCAACCCAGTGGTTCCTACACCCCAGCAGAGGTGGGCTTTTCCATGGCTGGGAATGCAGAGGCTGCTCCTCCTAGTCTGCAGATGCTCTGCTCTCACTAGTCACTGCAGCAGAAACAAATCAGACTGCAAGAAGCAGCACAGAGGTGCCTGCCACCAAGGAGCACAAAGCTCCTTCAGAGTGGAAAAACAAGCTGGCTCATTTGTCCATAGAAAAAGCCTTCTTCCCTCTTCACATGAATGCTGAAAATAGATTATGTTGGTCCAAGACCTGAAATATTAAGAAGAGCTTAAGAATGAGCATGAGATACTAATGGCATTATGACTGGCAGCTGGAAATACTGAGCTGGCTTTCAGGTGTCCAGATCCCCGCTTCTACTTGTGTCTCAGACCTATCTTTTCCCTGCCTCATGCTGATTTCCAGCTCTTCACCATATGCAGCTTCTGCAGCTGATTTCTTCCAGCTGCTCAGCATCTTTTACTCATCTCCCTTTACCTGAATCTGACACATTTACCTGTATCAACACATTAGGCTTGATTATTGCATGTCTTTCCATTTGGCTGCAGCTAGTTCCTAGTGTGTCAATCATCCTTGCTAAAAATGTACCAGAACTGTTTTAACAGATGCTATCTGGAGTGACCAAATTTAAGACCATACTTGCAGTTACCTCTGCAATTAAATGGGCATAATGAGCAACAGATAATGGTCCTGCACCATACAACTCCACAAATTCCCATTTCAACTACCTTAGTGAGGACTATGGGGGCTCATTAACATTATTCTTTTCCATGGACAGAATCAAATGCGCCTCTGCCAGAATGGCTTTCCAAAAGACAACACTTTGGGAAAAAGTACTTGAGTGAGCTGGAGAAGAGACAGCATCCTGGGAAAAGAGATGTTGAGGAAGACACATCTTATGGAGACATCCAGAAGAGGCAGCATCCAGGGAAAAGAGAGACAGAAGATGACCTTGACAGCTCTCTGGAGCTAAAAAAGCGACAGCATCCTGGCAGAAGGTCACTGTTGG
Source organism: Pezoporus occidentalis (assembly GCF_034315485.1). Classification (NCBI taxonomy): domain Eukaryota; kingdom Metazoa; phylum Chordata; class Aves; order Psittaciformes; family Psittacidae; genus Pezoporus; species Pezoporus occidentalis. Next base: position 199,573 of record NW_026912929.1, on the reverse strand, counting down.
CACAGGATGCTGACAACCCTAGTTCACAGCTGACCTACTTGAATGAGTTATCCAAAAGACAGCATCCGGGCAGAAGGTATCTGATCTACAAGCACCAGCATCCTAGCAAGAGAGGCTGGAATGATGAGGTAGACTTAAATGATCGATATGGTGAGAAACACCAGCACCCTGGAAAAAAGCACTGGAATTTTGACAGCTCAGATGATGCAGGCCCCTGCAACTTTCAGGAGTCCTTCAACTGTAACAAAGGCAGCTTGTTGCTTGATCTAGTAGAAAATGCTGGCAAAGAAAAACGTCAGCACCCAGGAAAGAGATCAGCATGGGAGAGTGAAACAGAAGAATGAGAAAATCATTGTGTATCCTTTGCATTGGTGAAGTAAGCTGCCAGATCACTAAAAAGTTCTGTTCACTCCCTTTCTGCTTCCTGCTGCTGACCTCTGCACCCATCTTTCAGTGCATTAATGGCTTTGTCACACACTTAAAGGGACTGAGGGGGACAGTTGCATGGGTCAGGCAAGTACTGAGAATCTCCAACTCACCGGATCCAAAGATGAAAGTGCTTATTTCCTTATGGGCCCAGACCCCAGAAAAATACCACTATGTGTGTCCAATTTCCTATTTCCAAATTACTAAAACAGGCTATTAAATATCTGTTCTGATGCTGCTAAAATGGAATAATTATATGGTTTCTTCTCACATCAGTGAAATCAGTAAATTAATGGAGAGGGAGAAAAAAAGAACATCCATGAGTTGTTTCAAAATTAAATTGGATAGGTTTTCAATTGAAAATGATACATTAATGAGACCTGAACCCTTGTGTGCTACAATCTGTCTAGACAGTAAGCACAGAGATAGGAACTGCTCCAACTTGAACAGAATAGATGACTGAGTTTATAGTTTGACTTGGAACTGGCACATGAAGCCTGTTTTCACCTAAGAGGCTGCACAGTGTAAAGTGTTAATGTATCCCAGAGCATCTCAGTTGCAAGTTGTGAACCTGACTGTGTACACCCTATAGCAGAACTCCCTCCCTGGTGTGTCCACACTTGAGTCATGCCACCTAAAATCATGCCTTCTCCTCAGACATTTAAAAATTAAACAAGCAGACATCCTTTTCTTCAAAGAAGGATTTCTGATGTCTCTCCTCTCAAATGAATGCTTTTACTTTTGTGGTGAGATTCCCAAAAGTGTTTGAAATGAATCATTCAATAAACATCAATAATCAACTCTGGGTGTCCTTACTGTTGTGCAAACATGCTGTAATAGAGTGAAAAACATAAACCCAACCCAAGCTAAATAAATATAAACATCAGAGTATTTTTCTAGGCACAATCTTCTTGCATGCTGGTGGTCAGTACATGTTTATATATAAAACTATTTTGCTACTGAAGTGGAAGGATGATTTGCCTATAGATAGATTCCCTTTTAAAATCTGCTACTGTATGACACACAAAGTTATGCATCTGGGCTAAATTCACAGTAACCTTCTTACCTTGTTCACAGGGAACTTTACCAGAAGACTGATTTCCTGTTCACAAGTCTAAAAAATAGATTTACAGGGTTTTGTAATTAATACATGGTTACTGAGTGCACTGAATTATTCATAGCATCACTTCTTGTCTGTATTTTGCTAAAATGCTATGTTTTTATAAACAAATTAGTATGTTTACCACTGTCATTCATCCTTAATACCATCATGACACAGTGCTTTGAGTGTTCCTTCTAGATATGATTGTTTGCTTCCTCACTCGGGGCCTCAGAGCATTTCTTCAGCTATAGAAGTTAGTTTTGCCATACAGTTTAGTTACTCTGATCATCTCAGTGAGCTTTCCTGATGTTAACACTCCCAGGCTGCTCAGCACTTAACACAGTCTATGTACAGGACATACAGAGCTCTCCTATTGACAGGGGCTTTCTAATTCACAAGTGCTGAAGAAATCCTCAGAGGAGGCAGCTGGGAACGTTCCATGCACTTCATATTCCTTCAGCACACTCTCTGTATGGGATGTTCATTTTTCATTTTATAAGGAAAAAAGGATGTCTCTAAAGAATACCATTTCACATACTATTTCCAGCAGTGAAGGAATGCTGCTCACACCTCAGGGAACATTACTACCCAAGACCACCACCACTGCTATAAAATTTCCCAAATAAGTGAAAAACAGGAAAGAAAAAGTTATCAAGTGGGTAAACATGGGCACCAGCAAAAATGCATCACAGTTCCTGCAAGACAAGGAGGCTGCTGTGGCTGCTACAAGAAAGCCAAGGCGGGAAAGGGAGAGAAGCATGAAAACCCAAAGTTGTGCACTCGCCTTGCACCAGTCATGCAAAATCTTATTTCCAACTTTCAATGCCACTAAACCAACCATGCACAGAGGAGTTCTTTATTTACCACAGGTTTACATTTCTGGCATGTTACCAGTCATTGTGACATGGGAATTTGATTCCTAAAGCACAACTTTTACAAGTATGTTCAAAATGAACCTTTTTTCTTCTTGTTTTCCTGCAGTGGAAGGAAAAGCTGATGTGAACAAGTTGTACAATCAACATTTCCTGCAACTCCTGTTCTGTGCCCCCTCCCACACACTTACCAGCCTTGACCACTTTGCTAATTGACCACTGTAACTAGCATGGGCTGAGTGTTTTTAAGGGACATGTGGCCCCAACAAACCCCTTTATTACTACTTTTAATGACTCATTAGTTGGAGAAAATTTGACAACATCATCACCATGGCTGAAGTAGAATCACTGCTTGCCTGGTAACTCACTTGGCTAGCATTAAACAGCCAGCTGCACTTCCAAAGCATTGGTTAGGACATTGCTATGAATAATAACTATGATAAAAATCAGGTACATGGAGAAGCACTGCAGAAGGGATGAGTCTGGGCAAACTCCAGACTGTACAGAGATACGGCACAAAAGATGCAGACAGAGGAATCCTTCTGGTTTTAGGAAAGGGATAAGTGGATGAAGTTCCACTTCACTCCCAGTAAGAAAAGCGTGAACTCTGCAGTCCTACAAGGGTCATGAGGAAGGATTCAGGTTGAATACAAAGACCTCTGATGGGAAAGTTCCTTGAGAAAACGGAATTATCATCCTGCCTTGAGATTACTTTTATACCTCTGTGAAGACATTTGTCCTTTGTTTTCCTTGGTGAAAACACTGCAGCTTTAAAGTCCTAAGAAGGAAACCAAGAAAAGGACATTTATCAATTATCTGCCAATTCACTCTGTCTGCTTACATGAGATGAAGGACCACAGGCTGAAGGAGGGTAAAGCCTCCCCTAAGAACCAGAATCTGATTGGATCACAAATTGCACTGGTATGCTGGAGCATGATACTGATTCCTGACAGAGACAGGGCATGTTAGATACTAATGTAATCGAACAATCCTAGCCAAAAGGCAAAGACAGCTCTTGAGTTTATTTTCAGCCTCATTCACTCACAGCTAACAGGCACTGCACCTTCCTCAAGTTCACATGAACTGGAAAGAGGGGAAATCTGGACTTAATAAATCAAGCAAATACTCTTGCAAAATCGGATGGCGGTAAACCAGGATTCAACTTGCCATATCAAAGGAAGCGATTTCATTCCCATCTTCTCTCTATAATGGATATCCTACCTGAATGCAACTGAGTATGATGCAGCCTAGAGACTTCAGTAGCTGATTGGTATAGGAAAAAATGTGAGATTATGACCAAGAAAACTAGGGAAAGTGACGTGCTTTGAAGAGGTTGCCTAAAATATGATTGCTGTTTTAAACTGATTTTCACAGAGAAGCATATGTTTCCAGCCTAAGTTCCTTCCTGATTCTGAAGCTGCTACTGCGTGGGGCGTCTGAAGAAACTATTGTAAAAAGAGAAGAGGAAGAGGAGAGAGAAAAGCAAAGACAAATGAAAAATATAGTAAAACTATACGGAAGGTTCTCTGAGCCAAAGCAGTCAAGACAAAAAGTAAGCTCTTTAAACAAGCAGGTGCTGTTGAAGAAGACAGCAACACAGCCCTGCAAAAAGTCACAAATCATTCACTATTGAACACCCACTGTTGAGGGTATCTGCTTACTGATTTTAGAGATGCTTTCAAGAAGGGAACTGGTTGCTGTACAAATTTATAGGGGAAATAGAATACAAGAGAGGCTACAGGAGACAGCACCCAAATATAGAGGTGCTTGAAATCTGAAATGAGCCCTGAACATAATCTAGACATTGTGGCATATGGATCCTACAGTTAAAACATTAAATAGAATGCAAACACAAAGGAATTCTGAATCTTCCTTACTGCCCTTTATAATTCACCTACCCTATGTACAAGTGGTGCCACTCCCCAGCATTCAAGCCCAACATCCTAGATTCTTCAGCAGCAGTAAGGGCCAGATAAATTTATGCAGATGACTGGGCTGCCAGTGCTGAAGCAGTTAATAGGCAAATCAGACAAATGGGGCTCAAAAGCTGTCAGCTGCAGCTCTTACAAATCACCACCTGCCAGTTTTGATTGAGGAGTCTGCAAACACAGGAAAAGCCATGGTTTAGCATGGAAATGGAGCGTCTGTCCTCTCTGCACAAACTACTTAAACGGATTTGGTTTGTATCAAAATGTTTACTCCAAGCAACTGGAGTACATCGAATGTATGAGCTTTGTTAAAAGGAACAGCGATGTGTTCCTTTGTGTTCCTCTATTCAGTTCTATGAGCAAAATGAAAAATAGAGAAAATGTTGGTTTAGATCCACCTAAATGAACAATAATTTTTTTTTTTGCAAATAAATTAAAATCAATGCTGTAGGAAGAATTTCATGCTAATCCCTTTCAATGTTAGGAGATTCAAAATTATTAAAAAAAAAATCTATCATTAAATTACAAAACTGAATTTAGGCCAATTTTACACACAGTGCCACTCAAAATTAACTGGCCACTTAGTTTAGTAAGAACACTCTGATTTTCCAAAGAACACTCTGATTTTCCACTCTGCTTCCACCCCAAAATCTATACTGAACTCAACACAACTTTCAGATATTGAACACATTTTTTACAGTGAGTAAGCTGTACTTGTACAAAAATGTCCCACTGCATTCCCTGAGAAGTAGACGGGCATCACCAAGAATTACTTCTAGTCTACATTAATCTCTCCCGTGCTGGGATCAGATTCCATTTTTAACATTTCAAATGGCGCTGAAGATATTACAAGTCGGAGAACACACGTGAACATAACTGGAAGACATTTCTGACAGGACTGTGCCATGGCTACAGGGCTGCCTGTCCCCCTTCTCAGTTGTATTCCCACTGTAGCATTTCAGTAAGGTTTAATTTGTCCCTAAATACCTCTCTTCCTATTGCAACTAGCTGGATGAAAAAAATTCATGTTTGAAGAAGTGTAAACTGGATTGCTTTAGACTGACCTGGAGTTTTTCATTTTGGGAACACTCTCTGTGTGGGAAAGTGTGATGAGCCTGACTAAGAGACAAGCAGCCAAAATCTATCCTCATTTACACCAGCACAAACTTGGATTGCGCTCCTCTGTAAAAAGACATGGGGCCCTCAGAGACACAGGAGCCCACATTTCCCTTTGGGAGTGCACAGAGACCATTCAACACATCACTACATCTGGAAGGCTAATGCTGTATTATCACTTCTATAATTCTCTCTGGGAGTCTCCCAACCAGAGTCTAATACTCTCATAAGGATTCAGATCATCCTAAACAGTGCAGTCACTTAATGTGCAATGAGTTCCTCAGAAAGTATTGAAGACTCTTTAAATCCAGAAACATGCAAACAAATGGCACAGTCACCGAAGCTGTAGAGAAGCACAGGTTTAAGGAAAGAGCTTGCTGTTCAGTACAGCCTCGCTTTTCCTTACACCTGGTACTCTCAGCTTCTGAATGACAGGAGAGGACCGGGCTGCCAGCGGCCAGGAGCATCCTACTGCAGGAAAAAAGTCTTTCAAGCAACCTGCCAAGCAGCAGGGTGGGGGATCCACCGCAGGGCCCCGCAGGTGTGCGGTGGGCTCAGTCGTGCTCGGTGTGACACCTAGTGACAGGCACGGCTTCCATCACCCACTTTCCTTGTCTCTTCCCTACACCTATTTAACAAGAAATGCTTGGGGTTCCTACAGCCCCTTCACTTGTTAAATAAATAATTTAAAAGCAGAATCATACCTTCTAAAAAAAAATAAATAAAAATCTCAATGTTCTATAATGTACCTGACTGTACCTGTCGGGACAGGACCCGACAAGGGCAGCTTTTACAGCATGACAAGATCCCTTATTGGTTTTCAACCAGCAAAACTGGTTCTGTTTTGCATGCTGCACAGAAGGGGGACTGTGACTGGGTGCCACACTGTTTCCACAGCATCTCTTTCTCTACTCATAACTGAATCAAGATGCACAGTTTTGAAAACCAGAGCATAATGGTTACTAACAGCAAACTGTATGTGTAAAAAAAAAACAGAGTTTGATTGTTTCTAACATTCATTTACTGCTATGGTTAAATCTCCAGTTCACGTTTAGGACTTTGGTTTCCCATTATACTTTTGCTGGATGATGGAACAATAAACACAAACCAGATGAAGTTCAGTGGTGATGTGACAAGGTGCACGTAACAGTCAGTGCACAAGGGCCAGATTGCAGGAACAAGACCAAAATTTAGGATGACTAGTAAAAATCCCTCAACCCACCTGTGAACACCCCAGGTGCTTTAGCTGGGATTTGAAGTCCGGAGAAGTTGGGCATCTAGTTATGTAATCCATGCCTTGGAAAAACACTCCCACCCTTTAATGTTTTAAAGGACTTAACTCCAAGCATAAACGTGCAGTGAAAAACCACTTTTAATGTCTAGGACTCAAGTATAAATAGCATTGTCACAGAAGATAATCTCTGCCTCCAAAAGCTTGCAATTCTAACAGGTGAAGCAGGAGCAGGCTCTACGCTGCCGTTATTTCCCCCACACAAGGGAACGCGGGGCAGCAGTTTTCTGCCAGCTGAGACTAAACAGAACCTGGCATCACAAAGGGGCTATCGAAAACCTTCTGCCATTGACACAGCGGTTCGCCAGGTGCTGGCGGGTTCCCGCTTCCCTGCGGCTCCGCCAGCAGCACGGCGCCCGCGTCGACTTTGGAACGCTTTCGTTTGAATGCCTTGGCAAGCTAAGGAAGGGGACACCGAGCTTGTCCCCGTTAGCCACGCCGGTCCCGAGCCCGCTCAGGAGTAACGGCTAGCGGCACAAACCCACCGGCAGCCGACACGAGAAGCGACTAGGTGTGGGATGTCTCGAAGCAGCGGGAGGCCCCGGAACCCCTGCTCCTGACAGGATTCTGTCACAGCGATCGCACGCAGCCTCTCTCACACACACCTGAAAGCCTCGGGATGCTGCAGCAGACCCTGGTACCGGGGTCCGTTCCAGGGGGACTGGAAACAGCGGAGCGGTCACCGCACCCCCATCAGGCGATGCGAGCCTGGTCACGGCCCCACACCGCCGCCACCGCCGCCCCGCCCTCCATCCATAGCTCTGCGATCGGCAGCACATGCCTTAGCGAGGCCCCGCATCTTCCGCCGGCCCCGGATGAGCCCTGCTTGTCCCCACCCCTTCCGCCTATCGATAGCTCGGTGCTCGCCCCACCCTCCGTCGCCCCTTACCGCTCCCGGGCAGCCGGGGTCCTACCGGCGGGTGCCGTTGCTATCACGTGCCTCCTGCTAGGCCCGAGGTGAGCCCCTCCCGCGGCCCTTCAGGCCGGGCGAGGGCCTGTAACGGCCCCCCCTGTGCGGTGGGCGCGGGTGCTAGGCCCTGCTCCTTTCCCTGCGCGCCCGAGCTGGGGGGCAGCGCCCCCGGCGAGTGCAGGGTACGTGCGCCTGCTTAGTGCGCCGCCAGCGCCGGGCCGGGCCTCCGCGCTCGCAGCTCGGCCCCGCCGCGGCCCAGTAGGCCTCAGTGTCTCCGGCGCCGCGGTGGAGCAGGGGCGAAGCCGTCAGCCCGTCCGCCCGCCTGACGCCGCTGCCCGCGTCTCTTCCAGAAAACCGCGAAGGACGATGCTGACCCCGCGCTTCGGCCCTGCGGGGCGGCCGTGCCCTGCTCTGCCCCGCCGCTGCTGCTGAGCCCGGAGAGCGATCGCGGCCGGCACCATGGCGTCCGGCTGCCCGCCGCCCTTCGGGGACCCGGCGGAGATGCGGGAAGGGTTCTTGTGCCCGCTCTGCCTGAAGGACCTGCAGTCGTTCTACCAGCTCCAGACGCACTACGAGGAGGAGCACTCCCGCGAGGACAGGGATGTCAAAGCGCAGCTCAAAAGTAAGAGCCGTCACCGGCACTTTAGCGCGTTCGGTTCTGCCAGGCGGGGGCACCGCGGGGCTCCCGCCGCGCGTTACCTCAGGCCCAGGCAGAAGTTTTACATTATTTCCGATACTTTCGATAAGAAAATTCGGAAGCAGCCGTTAAAACCCATCACTCTTCAAGTGTCTGTTTCTGTGTGTGACTTATTATTGGCCCTTTGGGTTGCTTTGTTTTTATCTGAAAACTCTTGATATATGCTGTAACCCAGATGAATTCTCAAGCATTACTTGAAGACCTTACTGAATAAAGGGAATCTCTGGTACTTGCCGGGTACTGATTTATTAATCCCGTGTTCCGACAGTAGGTAAAACTGCAGTTACAGTGTGTGAAGCTCAGAAAGGTTGTTGGGGAGAAAAAGAAGAATGTGGGTGGAGCTGGCAGTAGCTGCTGGGAACGTCCCGGGGTTGTGCTGTGGATTGCCATCTGCGGTCTGTAAACCCCTTTGAATTCTCTTTAAGTAAAATCTTTACCCTTTTATCCCCCTTGTGTACTCGGTGTTGTCTTACCTTGAGAGAAAAATGGGCCAAACCTGGTGATAATTCTGTGTGTTCCTGTAAAAGTCCTTTTGTGTTTATTATATGAGAGAGGGTGGCCTGGCTGCCCTGAATCTTTACTCTTGCCTCTGCTTTTCCCCTGAGATTGATGACTGTTATTTCCTCAGTGAAAGTGTTGTGGGTTTAACAAGCCTATCTCAAGGGCAGCACAGAATATTTCACAAATCTTTAAGTTGCTTTCCATCCGTCTGGCTACTTCCTGGCTCTTGGCACTGTGCCGCTGTTGGACAGCGAAGGCAGAGTGCTCAGTACTGCAGCTGTGTTCTTACATGGGTACAGTGCTGCAAAGAGCTGAATCACAGGTGCTTCCATGGAGCATTTAAACCAAAGTAACACCGTGGTTTTCACCATGGTAAGAGGAAAGAAAGCAACAAGTTGGGTTGGCAAGATTTCCAAAATGCTTTTATTTAATACAAAACACCTGCGCTTTGATTTTGTTCTCTCAGTGTTCTCTTAATCTAGACTAGTGTACTGTGACTTCTCAGGCCATCTTTCATGCATGTTTTTACATAAAGGACGTTGGTTTTGTCTGCTTACTTTCTGTCCTAGGTTTTCATGTCAAGGTCTGTCCAGTGAGGTCCCTTTTAGAAGAAGGAAGGTCAGCAGAACCACTGATTTAAATTGCCTGTTGTAGGGACTGTGCTCAACTCTAACTACTCTAACTGGAGTTCTAGAAATGCTTACAAATCACTGTATTGATTCAGTTGGGTCATATTGACGTGGTTAAGTTGGAGTTCACGGGAAACAAAATTATGAGGATTGCTTGAAAAGCTTTTGTGTGTGTGACAAAGCCATGAGGCATCCCTACTTCTTTTTGAGTGTATCAGGTTTTAGAAGTCTCAGGTACAAATCTGTTCTTTATTTAGGTGGTGTAAACTTGAACTGCAGGGTCTAGCTGGTGTTTCTGTGCTGGCTTGAGAGTAGGAGGAGAAATCCCTGACAGCTTTGTTGAGAAGTGGGTTTTATATCACTGAGTGTAATTTTGGGAGGTAGCATAACTTCCACAGCTGACTGTGTCTGGCAAGAAGAGTAGGGCCTTCCGCTTCTCCTAGCATACAGAGAAGAGCGTAGCTTCAGAAGGTCTGGAGTTTCAAGCCTCAGGAGACTGCCCTCTTGCCAGCATTGACAGGAGATTGGGGCTTTTTAGTGCTTCTGAAAGTATTTATGTGTACAAGCACACTGAAATTCTTAGTTTGTAGTTTGTGCAACAAGACGGTGTTGAACATCCTTGAAACCTAAGAAAGTCCTCAGGAATTCAGAGAATGAAGATATTATCTGCATGATGCCCCAGAATGCTGTGAAATGGGTCCTATAGTTAAAGACAGCTTACTATTTTACAGTGAAGTCCTTGAATGGAATGTCTAAAACTGCTGGTTTATCATTAGGATCATAGTGCTACTTTGCGACAGATAACAAAGAGCATTTCAAGTCATCTGTGATTCCCTGAGCCACATTCTGGTTCTAAGCAGAGTATGTTGAGGGTGAAACTGTCATCAAGGAAAAAGATCAGTACTAAAAGATGAGAAACTTCACGTGACAAATATTTGGTGACTACCTGCCACATTTGGTAACTTGGATTTATCCTTTTCAGATCTAGTCCAGAAGGCCAAAAGAGCAAAGAAGAAATTGCTGAAACGAGAAGGAGATGACAGAACTGATTCTGGATCTCAGGAACGATACGAGTCATTCAGCTATGGTGGAGTAGATCCATACATGTGGGAGCCCCAGGAAGTTGGTAGGAGAGCTAGAAAGTGATATGCAGCAAGGATTTTTCTTTAATTGGGAAAGTGCTATAGTATTGCTGATGCTGCATGGAACTGTGTGGAGTTGGTTTTGAGAACACTACTAGCTGATAATAGCTTGCCAGATGTAACTAAGGGATGAAGAGGGGCAAAAACTTTGTTGCAGATGTTGTCTTCAACATAGTGCCTGTTGTTTTCTGTATTAGAAAGAAAATGCTGTTTTATTGCTAGCCTGGAGGTTGGGCTTTAACCTGCATGTTTTACTTAGGGCAGCACCATGAAAATGTAGGGTTCTAATTTGTCTTTAAAATTTAATTTGAAGATGAGACATAAGTAGTGGAGAGCTGTCTTTCAAGGGGCATTTAAATCCATTCAGAACACCTGGGTGACTGTGAACACTTTTTGCTGTCTCTCCAGGTGCTATGAGAAGCCATCTCTCTGATTTCAAGAAACACCGAGCAGCCAGGATCGATCACTATGTAGTAGAAGTCAATAAGTTAATAATCAGGTTAGAAAAGGTAAATTTGATGCTTTTAATATTTTTAATATTTAATATATCTTTAGTATGAAGTGTGCCCATTTATCTAGCAGCCACTTTTATAAAGGATACTAAACTAACACTCTGTTCACACATTACTGTTTTCCTTTTTTATCCTTGAGTACTGTGCTTGGTCTGAGCCCATACTGTGGATTTGACTTCTGTTTTGTGCACTAGTTTCAAGATGAAGATACTACATCCACCTGCTTCAGGAACTGTTTCTTTCCCCATATATTTTCTTCATCAGTGGCTATATTTCTCCCTGATTTGTTTGTCATGATTCTTCCAGCTTTCCATTCTTCAAAATCTACCAATGATATACTTGCATTTTGTCTCAGATAGTGCTGGATGCTGTAAGGATTATGTCCAAAATGCTCTGATTTGTACAGGTTTGGTGTCATTGTTTGGAACTACTTCATGAATATTGCATTAGAAATAAATAGGGAAGTTGCAGGAATCGGGTGCAGAACAGGCTGAGACTTCTGTCTCTCCAAACCTATAGGTTTCTTTTTCCCACTGGGCTGGACTGTATTGGTTTTTTTTCTTGCAAAGTGCCATGTTCTTGAATGTGTTGTTTATCTCCTTCTAGCTTACATCGTTTGACAGAGCAAACACTGAGTCAGCCAAAATAAGAGGTTGGTATGAGCTTGTTTGTTCTTGTAGTTTAACCAGCTGAGGAATTAATTGAATGAATATTTTATGTTGTGTGTATTCCTCCCTACTCTTGCCGTATCACAGCTATAGAGAAGTCTGTTGTGCCTTGGGTCAGTGACCAGGATGTTCCCTTCTGCCCAGACTGTGGCAATAAGTTCAGTATTCGAAACCGACGTCACCACTGCCGCCTTTGTGGGTCTATTATGTGCAAGAAGTGCATGGAACTTGTTGGTCTTCCTTTGGCAAGTAAGTACGGTGTGTGATGTTAATTCCTCCTCTCCTTAGCTCACTCAGTGCTAACTCTGTCCTGCCTTTCTGCCATTAGAAAAAAAGCTGCTGGTAACATTCTGTCTATGAGGAAAACTTGGTCCTTAATTCATCATTCAGCCACTTGTGTGTGAAACAGAGTAAAAATGATTTCTCCATTGTTTGTTTCCATTCCTTCTTCAGGTTTGGGAGTGTTACATAACCCTAAAAAAGTTACTAGAAGAAGCAGTAGTATATACTACTAGTAAATACAATTAATATTTAGTATTTGAGTCTACCAAGTACCATAATTATGAAGATATAAGCTCAAGGAATTAAAACTGCCAAGGTTCTTGACATTTGAAACTATTGCATGTATTTCCAGTCTTTGCCATGGCTGTCCACATGCTGACATTAAAGAAATTCAGCCACAGGCCTTTAAGAAACCTGTCAAACTTTAATTTCCTCATTCAGCACATTGGAGAGGACACCATATTTTCTGTTGAAATAAATAAACTGAACTCTCCAAACAGCTCAGTTAAGCACAAAACATGGGCAACATTAAGGTACCTGTTGTTGCACATGCTGTTCTATAACTGTGCAAGCTCCAGCGTGAGAATGCTTCTAGGCACAAGCCAAGTAGGTGCTTCTCAACAGTCTGCTCTCTAGCTCCTTCTAGGATGGAGCAGGTTTACAGTGAAGACCCAAATTCTGACTTGCAGCCTTGATTGTCATAGGTTCCTGTGTGTCTTTTTCAGCAGATTATTTCAACTTGGTTTTCAGATATGACCTGAATGTGAAGTTTTTGTTAAAGTGCAGTTCATTTGTGTCAGTAAAATCTGTTGGCTTCTCCAGTTGCTGTAAAACTTACCTGTGTGTAATTTTTAGGCAAACTCACTAGTGCCAGCAGAGAGGCCTTGGGTTCTCATACGAGCCCGAACTCCTCACCTAACAGTGTCCATGGCTCCCGCCGTGGCAGCATTAGCAGCATAAGCAGCGTGAGCTCAGTTCTGGATGAGAAGGATGATGACCGAATCCGATGTTGTCGGCACTGCAAAGATACCCTGTTGAAAAGAGAACAACAGATTGATGAGAAAGAGCACACTCCAGAGATTGTGAAACTGTATGAGGTAAATCAGAGTCTTTGCTGCTTCCATCCTCAGTGTATCTGCCTGCGGTTGTCACTACTTGACTTCAGGCTTGTTATCTCATGTCCAAGTGCTTACTTGATGACTTAATACTTGCTTTTGTTAGAATCGATTCTACTTTATGCCATGTAACAAAGATATGTCTGAAATGATGGAGCTGATTGCCATGCAGTAGTTATATCATGATAACACCATTTTAAGATGCATCTTCATTCTCATACCTTAGAACTGATAGTTCTGAGACGCACCTCTCAAAATTGTGAACTGTGTCAGCTGGGATTCCCTAGAACAGTTCTTATTTAAACCAATGATACGCGGTGCACTTTGGGCTGCACTAGCGCTATAGGACTCAATATTGTCAGCACTGTTTGTCATCACACTCATGGCAAATGTTTTTTTAAACCAGTGAGATCAATCAAGAGTGTATGGTTGGAACATTGTTTTCAACTGTGTTGAAAGCGGGTACTGACAATCATCAGGTGTCTTTTAAATTGAGTCCACACCCCCCCCAAGTTAATAGTAATGGGAGTTGGTGCGCTTTGTGAAGAGATTTAAGGCTAGAAGTTGTCCAAGCCATCCATTCTAACAGCTTTTGAATGCAAAATTCACCTTGCAGAAATTCAGGGAGTCTTTCGCTGTTCCTGACTATGCCATCTGTGTTGGAAAAATAGAGGGTCTTGTCATCCTGAATAATTAAATGGCTTTTCTCATGGTTAACTTTATGCACATGCAGTGTGCAGGGTTTATGTCAGCATGTACTTGCATAAGTGTTTAATGGAAGTTCTTTTTTCACGCATTTTGTTTTAAACAAGAAACTCCGATTCTGCATGGAGAAGGTTGACCAGAAGGCACCAGAGTATATAAGGATGGCAGAATCACTAAAGTAAGCCCTATTTGCTGAGTTTATGAATGTATGTATGTACTTTTCTTCCCCAGAAGACTAGGAAGGACTGAGGAACTGTGCCAAGTCTGCAAGAGTGTGTAAATTATTAAAAAAGCACTGTTAGATTATCTGTTGTCTTTTGGACGCTCTTCAGAGTAGCACTGAGTTACCTATGGATGGTAACACTGGCACTTCCCACGGAGGTGCCACTCATATTTTGATGTGTCATCCTTTCAAGCCCTTTAGAGTTGCCACTTGTTAAATCTTCATAGAGTCATAGAATCATAGAGTAGTCAGGGTTGGAAAGGACCTTAAGATCATCTAGTTCCAACCCCCCTGCCATGGGCAGGGACACCTCTCGCTAAACCATCTCACCCTAAACCATCTAACCCAAGGCTTCGTCCAACCTGGCCTTAAACACTACCAGGAATGGAGCATTCACAACCTCCCTGGGCAACCCATTCCAGTGCCTCACCACCCTAACAGGAAAGAATTTCCTCCTTATATCCAATCTAAACTTCCCCTGTTTAAGTTTTAACCCGTTACCCCTTGTCCTGTCACTAGAGTCCCTAATGAATAGTCCATCCCCAGCATCCCTATAGGCCCCCTTCAGATACTGGAAGGCTGCTATGAGGTCTTCACGCAGCCTTCTCTTCTCCAGGCTGAACAGCTCCAACTTTCTCAGCCTGTCTTCATACAGGAGGTGCTCCAGTCCCATGATCATCCTTGTGGCCTCCTCTGGACTTGTTCCAACAGTTCCATGTCCTTTTTATGTTGAGGACACCAGAACTGCACACAATACTCCAAGTGAGGTCTCACAAGAGCAGAGTAGAGGGGCAGGATGACCTCTTTTGACCTGCTGGTCACGCTCCTTTTGATGCAGCCCAGGATACGGTTGGCTTTTGGGCTGCAAGCGCACACTGCCAGCTCATGTTCATTTTCTCATCGACCAATCTTAGTCATCTTGGGGTAACTTCTAGTGCTGTGTGTATTGTTAGCTGGAAGCATGTCTTACAATGAAGTTGTATTTATTTCTTAGTGCTGGGGAGACAACCTACAGTCTTGACAATGCTAATGACTTGAGGGTGGAGATTCAAAAAGTATACGAACTTATAGATGCCTTAAGGTAAAAGATCTCTCCCTTCCTCCCTCCCCCAGCATGTGTGTGTCTGTCTGTTTATGACTTCTCTACAGTTTTTTCCAACTACTGGTGTCTCTGTTTGTGTATCACATACCTGCTTATTCATATGGACAATCAGTTTGTTCAGCTGTAAGGAGCGTGTGAAAAAGGTAGATGCTGTCCTTGTGCACCATCAATTTCTACTTCGTTTTCCAGCCTTAAAAATCATGCATTTCTCTGCAGTGCAAATAACTAAGCCAGAGGAAACAAATAGAGGCACAGTTGTTTTTTGTTTGGGTTTTGGGTTTTGTTTGTATTTTTTTAAAGATGAGTGGGAAGTCTTACAACTTGTAACCCCCACAGTGCTTTACCTAAAAACATGAAGTTTCATCCAGTGTTGTCTTGCTCCCCTTCTGTTGCACTTTTGCTGGCCCTTGTTTCTGAACTCATGAGGCTTTGCTTTGATGCAGTAAGAAGATTTTGAGTCTAGGCTTGCATGAAGATCCCCAGCCTCATCCTAAAACACTACAGCTGCAGAGAATGATAAGATATTCAGCTACACTTTTTGTTCAGGTAATGGAGCAGATGTTATGAACTGAATGTAGATTTTTGTGTAGTGTTCTCTTCTTTGCCAGGCATCCCTGTGGCTTGCAACAATTTTGACAGGAGGTTTAGTTCTAGATGTTTTCTGTATAGTCATTAGTTCCCCATATAGTCTGTATGTACTTGCGTAGTCATTGCTTGTCCTAATGACTTACGGCAGCCAAAAATGAGCTAGCTTGAATACAGAGAGTGCAGTCAGAGCAGCATTGAGTTTAGTGACCTAAGAGAATGTGTGAATCTTGGCTTTGTCTCTTGCTGAGGTATCCAGCTAGCAGGATAGCTCTGGCAGCAAAGACCCGCTCAGGTCTGCAGCAGTGACTACAGTGTAGATGTACCTTTTCTTTGTGGGGTGTTCTGTTGGTGGCATCTCTCTTTTCAAATACTTGAATGCCTGCAAGCAACGATGTGTTTCAATTTTTGCCAGGAGAAACTGCTTGGCCTGATGTCCCTGCCAACCAAAGATCAGTATGAAGAACTGAAGAAGAGAAGACTGCATATGGTAAGACAGGTTAAGATCTGCTACATCATGGGTCAGGGGCTCCTTCAAAAGCTTAAGCCTCATAGGTGTGTGTGCACGAGTAGCTGGATTTCAGTTTTTCATTTTTTTTTAATGCAAATCGTTCCATGCCTCATGTAACACAGTCACTGTATCATCCAGAACATAAACAGGTGTGTAGTGAGCAGCTGAACACCTCCAGAAAGCAGCAGTGACTTGGTGGCATGTGCTGTTTCTGCAGCCTTAAACTATGTGTGTTAATCTACATGGGTTTTCAAATTGTATTCTGGAGTTCATTTGCACAAGTAGAATTTGGAGGCTGCTTTTGGTGGTGAAAAAGGATATATGGGAATAAGGATACCTCTTTTAAGAGAGTTTCTTCAGTTAGGAGGGAGGATATCACTAATTGTAAACTAAAGCAGCTTTATTTTGAGGTAGAAGTTGAGAAATAAGAATTGTTGCACTCCAAAAGCTAATGATATGGATGGCCTTTTAACACAAGATGCTCTACTACAGATGTCTGCTATAGTCAGGTGTGATCCCGTTGCTGTCCAAATCAGTCTTAGAGCACTCTTTGCACAGTTGCATTCAGCATTTCTTGTTCTCTATAAAGCACTGTCACTGCTCTTGCTTGCCTTTAAGTTTGTAGAGGCAGAAGTCATGGGACTTTGCTCAATATCATCACAAACAAACTGAAGGGAAGCATTTGGGTAGTACTATGAAAATAAGTTTTTCTCTGCAAAGTCACCAGAAATGCAGCTGATTCCTTTCAGTGACAGCCAGCAATGTCTAAGATCAGTGAGTTGCTTGTACCTGCAGATGTTTAGAACAGGATTTTTCATGGTCATGGTGTTCTCTTAGTATGTGTTCTTCACTTTAGGTGGCTCTTGAAACACATGGAAAGCAAGAAGAAAAGCAGAAAGATTTAATCTCCAGATCTGCAGCTGCAGTTAATGGTGATGCAACTCACCTGAAGAAAGAAACAGTCAGGAAATCTGAAGGCTGGTTACCTACATCTAGCATATCACGTGAGAGTGAGATAGCAGACCCTCTTCTTCAGCAGATTGACAATATTACATCCTTTATTAAGCAAGCAAAGGCTGCGAATAGGATAGACGAGGTCCATATGTTGCAAGAGAACCTGAGGCAGCTTCAGGATGAGTATGATCAACAACAAACTCTGAAAGCTATTGAGCTGTCTAAAAAACAGGCAGAAGAGGAAGAGATGCAGAGGGAGGAACTTCAAGTGCTTTGTGAAAAAGAGTGGGAAAGAGAACACCACAAACTCATGTCTCAGCATTCAAGGACACGCTCCTTAGACTTCAGAGAAGTCAAGCAGCATCAGCAGGGAGTTGTAAATGAGCACCATAACTTGACAGCATGTGCACTGGATTTGGATATTACTCGGGTCAGAGGGGACCCAGGTTTTGAGACTCCTGCTGTTGAGCAGCTGCCAGCTAAAGAGCACTTGATTTTCACGTTTGCACCCCAGAATGTCCCACAGTGTGACAAAGCCCAAGATCAGCCAGCCAGTCTAAACCCCTTTGAAGATGAAGCAGATACCCCTCAGTTAGAGGAAGATCCTGCTAACCCATTTGCCAAAGACACTTCTCCAATGGTTTCTTTCTCTAACACAGCTTTGCAAAGTGATAAAAAGGAATATAATCCATTTGAAAATGAGGAGGAGGAGGAACAAACTAATGGAGCACCTGGCAGTACTTCAAACCCTTTTGAAGAGGATGAAAATCCATTTAAAAAACCAGAGGGCAGCTGGAATTCTGGGAATCCTTTTGAAGAGGGATCTTCTACCAATCCCTTTGAAGTGGAGGACGACAGTGAGAATTCTGGAGAGGAGGCTATAGAGGAAGAACTGCTTCTTCAACAGATAGATAATATCAAAGCTTATATATTTGATGCCAAACATAGTGGACGAATGGATGAGGTGGAGGTACTGACAGAGAACTTAAAGGAATTGAAGCGCACACTAGCAAAGCAGAAGGAGAAATCCAGCTGCTGAAGCAATGGGGCTTGGTAACCATTATTTTAAATCTGCTGTTAAGATATGGGAATGTAGAGCAGATACTTGCAAAGAGGAGTACAGATCACAAGGGGGAATTGGGGGAGTCTTGACTTTCATGCACTTTCAGCTAGGCATTTCCACTACTACTCAGTCTTGAAGAATCGCTGAGGTATGCTGCTGGTCCCAGACACTTGTGTTAAGGAGTTTTGGAATGACTTGTTACAACAGTGCTGCCTGGTCTTGTTTTGTGTTTATTTTGGTCGCAGCGGCTAAGTGCTAATAGGGAACTGTGATTTGGAAATGGTTGCAATGTTGGTTGTTCTCTTTCCCCCTTTCTGTTACAACAGTATTGGCCTTTCGAGTGGGGATTTAACTAAAGAGAGACAAAAACTTTTCAAGCTCTGCACCCCAGTAATGTTATGGTGCAGTGCTACAGTGCCTGATGGTGTTAGCAGGAAGTGCTGTAAAAAGGCTACTGTGATTCTTTGAGGTGCAGAATATACAGATCAATTTTGTGCAATGCTAATATGTAAAAGGGATTTTAAGACTGAGAACTTTCTAACTGATCTTAACATGAGTAACTTTTAATATGTTTATAAAAATCTGGATGCTGTGTTTTCATCACCTTTAGTCTCCTTTTTGCTCGGAGCACAAACTACAATAATAGAGCATGCTGGGTTGACTTCAGAGCCCTGCTTCAGGGAGCAAGTACCTACTTGTTTCTGGGGAGAAGAGCATCAGGCTGGCACCATTTCAGACTACAGTAGGAGTGACCCTCCAATTCCTAATTATCTTGTGGAATCTGCACATTCCTTCTCTGGGTGACCGAATGATCACGTGTGTCATTTGTGAGACTGGAACCCTCTTTTTGTAGAATTCAAGGAACAGAAATCTTGTTTACAATGGAGAGCTGCAGTGCCACTGAACTGGAATTCTGTGAAAGTTGGGAGACAGTCTGTGGCAATAGGGTCAAATAGCAATTCTGTTTCATATTTGATTCCCTTTGGAAGTTGTTCTGAGAATCAGGTATGTCTGTTTTAAGTAAGAAGCTCCAAATTTGAGTGATCTTGGGATCCTGTGGTCCAGGGGATGCCTGGGTGATGGCCAGCACTGGTAATGCAGGAGGGCTTAGAGCTGGGCTCTGAAGGTTGGTATCAGAAATGTGGGATACCTTCAGGTTAGGTCAGCCCATGTCTTTGCGAGAGATGGGAGTCTGAGCTGCCTGGATTTTTATCTTTGACAGAGGTCCATCATCAGGCATCGGTGTGTGAAAGGGTGGAAGGGAGAAGTTAATCCAAAAGATGTATTTATTTAAAGCTGAAATAAAGATCACCCTGTATAGCACTAGTAGTGGGCTTACTCAGAAGTGTAAACTTTCATGGAATGGGATACGTGTTAACTAAGTCTCTGATAATATATATTAATTAGCACAGCTGTAACCCAAGCGTTGTAACATTTTAGAGACACAAATAATTGCACTACCTGGAGAGCGGGGACTCTGGTTTTAGCTTGCTATAAATTGATGGAGGAGGGGATTTGCAGAACTCTTGTTTAAAAAAACCAAGCCACCTCCTCACTTAACAGCACTAGTAACTAATCAAAAATGAGCAGCCCATTAAAGACACTTGATGTTCTTACTGTAGTCTAAATCTGATGTTGAAAGGTGTGCAGAGCAAGACCATGAAGGTTTTATACCAAGATGTTTTATTAGAGTTGATTTTTAGTCCCTGAATGTTACTTGGCACCAGGTGAAAGGAGCACAGGATTCTCAAAGCTCATAACCTAATAAAATGTGCCCTGTGGCACCAAATTTACAAAGGTAGGAGAAAACGGATGTTAAGACAGGGAAATGTAACCCCTGGAACTGTTTTAACAGAAGCAGTGTAAGGTAGATATTTAAGGCTGTTCATTGGTCAGGAGGACTGTACCCTGCACTGTAACCCAGAGCTGTTTTGGAACCAACATGAAAAATAGTTTCAGTGGATTCAGCTTCCATATTTTAAAAGTGTTTTTTCCTTGTTGCAGCTATCCTGCCTTGTTTGTATTTTCAGTCTAATACACTAATAATTAAAGTAGCCTTATTGTACATGTATTTTTACAAGCAGATAACAAACTAGCATACCTCATCTTTTGTCAGTGTTAATGTGACAGACTAGACAACTCATACCTAAAGTCATCTCCAAAGTGAAGACTTTACGCTGATATTAGGGCTGTTGTGAGGCTCACGAGGCACAAAGGAATGAAGACGTCCATAAAGCTCAGTAAATGACTAGCATTGAATTTTGTTAAAGCTGCATGCGCTGCTCTGTGTGGGAACTTTGTAAAGAGATGAAATAAACCAACATGTTTATTTTGTGCTGTGTTTGGTCTGGACAGTTCTTATAGGACAGGTGAACTGGTGTGAAGTTTTGTACTCGGTCTTTAGCTCCGCAGTCAGCTGCTCCAAATTGCAAGCAATACAGTACAAGCACATGTTTATCTGCTATTAGAGGTATTGTGTGACTGTTTGGTAAGGCAGAAGCTGTGATGATTCAGAAAAGACTTTTAGCCTAGTCTCTATCCAAAGCAAACATGATCTCATTATACAACCTTATACATGCAGGCACAAGTAAGATACAGGCGTTGTTTCACTTGTTCTGTTTGCCTTATATGCAGTGTTGACTGTAATGCTTTGTAAAACTGGCACCAAAAAAAGCTGGCTTTCAACTTCTATTTATTTTTCACTTTAATTATTCTTATTGTAGCTCTGAGAAAACTTTGTCTCCCGTGTATTATATGAACTTGTTTGTTCCTGTTTCCAGGAGCTTTTAGTTCTTTTTCCCACTGAAGTACCTTGATTATCCAGCCCCGAGGAAAAACAACTGCATGGCTTGAGCTTTCAGGCTGATGCTTCATTTTTCATTGCAGCTTTGTATTTTCCCCTCATCTCTTTGGGCAGTGGCACAAAAGCAGGGCAGGGAACCTGGCCTTCAATTTCGCACATACATTCTCGCAGATGGTACTTCTTGGGCCCAAACGTTGCTGGATGTGACAGTTTTTTCTTTTCCTTCTCCTCTTTTTCAAGCGTTTCTCTAGAAACAAGATCCATTTGTTATTATCAGAAGCTTGAATGGTGACATTTCCTCTCCTTCCCCTGGCCCCAGTTTACCAGAAGGACAGATTTACAGTTCCTAGCTCATGCCAAATATATCTGGGAGAAGTTGCATTTCCCTCTGTATACCTGACAAGTTTGCACGGATTGTATTATGACATATGCAAGAGGGTACAGGAGGTTAAGTGTCACTTACTTGCTTTTCCCCAGGATTTTCTTAATGTGCTCATTAATCTCTTTGTTGGTTTTATCTTCCACATCAACCAAAACTTGTTCTCCATTGTCTGTCAAGACAGATTTGTAATCAGACACTTTCACAATAGCTGGAGAAAAGTGTTTTAAACACCCAGAACTAAGCCATCAGCCTCTGCTGCTGTTGGGTAGAGTGTAACGTTTAAACAGGAAAAGCAAAGAGCATGACTCGGGGCGGAGGCAGAGGGTTGCAGGGGCTTTACTAACCCATGGAGCTGCTTCCCTGCACCCGCTCCCTCCTTCTGCAGCGCAGGCCGCGGCCGGTTCAGACCCCGCTTCCAGCGGGGAAGCCACCGCTGCAGCCGAGGCTGCGCTCAGGCCAAGGCCGGCGGGACCTACCCAGGTAGAACCGGAGGAAGGGCGAGGGGGTCATGTTCTTGAAGAGCATGATCTGCACCCAGGGGTTCTTGTACTGGATCTGCGGGATGTTGAAAAACACAAACTTTCTGGAAGGAAGAAGAACACAGGCGCCAGCCGGGCTGTCTCCGCGAGCCCAGAGGCCGCTGAGGAGGGCGCTGAGCCCCGCGCCCCGTCGCGCCCGCGCTCACCTCGCCCCTTCGCTGAGCTCTCCCCCCGTGTTGTAGTTCACGGTCATCACCTTCACCGAGCTTTTGAAGATGATGTCGCCCTGGTTGAGGTACTGCAGCGTGCGCCGGATGGGGAACCGGCCCTTCATCGGCATGGCGGCGGCCGGAAGTGGCGGGACCCGGAAGTGGCGGGAGCCGGAAGTGGAGGAGCCGGAAGTGGCGGGAGCGCAGGCCGGAAATGCACCCGCTGCACGGCCTGTGGGGCGGCGCCGCGCTCGTTTGCTCCGTTGTTATCCCCACGGGAGCGGGTGAGGGCGCCCGGAGGTTGCTCACCCCGATGGGGTCCTTGGCACGAGCGAGCGCACGTTTCTGTCGGTAACGGGCCCGACCGCTCTGTCAAATGCAAACCCGCGTTTTGTGCCCAAGGAAAACGTGCCCGGCTGGACGCGGGAGTTCACCCGCTGTGCGGAACAGAGCCCGAGCCCGTTACCTCCGTTACAAAGTGTGTGTGAGGGAGCTGAACCGAGACCCAGCGCATCACCTTCACTCAAGAACTGGGAACAGGAAGGAGCCGCCAGGTACAAGAGAGCGTGAAGCACTGTCTATTAACAGCCAACGGCCTCCTCCAAAACCCGGAGAAAAACAAGGCCGAAGAGGATGAATTAAAACCCTGAGGAAAAGGTCCTTCTCCCTCAGGTGGTTCCCTGGTGTCAGGAGGGTTCATGGGACTTACCTTCCCTCTTAAAACCAGTTAAATCACTCAATCACAGCAGTGAAGGGAAAATACAGTTTCCCCCTGAAAGATAATAAATGATGTGTTTGGCTTAGACACCTAATGTTTAAAAAGAAATTAACTGAAGTTAATAATAAAACCCAAGGACACATTTATATTTGTAATTCACTTTAATGGTAAAC
The DNA here is from genome assembly GCF_034315485.1 of Pezoporus occidentalis. Lineage (NCBI taxonomy): Eukaryota > Metazoa > Chordata > Aves > Psittaciformes > Psittacidae > Pezoporus > Pezoporus occidentalis. Next base: position 176,475 of record NW_026912929.1, on the reverse strand, counting down.
CTCAAATAGGTAGTATTAAGCCACAACAATATAATGCCACATTACATTAAACAGTTATTAAACAGCATTTAATAAAATGCATAAGCTAAATCATGCACCGCAATACTCTATATACAAACACAACAATGCAAATCCCTCTTCATGACTGAAGACACAGATCAGATACAAAATTCAGATTAAAAAAGAACATGCTGTTATTTTCGACTGCTGTCGCACATAGTGCTGACTTCACAAAGGAAGCTGTGAGAAATTAACAACTCCTGCAGGATTTTTAACTTGGAATACAGTAACAGAAACAATAGTTTTCTAGATTATCATGAACAAAGACTTCCCAAAAATATCCCAAGGAATTAGATGATTCCTTTTACAAAAACTGCTGTTCTTGCAGGAGCTCAGAACTCCTCGGTATGCCAAATAGACACAATGCATACACAATGTGCAGGCTGCGAGTTAGGAAGCTGAACACAGGCCTGCGATGGATTCTGGAGTAGAGAGTAATTACTAAAAAGATTCCCGTGTTCACTGTTGACTCCATGTGTGAGAAGGTAATGTGAATGCTCTGCAAGTGACGTGCTTCCTTCTCAAAACACATCCTTTTAATTTGAAATGTCTTCAGACCTGCTTTCAATCCACAGTCATTGAAAGGATTTTAAAATGGACCTGTGCCTTGCTATCATTTATCTACGATGATCAGAAAAACGCACAAGAAGCCAGTTATTCTGGGGTGTTAGAGACCTGGCAGGAGATGTGCTTCTCAGAGTTTTGCTCTCTGTGACCAGAGAAAGCTCATTTCACATTCCACAGTTTCCACAGAGCATTACAACAGAGCATTACAACAGAGCCTCTGTTGCCACTTACATGTGAGTGCATTTTGTCCTTCAGAATACAAACAATTCAAAAGTGTATATAAAAAAGTTCACAATCTATCTTAAAATATGCTCTTTTCTAAGTTCTCAACTGATCTTTTAAAATGGATTAAATCCTGATCAATACCCCAGCTGGCTTCTTAATCTTTAAAAATGTTCCTGCAGTTCAGTGATGTTAATAGACATTCAGGTTTCCATTCAGCCTTTAAAGAGGAAAGCAAACATTATTGGAACAGCACCAATTGATTGTCAAGACACCAATGAAGGACCATCTGTCACAGGAATTCCTGCCATTAATTTAAATAATTTTCCTGCAGAAAATCTCAGTAATAAGGTTTGAAACATTAGAATGGATGCTTTACCATTTTTTTCCTATATTTGGAACAAAAGTTTACAAACACATACTAAAGCAAGAAACAGAGGACATTCTTAGCACTTTGCAGAGCAAAGGCTTTACAAGCAGAGGCGCTGACTCTCAAAGAGGTTTGTGTTTTACTTAAGCTCACATTGTTTTAATTGGTGTCTGCTCATCTGCCCAAGTCTTTGACACATTGAAGATGGCAATAAATGCCCAGAAAATTCCTCTTCACCTTTTTTAATATGACAGAAACGAGACTTGGTGAACTACTCCCCTATGTGGTCTGTGAAATGCTTTTTTAAAGAAACAGAGTTAACAGAATTGCTTTACAGAAGGTTTCCTTTGCAGCTTAAGTCATCAGAAGGCCAAAGGAACAAGAACTACTTGTATTTTGATAATTGAAATGTTTGAATACTCGCTATAAGTAATTACTTCAAGTCTGATTTCACAAATGCTGCATGTGCCCACCTGTCATGTGAAGAATAGAAACCGCACACAGAGTGCAAGATCTGCAGAGATGACAGGGTCAGGAAAGGATAGAACATGAACATGGACATGGACATTAGTCTGGCGACTAAATGAACTAACCAACTTTGTTCAGTTTAAGCTAGACAATAATGAGAATAACTTTGGAAAGCGAATATACAACTGAAATGCATTGTGAAAAATCTTGATGCTTGCTAAGAAAGAAACTAGGGGCAATTTAATTACCGCTGCAACAGAACTGTCATTGTTTCACTGAGCAGAATCTTGGTTTCATGGTTTGGTTTCATGTTATCATTATGGCCTTATGAGTATTTTTTAAACAGCATCCACTGCATCCTGTTCTGTGTGCTACAGCTCACTGATAAGGGGCAGCTTGGTTTTCTTCCAGTCAGCCACCGCTGACGACTTAAAAGCAATCAATCCCTTCCAAGTGTCACTGCAAATAAAACTTTTACAAGAAGTCTCTCGGAAGGCTGCAAGACAAGGAGTATGGCTTGGAAACAGGGAGGGCTTTTTTTTTATGAGTGTAGTTATGTATTTATAGTATATATTCTATTAACTATTTACTGGCAGACTTCTACACCTCAGATAAAAAAGGGTGAAAGGAATAACGAAAAAGGACAGAAAGTTCATGGAATATATTTGCCAGTTCTGAGCAGAAAATCCTAAAATCAGGCTGGATTTAGAAAAAGGTGCAAATCTCTGAAATTCAGGAGGATTCACCTGCTTAAGTGAGGCTCAATTTGGGCTAAGAAATAAAAACTAGGAAGCTCTGGATTAGCAAATGAATTAAAAGCTTTAAGAGATAGAATGGTATGAATAAATGGCTACATATCTGTACATATATACATACACTACACACAATCTATACACTGTACATAATATTTAGACAGGTATAAACATATACATTCATACACACAGACATACAACTATGTACATATGCCTTAGCTGCTCAAGTGAGGTTCAGTATTCAACATGCAGAAATGCACAGTGGTGGGAGGCACAAAATAAAGGGGTGTAAAAACTCATCAAACCCTTTAACAAGAAGGAAGACAGGCATGAATGTAACAATTATAAGCCGTTTCCAAAGCGTTCATGTAATCTGGAGGGTAAAACACACTGTGAGAATTACGATGGTATTATCTGTGAGGAACAAACTTACATGACTACACAACATAAAGCTCAGTAACCATTATATGATTCTATGAATAAGGTAATTCAGGGGTTTGATGTTTTCCAAGTCCAGTATGTATTCAGACTTAGAGCATTTAAACTTTACAAAGAACTTCTCTTTAACCTGCAACCTCATGATAAATAATGTTCTTTTTTTTTTCCACATGTATTTCCCATATAATGCTGATACCATTGACTGCAGCAGAAGCAGAACTGTAGCATTATCTAACAAGAGGGGTTATGGCATTTTTCATCAAACAATAAACTTGAACTTAGTTCAGGGGAATTTACTGTTAAAATGCCTCAGCAGCTTTAGAATCAGGAGGTGCAAAAAGTAAATGCTTTCATTTTCTCCTCTTTGCCATGCCCTCTTGAGAATCTTTCATATAAAGCTGGTTTTTAAACTAATTTTGTGTCATTCAGTATGCAGTAGACACTGGCAGTTTGTCCTTCCTCTCTCTGCCCCTTACTTTCCTCTGATATAGATAGTTTGCCACAACCTACTTGTTTGCCTGGTATTTCTCCTTTTTCTATTATAGGCAAGAGTAGAGGCAAAAGAAACAAGCTACCTTATTTGTAACCAAAGGAGAGGATTTCAAACAGAAAATCAACATTTAAAGTGTTTTTCTCTTCAGGATCCTGCAGGTTATTTGCTGGTGCACCTGTGTGTTGCTGACTGGGCTGCCAGCCCTGCTGCTCACACCACCCAAGTCAAACAGGGCTCCACCTGGTGCTGTTAATGCAGAAAGCTGCTTTAGTCCCTGCTTCTCTGCCAGTATCCTGAGCCTGATAATTTCCAGTTCCCTTTTCCCGGCTAAACTGTATTCTGATAACCTTGCTATTCATGCTATTCAGTGCTTTTTAAAATTATCCTTTAGTAACTAAATGGTAGGTAATGAAGGAGGAATCCTAACTACCGTCTTAATTTTAGTGAGCAGGGATGTGTTCTGGTATCTTCAAGCGTCTTGGATGAACTCATTCAGGATATCTGTGAAAGTCCTGTGTGCTACACACAATGAAAACACTCAAGTTTTTTTATAGTCTCTGCCAAAGAAAGAACAGTCAGGATACTGGTTTCACCTAGAAACTTCATCCCTGACTTGTTTTCCCTATCACACCTCAGAATAGGCCCTTTGCCAAAGGCTACAGCAGTGGTAGGGGGAGCCAGCTGTAACCAGCCCAGCAATCCCCAGTCAGTGCTGTTCCCTGGAGGCATTATGGCTGCCCTGCGGACCAAGGGCTTCAGATTGATGGCCGAAAATGGTACCAACTACTCGGTGGTGACCAACAACAGTTTCTTGCCCCAGGGTGTTCTGAGTCAGCCTCCTTAATAATCCGGACATTTCAAGGCAGCTAAAACAAAGGCCTGTACGACTTGTATGATCTCTTTGAAGAATCTCTCCTTGGAGATTTTTATTTTCTACCAGTTTCATGTCAGAGAACTCCACTGGCACCAGCAGCACTGCATCTGGTTTACAATCAGTGTAAACAGGCAGAGAAAGATGACTGTTGCACATGGTCTTAGTTCTGTGTTTCTTTAGTCCACTGTAAGTAAATTAAAGGAAGGAAAGTAGTAAAGCTTCCTGCCCTTGTCACAAATGCAATAAAAATCATCATTATTATAAAGCTAACTCAGAATGCTCCTACGCAGTTCTTGGTCAGTGTTCTTTTACCTACAAGATTCAAATCCAGTTTCTTCTCAAAAGAGAATAGAAAAAAAATTGAAGTGCATGAAGAATGGCCATTACTGTCTCCTTATCGCTCCCTGCATGCCCCAGCCTCAGCCAGTGCAGAATTCTCACATTTGTGTGAAGCAATTATTACCAGTACACACATGTACTGAAGGTCAGAAAGATCTAGTCGGTTTATCGCTATATTCCTACCGAGTTATTTTCCTTTCAAGAGCAGCAGAAACAGGACCTTGAAAATTCTGGAGAGTGAATTTTAGGCACTAAGTAGAGCTTCAGCGAGATGTCACTTTTCTCAGAATCTCTTTCAGACAGAATCTCTTTGCTTCCTAGTTCTGTAAACACAAGTTTGGCATTGAAATTTGGCCTTTATGAAAACAAGCTATTTCCAGACATAAAAATGTAATTGTTACAATAGTAAAAAACCTCTCCTGACCCATATTCATAAGCTAAAGTTTGCACTTGCAACAAAGAAACAAAATGAAACTGATGTTAAAGTAAAGCTCGGAAGATGAGCTTGTTACATCTGCTGGTTACTGCACTTGAAACAAACCTCAGAACAAAAAAAAAAAGTGCTGAACTAGATTTTTGTCACATAAAAACACACAAGTAGAAAATGCCTCTTCCATGCAAATAATTCAGCTGATGTGTGCAGCTGATGAGCCAGGAGCAGATACAGGCATTAACTGCCATGACTTTAAAAAAAACAAAAAAACCCCCTTTGTTTAAAATATTTAATGCAAATAATCATAATAAATAATACTAAACTGAAGCAGTGCTAGCAGCTAATGGCCAATATGGAAAACATGTGGATGGCTCATCCCTCTAGACAAAAAGTAGTTAATTTTATAACTCCATGGAATATCAGTCATTAACTGCAGTGGTATATGATTGACTGTAAACGCTATTTTAGTTTCAGACTAAGTCGTTGTCCTTTTTTAAGCCCAGCCAGTAACTCAGAACCACACAGCCACTTGCTCCCCCTCTTCTTCCTCCCCCTGCTACCAGAAGGATGGGGAGGAGAATGGAAAGAATGTAACTCCCATGGGTTGAGATAAGAGCAGTCCAGTAACTAAGGTATAACACAAATCACTGCTGCTACCACCAATAATAATAATGATAAGGGAAATAATAAGGGGAGAGAATACAATTGCTCACCACCTGCTGATTGATACCCAGCCTGACCTGAGCAGTGATCTGGGCTTTCTGAGTGACTCCCCCCAGTTTCTGTACTGGGCAGGACATGCTGTGGGATGGAATACCCCTTTGTCTAGTTTAGAACAGGTGTCCTGTCTCTGCTTCACCCAGCTTCCCATGCCCCTCCTCCCTGGCAAAGCATGAGACTGAGAAAGTCCTCGATCAGAGTAAACATTACTTAGCAACAACTAAAAACACTGGTGTCATCAGCGTTGTTCCCAGGCTGAAAGTAAAAAACACAGCACTGCACCAGGTACTAAGAAGGAATAAAAATTACTGCTACTGCTGACCCCAGCACAGCCATAGGAAAGTTGAGAGCACTCAAAAAATGGGAGTGTTGAGTCAGGGAAGGGGGGGTGTGCAGAAATAAGAGAGCTTTGTAATGCAATGATAGCCAGGGGTTCTACACATTTCAGGTTTTAAACTGGATTGATGATGAGGGTGTTTAAGGGGTACAGAGGAGTAAATTTGGAATTACAAAGAGCATATTCAAAGACATCACACAGCTGTACTTGAAAATGACTGTTCTTCCAGTTAATGACTGATTCTCCCCGCAGAATACCATCTGACATAACTGTGTTGGTCTGAACAGAAACTTTAAAGAACTTGACTATTTCATCATTACTGTGGCAAGAAACACATTTTTTTCCTCTTAGTTTGGGTAATTCCTGTAGCACATAATAGTCACTATGACTGCACCATAGAGTGCATTACAGCTGTGCTAATGGTTGCATATAATGTGGATATCTGAGTTCAGAATCCACATTACTATCTCCTGCAGAACATAACAGCAAGTGATTTTTTTTTGTAGAATAAATGATTGTCTCCTGTAGCATTCTACATTTTCATTGAAATCACTGGCATTCCGACTAAAGACATAAGCAGGTTTTTCATTTTCCATACTCATAAGCAGGATGTTGATGATGTCACTTTGACAAGAAGTGATTACAAAGTGCTAGTATTATTCCCTGGCATTTATTAGATATTAATTCCAAGGATACTTTTAAATATATACATACTGTTCTTTTTACTTTTAAAGTAATTTTACTATTAATCTCTGATATTATAAAACTCTCTTTAACCACCACTAATTTCTAAATACAAAGCATGTGAAAAGTATGTTCAGTAATCTATAGCCTTTTAAATGAAAGGCATCAAAAATATTCCTTGTGGCAGAAAAGGTCCTATAGCAGGTCTTTTAATAGCTGCTTAAATGTTGTCAATGTCAGCAAACAGACAAGGAGAAACCTGACAGGAAACTGGTAACAAGTTGAAAACAGTTGTACATACCAAAACGCTATTCTTTTAACTTCATAATTCTATGTTTTTGTGAAAACTACTTTGATCCATCTCATTGCGTTGTTCCCACTACGCAGACGTGCCAGTTATTTGACCATTATATTCTGCAGTTTCCATTTTAAGAATGTAGGGTATTATGCTGTCAATGGGAACATTTCCAATGAGACCAGTAAAAAACAGTTCCTCGGTGATGCTAGAGTTCATCAGCCGAAGTGCTGGAAGGCGAACTAGAATCCGGGCTAGCCTGAAAAAGAAGTTCAGTGGATTATAAATACATGTAATACTAGTTTAAAACACTTTGTGGCTGAAGAGCTGTATCTGCTTTTATTATTACCATAACTCACGACTGGGAGTAAAGAGGCAATAAAAGCTAACTGAGCTATCTTAAAAAGAATGGTTGCTTTTCTATCCTGTGAGTGAAATGAAAAGCCACCATTTTCTCTGTGGTTTTCCAAAGAAAAGGATTTTAATGGCCTTTATAGATACAATGTGTATGTACAGACACAGTCCTGGTCTGCTTTTGAAACTCCCAGCTCTCAAAGCACTTCATAGTTCAGGACAATGCTGAGACGAGTAATATTCATACTGACTGTGCGAGAACATTTGCACAGAACTTTAAAAGTAAACCTAATTAGAATTAAACCATAAGCAGAGGAGTCCTCAGTTACTCAGCAAATTAATGCCGAAGCAGATAGCAAGAATGGGACTGGATATGCATAAAAGAAGACAAGAGAATCTGCTTCTGATGAGAAAAGGAATTTGGAGGGATGTGTTGTTACTCATACATATTGCCAAATGCTGTGGGTTTTTATGTACCAGGATGTTAACAGAGATTGAGCATAATGAAGTGATTCTATCGATTTGCTGGACTATCAATGCATTTGCAATTTAGGACAGTAATGAAAGTGTACCTGCTGTGCTTATATGGCAGACTTTTAACACAAATGCCAAAATAAATACATTTCCTGAATCACAGCCATGTAATAGCAAACCATAGGCAGCACTGAACACAGGCCTCTGGAAAATGCTCGAATACCTGTGGAGGAAATATATGGTCCATTCTGCTAATATGCCATATATTAACTTGATTGCAAAATTGCAACAAGATTCAAGCTATGCTGCTGGTTTTGTGAAAATGTAATACTTGTACTTCTATCTCAATTTGTGCCAGCATTCAGTTGCTCAGAAATAATCACATTTGTACTATAAACTTCTTTATAGGTCAGTATAGGGCTACAAACAGTATCAATTAAAATATAGGACATTGGAAAATGTCCTGTATTGGAAAACTCTGATTCTCTTCCTTGAGCCACTATTAAGAGAAGTAAGTATATGGAACAAATTCTGTATTTCTTTTTATGGCAGGTATCTAGCTCTCACACATCAAACCAGAATAAATAATTGTACACAGACGAAGAATGTGGGATTTGAGGATATTTCTGAAGTAGAGAATCCCATTTTTACTACACCTAACTGGGAATCTTGATGCCCTTTCTGTTGCTTAGAGGATGTTAACTCTGTAAAATGAGTGCAGAGACCAGTCTCTGAGATGAGAGCTTTTTTTGTCTGTTTTTTTAAGGTTACACTCACCTCAGACCTTTCTTAAATGTATGGGATTGTCCTTCTTTATTTGAGGATACTTTTCACAGTAAAAGAGAGTATGTTCCAGGATATATTGCTAGACAGAAGTTAGTTAGAATTTCCTTTGTAGTGCAGAGAAGCATTATGTTGATGAAATTTAAAATAGTTTTGATAGAAACTATTAGAAATAGGAGAATTATTTCTAGCAAGTAAGAAATGGGAACAGTTGAGACGTGAAAAAAAACAAGGTATTTTCAAATAGAAGTCACTGGAAATTCCAAAAAAATCAAAGGAGAAAATAAGTAGGATGTGGGAATGTCTTATAAACAGAAGCTTAAGAGTTGGTTATTGTTCCCCACATGTAACCTTTGTTTTTCCAAGGTTTAAAAACTGACAGTTCTAATACTTTTCTGCATAAGTAACTTGCCAAAGGGCAATAATAACCTTTAATTCTCTCAACGCCTCTTTGACAACTAACATGAAAAAGGAGGCAGCTTGAACTGAAGAAGTTTGAGGTGGTTAAGGCAGTTATTCTTCAGACTTCTGTTTACTTTTCTAAACATGGCAATGAGACTCTCTCTCTCAAAAATAAAAAAAAGAACAACAAAAACCAGCAAAGGAAAGGAGTCAAGTTTCACTTCCCTGGAAGAAGCAAGGCAGCTGTTCTTGCTTCTAGTTAGTTGTACACAAACCTGCATGCTTTTGTGAACAAGGTTCTAGCTCTTTCTCATCAGCAGTCAAAGAAGAACAGATGTCAGAAAGACAATTTTTACATCAATGATGTTATTTTGTACTTTTGCCAGCTACGGCCCACAACATTACTTTGGGTACTATAGACAATAAATACCTATAAGTATCTTCTGGATAGGATTTTTGTACATAGTCCTGTAATTCCATCTGTGCCTTCTCCTGGAATTTTTCTATTTGGGTTGAACTGGTCAGACCAGGGTGATCTAAAGAAACAAAACATTTCTGTATGTCGATTGTTTCCCTATACATTATGAAATATATGTCGTTATAAGATTTTTGCATTTAATTTCATTTAAGTATTTCCCTTGTATTGTGATGTTTAATGTGTTAGCACTATAAAGGAAACCACTGAGTTGAGCATTCGTTTCCTGGCTTCGGAATCAGCTTGCTCATTTTTCTCTCTATAGTTGTGTGTATACACAAGAAAGTGGAAAGAGATTAAGCCTGTAGGTATGTACCAGGCTGTGACGCTCCTTGTTTATGCTGCTGTTTTAAATACGTTGCCTCTGACTTTGCCTAGGCTGATTGAGCAGTATCTCGGGTTGTTTTCTTGACAGATCAATTTGTTAACCTTCCTGAGTCTGTCTCATGTTTTAATTCCAGCTGGCTCAGCTCCTCAAAGACAGTCACATGATCAAAAGATCCCAGAAAATACCACATACCTGACTATGCCCAAGTATCTTCAGTGTTGTGTTCAAACTGCTCTTCCCTTGAACGGGACAGAGCTAGCTTGAGTTTGGAGAGCTTCTTGCTCCTCCAGCTTGAATAAAAACCCTAATAAACCCAACCCTAATGGTACAATCTGCAAAAAAGTTTCAAAAGCAAATTTCAGGACAGCAATACCTTCTTGTTAAAGCAAGCTGTAAGCTTTACTGCAAAGAGAAAAGTAATACCAACTAAAGAAACCCCACCAACCCGAAAAACCTCCAACCCCTGATTACAAGACACTCTTTTCCTTTTTATTTTGTTAAATTCAAAGTGATACACACCTTTGAATTAAAGTAAATAATTCACATTTCTGAGCAAGAATTTACCTTTTACTCAGTTCTAAATTAACCTTTGTGTGTCCTAGGAAAATTTTGCCACCTTTGATAAATATACTGTCACTTCCCATTTCTTTAATGTCCCCACCTTATCATTCCAGAAAATCCCAAGTGGCTTCTTTAAGTAAATCCTCTTATCTTATATACACTATTGATCATGCTTTAGTATTCTGCTGTAATTTCTGGGGGTAACAAATGGAGGACAACCTGTTTACATTTAGTTTTGGAGATGTTGTGGAAGTTCCATATAAAATACAGTTGTATTTCTCCTCCTATTTCAGCCATCCCTCTTAGAAGTGTATTAAAAAATGTTGAAATTGAAGCCAGTTTCTTTTTGTCACTGTAAGAATGTATTTCCTCTAATCCTTCCTGCCATTTACTTCACTAATATTGCTAGTACACATCCCAGATAGCTTACTACTCATAGACTCTCAGCTGAAGGTAGTTGAGAGTCTTGTCTTCTAAAGTGGGTGTACAGGAAACACCCGATATATTGGAACTGTAAATAACATGGATGTGTTGCTCCAAAGTTATTTTTAAAACACATACTGTTTGTGATAAATCATTATGGAACAACCATTTTACTTGCAGTTTGACAGATCAGACTCATAGCAAGACATTAACCTCATTAGAAAAACTGCTAAAACATTAGCATATGATTGTTTATGTTACTAAATATCTTACCAGGGCTAAAGAGGACTATAGCTTTAAGGTATGCATATTCATATCCATCAATATCAAGCTTGGCCATGCTGTTACAGAACTCCTGGAGTTTCCAGATGTGTTCCATGACTTGCTTTATTCTGTCTCCAGAAAGTTTATCTGCAAAAAAGATATTGCTTTCTATGTCATGTGAGCTCAAGTACATCTAATGTATTAACCAATATCCTTTTATAAAACAAGTGACATTTTACAGCATTTCGTGTCATTTGCTACCTTAAAACCACTCAACATGTAAGGATGACCTGAATGATCATGGAATTAAAGATTTACAAAGCTGAGTCAGGCACAGGGCTGGCAAACAGGATGTTAACTCTTTCACACGATTTTGCCAGTTTTGCATAATCTGCAACATGAGTCTAATTCCAGTGATGAACTGTTCTGAGCAGAGACTCAAATTACGGTGAATGATTCTACAAATGGCTGGAGGGATTCTGGGAAACAGAAGCACAAAACAAATGCTATCATGCATTCCTAATTTGAAATTCAAACATGAAGAATAAAAGCATAACCTACATGCCTAAAATTCATTAACTGTGATACAAGTGTTTAATTACTCAAGACAGATCAAGATACATGTGATGTAATGTTTTTATTTCTGTATTGAGAAATAATAGTGCAGGAATACTCTGGAAATGTCCACTTGAATTCCAGAGTTTCCAAATAGCTTCATCACTAATATACTTCCTAGATAAAGTTCTGAAATTTCCTCACTTTGTTTTGAATGTTAGAGTTATAATACATAATATAATGATAATTTTTCAAAATAGATAACAAATCAAACAAAAAAAAATAGATAAAAATAAATCACCAAGAACTCATGATAAAACAGATCCTCCTCTCCTTGTGGCAGGGCTCAGGAGCATGGTATGACTGCAAGTATGGCTTGAAGAACAAATGTCATTTTTTCATTCTTGAGACATGGGAACCAAAGTGAAGCCAGCTTAAGGCTGGAATAGCCCCATCACTTTCTCCTCCAAAACCCTCCGCTTGGGGTGTAGGTGGAACAGACAACTCTGAGATTATTAAAAGCCTCATTCTGTGCAGAACATAACAATGTGCATGTTTCCCTATTGGTCTTTGAAACTATTGCCTCTCTCTCGGTGCAGGAGAGGAGCATCAGTTTGTTGTACTTTGAGGGCTGTCCAGGCTCTCTTAAATTAAAAAAAAACACCAAAAACACACAGCTCCCAAACCACCCCCCCCCATATTCATTATGAAAGCACATTATCAATTTAAGAATCAATTTTCTAATTTACTTTATCATAATGAAGCCAATAAAGTAGATTAAACCAAACGTCCTTTACTGGGACTGAAGGGTATTTTTTGATTATCTACTTTTGCACATTTTATAGTTCTACAATGAAGTTTTACTCTCCTCAGTAAAAGCTTATTTTCCAATTTTCTGCTGTGTGCACAATAATGGCACCACCAAAATCATCAAACAAATTGGTACCCAATAGTATTCTGTAACTATTTTTAACTCACATTTAAATTTATCTAGCTTTCATGTAATATGCTGTGTTTGCAGAGTTTAAAGCTGCTAGTGCTGTTTTTTTTCCTCCTATTAAAAATGGAATGTTATTTTCATGTAATCAATCATAGTGCTTGGGAGCATCCTTAAAGAGAAAAGAACGAAAAAAAGCAACTATAAGAGGTTGTCATGCATTCCAGATACAGTCATCATTATCAACAGGCCAACACTGAATTAAAAATTAAAATCACATAAGTGTTAAAGAGCGTCAAGAAAATATGCTGTTTAATGCTTCAGAGGGTACTTCAGAATAAATTAGTCATTACTGCATTACAGCAGTATCCAAAACTATTATACCTGCAAGAATATTCTTGTTGCTCACACCATTGCATCCAACTGGGGAACAAGACAGGTCCACCACAGCAGCGACAGATGTTCCTTAGCTGCCTCCCAAGATGAGAACCAGCAGGCCAACCACCTCAAGGGTGTGTATGACCACAGTGGATCCTCTTGCACCCCTCCTGGGAAACCTGCATGCTCAGTAACCTCTCTGAATTGCCTGTACACCAATGCACGCAGAACGGGGAATAAACAGGAAGAATTAGAGAGCTGTGTACGAGCGCAGGGCCATGATCTCATGGTAACTGCAGAGACATGGTGGGATAGCTCGCATGACTGGAATGCTGTCTTAGATGGCTACATAGTACTTAGGAAAGACAGGCCAGCAAGGTGAGGTGGTGGAGTTGCTCTTTATGTAATAAAGCAACTGGAGTTACTGAGCTCTGCCTCAGGGTGGATGAAGAACAAGTTGAGCGCTTAGGGGTCAGAATTAAGCAGCAGGTTAAAATGGGTGGCACGTCTACTACAGGCCACCTAATTAGGAAGTTGATGAGGTCTTGTGCAGGCAGGTGGAAGGAGCCTCACAATCACAGGCTCTGGTTCTCATGGGGGACTGGGGGCATACCTCATCTCATGGGGGATACCTCCCTGGTATCTGCTGGAATGACAACACAGCTAAGTACACACAGTCCATGAGGTTCCTGCAAACCACTGATGATAATGTTTTAACACAGATGATGGAGAAGCCAACCAGGAGAGGTGTGCTGCTGGACCTTGTACTAACAAAGAAAGAAGGACTGGTTGGGGATATGAAGGTTGGGGGCAGCCTTGGCTGCAGTGACCATGAGATGGTGAAGTTCAGGATCCTGTGTGGAGGAGGCAGGGCAATAAGTAGGATTACAACCCTGGACTTCAGGAAAGCTAACAGTGGACTCTTCAAGGACCAACTTGGAGGAATACTATGGGTTAGGGCTCTAGAAGGTAAGGGAGTTCAAGAGAGCTAGTTAATATTTAAGCATCACTTCCTCAAAGCTCAAGATTGGGGCATCCTGTGGGTTACAAATCAAGCAAAGGGGGCAGGAGACTTGCATGAATGAGCAAGAAACTTCTGGCAGAAATCCTTCAGAAGGAAATCTATGGAATGTGGAAAAAGGGACAGGCCACTTGGGAGGAATATGGGAATGTTGTCACAGTATTCACAGATGTGACAAGGAAGACTAACATCCATCTGGAATTAAATCTGGGAAGGGATGTCAAGGACAACAAGGGCTTCTTCAAGGACCTCAGTAGCAAAAGGAAGACTAGGGAAAATGTGGGACTGCTGCTGAATGAGGTGAGTGCCATGGTGATGAAGGATACAGAGAAGGCGGAGTTATTGAATGCTGCCTTTGCTCAGGAATCCCATACCCTGGAAGCAAGACAGAAAGTCTGTAGAAAGGAAGACTTTCCCCTGGTCGAAGAGGACTGGAGATCATTTAGGCAAACCTGAGACCCACACATCCATGGGCCCTGATGGAAGGCACCCATGACTGCTGGGGAAGCTGGCAGACGTTATTGCTAAGCCACTATCCATCACCTTTGAATGGTTATGGAGAACATGATAGGTGCCTGGGGACTGGAGGAAAGCGTATGTCACTCCAGTCTTCAAAAAAGGCAAGAAGGAAAACCAAGGAAGCCTCAGGAAACCCAGGAAGGAGAAGAGTCAGCCTCACCTCCGTCCCTGGAAAGGTGATGGAACAGCTCAACGGAAGCTGTAGATCAACAGAGGAAAGGCAATTAACTATGCAAGAGAAGGCTTCTCCTTCCTCTGGATCTTGGGGAACAATTCTGCCACCAATTAGGAAACACATCATGAGACATGTTATACAAATGTCCCTCTAGTGTTGACAGCACTGAACACATGTAAGAATCACACACTGAAAACATACCTTCTTGTATGCTGTTCTGGAGATGGTTGACAATAGCTGCCAGGATAGTAGACAGACTCATCACCTGTGCACACTGTGCCAGGCCTAAGGTAAATAGCTCATTCCAGCAGGCACGCACAAGGCTTGTATTACAGTCCTGCCTACAAAAAACAGAATATCAGACAACTGTAGGTAGTTTTCATATCAGGTTAGTGCTACCCCATGTGTAATTATGTTAATAATAACAATAATAGGGATTAATGTATTGCAAACCACTTTACTGAAAGGCATATATTAGCATATCGCAAGTATTTCAAAATGCAAAAAGCAGAGATAGGCTAAGTACAGAAGACCATTTCAGGTTATCTGTAAAATGGGGCTCACCAGTTCTTTACCAAGATATATTTCTACAAATTAAATGCTTGCTTTTGATTTGGCTTTAGCTGCTGTAATTTCAGTAACATCAGATATTGTAGTTATCTTCTCCTCTGACATCTTCGATTTTAGTATTCAAAGAGGAGAATATTGCAGTCTTTGCACATTTTAAAGAATTCATTGAAATTAAACGTTATAATAATTTAAAAAATCAAAATAGCTGAAAAGTGTTCTGATCAGTGTTTAAAATTCATTAGGAAGCAAATCACTCAATGGAGTATGTACATTTACCCAAGAGCTTGAAATGCAGGTATGGACCTAGCCCAGTGCATAGAGAGGAAAAGTAGTCGTGATGCTGACTCACAGATGTAGTGTACATTAAGGTACTCCGGCATCGGACTGGGCATTGTCAGCTGCAAAAAATGAAAGTACAGCACAATATATACAGTTCAGACATAAACCCATTTTGATTATCGAGAAGTAATGAGAGAAGACATTCAGACTACTCTCACAGTCTGTCAGAGAAACAACTGTGCGACAAGAAACTGTCATGGGAAAACTGTATAACTAACTCACTACTGCTGGCAAGAAATGCAAAATGGGAATAGAAGACAAGAAGTTATGTGGGAGAGTGCTCAAATGTTTACTTTTAAAATGGTTTTATATTATTTTAATAATAAATCTATACATCTCATTGCTCTGTGAAGCGTTGGCCCTTTTCACAGTGCTGTAAAATACCCTTTATAACTTTTTAAAAAGAAGCAAAATAAAATCTAAAATCTAAGTCTCTCAAATGGGAAAGTCATGTAATAAGAATCTACAATCACAAAACACCATTAATGGCAATAAGGAGATTATGACAAAAGTTTGCCTACATTAAGTATCATGTATTTCAGTAACGATCTTTGTATCTCTTGAAACAGTGCAACTTTACTACAACAAGATGAGCACCCTTATTGTTTCTCACACATTGTTTAGTAAGGGGGCTATAGGGATGCTGGGGATGGACTCTTCATTAGGGACTCTAGTGACAGGACAAGGGGTAATGGGTTAAAACTTAAACAGGTGAAGTTTAGATTGGATATAAGGAAGAAGTTCTTTACTGTAAGGGTGGTGAGGCACCAGAATGGGTTGCCCAGGGAAGTTGTGAATGCTCCATCCCTGGTGGCGTTCAAGGCCAGGCTGGACAGAGCCTTGGGTGAGACAGTTTACTGGGAGGTGTCCCTGCCCATGGCAGGGGGGTTGGAACCAGATGATTTTAAGGTCCTTTCTAACCCTAACGATTCTATGATTCTATAATATGTGTGTATTTGTATTCAATTGAAGCTGAAGCAACACTAAAATGCAAGACCTTGTTCAGTGGTCTAACCAGAGCTAGATCTAAGAAGGCACTGTAACCTCTGTTTATATGAGGAGCCTTTTAGATGAAAGTTTTACACTACTTAGAATTACAAATGAATTAAGCAAGACATCAGGGATGATACAGAAAATTATTATCAACAGCACTGGAAAGTGAAATTACTTTTAAAGCATCCTCTTGTCTACGAAAAGGTCTTATGAAACAACACCTATCCTCTTTAGATACAGCATACGAGAGTGAAAATTGTATTAGAAGACACCAGATGTTACCTTAGATTATATTGCCAAAATTAAATATAAGAAATAAGAAAACAGTGACTTAATTTTGGGTTATGTCTTAAGTGTTAGTTTGTTTAGTAAGACATTTAAAGCACGTACCTTAAACGTGACATGTGTATCTGTAAGTAGGGGTCCTTCCACTTCAATAATTGGTGTTGACTGATCTCTACTGATTACATGAATATTCCCTCCTCCTGTAGGATCCATCCCATCTGCCAGGTTATGAGCTGCTGTACCGTCTGTGGTATTAAGTGCTTTAGCCAAAGTATCAAATGCCCTGAAAGAAAAAAAAAAGTAATAAACAATGAAAGAGTGCTTCCTTGTACCCCAAAATAACTGAGAGCAGTGGTCAAAATAAGTGCTATAAAGCATTCTCACCAAGAGGTAACCTATACAGAAACTGTCTGTGCTAAGATAGGGCCAGACTTTTCATTACAGTCTGGCCCTGCTGTACTGTTTGGACATTAACAAAAGGAATAGATCTATCTGTCCATATATAGCTGGTAAGAAATGTCTCCTGTAAGGGGGGGTACTTTTTACTGCTGTAAATCCTGCTCTGAATGTTTTATGCTAATATTTATACTAGTAAAGCAGTCTCTTGCACTTGCCATTCACTATCCCCTCCTCACCTTGAAATGTTTAACTGATTAAATGATGATTATAGACCAGATGCACTCAGAACACCCTGCAGTCCCTGTCCTTGATGTCCAATTTCTTGGAAGAGTGGAGAATAGAGTGGTTCTCTTCTATGCAACATGCCTGAATTTCCTTTCCCTTAAGATGAGGTGTGCCAGATGCTCCTGATCTCACAGTACAGACAGAGCCTTAGAAACCTTGACAGTAACAGAAGGGAGACTAGTCCCCTGGACAGCTTTATACTCAAATTGTAGCTGGCTGCTGCCGAAATAAAGCAGTGTACATTCCCTTTTTACGGTAACAAGAGCTTAGATTTAAAGAAGAATTTTGTGCTCCAGCTTCAGACCAGTGGACAGTATTATGGTATCATGCTGTTTTGCCAATATTTTGATCAAGATGTTATGGGGAGGGGTTTTTGGAATTTTTTTTTCTGTTTTAAAGGAAGAGTTCCAAGTGGCTGTAACTCCAAGCTGCAGTGTCAGGGATTTGTGAATACCTGTTCACTTACTTGAAGAGTTTAAATAAAAGACTCAAGAGCCTGAAGTTAAGGTCCTCTTAAAAAAACCTTCTGCTTGAGAAACAATGCACAGTTTTGAGGCCAAGTATTTTTCTTCTTTCACTATACTGCAGATCTATATTGTCCTTCAAACTCTCTCAAAAAAAACCCCAACTGTAAAAATCTCAATCTCTGCTGAAAATATTAAGATTCCATGTTCCTTTTTCCCGTTTAACTCATCAATAAAGAAGACTTCAAACTCTTTCTAAACATTAAAAATAAAATAAAAAAAATGTTTACTCATCTTAGTTCAACATTTTCCCCACATTACCAGCAGGTATTATGGCAGCACAATCTCAAAATGAAATCTGCAGTAATTCAGACCCCTAAAGAGGAGAGCTAAGGGCATTCTGCAAGAGAAGCTTCCATATCACAAGCCTATCAAATAAAACAGTACTGAAGTGTTGCTATTCCCAGAATCTCTCAAGGTCACAAACTAATCATTTATTATTTTTCTGAGTACGAGATCTGCTTTAGCTCCAGAACGTGACCATGATAACGCAGGGGACAGTTTTCCAAAGGAGGACAACAGCCAAACCTGGGTTTCTAAAGAATTGGTTTTGTGTTTCAAAGTAGGGGGCAATCTCTACTGTGGTTGGTGTCATGGTGCTCATTTACTTCAATGAATGTAAGTATACACCGTACAAAATAGAAATTGCTAAATAAGATGCAAATATAAATGCATACCGTGTAATCTCACTTGCAGATTGCTCTTCTTGTTGAACTTCAGAAGTATCTCCATTATTTAGTGACTCACTGAGATTAGCAAGAGACGTTACAACATTTGCTAATGTTCCTAAAGCACCCTGGCTTGTTTCACCCTAAAAAGGAAAAACCATATTAGTACATCAAAGTTATATAAGGTATCACACATAAATTTTGCCCATTTTTAATCTTTCTGTTCTTTTTCCTTTATGTACCTTTTCTTTCCCCCTGAACACCTAAAGGAAGAACAATTGCTCACAATGATCTTTAAACCCTTTTGTAATCATCAGTCCTAGCCTCAGCTGACATACCATGTGGGGAACTATATGTGGCTGACCTGCAGAAATATGCCCATGAAAAGAAAACCTGTTCCTGTTAATCAGCTGATTACCTCCTTTTGTACACATCTTCATACTTATCCCAACTTTTATCTTCCCTGGAGCAAGAATTATTTGTCTCTATGTACATAGCTATAGTAATCCATAATCTGAACAAATTCATATATATGTTTGGAACTTAACTGAAAGAATAATACCTTGGAGTCAGCAGCTAGGAGGACCGTACCATCATCCCTGATCAAAGGCTGCTGAATATTCACAAGCATTCCTGGATCAAGAAGACCTGCTGACCTGTTCAAAAGCATAAGGCATCTGACAGTCAATAGCATTTTACATTAACAACAAGAATATGTAACAACCTATGTCAGAATAAAAGGGATTACCATCTTTTTTAACAATTTAATGAAATTCAGAGTTTATTCATCCAGACTTAAGCCTTTCTGAAACAGTTTCCAAAAAGAAGCTTGAAAGACAAAGACTAGAATGTTTCCCTTTCCTCTGCAAAAGCAATGACAACTTCCCAAATAGATATCCTCTCATTTGCTTGTTAAGAAATAAGTTACGCTGACATAAAAACTTATGTCAAGAAAATGTACTTTATATTCGAAGATACAGTCATAAACAGTCATGTAATCAAGGTCTGCATAAAACTTCTGCTGCCTTTACTTCTGTTACTTTTTGACCAAACATCCCTTCCTGCTGCTCCGTCTAACTTCGGGACGGAGAGGAAAGTCTCTGAAGTCAGCAAGGATAAGTTTATTTGTTACTCATATAATACTCCAAGTCTGCATAACCCAATACAAATGCAGGCATGACAGGTTCAGGCTGCAGGGAGTTTATAGTTTAAGGGGTGTGACACTAACAACTAACATTGTGAACTACCACAGGCAGCAAATCATCATGTGTTATGTGAATCTGAATCTTACACAAATAATAAGAGTCACACTCAATGTCTCTAATATTGTTTATAGGACTGTAAGGGATCTGTAGCACAAGGAAATCTCAAAGAAGCAAATGTGTCTGTGAGCAGTACTTTTGAACAATCTGACTTGCAAACAAGAACACTGAAAAACAGTTCTACAGGAAATTTGCAGCCCAATCTTCCTAACAAATGGCAGTGTCATTTGTTCAACAAAAGATATATATATATATATAAACTGAATACTGAGATCTGGTGTCTTCAGGTGGCTATTATCCACTCATAAACTAGTTTCTAAACCATGGTATTTAACCTTGAATTCTTTTTTATTCTAGTCAGAAAAAGACAAATCTTGCTTCTATTTATTATGATATGTATTTCCACAACCAGCGCCTATGGAGACAACTGAGAGCAGAGGAACTGTCTTGCAGTATCTTCTATACAGTAAAATGAAGCTGCTGTTACTGAAATTGGTCTCTTGGGACCTGAATCTCAAGAGTCAGTCACTGCAATCTGTTTTTTAGATCTTTAGGAGAAGGAAGACAGAGTTTGCCATTTGTAGAACTGATTTCAGAGCAGTGAGAACCTGAATGCATCACACACTAAACCTACATGCTTTTTGCTTGAATCTCACATATCTGCCATACCTGTGCTTTGACCTGGCTGGACAACAGCCAGCTCTAAACTGAAAACCACCCCTGTACTCAGACATGAAAACCTTCATGAGAAGCAGAACAGTCTAGGTTGGTGTTGGTAATGGGAATAGATATTTGTGAAATGGAGCTCTTTTCTGTCCAATCCTTAGAGCAGGGCAGGGAGGAGTACAGGTGGGCCTGCAAGGTCATATGCACACAAACCTTAAACTAGATCCATGACACTGAGGTACTCACCGCGTCCCATCTTTATCTGCCACAAATGTTGGAGTTGCTATTAGTGGGCTTCGAAGATCTTTCCTGATATAGATTTTCTCAGTGGAAGCCGCACAGTTGGTTGGTTTTTCACGCTGCACATCAAAAGGCTTTCTTTCACTTTGAACAGCTACATAAAGACAGAAACAGGCTGATTTGAAAGGAAATAATTCAACTGCAAAATGCAACACGAAAGTAAAACTCTCACAGTAGAATTTCAGCTTGCACAGTTATGATTGTGTATCAGCTCAGTGCCAAACTGGAAATACGAAGATCAAAGAAACACAGGCTCCAATTTTACTATACCTATGATTATGTACATTTTTAACTAAGGAAGTCCCAGGTCAATCATTTGCTTTAGGTTTTGCTGAACTGGAGTCAAAGCTTGCTATTTCATTGGCATTGAATGAGATAGAACATTCCAAAAAGTGTGTTTTCAAATCATTTATTTATTTTTACAGGTAAACCTGTACCTAAATGTTAGGTAGATGCAGTCACACTCTGGATGACTTAGGACAATGTAAACCCAGAATTAACCTCCCCCATAAAAGTCAAGACAGGCAAGCTACATGAGTGATGCAAGTTAATTCCATTGGAGATGAGCCTCTCCATGATAGGAAAACCACTCCCACCCACTCGTTCCAGGGAAAACTGTTCCAAAACCAGCCTCTGCAGAAATTAAAATATTTCTACTTGACAACTGGAAAGAAATAAGCTCAGTCTCCATTACGCCAAGCAAGTGCAGCAAATCTTGTCATGAAAATAGTAAGAAACTGTAACTTTGTAATGTCAAAGGAAGTGAAAAATGCATCTTTAGAATATTAAGGTATTGTTATTAAACAGTTTACAGAAAGTTATCTGGAATCTAAGTGGCTGCACTTTACAAACTCCTCCATAGCTTGGCATAACATTCAACTGCATCAATTTTTCATTGAAAAAATGAGGATAATAACATGAATAAAACACTATGAAGATAATATAAAGAATTTTTAAATGTGTTCTAATAATATTCTCACAACACTTTGCCAATGTAAGGCATAATATAAATGGAGACAGTATTTCTGCACTATTCGTTGTACCAATTTATCATACAGCAGTTATTGTTCTAGAAGATTAACATTAGTAACAAGCAAACAAAAGAATTCAATCCTCCCCCACAGCCCTTTTGAATGTAACAGTAAAATACATGGATATGTCTCTCTCTGACCTCATAACCAGCAAGCATTATTTAGTTCCAGATTTTATTTTTGTTAATCCTGTTATTGTCAGCAAAATCTAGGGGCTTAAACAGAGGTATATTCATTTTGTTGGCTTGGTAGATACATAAATATTAATCAGCAATCTGACCCAAACCCCAGTGAAGTCAGTGAGCATATATTCTAATCATACTGGGATAACAAAGGTTTAGCTTCAGAAAATGCAGCAGTTTCTCTTAGAATCATAGAATAGTTAGGGTTAGAAAGGACCTTAAGACCACCTAGTTCCAGCCCCTCTGAAATGGGCAGGGACACCTCACACTAAACCACGTCATCCAGGGCTCTGTCCAACCTGGCCTTGAACACCGCCAGGGATGGAGCATTTACAACTTCCCTGGGCAACCCATTCCAGTGCCTCACCACCCTTGCAGTAAAGAACTTCCTCCTCATAAACCGAACTTCCCCTGTTTCAGTTTGAACCTGTTACTCCTTGTCCTGTCACTACAGTCCCTAGTGAAGAGTCCCTCCCCAGCATCCTTATAGGGCGCCTCCAGATACTGGAAGGCTGCTATGAAGTCTCCACACAGCTTCTCTTCTCCAGGATGAAGAGCCCCAACTTTCTCAGCCTATCTTCATACGGGAGGTGCTCCAGCCCCTTCTTGTATAAATGTACCCCCTACACTCAGCACACTGTGTGCAAAGCACAACCATCACTGTAGGTCTGGAGTTCCACAGTGCAAATACAACAATGATCTCCCTATTTACAGCTTAATGTTCTGCCTCCCTTGAACTCAGTGGCTGGAATTTACCCTGCCTAGATTAGAGTAGAAAAGTATTTGTTGCTTCACCTTAAATTCTCCAAAAAGTTATCACAAAACAACCAGATAAAAGGCTTCATGAAGTGTTGGACTGAAGAAGCAGACAGAAGTGCTATAAACTGGAAACAAAATACATTTAAAGAGATGTTTGGATGATAGCACTTCAACTGGACAAAGCACTGCATACAAACAGGAAAGCATATTCGTTTAAATATGGCACTTTCTACAATGCCTCGTCATACAATGCTCACAAACAACTTGCATCAAAATTTTTAAAGAAAAATGACGTCAACTACTTTCTATCACTGGTTGAAAAAGCAGCAAAGATAAACTAGAAGGAAAGCAGATTCTGAACACAGAACATTAGACTCACATTTATGTCCACCCATGTCAAAATATTTTGTATTATAAGCATACACTGTGTTTGCAACATGCGTTCTAAGCAAGGCTCTAACTGGGCTCCTCGAAGACTGCAGTAGTATGAGACATGGTTCAAAACAAATCATTACTGCACCTCAGACATAAAATAGTAATAAAAGAAAGGTATAGTTGATGCTCTGGCTGCCGAAAGTTCTGTTTCCTTCAAGCAACATACACTGAAATGGAGAAAACACACTAAAAAGTAGTAATGCACATATTTATTATTTGGTAGGCACAGTGTCACATTGGGTACTTAACACTCACATTCCATTTTCATGCCCATCTCTAGACATTTTCTAAGCCTACAAAACTGGCAGCGATTCCGATGGTGTTTATTGATGATACAGTCCTGGTTGCTACGACAACTGTAGGTCAAATTCTTCCTCACACTCCTTTTAAAGAAACCTTTGCATCCCTCACAACTGACAGCACCATAGTGACGACCTAGGAAAACCATATATATTGTTATCAGGTGGAAATTAGTTATATTTTAGCACAGAAATATTTACCTTAAGCAAGTAAAACATTGTAAAATTCACCCTTTAAATTTATTTTATATTCTTACCATCATTTTGGACCATGAAAGCACTGCTAAAGTCTTATAGGATGTTTCTTGTTTATCTGTTGTCAGGGCTTTTTAGTGGGAAGTGGAGAGATGAGAGGAAGGCTAAGCCTATTTCTGAATGAGAGGCCTGTAAAGTAGTAGTTCTCATTCTGGACAAATACAGATGCAATTCTATCTGCTGTTACAGATCATACAATGCATTAAAAGAACCTACAGGCTAAGAGTCTAAGTAATTTTAGAATATCAGCAATTTTACAATAAAATTTCAAATGCAATCTTTATTGAAAATTCCTACACATATAAATTCTGGCATTGTTTTAATTACATAAACACTTACAAAAATAGAAGTGAGACAGAGACAAAAAGGTGTCTTCTCCATAGCATGAAAGCAGAGTCTGCTTCCTTGGCTAATGTAGAAATTTTACCTCATAGGCTCCTTGTCAGATCCATGTAGATGGATCTGAAACACTGAGGACTCCCTTGATCTCTACTTGCCTTTTTCTCTGATAGTAGAAGACCAAAATCTACCAGGAAGTCTTAAGTTTGTTGGGGAGCACTAAGAAGTGTTTTCCTGGAGCAGGTAGACTTTTCTAGGTGCCATGCTTATTGCATGGTTGTTCATACCTATGGTTGTTCTACCTGACTAAATGCTTCCAGTAGTCCCAGTTACCAAGATCTATTAAATCATCACTGTCTTTCAGAACATGCCAATTTATCATAGTCCAGTTGAAGTACAAACTAATATTCTTCCAAGCAGAGTTTAAATATTCTGTGTGTACAGATACAAAGTATACTGTTTGCTTTTTCCATTTTAGATTCAATTGCTTTTGTCATCAGCATGGCTAGAATCAGTTAAAATACATGAAACCTCCTCCGTTCATCCCAGTCATCCTTTCAACCAAGTTTCTTGAATACTACGTCCTATACATCCTTACCTGATGCTTTATCGCCACAAACTACACAATATTCTACTACCTGGGGCCGCTGAACATCAGCTTTTCCCAGCAAACGTTCCACTGAAGCAGAGTCTGTCACTATCTAAAACAAAATTCCAAACAAAAAGAGGCAATTAGCCAATATTTTCTTCAGACATGAAAGTAAGGAGCTTTGCCTACAGAACAGTATATCAACTGAGAAGAGGTGGCTGGATTTGAGAATGACATATGGAACGAAATAAAGTAGTATAAGTTGCAAGTTAATGAGAGTTTTTACTGTCAATAGTGAGATTGTTGGAATGGTCAGAGCAAAGCAAATTCCAAATAAATCTCCTAGCTTTGCTCAGTACAAGTTTCCTCACTTGTGCAGCCAACAATATTCTTCCATTCTTTTAATTCTCAAACAGCTGATATATTTTAGCCAAAGATGGCTGTACTTCAGATGTGGTTCCCATCTCTTCTCTAGCTAATAGGGGTTTACGGTTCAGAGGGGATAGCCTGAAGCTGAGATCCATTATAAAAACAGTTTAGCTTCCAAAGGCCTTGG
This sequence comes from Pezoporus occidentalis, assembly GCF_034315485.1. Lineage (NCBI taxonomy): Eukaryota > Metazoa > Chordata > Aves > Psittaciformes > Psittacidae > Pezoporus > Pezoporus occidentalis. Next base: position 151,038 of record NW_026912929.1, on the reverse strand, counting down.
ATTCCAAAGCATCTGTTCAGAACACAACACAGAAAAATTAAAATACCCCAAATGCCTAAAATCCACAAACAATAAACCACCCCTCTGCAACATCAGGTAACCCATTTGACACAGTGAAAACCATTTTCAAAGACTGTTGATACAATTTTTCCTATACTTATGTAAGAATGATACTTCTTGTAAAATATTCTCTATTGCAAGAGTAGCAATAGGGATAAGGTGCTTTTTATTTCTTTTTAAAAACTACCAGGAAGAAATCTCAAATTTCACTAGAGAGATATTATTGTTTATAGAATTTGTTTTGCAAAGCTCCCATTGGTCTATTATGCTCGAGACCCACAAACAACTATAGAAGAGGACAGCTTCTGCTCCAAAGAACTTTTATGGCAGTCTCTTGATACACTGGTACACTGTGAACATAATTAGTTTGCTCAGGTGAGTTGTATCTCTGTGTATCTGTGACTCTTGAACAGACCATCTGAAATCCAGGGCATTCCTCACAAGCACCATCTTTAAGTAGTTGCTTATCTCTTCGGAATTTTAATGAGAACACCCCACAAGGGGTGATGAGTGCAATGAAATGCATAAGGAATGTGAAGACAGAGAATAATGAGGCCTACGATTAGAATGGTCTAATCCATGTCAGTAGATCTTTACGGAACTATTGCAATTTGTCTTAAAGCAATTAGACTTAAATAACCTAAAAACCAGTAACTGAAAAACAAAAATCTGTGGTCTATCTCAATTACTACATTACCTGAATTCTGCCTGGCACGATGTTGTCTGTGGTGGTAAAGATAAGCTGTTTGGCATTAGATGTCTCAGGTGTTGCCAATATCACCTTTCCTGCACCAGTTCCATCTGGACTGGCTAAAATAAACTGTTGCTTTGGAGACACAGCTGAGTCCACTGCTGTCACTATTTGGATTTTTTGACCTGTTTGCTGATCTGTCACAATCTGTAAAAAATATTGAAGAAATTTATCAGCCACAGTAAACCTTATGTTTTAAAACCTTTCATTCTGTCTTAGAATGATAGTTGTCCTTATTATTTATTATTTTGCTACTTCTACATTTATTACACTGGTGCAAAGTTATTGCAGCTACCTACGTAAGTACAAAACAGTAAAATCAAAACAAATACACATGTATGTATGTATACACGTATGTACGCGTATCTATGCACCTACTGCATAGAGGGAAAATACTACACAGAGTTGTGAAAAGCATGAGTCGGCTATTGTTAATAATGGAGAGATATGGGGAGACCTTGTAATCACATTTAACTGTTCAAATGGAGTTAGATATAGTGGATCCCAGACAGAATGCACAAAACGCAATGTGAAGGACTGCAGCTGATGAATGGCAGGTGTATATGCAGGGTACACTGCCTAGTGAGACAGCAGCACAGACACTGCAGAGAATCATACAGTATCTTGAGTTGTAAGCAACCCAATAAGGATCATTAAGTCCAACTCCCTGCTCCTCGCATGACTACCCAACAGTAAATCATGTGAGTGAGAATATCGTCCAGACACTCGTGAACTCCAACAGGCTTAGTGCTGTGCCCACTTTGTGGGGAGCCTGTTCCAGGGACCAGCCACCCTCTCTGTGAAGAACCTTTTTCTAGTGTCTCACCCGAATTTCCCAACACAGCTTCATTCCATTCCCTTCTGTCCTACTGCTGGTCACCAGAGATCAGCACCCCCGTACTTCTCTGCCCCCCTTGACAAAGTTGCAGAATTACAGAAAGTAAGACATATGCTAATATATAAATAGGAAGATGATGCTAATAGTTTTATGAAGCTAGGATGCCTTAACAAGGCATTAGAACTACCCTAAGCAGGAGCTGAATTACAGAGCTGATGATTTTTCTAGATTAGAAAAACTCTTTGAGAAAGATTCATCTCATTTTGTGACTACAAACCCAAATAAACATGCACAAAGGAAATAGTACTCAAAGCTGGAATGAGGCTAGCCTACTACTGAATTCTGGACTAGACAGAACTTACTCTTTAGATTCTTATATTTACAGAATAGAATAAGCCATTTTAGGACTCATATGCACAAATGATTCAGTGTGTAAGTATACAGAGTCTACAAACATAAAGCTCCAAAGAAGCTTAAAGGTTTAAGTACAACCATTACCCCTTGGTCTCAGTGTTTTAAAACTTAAATTGTTAAGCTCCCCAGAGATTTCTTCTCCCTGTCAAGAGTTCTTGAGCCTTATTTTCATATAGATTTTAACTAAAGGGACAATCCACAGTGAAATCTAATCTTGGACTATGAATGAGAACACTATAATACTGCCTGTATTTGTTTTGAGGAAGCAGGAATACTCTTTTTACATAGAATCATAGAATGGTTAGGGCTGGAAAGGAACTGAAGATCATCTAGTTCCAAACCCCCTGCCATGCACAGGGACACCTCACACTAGGCCATGTTACCCAAGGATCTGTTCAACCTGGCCTTGAACACTACCTGGGATGGGGCATTAACCACTTCTTTGGACAACATGTGCCAGTGTCTCACCACTCTCACAGTAAAGAACTCCTTCCTTATATCTAACCTGAACTTCCTCTGTTTCAGTTTGAACCCATCACCCTTTGTCCTATCACTACAGTCCCTGATGAAGAGTCCTTCTCCAGCATCCTTATAGGCCCCCTTCAGACACTGGAAGCTGCTCTGAGATCTTCTTTTCTCCAGGCTGAAGAGCCCCAACTTTCTCAGCCCATCTTTGTATGGGAGATGCTTGAGTCCCCTTATCATCTTCATGGCCTCCTCTGGACTTGTTCCAACAGCTCCATATCCTTTTTATGCTGAGGACACCAGAGATGCACACAGTGCTGCAAGTGGGGGTCTCATGAGAGCAGAGTAGAGGGGCAGGATCACCTCCTTCAACCTGCTGCGCACACTGCTTTTGATGCAGCCCAAGATATGGTTGGCTTCTGGGCTGCAAGCACATACTGAAGCTGGGCCATGTTCAGTTTCTCACCGACAAGTTTCTGGTTCATCCTAGTATTCTCCTTCATCATGGAGTTGTATGCTCTTTTCAGAACTATCAGTGATGTAAGGAGGCAGATTATTTTGCAGAATTCAACAAAAGTTGCTGTGTGAATGCCTATCTTACAAATGCTGAATATTCATTACGTTTCAGTTATACATGTTGTGAGAACATTTACCTTGCAATGAAATATTGTTATATACTGATATGGTTACTCTATCTGACAACTGTATCAAAATTAGAAACCTTCCATCATAACAGAATCTTAAGAATCAGCATTTGAAACAATAAGGCTGACTGATTCCACCTTTTGGTGATAAATTGAAGGAATAACATCTTAGATAAAACACATAGCTAAACGTTGTTGGTAACTGAAGAACATCTCTCTGGGTGCTGTCTGTAAAGAAAGATCATAAAGACTTCTTGCAATTTTACATGGATCAGACATAAGTACTGATGAAGATAAATAATTAAGAGAAAAAAACTGGCTGAATAAGAATTGAATGATATTTAGGTTTAGATATATTTAGATATCAGTATATTTAGGTTCATAAGAAAAACTAATGATGTATGTCATTATGCATGCTGCAATCTGAATCTTTGAAAATAACATTACAGAAAAAAACGTATCATGTCTACTAAGAATAATGACAATGTCTAAATCATTTAAAAAACGCACCCACTCTGATCAAGACACATCCCAAGAAAAATCCATGCTGTGATGTGGGCTGCATTGCCAGGAGTGATCCAAATGCCCTGAGTAAAAGACCTTCTTCTCCACCACCACTTCTGTCAGAAGTACATGGGACTATTGTACTGGCATAGAACAAGGTAAAGGAAGGCAAAAGCTAAGTATTGCAATACTGCAACACTTTGGTAACATTAATGCTTGACAGTTCCTACATCATTTGTCACTGCATACATTCTGATACATTAATGGTATTCTTCTATTATCTATGAGTAACAAGGACCTACTGTGCAGCATTCTCAAAGTCTAACTTTACCCTAAATAAGCTCCTAAATATGGCAGAGAGAGGGAGAGAGGAATGCCCTTGGAGATGATCTTAGGTGTTGCATTGACAACATCTAGCCATTCACTATGGCTGAAGATCAGGATATTTGTATACATAGGCTAAGTTTAACCTCTGGAAATACTCCTCACTGAGTACAATTAATACAGCCAACTAGTCATCACCAAATATATGCTGAGGGAGAAAAACAATCCTAGTTTGCATTAAAAATGATCTGCTCTCACAAAATTTAAAGTCTTCCATAGACTTTAAAATGCTTTCGTATAAACCTAAGCGGGAAGAGGATTAAAAACCAGAAGATGTAACAGTTAAGTAATCAATGGGGTTTTACCTGAATGCGTTGTGGTGAAGCTACAGAGGAGTCTGTGGAAATTATCTGGATACGCTGGGAAGGACTGGTCATCACTGGAGATTCAGATAGTGAAGTCTGAACAGTCTGCACCTGTAAAAAATGCACAGAATTGTAATTTGCTGTTACAGTACTGAATGCTTTAAAAAATACACATATTTAATAAAGATCAGATGGCCCTATAGCATGGAATCTAAATTTATCAGAAAGGTTACAGTCATTAAACCAACTTAGATTTGTTTTTAATGAATTATCAATACATAGGGGGTTTTTTTTGGCAACAGAATTAATCTGATGGATTAATTCCATCAGATCAATGGAACCACAAAAACAACCACCACCAGTCCCCACTCCCCCAAAATAAATCACTGGATAATTGCTATGTGATCCTTCAGCTCACTGAAATGCAGAAATTCTTTTATCAACTTTTGATTACATATTTGCCTAATTTTTTGCTTCTGTAAAATCAAAAAGCACCATATATACAATAAGGTATAATGCTAAATATTTCACATTTAATGATTTTTGCAGTATTTTATGAAAAACTTTTTAAATTTTCAAGTAGCCCATTTTTGAAAATCTTTCTCTATGCCCCTAAATAAAGAATGCTCTCAACCCCAGGAACATATATGTTATAAGAGATACACAGAACCTGCTGGAAAAATGCACAGAACTCCTATCTGATCAAACTGGCTTTTAGTTTTAATGTCTCCAACCTCATTTAATCTATGAAATCTTCTGAAAGTGTGGTGTCTGTACAGCTCACTTGGAGAAAACAGTGACTTCATTTTGAAAAGAAAGCTCCTCATGACGCATCAGCGCGCACTCACAGCCCAGAAAACAATCATGCCCTGGGCTGCATCCCCAGCAGCTTGACCAGCTAAAGGCTAGGTTTAGATTATATATAAGGAAGAAGTTCTTGGTATGAGGGTGGTGGGCCACTGGCACAGAGTGCCCAGAGACGCTTTGGCTGCCCCATCTCTGGCAGCGTTCAAGCCCAGGTTGGACACAGGAGCTTGGAGCACCCTGCTCTAGTGGAAGGTGTCCCTGACCGTGGCAGGGGGCTGGAACTTTAAGGTCCCTTCAAACCGTTTCCATGATTCTATGATCTGCAGTGACATGTGGCCAAAATTAGGAATATCACAAGCTGTTTTTATTAAATCCTCTTTTAAGCCACCTTGGAATGATTTATAAAACCTTGATAGCTGGACAACAGGGTAGTGTCAATTTAGTCACTGCATGGAAAAATCTTGATTATATAAGCTTTCCTGTTCAGCATACAGAAAACTGCATTTGTGATGTTTAAATATTCAAGTACATATATTTATTAAACTGAAAACAATATTTTAAGCTTCTCTTGGTTGAGAAGATATGGTGCACAAATGGAGAATAATTTGTCTAATATCAGTGCTTTAGTGTGCACGTACACTTTATTTACATACACTTTATGTGTATTTACATACACTTTATTTACATACACTTTATTTATGTACACATGCATACATACTCGTCATGGTGTAGGACTCTGAAATGCAAAATTTTACCTTCTTTGTAGGCTTGACTACTTAATACTGAGGAATAAGAACAACTTATTGTTCTTATATTCCTTAATACTCAGGAATAAGAACAACTTTCAATTTCAGCTGGCTACTAAAAATCTCAGGTCTATTTTCCAGACTGAAAACACATGCCATTGGTTGACAGAGAACGATCACCATGCTAAAATAAACCAAATTAAATGCAAAAAGAGACCATTTTTTTTGAAGTACACAATTCACAAGAAGGCAAAAAAAAAACCAAAAAACCAAAAGAAAATCTGTCATTCTATTCAACAGCTGAATTTCTACCTTGAGCATCATCATACACATACGAAAGATCAGAAGGGATAAATACGCAATGCTTTACTATGGTCCTACCCAGTCAACTGCACCAAATCTGATGTCTTAGGTAAAACGGACGTATTAAAAAAGGGTAATTAAAGAAAAAAAGGAGGAATAGTAGTTCAAGAATATGCAATGCTCTAAAAAAACTTCACGAGGCATTTACAAGGTTAACTTCAGACAGCTCAAATACTGTGGGAAAAATTAAGCTATCATTAATTAGACTCCCAAATAAATTGAATCAAAAGTATTCTGAAAGCAAAAGGCTTGTAAGTACTTGTATCAGGAAGATAACACAGTTTAACATTCTATTAGGTCCACTTTCAGGATTAAATTAACAATGACTATTCTGGTCTGTTGTTCAGAAGAAACATGATACCACAAAACCTGTATTATGTTTAAAGAAGCTGCTCTGGGAGCTGTACATGCAAAGACCTCGTCCCCCAGTGTCAGTGATGGGATGTTTCTTTAATTCTAAAATATATTTTTAAGAATTAAATACAGTTCCATTTCTTTAAAACTGGAAAGAGTCTTGAGTAAGACTTCATCTTCAAGAGATGAGGAAAGAAACAAAGTAGGCCATATACCATAGAAAACTTCAGTGTACCACATTTGTCAGAGGCTTAATCAACAATCTTTTAAAAGTAAGCACTAACACTGTGAAATAGCCAATAGTCAGAAAATAACACATATGATGCAAGATAGCTCAAACCCCGCTAATTTCCCTACACAAAAGACATTTTAAAAGATGTGAAAAATAATCTGCTTTAATACACGTAGTACTGTTTTCTTCACGGAGCTCCCTAGCTGTACACTGTACAGGTTCTAGTACTTACAGTGTCAAATTCTTCCTGCAGTCTTATTTACATTTTTCCTCAGCAAACCTCTGAGGGCACAACAATCCGAGACAAATGTCGAGGTCACTTTTAGTCATACCACAGACATTTTCATCCAGTCTCCACTGCTGAGTATTCCAATCACAGAAAGCAGTCAGTAATGCTTTAAAGTGCCCTCTCTGTGACCCTGTTCCTCTGAAGGTCAAGTGCACTGTCGTTCCCTGTAACCAAGGAAGCAGAATCGATGTGTTCCTGCTGTTTTGCCAGCTGCTGAAGGAGTTTGTCTAATAGTAAGATTAATTTCATCTGGGGAAGACAGTCCTGGGTTACCGAACTTTCCCTTCCTCCTATTCTCTGTTCTTAAGCCCCTCAATTTGCTTATTCTCTGTGAATTGTAAGAGAGCAAAATGGAATCTGAGAAAAGAGTTGGCCTGTATCTTGAGTTAATTTCAAATCAGCAAAATTAAAAGGAAAATCCACCACGTTCGCTGTAGAGCATCTCCAGCCTTACTTATTTTTGCATTAAGGGTAAAGTATTTTTTGTGCTTTTCAAAAGTTACTCAGGATAAGGAGGAATTGCTAAAATTCCCTCTGAATCCCCTAGCTCCTCCTTCTCTGATCACACGAACAGCAAGCAAAGGCAACTGCAGACATTAAAAATGCAACTCTCTCACCCAACACGTTCAGAAATGCAACAAGCAACATCGCTACAAAGCAGAAGCATGTCACAGCAATGAAACCATCTGAAACCATTACGAGGACAATTTTACAAGGTCCTAACAATACACTAAGTACAAACGTACACGCAATACTGGAGCACGCTCAGTAACTTCTGTGATACATTCACAGTTTCATAGAAAACAAACCTGATGAACCTTGCTCAAGGAAGAAAAACAACATATGGCCTACCTGCATGACAGGGATTTGGTGCTTGGCATCATAGTTTTCAATAAAACCATGCACTAAAGACATAGCAATTATCTTGAAAAAATCATGCAGATATAACTAAAACTGCCAATATTTGCCTTAACTTGTTTACAGCTTGTCTCTCACCACTGATAATGTAAAATTCAGGGCATGATTCTTTTTCTCCTTGCATTTAATTTTCCTCAATGAAAAATATGATACTCTGAAAAAGCCTCATTTTTTAAGTCCAGTGTCAAGATCCATGTTACATTTTCTCTAAAAAAACGAGCACACAGAATTTTAGCATACCTCAACAAACTTAGAAATGTATTTGACTGTATTAAGAACTGTATCTGACTGAAGACACAAATAGCAGGCAGACAGCCATTTATAAAGAAATGGTTCAATGTTAATACAATCATAGCATTAATTAATTCTTAATGAGATAATGCTGCTTATAACTGCTTTTCCATGAACAAAGTTTTCATGGTGCTATGCAGTGGATTTAATTTAAGAAGAAGGTGAATACTATGAAAAGTTGAACCACTGGCCAGGGAGAAATCACAGAGCTTCATACATTCTTGAGATGGAGCAATCTCTTCAGTGGCAAGATAAACCCATCACACTATGGTGCAATGGTGCATTTCTTGCACAAGGAATTACAAATGTCACATAGTTTATGTGTCTCAGATGTGATTACAGCGCTCAAGTTCTACCAAAAAAAGTCTAAGGTTTGCCAGTATTTCCACAGGGTTTTATTTCCATGTTTGTTTGGCAGTGTTTTCAAAAACTGTGGATTGCCAGATTGATACCTGGCCCAGCAAACTAGAGTGAAAATGCACTTGTTGGTTGTCAGTGACACTTTAGAGCTTTTTGAACTGACTCCTTAGATGTTACTTCCAGGTTCCTCACCAAGCCATTTTCCATCAAATATTTTTTTTTTTAGGGAAAAATGCTGTAAGGAGTCTCAAATCCATCTCAGGAAGCACAATGACGCACATTTCCTTCATAAACAAGGCTGCTTCTTGAACTAAAAATATCTTTTAATATCCAGAAGTAAGGTTAGTTCAGCAGGTCAGTAAAAACCCAAAACTAATGTCTAAAAAGTGGCCTTGACTACAGGTCTCTTAGCCTATTTGCCTTAATTCTTTATGAAATCCCTTAGTTGTGTAATCATGTGATAAATGAGAGTAAATTTGAAGGATATTAAACCAAGTAGTTTTAAATAGACAAACATTCTATTTTTTGACTGAAGTTTGCGAACTGAAGGAAATAAACAGGTTATTTTCTATCGCCATGATCACATGCAGTTTCAGCATTTGTAAGTTGATGCAGACATTTTAGTTGTTGAGCATCCACACTTCAGTGAATATACATCAAGACATTACTTAATAACAACTAGATTTTGTGCTCTTTTTCCTCATATTTGTAGGCAGAAAATGTAAAGCCTGATTTAAATGAATCACCCTACTGTAAATTCAATCTAAGTGAACTTCAAACACTGTTCTGAATTTAGATGACAACTCAAGAGATGAGCAGAAACCATTTATTTTCCAAAATGGTCAAGCTAATCACTAAATGACCAGAAATTTTGTTGCATTAGTTTTTAAATAATCCATAGTAAAGCCAAGTTTCTCAATAATGCATGTTGAATTTCCTACTTGCATTCGTAATATGGAGGCCACCAGAATAAAGTAAGGTAAACAGACCACATATGGGTTGTGCTGGTTTCTTGTTTGTCCCCAAGTGTAAAGCAATACTGTTCTATAGATTTTCTGTTCCATTTATGCTTAACTGTAAACAGCAATTTTGGACTGCCCAATATGATCTTCATTTCAAAAGCTCAGACACCAACTGTTGTGATATCATCTGTCACTCACCTCAGCCACCCGCTGAGTCTCCACTACCTGCTGAGCCAGCACCTCCACATTGGTTGCCATGGTGAAACAAGATCATTAGAGAACCTGTTTGAAAAGATGCCAGCAACTTCCATCAGGCACAAAATTAGGTTTCTTATTATTATTAAAGAAAGCTCCGATATGACTTTTTGATCATTTACAATACTGTTTGACATATAAGAAAATATGCCATGGATGCGCGCATGTGCACACATACATACACATATATGTACAGTACATGCATACTGGAATGATACTGTTCAAAAAGCTGAGGCACATTGTTATCCTTTTACTTTGTAAAGGCTCTAATACACTATTTTTACTAATTCAGCTGCAGAGAAGAGACGTTAGTTTCATAAATTAGAAAGGATTAATTTCAGTGTCAACTACTCATGCAGTTTGTGGAATTCAGATCTCTAAGGTCCCTTCCTCAACAAAAGGGAAGAGAAACCCTAAACTGCTTCTACACTACATGCAGAACAAGGAAACAGCAATCTAAGACCGCTGTTTTGAGCAAATTTTTATTAAGTCATTCTATAAAACTGCCATCTTCTTGCACAATGGGGGAAATAAACTTTCACATCTAAAACTTATTTTCCATTATCTAAACTAGTTTTATTATAATGTGATAGTATTATCACTCTCAGAAGAATATACTGCAGAATCATTTCATCCTATTTTGAGTGCCTGTACCTTCAACTTCACATTCTTCAGGGCTATAAAAAATGCCACAAAGTGAATAGAAAAAAGGAAGAAACAAAAGAAAAAAAACAAGCCCACATTTCCAGTATGTTTTTAATGACCATTATTAGGGCTGTGTTTCTCCAAGGGTAAATTCAACTCAGATTACAAATTCAGGCATCCAGTTTTTAATTGTGACTTGGTCATTAAAGAGCCAGAGTTCTGATCCAGGCGTAGGAAATGAAAAGGCAGCCTGAATGATGGCCCATTCAATGTTTTATTGACAACTTTCTGGTGGTACTTGCAAAGCAATCATTTAGCATAAAATTAAAAAAAAAAAAAGATGAACAACAGCAAAATATGTAACGGAAAAATGCATTCATGTCTTTAGCACACCCCTTCTCCCCCCAGTTCAAATGCAACTTCTACAACATTAATGTTGTTGAAATGTCAAAATTAATTCCGATAAAAAGATTAAATCATATAGTGGTAAACGACATGTGAAAATTATTTTGTATATGTCAAAAGAAAACTATTCTTAACAATGCATAATCAAAATTGAGATTTGCCTATGGAAATCATATTTATGCTGGTTTTTCATGCAGCTTCTCATTTTTCTTCAAGTGTTTTCAATTTGTGCCGTGAAGCATTTCCACCAAAGCCATTTAATATCGAAGCTTGTGGATGGTTTCTCAGTGGTTCAGTAATTCCTTTCAGTGTTTTCTCCTATTTTAAATTCATTTTTTTTTATGTTCAGCAAGGAAGATAACCATATGCTTGTAATATGTGGTTTTCCCAGTGTTTAAAGATGCAGGAAGCTTTAAAGATGAGATATTTTGTTCATAAGAATACCCTTCTAAGACACAATGAAGTTTTTGTTGTGGTAAGGCTCTGACAGATTTGCTGTTGGTGTTGTTATCCATCAAGGATTTTTGTACTTTCGACCTTCCCAAAACAGCAATAAGCTGAGGCTATTGGATCAAAAACAACTGGAAGCCCAAAGACTGTACACAGCCACACCGAGTAAGCTGGTTAGCGATGCTCATGCCTAGAACGTGACACAACGCAGAATAAGCTTCCTAGCAAACCCCTGAGCAGCAGAGGTCATAAAGAGAAAACAAAACAAAACAACCCACAAAACCCAAAGCAAGCCAATAAAACCAGTGGAGCCTAAAATTGCAAGAAGGCAGCCGGGCAGTATCTTCAGTGTAAGAGAGTGGCAGCCGCCTCAGCACGTTTAGACACGCTGCTGTCCCAAGCGGCAAACACCCATTAATTTCTGCCCCAGCTGCAGTGACCCTCAGCAGAAAGTTACACCCTCCGTTTGGGACATCCTGCGGGTATGACCCTGGCAGCATGACACGGCGAAAGGCCGAACTCAGGCTCCCTGTCTTGAGGGAACAACGTGCTCACACTGCCTGCCCGGCCGCATCAGCGGCTGTCTGGAAAACCGGGCAGGAAGGGCGGGTCTCGCAGGCCTGGCTCCGCCGGGCACCCCCGCTCACTGTCCCTGTGGCAGGAGCCCGGGAGGACTCCATGCGGCAACGGACACGGCGCGGAGCCCGAGGAGAGAGCCCCGGCCGCCCGCTCCTCCCGCCCCACCTGACGGCCGCTTCCTTCCCGCCGCGCCGGCGCCTGCCCCCATTGGCTGTGGCCGCAGACGCGCCAGACCCTCCCGCGCCGTGAAACCACGCCCCTCCCGCTCCAGCCAATGACCTCACTGAAGACGCAGCACTCCCCCACACGCCGCCGATTGGCCGAGGCAACCGCCCGTAAGGGCCGCGGCCCCGCCTCTCGAGCAAGAGGGAAAACACCCGAGGGACGCGACTAAGCACAAGATGGCGGCGCTGGCTGGCCGCCAAGGCTCAGGCGGGGCTGCTGTGGCCGCCATTAGGCCCCCTCCCCCTCCCCGCCGGTACATCCTCATGTCAGGCTATAAGAGGCCCGGGAATGGCAGCAGGGGAGCGGCCGGTAAGATGGCGGCGGTCTCAGCCCCGTATGCAAAGTACCCGCCGCCCCCTCCCCTCCGCCCTCCCGGTGGCAAAGGTAAAAGGGTCGGGTTCAAGCCGCCGCCTCCGCCCGCTCAGACTCCATCTTCTCTCTCAGTGTCCGCGTCCCGAGCTCGTCATCGCCGCGACCCCCCGGACAGCAGGCTGCTCTCACCGAGACCGGACCGGCTCTGAGCTCAGGCGGCCCGCATTCCAGCCCGCCGGCTCCGCAACGGGACTCCCGCACCGGATCGGCCCAGCACCTCACAATGGTCCTCCCTCTCCCGCCAGGAGCTGCAGGCCAGCGAGCGGCACAGCTGGCTCTCGCTTACCAGCGAAATACCGGAGTCTTCGCATCCCCCCTCCCCTTAAACAGAGCGCCACCCATCCCCTTTGCCGCTCGCGGGGGTGCCCCGAGCAGGGTCCCGGTGCTCACCCCCCCGCACCCCGTCCCTCCTCCTGGCCCCAACGGGACAAACCCCGCCGGGCCGCCTCAATTTTAAAAACCGTTTGTTTTTTTTTACCTCAGGAACTGGCGCCAAACGTGCCCTGGAGGTGACCCTGACCCGGGCCCCGGCGGGCCGGTGTTGGGCAGCGGTGCCCGGCGGTGGCCCTACCCCCGCAGGGCGGCGGCGGTGGTGAAGGGGCTATCGGGGTGCGGGGGGGCCGGGGCTGTGCTGCGGGGCTGCTGTGCGGGGGGTATGTTTTGGTTTGTGTGCCGTGCCCTGTGAAAGGTCAGAGTTCGTGACCCCGCCCGCCGCTGCCGCCGCCGCCTGAGAGCGTGTCCCCGCTTCCTCGTCCCCGCGCTAGGCCGGCCGCGGCCCCTTCATCCCCCTCGCGGGGCGGGGCTGGGGACGGCGGCGGGGAGGGGCTACCTGGGCCTCTCCGAGCCTCTCCGCGAAGGCTCCGCCGGGCAGCGCGGGCCCGCTCCGTCGGGCTGGCAGCGGCGCATGGAGTGCGGGGCGAGAGAGGAGGCTCCGGGCCTTGGAGGCCGGTGCTGGGTCGCTGCGGCTTCCCGACGTGAGAGGACGCAGGGCAGGCACCTGAGCCTGGACGATCCTGGTTCGCGCCCCACTATGGAACGCGGGGGGACGGTGCTTCCCTGCTCAGAGCAGCCCTCCGCAGCCAGGCCCGCGGCTGGAGGTGACAAGCGGAGGCGGTGATTGAGTGCGGGATGGGTGCTGGTGCCCATGTGTGTGTTCCCGAGGGTTGCTCAGCCGAAGGTGCTCTTGCAGTTGATGCTGGCACAGGGGCCGGCAGCAGGCTGGCCTGGGGTTTTCTTGCCTTCGCTAAGATCGGTGTCGTTGATGTTAGCTCTCCTAGCGGAGCTGGCCTGGGGGGGAAACGTTGTGCTTCCGAGTGAGTGACTGTAGGCATGAGCAGATGTGGTTCGGGACCTTACCTACCACCTCCCGGTGCTTGTCATCTCTTCCTGGGGCTGTCCGATGTTGGCCTGTGACCTCGGTTTGCTGTTGTAGCTGTGTGTAGCTATTTCTTAACTTGCCCTTGTCAGGATATCTTGGTACTTCTACCAAGTTTCTGTTAAGTCTAGTTATTTTGGCAGAAGCTAACTTAAAGAGTGGTCAGATGAAAAAAAAACCTTGAAGATCTGAAGCGATAGTAACTCTTGAAAGGAAACATGCAGGAGAAAGCAGCTGAATGTAGCAATAGCTGAAACAGGAGCTGCTGTTCAAGAAGCAGCCTAATTTGTTTGGGGTTTTTGGTTTTCTTTTTGGTCGGTTGTTTTGTTAGAACAGGCTCTTTGGGGCAGGGAGATGAGAAATGAAGAATCGTGTATGAATTGCAGTCTTGTTACAAAACTGGAGTTAACATTCAAGCACGTGTATTTGCAATACATGAATAAAGGATAATGTTTTAAAAAATGTCTTGGGTGTTCACTACTGCAATGTTAAATATATGAAGAATCTTCAAATTCTCAAAATATGGACATGCACATCCCTTCAAAAGCAAATTTTTTTTTTTTACTTCATAAAACATAGTATTAAAGTGTAAGTATGTTTCTGTAACACAGATAAATTTTCTAAATTCTCATAACAGCCTTACTGTAGGAGTAGGTTAGATGTTAGGGTAAGGATGTGTTTTCTTGTTATAAATCAAGGACAATGACTTGTGGAGCAGCTTGTATGAGTACAGCATATTTTTTAAATAGAGGATTTGGAAAAAAAACCCACCTTTTTAAAGTGAAATAAGGGAACAAACTGTTAGTCTGGCTTTAAACTGTGTGATGTGCATCTGTTGGATCATAGTTGTAAGTGAATTTAAACAATCTGGTTTTGTTCTTTATTTGCTATCCTAAAATGTTTTTATCAGAATTTTAACTTTAAAAAAAAAATAATTACTTTTTTCACACCAGTTGTGTGCTCATAGTTAGGTAGAAAAGGATTTGAATCTTGTAGTCAGAGAATTCTCTAACAAGGCATAGTATTGACAATGGTTATCTTGAGTTGTGCACTCTTCAGTGAACGGTTGTCGCTGAATAAACCAGAGGAGAGTCCAACTGTGAATAAAGATGCTTTTGATTTTGAGAGTTATTTTTATGAACAGGAATATTAGAATGTATAGAATGGGGAGGAAGTAGGCTAGGATGCTTTCAGTTAAATTTCTGCTTTATATAAACATCTCATTTTGAGCTCTTCAGGGAAATAATGTGTTATTTTTTTCCTTGGTAATTATATTTAATTTTGTTTTGCTGACTAGCAGATTCTCTTCCCTACATGCTTTAAAAGGGAGGGCCAGCATTTCTGTAGCTTTTGACTGCTAACCTGCTTGTTTCTACTTTTCTGATCTCTGCCTGTCAGTATTTGGAGTAGGTTGAAATTTTGAGGTTTTCAGCTGATGCGTAGAGAGAGCCAGGACTTTTCAGTGACTTGCTGCATGTTTGTGTTTTGCCAGTTGTTCACTTTTCTGCAGTTGTTGTTCTATAATTGCTTACTAGATAAGTCATTTTCCCTCAGTAGGTCTTCTAAATCCTTTTTGCTACTCCATGTTCAGAAGTGTGCAAGAGTATCCTTGGAGGGGGGGGTGTGTGTGTGTGCCTTTTTTTAACCGGCTTGGTTAAAGGCATGTTAGCTGTCATGACAAAGCTTTGCCAGTGGTCGTGGTGCATCTGAGAATTTACCAATTGGCTTAGCTCTGATAAATTAGAGGGATGAACTCTTGTTTATTGGTTTGCTCACCTCCATCTGTTCTGTCTTACAGTTGTGTTGTAACCTCTTTTGACATAGGTTGCTTTTCTTCTGGCTTTATATATTGAAAACTGATGTGATTCTGCACTCAGGCACTGCAGCAATAGCCTTGTGTGCCCTCTGCCCTTCTGCTGTATGGCAGTCCATCAGGCGTCCTGCCTGGGGAGGCTGCTTCTCTTGCCTATGTAACTGCTGCTGTTGTTTCTTGGCCTTTTCAAGTGTTCTGCCTCAGCGTTGTGTTTAAGAATGCATCTCTGACTTGTCACTACTTTTTTTTTTTTTTAAATATGAACAGAATTCTTGTTAAAGTAACTTTGGTATTTGTCTGAGACAAGACTGGAAATACAAGCATGCACATCTGAAGGCTCTACAAGTGCTGTCAAGGATTCTTACATAAACCTGCACAATTAATGATCTGCACTATCAATATGTATTAATAATCTTTGGTAACTCAAGAGAAAATGGAAACATTTGTGTCTATAAACTGGTGTTAGTTTCTGAAGGATTTTCTTGATAATACGGTATATATTGGTAACCGGATGCATGTGTACTTGTGAAAGGATTGCTGTGGCATAATGAAGTAGAACAGAAAAGGCCAGCAATCACTGGGATACTAAGCCTATAAAGCAGGTGTGTGCCGATGATAATTTCCAGGCATGTTATATCATCACCCCACTGGATGCGTACCTGAGTGTACGGCCTGTTTCAGCAGAGTTTCCTCTCCTAGAGGCTTATGCATTGTGAGAATTTTGCTGTGGGAGGACCTTAGCACTGAAGATTGCTCACTTTAGATCCTAACTGATCTAGCAGTCTAGAGAAAAGGTGGGTTTATCTGTTCACATCACCATGCTTTTGAGCATACATGTTTTATTTCTTTGTTAAAGCCCAAGGTCTGAGGTACTTTGGGAAGCAGGGTATTCCACTTAGGCCAGTGGTCTAGACTAGACTGTTAAAGCAAAATTCTGTAGCTTGAATGTTGTAGTAACTCTGGTTTGTTTTGAATATTGTGGATGAATAAATTGGCTATTGATTGCTGGAAGACAAATGCTTTAATGCTTTAAAGGTGTATTTTTCTGAGTGGTACTGGAAATGAAAATACAGTGTTGAGAATTCTGTATCTTCTTAGGCAAAATCTGCAGATACCCTACTGGATGTTTTGCACATTTGAATTTGAAAAACCAAGTAAGATTGCTTAGTGTTACCTTGCAAAAATGTTCCAAGGTGTATATGCATGGATAGTTGTGAGGATTGGGGGAGGTGTTCATGAGTTAAAATGACATGCTTTCATAGTATTAATGATTTTATTGAAATAAAAGTACTGGTGTGTCATAACTTCTGAGTGTGTGATTTAGTTTGTTTCTTGTGTTTAAAAATAGTGAGCAAATTCTGAGTTCTGTTGTGCTAATCTCAACTGCGTGAAATTTTGGAAATGTTGAATTTGCAGCTCACAGGTAGTTAGTTGTAATAGTGGGAGGCTCTTATTTCTGTTATTGTTGTTATTTTTTGGGATGCCTCTAGAAGTAGGTGACACAAATGTACTACCTGTGCCCTAGTGAGACAAATGTCTTCTCTGTGGGCTTATTTAAAGTTAGTTAATAGCTAAAAAATACTGTAACTCCAAAATTCTGTGTGTTATGCCAAATTAAATGTAACAAATGGTTATAGATTCTTTAGCGTATCTTTTAGTTGCTGTCCCATCTTCTTTCATTCCTTTTTCATAAACTCCTCGTTCCACTTGCTGGCAAGTCTCTGACTGAAAGAAAGAATGGAAAGATGCTAGAATCAGAGATAATATGCTGCTTTTGCCTTCTCTGCTTCCTGCTCGGCAAGCTGAGGAAAGGTCTGGAGGACAGGAGTTATCTCCTTGTTCTTCCTTGTGTCTGCCACCCAAGAGAAGGCCTTGCAGCAGTTTTACTCTTAAGTTCTGGTGCGGAGTGCAGTCCTGCTTGCTGTGCAGCTGCACTGTGCGTGCTGAGGTTGGCAACAAGAAACGCAGTGATTCTGACAAATGTTGCTGTAGCTCTTGCAATAACTTCAGTGAAATATAGAATGTGTAGGCCCTTAACTGATTTAATAAGGAATATAGTATTGGATAACTCTGAAATTTGCTAAGTTTATATAACAAACTTCTAAAAGAGCATTAGTAAACCATGCTTGTATAGCCCCTTTTTGGCTTTAGCTGTGACTAGAGAGAAATACGATCAATAGAAGATGCTGGAGGTTAAAAAGATCAGAGAGCACTGGGACACTCTAGAAGTAAAGGTTAATAACTTGATTGGCAGCAAAGAAAATAATGAAATCTGTCTACCATGCTGCGGTGAGCTGACCTTGGATTGCAGCCAGATGCTGACCCAGTCGCTCACTTCCCCCTCCTAAACAGGACAGGGGAAGAAAATGGGATGAAAACACTTGCAGGTTGAGGTAAAGACAGGTCACTTGCCAGTTACTGTCATGGGCAAAACAGGCTTGACTTGGGGGAAGTGAATTTAACTAATTACCAGTTAAAATGGATTCGGATGGGGGGAAAAATAACCAAAAATTAACCACTGCCTTCCCCTGCTGAGCGTTTCTGCCGGGCCCCGTTTCACTCCTTGCCCCGGACCTCTCCACCTTGCCCTTCCGCTCCCACCCTCACGGTGGTGCGTGGGCGGCGGGGGCTCCAGCCGGGGCCTCACACCGCGTTTCACCTGTAGCCGTGAGAGCTCCTGTCCGCAGGCAGCCGTTCCTCTCAGGAAGTATTTACTGGTCCCAGCCGTGGTTCAGAGAGGGGTTTAGTGATGGTCTTTTTCAGACTGTTCCGCTGGTCACAGGGACCCTTTGGCTGTTCCCTCCGCGATAGCCGCCTCAAAAGAAGAAAAGGCTGTGCAACGCTGCCACCTGAGGAAGAGACCCTGTGGAAGTTGCACATCACCCAGGAGAGCCGATTGAATTCCTCACTGACCAGAGGTAAGATGGGAGATGTGCACGCTTACAGGGATGGAAAGATGTTTTAGGTGTGGAAACAGGTGCTTTGATGCAAAGGTGAGCTGTGTAACTGCTCAGGCCAAAAATCCTTTGGTTGTGGTGGTGGTGGTGTTGGCAGTACAAGTACGTAATGGACTAAGAGAGGGTCAAAAGTCAGGGCAGGCAAAGAAACACAAAATAAAAGCAGGATTTAGTGTTATTCATGTGTTTGTAATGTTTGGGATTGACAGTATGGTAGAGCTCTCTTGGGCTGGGTTTTTTTGTTGTTGGATTTTGGTGGGTTTTGTTTGTTTTGGTGTGGGTTTTGGGGTTTTTTGTTCGTTTGTTGTTGTTAGTTTTGGTTTGTTGGTTTTGTTTGTTTGTTTTGTTTTAAGTTGTCATTTCAGGTGCTTAAAATCTTCATATAATTTTCCTGAAGCTTTTGAGGTAAAATTTAAAGAGCAAAGCTGGTATCTAGCATGGAAGAATCCACAGTTACAAGTGACTGAGAAGGTTTTAACAGTATAAACTGTACAGCCTTGTTAATGCCACATTCAATTTAAATCTTTAATTGTTGTTAGATGACTTTTGAAGTATGAGTCTTTGTGCCTTGTGTTTGGGTTTTAATGGCGGGCAGGGCTGAGGGAAGCTGGTGACCTCCATCTTGTGGGCTTTTTGCCCTCGTATCTCTGTAGCTGTCTCTTAGCAAAAGCGGGCTTGTTGTCTGCTCTAGCAGCACAGCATCGGCTGAGGAAGGGTACTGGTGTAGTCCAGGGCTAGACCAGCGGTGCTTGTGTGCCTGGCATAGGGTCTTGTCCTCTCTGAGCCCTCTCCAGCTCTAGAGTGACTTGAACTTTGTTTGAAGAAATAATGTAGCTGATGAAAAAAAAAGATTTTAAGTAGGCATATACTGTAAGATAGATCTCAATAGTAATAGTAGATAATGGCTAATAAATTCAATGCTTTTCCATGAGTGGCAAAGTAAGCAGAAAATGAGATCTCAAATGAGATCAGCTTGCATCTGAGCTATTGACAGAGTAGCTAGTACATTGTGGCTTCCTACAGATCTGCTTTTTGTAACATTTGTGAAGGCGTGGAACTAAATCTTTGTTTTGAAAGACTAATACTAGCTACAGCTTAGGAAGAAAGAGGTGTTTGCAGGTAAATGGCATCTGGTAAACTGAGTATGTATCTCTAAGATGTTAAAATTT
Organism: Pezoporus occidentalis; assembly: GCF_034315485.1. Lineage (NCBI taxonomy): Eukaryota > Metazoa > Chordata > Aves > Psittaciformes > Psittacidae > Pezoporus > Pezoporus occidentalis. The sequence goes on along the minus strand of NW_026912929.1, from coordinate 131,106 downwards.
TATAAAAGGTGATTGAAATGAGGATAATTTCTGTCTGGTACTTGGCTTTGCTCAAATTAGATTAACAGTTGGACTGAAGTTGTGAGAATGTTTAAAGTTTTTTTTTCTCTTTCTTTGTGCTGTATTGAAACCATTTGTACCTGTAACTGAAGTAGAGTTGATTGGTAGGCGAGCTCTACAGGAGGTAAATGCAGCCTGGACTGAAATATGCCGTTGTAGCAATTAGGTCTAAATCCTGTTTCTACCAGAAGGCCTCCATTACCATATTATGATTTGATGCTCTTTCTTAGTTTGCCAGAGAATTGGTTAATAGGTGTCTGTTAACAGCAGCAAGAACTCCAAAGCTGGAATTAAAGAAGGTAAAAATAGTATAAAGGAAAAGCCTGTAGAACTGCATTTATGTTTTGCTCTTTTATTTTTCCACGTTACTTGAAACAATGTTCAATAGCACTGTATCTTATTTTTTACAACAAAATAATTTCATGTATTAATTTCCTGCTTATAACTGAAAACGTCATATGACAGTCACTAAATGTCAGCACCTAAATCTTCATAATACTGTTGTTCTGTAATGCAGTTTTCTTTTGTCTGGGACCGTGGTTAGAGATTTCAGTCTGTTGTCAACATTGTCTCTTTTTCTTTTTTCTCCTTTTTTTTTCTTTTTTTTGCCAGTGCAAAATATTTTTAAGGGAGGATAAACATTTACAGTGTATTGGTAGCAAGGCTATGGTTGTAACATGAGGGAGGAGTAACATTTACATTGTATTGGTAGCAAGGCCATGATAACATGAAACAAAGAGTGTTCATTGATGAACATTGGTTTTCATCTATTAACTAAATACAAAAGTTTTACTTTTCTCATACATGGTTTCTGTTTGCTTTATGAAACTAACAGACTCAGATGTATCAACCCCAAAACAACTATATTTTTATTTAGTGGTAGGCATTTGGGGTTTTTAAGCTTTTTTTTCCAGGTGATAAATTGAACTACCTTTATCATTTTGATACATATTATAGACCTTTAAAAATTCAGATAATTCTAAACAGTTTGTTAGGGTCAGAAATTCAGATATCCATTAAGCTTCTTGAAGAAAGGTAAAAAAAGTAATAAAAATCCACCCCTGAATATATTTTAATGTAAGTAAATTCTTGAACATGGTATTTTTATACAAAGATATATTTTAATCATAAATGCAGTTCTATTCTTCAGTCAAATATTATGACAAATATAGGACATAAAACCATTTTATTGTAATGGTTAAAACACAACTTCTCAACCTTCTTTATAGAAAAAAAAAGAAACACAGCCCCCCCAACCCCCAAAATAAAATAAAATTCAAAATAAAAAACAAACCCAAAACAAACAGAAATTCAAACCCCCCCGAACTCCAGAGGTCTGTATCCTCAGCTGTTATAAAGCAGCACAGCATCTTTGAAGTCACAGACGCTTGGCTGCTGAGAATCCAGCCCTGGAGATATAGTGCACAACAGCAGTCTGATGGAAGATGCATTTAGCCACAGGAGTTCCAAGCACTCCAGCTGAGCAGGTTCAGACAAGTGCATTTCAGCCCACCAGCATATTGCAAATGGTGTGCTGGTTATATGGATTAAACTTTTGATGACATTTTTCATAACAAGAACAGCAGAAACAATAGGAGCTTTGGAAACAAGGATAGACTATTTAAATAGATGATAGTAAAAATCTTAACACTACTAGGTAGACTAGTGTTAAATAAAAACTGTCTGCAGCTTTATAATAAATTAAAAATAACCTTTGGGTTTGAGTCTGATGCAGTATCTAGGGAGAAGAGATATAATTCAATGTTTGGATATTTAGAGCTACTAGAGTGCATTTCAAAGTACTGCAGTGGTATGAAATTAAACCCTTCAACATAAATTAACAGTGATCTTTGTAAAATCGTAGATTGATGGTAAGTGATTATCCTGGGTCATAGTCAGTGAAGCATTGATAGACCAGGTCAATTGAATGTGGTGTTCATTTTCTGTGGAGGCATTTTAGCATACACTGGGCATAATTTCACACTGGCACTTGTTACTGGATGAGTAATAAGTTGGGCCACAAAACTCCTTCGAAACATGAAAAACTGAAGTTATAGTTCAATAAAAATAAAGTGCTTTAAATGAGCATTTGTTGTTTACTACATTGTCTCATTTCATGGTAGACATCAAAACCAATCCAATTAAATATGACAGTGCTCTAGAGTGAGTAAAACTAAGCCTGTTACTTACTGTAGTCAGTATTTCCATGTGTTTTCTTGTCTTGATGTTAGACTTAGTTTACTATGGAATTGGAGAAGAAGCTTATAGTACAGGTTGAACTTGCACAGATACAAAGATCACCATAAATATTATCTATGCGAATGTAAGAAGGAGGAAGTAAAAGGAGCGATCTGGAAACAGTTCATATCCAGTGTACGTAGCCAGTTTGCCTGAAATACACTGTTCAGTTTTGTAAGATAGGGAGTGTTGCTGGAAAAGTATAAAAGTCTGAGAATTTGTTCCAAGTTCATTGAGTGATAGCTGCTATAATATGGATGCTTCTTCCATGGCTTCAATCCACCTAAAAAAGGCAGGAAAGAAAGAATGATACATATAAAATTATATGCATTACAGAGAAAATACATATTTTAAGGAAAACATTCCTATATTTAATATTTATATTAAATATATTTAATAGAAGTAATTATATTTTAATTATTTAAATATAAGTATTAAATATAAGTTTTATATAAATTTTATATAAATAAGTCTTTTTATATTCAAACAATATGTGTTTTAAGAAAGTAAAGCCGGAAAAGGACTGGATCTCCTATTGCAGCTCTAATGAGAAGTTACAGTTTTGTTATTAAAGCAGGGAACTGGGTACTGGAACACAAGAGTCCCAGTACAATCTTTACCAGTAATTTATTGTAAAATCACAAAGATAGTACAAGTGCTGTCTTACAATAGGAAAGGTGAAACCACTGAAGTATGTTTAAAAGCAAGAAAACCCCACAACTCTCATAGACTCTCACTTCCTTCCCTGTGTGTCTTGGGGTGCTAGCATTTTTATTACTAATGTTATAATAACTTTTATTGTGTGGAAGCAGTAGCATTAGAATGGGAAATCTAAACCATTATTTGTTGATGAGGAAACTAAGAGATGGATAAATAGAACAGATAGAGAAGTTTATGTAAGTAACCATATGTGGTGAGCTTCTAGGCATAACTCTTGAGACTAAGCCTCCTCTTTACCTATACCAAGGATCAAATTCTCCTTCCTGAAGGAAATGAAAAACACCAGGTGGGTTTTTAATGTCACCCATGCCAGTCACGTGACTGGACTTAATCAGCACTCTGAAAGCTGTTTGTTTCATCTTACGAAAGCCTTCTAAAGTGAAGGAGAGGGAAGAGCTTTTGGACCCGTGCACTGGCTTCCACTAGTGTGGAAGTCTACCCCCGTACCTTTGTGCTGAATTGTTATCCTCTGCTCGAAAGCTATAAAAGAGAGTCTGCTTGTGGTAGAGATGGAAAACTGTATCCGTATTTCCTTCCTCCTTTTCTGGGGTGATGGTGAAACCCAGCAAAGGCAAACTTTCTGTGGCAACTTTGTCCTAAAAGCAAACAAGAAGTGAACCAAAATTCAGAGAAGGCTTGTAACAGTCTGAGGGCTCTTTCTGAAAACAAATAAGGATACAACCCCTCTCTGACATGGCTGCAAAAGCAGTAGTGTGAATCTTCTGCTGGACTTGTGGCTCTTGCCTAACCAGGAGCAGTGTGTGTGTGCTGCATGGGTTTATCTAGTCTTGGTCCTGAACTCGAATGCTGCCTCTGAAAGTCCAGTTCTTTGTGATCATCCGTATGACCATGAAGGCCAAATTAGCCATTACTTTAATCACGTTGACATAATGGTCCAGGAGGTGAACTAGAGGTTACTGAGAGTATGGGACAGGACAGCAACAGTTCTGACAGTCTGAAACCCACGTGCAGTTAGGTTCCTTTTAACCGTTCTTACTGTAAGCACAAATCATAGTCTTTTTGGTACCTTGTCATTTCCTTTCATAGCACTGGCAACTTTTTTAGAGATCTGCGCTGTCTCTGACAGCATACTGGCTTTTCCAAAATGCTGCTTTGAAATTTCTGAGCTGGTAATGCAATTAACTTGCTCCCAAGAAACATCCATTAATTTTGCTTGCCAGACACTGCTGTGTACAAGGTAAAGAAAACAATAATACTTACTCAAACTGCAGTCTAGCTGTTACTGACAGCTGCAGGTTTGGTCACTGTATTTAGCTTTTAGAAGCTAAATGGCAAACTGGGAATATAAAGTGTAATGAAGCGTCTATTGCTTTTTCCCTACTGTTGAACCAGAAATTGTCACTCTTAAGGTTAGCAGAGGTAAGAGAAATGAATTACAGTTTTTGATGCTAATGGTCTTAATTGCTTATTTAAAGGGGATAATATTGTTTCATGCAACTGTCACAATGGTAATGGAAGTGTAAATAAATAATGTTTGCAAAGTATTTTGAAGGCTTAAAGTACCAAATATTGCTGCTACAGCAGTTCTTGCATTCTGTGTCTTTTGTTCAGCACAGTGAATTTTTATGCTTCTGTTTATGAAATCTGCCAGTTATCATCAGACTTTATATTATACTTCCTTGAAGTTTATTTGTTTTGCAGCTCTTCACAAAGGAGAAGAAATTAAGAAAAGGGACTGGGAGGAGAAAAAATACATAAAAATGATCTAGCTAATATCCAGCCTCATTAGCTGTAAGGAAGAGCCTACAGGTCAATACACAAGGCATTACTCTCACCTCTGCAGACTGCTTCCTATCTTTCCCTGTTGGTACTAGTAGGGCAAATATGTTCTGGTTTTAGTTGCAGAGCTACAAGATTCTCTTCCCCACCAGAAATGGATCATAGCACCATCTATTTTCAAAATATGTGGGAGTTACTAGGTAACCAGAGAATGTGGAAGGACCTTGAAGTCTTTAGGTGTAAATATGTAGACGAAGGTTCACTCTTTATAGTAGCATAAAGAGCAAGAAGTCAAATAATGAAGAGCAGTTTGTGAGGAGGGTTGCCAAGGTCCAGCTGGACTGCACCCTGGAGACTCAGTCTGTTAGCACCAGGGCTCAGAAGCCATGTAGTTGTGACAACTGCCATTTATACCTTTCACATTTATTTGTGCTGCCTGCAGGGAGTAAAGAAGAGAACACAGGAAACCATTGTCAGATTGCACAGTACCTCATTTGCTATGTAGGTGTAGAGGACTTTGCCTTTGATAACAAACCAGCGTTTCTTCCATTGTCTTTTGCCTCTCTTAGATCTGCTGAGGTAACCGCTGATGGTAGCTCCCTCTTCTGAGGCTGCCACCTGGAGCATCATAGGAGAAATTAGGATTTATAACAGCAAAAGCTTTTCCCCTCCCAATTATGAGTGTTTGCCTCACACCAGACAACCAGGTCTATGTCTGTTAAATCATAAGTAGACCATTAAAAATACTGAGACAGAAAAGATGCAAGCATGGTATTACAGATCCTTTTAACTGTTTAAAGATTTCTGGTTAAACTTACTTCTTGGTAACTCTGATGGAAAATATGCAGTCAAGTTACTATTGAGTTCAGCAAGTTTACAGCTATGTTCTGAGGGGCCAAACTTGTCCCCTTTCTTAGTCCTGGTTGTTTTGGTTTTTTCTTGTTTTGTTTTTGTTTTTTTGTAGTGAAAGTACCTGCTTCCAAAAGGGGATTACAGTCTTGTAGTTGAACACTTTCAAAGATGTGGGCTTATCTAGGACATTGCAATGGTTTTACATCAGTTTACGTTAGTCACTTGACTATGACTTGGTTTCATTTGTGAAATAATATTTCTGAGAAGAGTTAACTCTCTCAGAAGTGAGATCTAAGCACTTAATGTTCTTAAAGATCCTGTTTTTGAGTAGATGGGACTATACACACACACGCAATGCAGTGTACGTCGTTAGTTACAGTAGTAAACTGCAATAGTATTGGATTTAGAAACAACATACAGAGAGTCAAAACCAGCTTTTGCAGCACTGTCAGAAGAGAAGACTGGAGCAGGGTAGGAGAAATCAGGAAGCATGTGTTTAGCAGCAGAACAGAAATGTTCCAAGACCTGGGTAAAGCAAGCTGGAAAAAGTTGTGGGGCGATGCCACTGTGAGACAGTTCCTGCTGCTAGACACATGCTGCCTCCTTGGAAACAGAGAAGCAATGCTTTAATGCCCATTCTTTCAGTATTCCATTAGTGTGTCTGTACTACATGCTTGTATCCTTGGCTCAGTTTCACCTCAGCACAAACAAACCTCAAGAAATTCTAGTGCCTGAGCTGTATAATGAGTTCAGCAAGATATTTGCCACCCTCTTCTCTTTGATACAACAACAAATACCTGCTGGTAGCTACCTAGACTATATCAAGGTGATTGGCACCTTGTTCCTGAATAGCTGGGAAAACACTATTGTGAAAAACAGAATAAAAGTAATTGCATGATGAAAGTAGACCAGGGCATGGGCTGAGACCACTGCACACAGAACAGATTATGGACAGAGCTGCTGAACTACAAGCACAGAGTTTTCTACAGTTCCTTGCCTTTCTCAGGCTGCCTGGTCCTACCTCCATAAGAGCTGAAGGAATTTTCTTCTGTTTCTTAAAAGATGAATAATGCATATTGTGGAAGACAGAGGAGAAGGCACTGCTTGAACACCTGGATGAAGTTGGAGGGAAGCTCACACTCAGTGGCCGCTCTGCAAGGTTGAGAAAATTCAGAAAGGGAAGGGAGAAATGGATGAATTGGTACATATCGGATTAGGGCTAAGAAACACACGCTAATGCAAGCGACTAAGGAAAATGCAAATGTTACTCCATACCTAGTTTTTATCTTAGCTTTTCTTTCAAATTGCCCCTTTAAGTATGATTACCTGGGTAGATTTTGTGTCACCCTAGGTTAATGGTAATGATCTGCAGCTACTTGAATGAAGCCTGCAAGAAAGCTAACAAAACACATCTTGTTTTCTTCTAATTTAAAATTAGCTTTAAGCAAATGGCTTTTCCATCTGTCTCTGCTCTGTAACACCTTTGCAGGATTGATTCACTAATGGGACATTTTTTCTGTATGAACTATTCTCTTTGAGTTCTGCATGGGAGAGAGCTATCCTGGCAATCTCCATCAGTCCCACTTCTCTGAGTTCTTATCTTCATGATCTCACTTTGGCAGTGCACGCTATTTGGAAGCTCTTAGTAAAGCACAATGTTGTTTTAGCACAAATCTGAGTTATCACTTCTTGGACACACAGTGGCTTGGGGATGCTTTTTTGGCTGTTGTGACAATATGTGTTCACATGTTTGCCTAGCTAGTGGTGAATTTCTTAAATCATGATAGAGAAACAAGTTCATCTGTCTCCTCCACCTTTTTATCCTTGCCAGTATAATGTGCCTACTTTTAGAGACTCTACATGAATAGCTGTGCAAGAATGTTATTTCATGTTTGGTCTCTGTTCATATATATATAACCCATGCTCCCCCTTTTATCTTTGATTTGGATGTGTATTTAAATTGGAGAAGGGATGTGTATAGTAGGACAATAATATGGAGTTACAGGTAGGCAGTAACTCTTCTGCTTTGAATTTATGCTTTCATCTGTAGACAGATCAACTCGCCATGTGGAAAGCACTTAGTGACTCTGCAGTTTACTTCAGCATTTCTTTTTATAAAAGCTACTACATGGATGAGGACAGTGAGCAACTGTAAAGCCATTGTTTTATTTAAATGGATAATTCATTAGAAATTATGGAGAAAAGTTACCGCCTATAATTACATCACAGAATAGAACAGCTCAGTTGGAAGGAACCTCAGGGCTTCCCAAAAGTTAAAGGATGTTATTAAGGGCATTGTCCTAATGCTTCATAAATGTTGACAGGCATGGTGCATTGACCACCTCTCTAGAAAGCCTGTTCCAGTGTTTGACCACCCTCTGGGTCAAGAAATGTTTCCTCATGTCAAGTCAGGACCTCCCCTGACAAAGCTTTGAATCATTTGCATGTGTTCTGTCACTGGATGTCAGGGAAGAGAGATCAGCAGCTCTGTCTCTATTTTACCTGCTTAGGAAGCTATGGAGAGCAATGAGGTCACCCCTCAGCCTCCTTTTTTCCAAACTAGACAAACCCTGTGCCCTCAGCAGCTCCTTACAGGACATAGTTTTTATTGTTGTTCTGGTTCATCAAAGGCCCTCAGAGAACCTGCCTTGCTAAAACAGTTTTAGCTGTCATGCAGCCTGGCACTCATGGGACCTCAATACACATGCCTTGTGCTTGAACAGAACATGGTAGGCAGATCCTAAAGCCTCCCCATCATACAGACAGGAAATTGTGTCAGTTTTGCCGAGAACGAAGGAATCTTACCTCTTTTCTTAAGTTCCCCATAGCAGCTATCACAGACTTTGGCTGCTTGATCTTTGAGGTACTTCATAGGGTACTTGTTTCTTGAACAGTTTCGACATACAATCTGTTCCAGCAAGGAGAGATGCACATAAATATAATTTAAATGGATATATATGCAGGTACAAACAAATCCTCTGAGGTGGTTGGGAGAGGAAGATGGATAGGGGACCACGTATGACTCTCTCCTAAAAATGTGGCAATTGGGGTAAGTCTGTTGACTGGAATGTGATTGTTGTAGATGTGTGCTGTTATAAACCAAGCAGAATTGATCACTGTATTTGGCTGCACATCATTGCTGTACACCTCTTCCCAGGAACTTACGCCTTCCGTACTAGCGAATCACAGAAAGACCACTTTAATATTACTTCTGGTTTCATAGGTTTGTTAATAATATTTGTGTTTTAAGCAAGGTTGCACATTCCCGCTGTCCCTATGTAGGTACAGGTTAATTTTTCTCTGTGGAATTAGAAAAAAGATTAAAAAAATACAGCCATGGCTTAAAACAGGACTGCAGGTTTATGTGTAGGAACAAATCCCTAAGAGTCAGTGATAAAGGGACAAAACCAAGAAAGCTTATAGATCCTCTTGGCTTCAGAACAAAAGGCAGCAGCTCTTCAATGGAGCATAAAGGAAACTTCTCTTTGGTCACTGATCAAACCATGCTCCGCTGCTGAGTTTTTTCACTCTCCTTGGAAGAGAATTTTACTAGCTGCTATTAGGGCCAGGACATGGACTAGATATGCTACTGCTCTGGTCCAGAACAGAGCTTGTATTTTTAGTGCGTTGCTTCACTGTCTCTAGAGCTAGCTGCGTATAAGATATAATGGCTGGACTCGGCAGCCTTCAACTACTGGCCTTTAGGGGTTAATTTGACCCTCAAAGGAAGGTTGCTGTTGTTCCTACTAAGGTAATTGGAAACCTGATTTAGCAAAGCACTAACAAGTTCTGTGAGAAAGCAAATTCTGGTCTTGATGTTGCTACAAGTTTGCAGCAGTTACAGAACGGCAGCCAGTGTCCTAGAGGTGTGCATAAAGCCTCCTTGAGAAGCTTGTACAGCTCTTACCTTCCCACATGCATGGCAGTGATGTCGTCTCAAAGTGAGGGTAAAGTCGCAGCCACAGTTCATGCACATCATGACATGGGACACAGGTACCAGAGTGGGAGGCCTCTCACCCAAGGGTATTCCAAGCCTTTCCCTTAGCTTAAAATCAAACAAGAACAAATGAAGCATCTACACTTACAAAGTCCACATAGTCAACCCTGCTCCATCACATGCAATTCTCTCATTTTTGTCTACCTTTACCTGCTAAGATCCCTAAATTTTCTAATTCCTAATGCACCTTGTAAGTGAGAGCTGCTTCAGCACTGAAAGAGTGTGGCCCGTCAGTTCATGGTGCTGTATAGCCAGAGTCACAAAAGGTAAAAATCCACATAAATCTATTACTGGCCAGGCACTGGCACTTCCACATCAGGCAAGGATCTGAGTCATTATTTATACAAATGCCAGGTAAGAATGTGAGTTAAAGCCACCTTTTTATTAGCAGCTTTTGAAGTAATATCCATAAAAAGCTCTCAGCTTTCAGTCAGAAAGGGCCTTTGAAGGTCGTTTAGTCCAAGCCCCCTTTCAGGCGGGGCCACCTAGAGCCAGTTGGCCGGGACCATATCTAGCACTTTTGAATATCTCCAAGGATGGAGACTCCACAATCTCCCTGGGGAACCTGTGCCAACCCTCGGTCACCTTTGGAGTGAAAAAGTGTATCCTGATGTTTGAGGGAACGTCCCATCTTTCACTTCGGGCCCATTGCCTCTAGTCCTGTCACTGGGCACCACTGAGAAGAGCCTGACTCCATCTTCTTTGTAGCCTCCCTTCAGGTATCTGTACACATTGATGTGATCCCCCTGAACCTTCCCTTCTCTAGGCTGAACAGCCCCAGCTCTCAGCCTTTCCTCAAGATGGCTGATGAAGAGATGCTTCATTCCCTTAATCATCTCTCTGACCCTTTGTTGAATTCTTTCCAAGGTTTCCATGTCTCTCTCATACTGAGAAGCTCACCACTGAATGCAGTACTCCAGCTGTGGTCTCGTCAGCACTCTTTTTAACTTAGTTAATTTTATTTAGTAAAACTGGGGTTCTACATAACCTAAAATAGCATTTTTACTATTTGTCAGATGCATTTTTAGTGTCCTTAACTGGGAGTAGTACAACTGAAATTGATGACATATCAGTCATATATATGAATTGTGCTGGTGCAATTAGACTGTTGCTGGTGGGTTTTGCAGTGGCTACTGTGTGTATGACGTTAGTGTAACTACTGAGTAGGTTTGTTTTCTTAACATTTAAAACGTTTATAGGCATTTTTAGTTCATCCAAACTAATTACCCTTTAGGACAAAATAATCTTCCTCCAAAACTCCTATTTAAGGAAAGCCCACAGAGTATACAGTGTGATTAACATTTCACTGGTGACCCATGAGCGTTGTTGTTTAAGTCTGGCATACTGGTCTAAATGAAGTTATTAAGAACATCTTGCCACTAGGAACTCTGCATTTTATAACCCTCCTCCTTTCCTCTCTCTGTCTTTCTCATCCCTCTTTGCCTTTCCAGCATTGAAAGACTTAGCCTCCTTTTACCTCCACGCTGCTGTGAAAAGTGGAAGCGTTGTGAGCTTTGTAGTCATCTGGGATGTGTCTGCTTATGCAGCTGTACCAGTCATCCCTTTCCGAGCAAGAGCTGTGGAATGAAATACAGCAGACCAGTCAATGCTATGCACAGCAGGGACTGAAACAGGGAGTTTTTGGATCAGAGGAGAAAAGTTTTGCTTTATGAATGTTTGTTTTCCCTCACTACTGCATTTAACTGGTCATTTTCTGACCAGAAACAAAATTAACTGTTTGACACATTCAGCAGAATGATTAGTGTAGACCCATGGTTAGGACTGTCACTGAGAAGAAACTAAATGCCCAGATTTTTTTTCCAAGTAGTCTCTGACTTTACTATAAGCTGCTCAATCCTGGATCACATAGGATTACATGAAATGTCCTTTTTTTTTTTTTTTTTTTACAATGTCTGCCCTAGATTTTAGACACTCAAGGCATGTATTGTTGGCATGGGTTGCTCAAAGTTTATGCTCATCTCTACAGTGGGATGCTCAGATGATATTCATGTTGGGAAATACAGAAGTTATGGTGGAGATGTGAATGTTTTCATTTTCCTCTGGCTCCATCACAGACAATCTCCAGTCTCGTGGCAAGAGGCCAGGACAACAATTTGGGGAGGGAGTTCTGCACTCTCCCTCTGCTGTTCTGCATGGAGGCCAGTAGTTCTCCAGACTGGCCCCTAGATGCCCCCTTTGCACAAGGCAAAACAAGTGATCACATTGTACTTCCGTATCAATCCAGCTGTCCCCCAAAAAAGAAGCAGGGCTCTTACGGTGCCTGTTACTTCCCAGATGCTTTTGTTCTGTTACAGCCATAAGCTGTCCTGCCTGCATTAGCTGTTTTTCCTGCTGTGACTTCAAACTGTATGCTTCCTGTCCACCTGATACTGTGCACTTTAGCTGTTCCCAGCATCAGTCACGGAGGCAATGCATTTCAGCATGGTCTCCCCACCCTAAGCCATGCCAGCCACTCACATTAAAGCTACCTACTAGACTTTGTTGTAAAAATGAGCAGTGGCATAATTGCCAGCTGCTGTTCAGCTGGGATTTCCTCACACTGTCCTCATGAAGGCACCAAACCCGACATCTGAGAACAATTTGCCTGTTGTGGTCTTAAAAAAAAACCGGGAGATGGGGGTGGGGACATGTGACACAAAAAAGAGAGGAAATGCCAGATTTATCGAGGATCTCTGACTCAGCATCCCTCTGTACTTCGAGCATAAGCCCTTGTCTGAAAAACACCAGCCTCTGTAAATTTCAAGAAGCCTGGAACAGAAACTCTGAGCCAGTGTAACTACTGCATATAGGCTAACCTCTGCAAGCCACAACCCTGTGTTACAGGAGATATCCCTGGCAAGAGCCGCACTACTAGTCAGTCATCTTTACTACCAAAAGTCCTGTCAAATTACCCTTTCTAAGAAATCTGAAGATGTCTCTATTTTCCAGACAAATCGTGTTTGCAGCCTGGAAAACACTAAAAGAAGTTTTGGCTTTAACCTTTTTCTTGCTGATTCCTTTTTGGAAATTCTCTTCACTTGAGAATGAAGGTATGATTTACAAAATATGATTTAAAAACCCTAAAGGAAATCATGGCCAATATAGTGCTGTAAATTAAAACCTCTTTGGGAAAGACAGGTAAAAGGGACAATCTGGTATTAAATGTCTGATACCTAACTGGCCCCTTTAGCCTCTTCTCCACTTCCTTAAACATCTCTAGGCATAGGTTATTAGTGTCTAAATGTGGGAATAACACCTGTCTGCTGGTGAGTAAGATAAATTATCTCAATTGGCACCAGCCAGCCTGTTCTTAATCAGCTATTTCTCTGCTTGCATGAAGGCTCAAAGGGATTTTTACTTAACCTCTGATGCTCAGAGAAGCTCAGACCTTGATTCACCATTGCAACATTGGTTCCTTCTGTGACTTTTGGGCTGCATCTTTTGTGCTGAGCTATCATATCTCTGTTGGCTCATATATTCTTCCTTAAGCAAATAGAGGGTCAAATTGTCACTGCAGTCTCCTGGACAGTAGGTGACATCCATGGAACACAGAAACCGGACTGGGATGGGATTTTGTTGCCATGCTATCACTGTCATTCTGTTCCTTTTGATGAGTTGTAGCAGGCCAAGGATGTTGTGCAGTGGGGTTAGGAAGAGCATGCTGTCCCACTGGTGTCTCACCAGTGCTGCCAGCCAGTACAGAAAGAGAGGAAAAAAATGTTCTTGGGTGACTTTTACAGCAGTTTGGTCCCAGAATGAGCAGTACAAGGAAGAAAAAGGGGCTCTATCTGCTCTGGTAAGAGCCAGTCTCTGTCTGGCCCTTATCAGAAGGGCAGCCTTAGTCTCAGGCCCTGATTCTGTCTGCTACCAAAGAAACACAGCTCATAGTGGCCCTTGGCCTAAACATACTTTGTTTAGGCTTACTAAGCAGAGGCTTGATATGAGTACAAAAGGCCAAGAAACAACACTTCAAGCAGAACATCCCAAGCTTCTCACTAGGGATGCCAACCTCAGCTGTCCTGAATAAATGGAACATGCAGCAGTTATTTCCCTTCTCCAGTGCAGAAGGATTGTACATAATCCTGCTTTTGTAACTGACAGCAGGTACTTCAGAAGTCCTGTGTATGTTCTGAGGGGTTTGATGAGCATGCAGCTCTAAGAAAATCTCAGACATCTTCTCGTTTGCTGGTTATAAAAGGAAATGAATACAAAGGCTTTGTCAGGTATCTGAGCACTGCCCACAGGTGGCAAGTGCTCTGGGAAACCTGAGAGCTCCAAATTCTGATTCTGAGTAATAAGTACCCTCCCTGCCTTTCTATTGCACTGTGTAATTCAGGGAAGTCTGTTGTGGTTCCAGCCATGCTGTAACTGGAGACTGATGGTGGACAAGTCAGTACTTAAAAGTAGTGAAGACTTAATTTTAGTATCACTGCTAGTATTTTATAGTGAACTACACCTGAAAATCAAGTCAACCACCCTTCTGCTATAGCTTTAAGTAAATTGGCATGATAATTTTGAGCTAGAAGCATGAAAAAATACAGTACACTGCTATATTCCAGTCAGAAGCTGACCTACAATTTCTTTCTGACATTAGCTTATGATTCCTGGCCAGGGATCCTGACTCCCAGTTGCAATCAGTATGGGCACTACACAAACTCATTAGTGGAATTCCTTTTGAGGAACCCATGAGGTTGCCAGTAAGGTTAAGTTTGGCTTTGTCATTGAAGCACAATTAAATGCTTTTATATCTGTTGCATGGTATTACTTAATAACTGTTTTTGCCAGCAGTTTTGCAACCCTAGTGATACGAGGTAACAAGTGAACCTTATAAAAAGGAGATAAAACGTAGTCTCAATGTCACAGGGCAAAAGTGTGAAAGATAATGGAAAGCACTTGGGCTTCTTAGTAACAGACTTTCTTCTCTTTCCTTTAAGATGTTCTGAAGACCCAACTGCTAGTCTTTACTCAGTAGATGAATTGAATTAGTTACAGTTTATGGGCTTTTTTGCATTTATAACGAATACCTTCATGGCATAATCATGCACTCATCCATTGTTTGTCACAACAGCACAGACTGAAACTGAGTCAAAAAAGAATGAGGCACTAGTTAAGTCTTAGGTGTTGGTTAGACTAATGTAGAGAGACAGCTCTAGAATGTAACGCGCTCTGCCATGACTGTTTGGGAGCAGTACCTTGCGGACAGGGTCAGGCAGTATTCATCACATTCAATCTTCAGGACGTTTTGGGCTTTTTCTGTCACTAGACGGCTGACCTAGAAACAAATGCCATGAACATGAGTGTGTACATGAGTTAAACTGTCTATAAGCAGTACACCATAGAAGTCTCAGTGCATATGGATTTATGATGTCCCAGCCATCTGTTTAATATTTCAATGCAAAGAGATGGGCAGGTAGGGTTTTCTGTCTTGCATTGCTGGAGTAATGAGGAATGCTCTCTACTTCAGTATGGTGGTGGTGCTAAAGGAAAAAAAAAATCATTTAATCCAGCTAGAAAAGTAAAGTACCAACCAGGGTTCAATTTAAATGCAACAAGCTTAGGAGAGGTTTAGTCTGACTGACAAGTGTCAGAGCATTTTGGGCAGAAGTTTTGGCTGTTCTTGGAATGAATGGAAATAACTTTCTTCATGACATGCAGGCATTATACACTGAAGCACTGCAGTGAATGCCAGTCTACCACAAGGCTCTGCAAGAGCAAAACAAACCCTTAAAGCTACAACTCAGCTAAAACCTTCTCCCTGTCATGTAGTGTATTAGTTGCCTACTAATAGCAACAGCTGCTTAAGAGAAACACAGCTTCATGGTACTAGTGGTACTAGCCAATGAATGCTTAGGGAGTGTAAAACCAGCACAATTGTGTCCAGTTTCTGTAATCTGCAATTTAGAAATTTCCTGAAGAAGAGACTGTGTTTATGTCATTGCATGTAATAGCTCCCATTACACCCTTTCCCCCATAAAGTTGGCTAATCATTTTTTGAACCCATTAATGCTTTTGGTGAAACCGGTTGAAGGACACATGAAAACCAGGCGTATGAAAGCTTATGTAAATTTCGAGTGGCAGGAGTTTAAAACCAGGCGGACTAAGCCCTAACGAATCTCTTGTAGGGAACAGCCATGCATTGGCTGGAGACATGAAGATAGGAATGGACAAAATGGGATAATAAATCTTTTCTCTCCCAGTTTCATGATCAGATGGTAAATCTGATTTTAGCTTGCCTTATTTATGCAGCCTGTCATACTATTACGGCCATCGTACTAAGTCACAGCCTTATGGCTAATCTTTTATATGTTTGCTTTATATTATTTTTCCTTCTATCTATCTGCAGTTAGAGGCAAGGGAATCCCCTGATAACAGGTCTATCCTTTCTTTCCTCTTGCTGGATATGAGACATAAACCAGCAAAGCATTAGCAGCCCACTACACAACTTTAATTCCAGCCTGTAATACAGATGAGGCATTACCTTCATGCCTGACACAGTGAAGGTCTTTTTCAGTCTGTATTTGCCATCCTTCTGGGGATATGTGTACAGCAGAACATCATTCATCTATATGAAGAAAAAGACAAAATCAGTAATTTTCAATATGGCTTGCAGGCCTGTGCATTACTCTTGCGAGGGATACCCAGAGCAAGTAGTAACTTAATTAACTGCTAGGACTGTTACTAAAGACAGGCCTAAGCTGCAGAGCTTAGCTCAAGACCTGCATTTCCACAAAACTGTGGGGAGTCTGCATCGAGGACTTGACTTCTTCCCATTTTTGACTGTCGCTATTGGCTAAACAAGTAGATAATCAGCTCTTTTTTATTCATCTTGGGTGAAACAGCTGCTTGTTTTCAGCACAGTGCCATGTCCAAGCTGCAAAGGCAGGCTCTGCATTTACTACCAGGCAATACCAACTAACTGCCCAGGATGCTGCAGCTCTGGCTCTCTCGAGGTGTGTCCCCCTGTCTCCCCCCCTCGAAAGGTGAAGAGGAGGTGAGGGAAAAAGGAAGTGGAAGTGGGGAGAGGTTCTGCAGTCTGGAGGACTGATTTAAGGAGGAATGGTTTGTGTATTTTGAAAGCAGTAACTGTACTTCACTGCTGGCAAAACTTTCCTAGACCTCTGACAGCTCTGCTGAGTCTGTGGGCTGCAGCAGAGACCATGGAAGGGCAAAAATGAGAAACTTTATTTCATTTTATGTGGGGAAAAAAATCTGTATCTTAACATCCCAAATATTTACATAATTCTCACAACTCCTTGCAGAATGCATGTTTTTCAAACAGCTTCATACTAAATGGGATAAGTTCTTCTCTGCTGTCTGCCTAACTTTATCAGTTAGATGTTACTGCAGCCTTTCACCTTTGTCCAAAAATATATGAGGCCAGGTTGGACGAGGCTTGGAGCAAGCTGCTCTAGTGGAAGGTGTCCTTGCCCATGGCAGGGGGCTGGAGCTGGATGAAATTTAAGGTCCCTTCCAACCCGAACCAGTGTGTGGTTCTATGAAACAGCAGAACTGGACCTTGTAGGTCTTTGCTGGCCTCTCTTCCCCTTACTACTAGCAGGAATAGCAGTATCAGTGAACCATAAAATTGCCAAAGTAATGCTTGTGTGTATGCATTCTCTGCTTTCCTTGAATGGACAGGTCATGTTCTCTTGTTGTCTTTCCCAGGCCTCACAACAGTATAAATATGCATAAACTCAGTCAGCCCCCTGATCGCTGTACTGGGATTCTATGAGCAAGGCAGTGTAAAACCAAGGCACAGGTAATACTTTGTGATGCCAGAGACAAGGCATCTTAAGTGCAGAAATTCTCAAAAAATTAAGAAGTATATGAAAACCAGCTTCATTTGGATTCCACTGTGACAAAGACATTTAAATACAGCCAATTGGGTGCTAATACTATATTTTTGAATTAAAGCTGTGAAGAGAGATGCAGAGAAGAGAGAAGACAGCAATAATAGAGAGCAGTGCAAGTTTTCTAACCTATAGTGTCCAAATTTCTTGATCCCAACAAGCTTATCTATGCCATGCTGAACTGCTGGCATCCATATGTAATGCACTCTCTGTCTAAAAGCTTCTACCACATGTTTGTCTTTTCTGAATCTTTTAAAGGGTAATTCATTATGAACCCTGTGGTGTTCTATTCAAGTCTGTGTTAAAACATCCCCCGAGTGTCAGCGAAGCAGCCTGAATGTGTGCTGGGGCTGCATTTTCCAAACTCTTACTCCAAAGCCTCCTGTATTCCAGCCCCGCCAGTTAGAGCACTAAACAGTCTCCCATTTGATAGCAGCTTCCTGCACTCCACTAGCAACACAAGCAGCCTTTGTAGAGAAATTCTTGGGAGGGTGAGATAAGAGACAGTGTCTGAGTTGCTAAGGCCCGTGGCTGGGGGGTAGTTAGGGAGCCTGCCAGTGTCAGCAGCCCATACTGTGCTGCAAAGAGGCCCCAGCATCCTTGTAAACAGAGACTGGACTCAGGAAACAGGCACACAGCAAACATCCTGCCAGGAAGCACCAGATTCAACAATACCAGCAGCGTGGACAAAACAGCCAGCTCAAGTAACCTTGTGATACACACAACATACACCCACAGAAACATATGCACATCAAAAGCCCCTAAATGTGTGTCCTACACACTCATGCCTATATGGGCTTTGCACAGACATAGATCGCTCCTTATGAGCATATATTAGAGCACAAGCACACACACAGCATCAAAGTACACCCTGAACACACAGGCCAAGTAGGAGTCTGGGACACAGCCAATATTTGTGGCATATTCCAGCTACAACTTTAGTTTGGTGTGCTCTTCTCCTGGATGTGTCAGGGTTAAATTCTCAGGGTTATCCTTCAGTGTATGCTTCTCCACTGAAATTCTCTCCAGGTCCTGAGCTTGATTTAGCTTCAGTCAGAGGAAGTTCACTGCTAAGAACTTCAGGAAATGCTGTTTATGTAAAAATGTAGCTTGGATAGCCAAGGCAAATCCACTTATTTCACCCAAAGCTACACCAGCTGCCACCTGTGCAAGTGTTTCACCTGAGCTCTGTGAGTGGCAGCTCACATGTGAAGAATCAAAACTAAATAAGCCAGTTCTGAAAGAGGCTTTTTTATTACTACACTGGGACAAATTCCCACCAGGGATCTGCCAGTGGCTGCAAAGGGTTATCGTATGGTCCTTAGAAGAAAAGGGCTTTAAGTAAATGTGGGACTTAAGAGACAGTGTTTAGGAGATTGGGGTTTATGGTTTTGGGTTTTTTAATCACACAGTCTCCCTAGGCATCAGGACCAAGACGGAGCGTTGGCTGGGCTAGATGCACTGCCAGAAGGAAGGGTGTGTTCATGCAGGCCTTGGCTGTTACAAAATATGTTGGCAGTGATTAGTAGGGCCTTAAGACTGATGCAGTAAAGATACTACATGTCAAGATGAAAACACGTTGCCGTAACTACGCAATAGTTGTCTTAATGTATCCGCATTATAGTATGCATGAGTGGTAGCGCCTTGAGTGGTGGTGGCACAGCAGATAATCCACAGCATTAGCAGTGACAAACAGATAATGCAAAACCAATGAGGTATTAATGCAGGAATTACCATGTTCCACAGTGACTGGCTTTCCTGCAATTTTGCCATACACCTGAGGAGCTTCAAGGGAGGGGAGACAGTAAAAAAATCATTGAACCTAAGCGCAGGTATTTGCCAATAAGTTTGCAGCTGTTTCCAAGCTCAAATCACCCCCGCCACAACAGGAGGCATAACACAGGAAGCCTGAAGTGGTTGCAACTTTTATGTGTTAAAGCAGGAAAGAAGCCAGTTTTATGTGCCCCTTGTTCTTGAAAGTGGCTACTAGGGTTTAGTCTAGCTTCACCACTTACTTTGCATGACAGCATGTTTTGCCACAGCTTGCCTTTCTGACTGAAAGAAAGACAGAAACGCTGTTTCTGAATACTGAGAGCATCTATCAGCAACAGGGCACTGGCTACTGTAATGTCTTCGGCTGCCAAGAGACACTTCTCTCTTTGCAGTTAACATCTGTGTTTGAGCAGCTGAATCTCCCCAGGAATCAAAAATAGTTTCTAATCTAGAAAGTGCCAGAAACTCACTTCTGTGCTGTCTTTGTTCCTGTAATACAGCCTCTTATGACCTTTAAGCTGATAGAACCATTCTGGACTACTTGAAATGTATCTCAGTTTATCCCAAGTTTAAATGAATTTCATCTCAATGTGTTTTACCAACCAGATATCTGATCTCCCTTTAAAAATTCTCTATATCGGTTACAATAACTAGGTGTCTGACATTTCTGTATTTGCCATAGGTAGTGGATTATGATGGCAGTTACAAACACACCAGGAGACAAAATGGTAACAGCTTGGAATTTGGTCCCAGCTTTAGCCACAGCTCCAGGATGTTTTTTCTAATACTAGCAGAGGTGAGTGTTTGAGAAGAGAGATCATCAAGGAAGCAAGTACCATCTGTTAGGAAGTACTCATCAGTAGGCTTCAGAGTTACTACTGCTGAGATCACTATTTCTTAAAACTAGCTCCTGGAGATTCTGGCGTGGCCACTTTCCCTACAGCCCTGTTAGCCACAAAAAACTGACTCAGCACATCTCTGCTGGTGGTTAAATGACTTGCAGCATGAAAGTTTTCTGCCAGGGTTCAGGGCTGCACATAAGTCCAGGAGAAAATACAAGGCAGTAAAAATATAAAAGCAGTCTTACCAAGAACAAGTGCCGAGGGTGTCTGTGTTTGCCAGAGACTTTCATCAGTGTTCCTTCTTTAACAAAGATCTGAAGGAGAAAACAGCAGACTGTAATCCTGAGACTTCTCATTCTGAATCTTACTGAGAAAAGAAAATATTCCTCCTGGAGAAAGGTACTCTCGCTGTTTTCATCAGCACAGGAAGAGTTAAATAGCTCAACACTTGCTTCTAGCCTTACTCGTCTTTGCCTGGGTTAGCCCTTCTGCTCTTCATGGCTTGCGCATGTATCAGTACTGAGTTGGACAGAAAACCACTTGTCTCAGCCCACTGCTTCTTCACTGTGGACAGCGCTCAGAGGTGACTGTCACAGATTGCAAAGCTGACATATAATGAGCTTCAGAAAATAACTCTTGTCCTTAAAAATCCACTAAAATAGACCAAAAAGAAAGCCTGAGACCTTGGGTTTCGACACACTACATGCCTGCCAACATAGTCTGTACATACTTGCAAACACAATACTTTGTTAGTCCACACTTTTACTATGTATGTAGACAGGACTATGTATGTAAGCAGCTAAACCAACATACTATAACTTGATTGCAGTAACATTTGAAAAGGTGTAGAATAACTGAACTACATCAGTGGATTAACAGCCGTGTCCTCTTTTTGGATGGAGAACAGAATCTGGCGTAGTTTTTCACTCTACAAGAGTTTACAGTTAGAGAGACCAATCCTGCAAATTCTGTATGCTGGGCTTTGCAGAATTTGTTTAAGCATTACCTGGCTAGGACAGGTGAAAATACTGATGTCAGAGAAAAAAAAACAGAGGTTGACTGCAGTATTTGGCTGATGAGGATTCTTATACTCTGAGTATACATGCCTTGAAAATCGCTTCATGACTTTTGCTAAAGATATTGGTGGACTGAAGGGAAAGTCAGAGTTGCAGAACTCAAGAAAGAAGTCTCCTGAAGTGTAGAGGCAGGCTGGAGCTGAGGAGACAACGGGTTTAAAAGCCAGGAGAAGAAATGTGCATTTGATGTGGATGACAAGATGGAGATATGCACTCTCCCATGCTTATGTTCATGTGTGGCTTCTAAACAATGTCTTGCATTAAGAGCACCACTGGGGAATGGGGGGAATAAAAATTTTAAAACAAGTAATTTCCCCTGATTTAAGGCTCTTACCCAGCCAAGTAAAACTCCAAGTCTTTCCAGGCTGCAAGAGATTCCTGCTCATGTTGCAACCTTTTAACAGGAGTATATAGGGAGAAAAACAACAGCTCCATCAAAACACACTACTCATGGGGTGGCTGAGGACAACTGGAGTGGAAAGTGAAATGCTGCTCTGTGTGAAGGCAGGGCCAATACATGTCTTTCCCAGCCTAAGGCTCTCAGCACACCTCTGTACGCTGCCAGAGTGATGGCTTTTTACACAAAGCAGAGTTCTGACCCTTATCACAGTAGCTCATTAAACAATACTTCTAGATGTCTGAAATCTGGCCTTCCACACACCAGAGATACAGCTGGCTGTAAACAATGCCCTTTTCAGCATAGGTCTGCCTGCAGCACTCACCCTTCCTGGCTGGAGGAGACCGCTCTGCCCTCTCACACTGTGCTCAATGTGTATCAGCTTCTGCAAGTTTTCCTGGGGAGGAGAGAAAGAGTGCTTAGAAAACAGCATGGTGGCAACCCTTCCCTCACCCCTCCTTACCACTTCATTTCCCTGAAAATGGTATTACAGAATTCAGTTTCAGTGAGAACTGAGCCCAGGGTTTTATGCCCAGAAAGTCTTCTTCCAGCCTTACAGATTTTATAAAACCTCATTACCTGCAGTCACATCTGCTGTGGTCTTTGACAGTCCTGTTACCTCTGATACCTCAGTTCACCTTCCAAACGGCCTGCTAGCTCCATACTGTGTTTATACATCGGCCTCTTTGCTGACTTTGTTGCTGGGAACTAGTAAGCTGGAAGAAGGGACTAAGTATGATATCCACTCCAAAGGCCTGTGCATTAGTGGCATGACACGGGTAACCCAGAGATTTATATTCTGTGATAAGGGATTAATGGTTTTGCAATAGGGGATTTAGAAGGTTAACTAGTAAGCAGATTTGCCCTGGACTTCAGGTGACACAACTAATGTACCTATCGCAGCTTGCTTTTCCCAGTATGTCTGAAGTGCCTCAGTATGTTACTGCCCTGGTGAAATGTAACACTTCTTTAGCATGATGCTAAGTTTAGTTCTTAATCAGTAACCATATATCAAGCAGATGGAAACACCTACAAGCCTTGAACAGCACAAGACTACATTATGACCATGCAGTGTAACTGGTGATTGACACATTTTCAAGAATTTCAGCCATCAAGTATCTATTTTGCAATGCAGGAAAGTAACAAATGGAAATTTTCAGGTCACTTTTAAAATACTATAGGCTAGCAAAATGGAAACAGAATGTATAAACTAATAGGACAGAAAATACCAGGGACCAGGACAGCTGACATTTGCAAAGGACTTTCCCATCACTAAAAGGTATTTTAGCCCTAGCAAAACTTGTCACATTGATAGCTTCCACAATGGAAACCTGTCCTTCAGCCACAGAAAAAGCAGTGCCCTCCTGTGAGCATTGTTCTCATGGCCAGTGCTAGTATTGGGGTTTCTACAAGAGGGAGAAGAGAAGTTGCTGCAGCTCAGATACACCTCAGCTTTTCTTAGGACTGCTGGCAGAGGCGCCTGCTGTAATGCTGACGTGTGCAGTGTGGACACATGTTCACCAGGAAATGGACAGAGTTGTTTCCAACTAATTTCCTGTAGGAAGTCAAACAGCCATCACATGTGAAGGACAGTCATTTATCTGGGAATTTGGGCAGCAGAGGGGGTGTATAATGTCTTTACAGTAACCCCTAAATTCCCTGTTCAGATAGTTTTCTTCATTCTCTTTAAAACTATCATCATTCTCCTTTCAAATATCCTTCGATTAAAAAACGAAAGCGAAGCTTTGCCCAGCTGGTACTGCAGATGTGGGTGGCTGAAATCCTCTGGCCATTTTAACAGTGAACTGCAACCTCCATCCTGTTATTACGTCCATGTAGGAGGAGCACCTCCCCAAGGAATTTACCAGCTGTTAATGCCAACAATGATTTATAGCTCTGAACATCTAAGGGCCTCTAACAGATTGGAGAAGTTCAGAAAGCAATACACGCCCTGCTTAGTTCAAGTAGTGAATGTCTCCTAGAGTTACAGATAGGCAATGCTATGTGGTGGTGGTACTCCTTACTCCTCTGTTTGCGCAACTGAAAATTGTGAACAGTATTTTTTTGCTTGATGAAAATGCCATGGAGATAGTTAATATCATAATGTGTCTGAAAATCCTGAGTTAATAGATGCCAGGAAAAAACTGCTGGAGTGTTACTCTCATAAAACAAACCAGCTAATCATGAATCACTGTTATTCTGTAGAAAATGTACAGCATAATTCAATGCTCCTGTCAGATTCTAGGAGTGTAGTTTGATGAGTTGATAAGTGGCAGCAGAAATCTTCCTCCTTCCAGGTACATGCCAAGTCTAAATTACTGCTTAGAAGTTCAACCAGATACATGACAAGTTCTGAACGCCCTCTCTCAAGTGGCATTGTTCAGTCTATTCTGGAAGTAGAGCTAGTTCTTAAGTTCTTTGCATTTTTTAAAAATCTGAGAGAAAGAAAAGAATTGATTGTGACTTTGTAACTTTGATGGTTAAAATCATTGCATGGTAATGCAACACAGCAAATGTGATTTTGGCCACTGAAGTATACTGCTAACTTCAGAAAAGCATTCATACAGGTCTCCCATAAATCTGAGTGAAATCTAAGGAAGCAGAGATGCCAGAAAAGATGTGTAACATTGATTTGTTAGGAACTGAGCTCTTACAGTTCTCAACCTCTAATACAGGTATCCCTTAAGTTCTTAGATAATTGTGAAAGCTTTTCTTGAGATCTCAGGTTTATAATGAAATATGTATTATTTTCATACAAAGAATGCTTAATAATGGAAAAGTAGCATTATAAATTCTTTGCCTGAGGGGAAAGAAAATCTCAGAATCAACCCTGTTGAAAACTTTCCTTGGTAACTGTAGTTTCAGAGTCATTCTGTAGAGAGCCCAGATGACATTTTTCTTTATGATAAAACTCTAGTCTTGCTAGGCCACATCCTCCCTGCAATCTACATCTGTTCATTTGTCTTGGAGACAGAATAGTGTTTATGTAGCAATTAACTACTAGTTATTACTGTCAGTGCTGAACATCACTCAGAATTAGTCTGTAGTTACATCATCATTTCTAGGTACTTGCTGTTCTGTCATGTCTTTTTGCTTTTTTCTTTCCTTCTCCTGCTTCACCATTACATTTGGCTGTAAAGCACTGCCATTTCATCTGTAAATACCTCCATCCCAGCTTTTGCCCCATCCTATCTGGTGTAATGGCTATGACAAAATAGTTTGTGCTGGTACCCAAAGTATCTTTAAATAAAGCTGAGCGTAAGGAACCAAAGAGCCCAGCACAGCTGATAGTTTATATTCAGCAGAGGTGTTCAGGCTGTCTGCTTGCTGAAGCGGAGTGTGCTGCTTTGTTTACACACGATTCATGTTTGGAACTTCTTCTCAGCAGTCAGGAGCAATAAAAAAGTTCTGTCTTTAAAATGAAGGTTTGAATGTTTTGGGTTGTCACAGAGCCACAGCAACACAGCAAATGAGCTGATGTTACTGTATGAAGGGGGAATGCACTCTGAGGTAGATCTGCCAGGATAGGGTTGGGGGTGGAAAAGCTTGGAGCAGAAAAGCAGAAATGGACTTAAAGCAAATAAACAGGTCCAAACTTTTTTATGAAAGCAAATAGACAGGTGCAAGCCTTTTTATGTTTGCACTGAGTGAAAATACAGATCTGAATTTTAAGTTTTGACCTTAAAAACCTTGACCTTCAGAATGCTCAAAATCTTGGGTCATTTGTCATGGCTTGAGGTCATCTCTGCACAAAACCAGAAACCCACTGATGCTGATCTGTGGTTATTTTGCCACTAACTTTTGGAGAAGCAGGTTCAGAGCCTCCATCTCAATTTCCAGCTATCAGCTGGGGAAGGAGGCAGATCCATGAAGACAGGTTTCTCTGTTCAGGAAATAGTGGGATTTTTTTAACTACAGTTATCCTTTTCTGATACAAATATTAGAAAGCTTGGGTTTTGTCTGTCACTGGCCATGAGAAGATCATCACTGAATGTGGTGTTCTGAAACAGGCCATAAGCACACAAAGCTCCATTTTTTACCTTGGCACATGTATCAGAGACATGGCTTTTAAACCTGAGCAGCAGAGATTTTCAGATGTGAGCATACGTTAACCTTCTTGGCTCTTGGGTTCATTTGGTGCAAGCAGAGTGCTTCCGCTCCTCTGAATGGAGCATGAAAGCTCTGGTTTTAACAGATGAGAGGCACCTTGAGGTTTGAAACTTTTTTTTTATCTCCCAAGCTGTTGCAGAAGACATCTTTAATCTAGTTTTTAGCATGTCACAATCTGAATTCACTGCGTCACCCAGTGCTTCCATTCCCCTGCAGTCAGAGGGCAAAGGCACTGAAGGGAATATGCTGAGTCAGCAGTGCTGTAGTGACCTCCACCCTAGTTGTAGTGACCTCCCTAACAATTCCTGTGCATTCAGCCTTTTTACCTAAAGTCCTACTTGAAAACAAGCACTTAATAAGAAGGCTACTACTTAGTTTCTTCCCTTTGTCTGCAATGATGCCCAGTGTTTTGGTGCCTGAGTGATTATTAACAACCCGCTCTCTGTTCAGTAAATGAAATGATAAAGAAGTGAATTGATACTAACCATAGGGAAGGATGGTTGCAATATAATTTAGCAAAGGTACAGCAAAATCCCAGTGCAGGGTGCTAAATTCAGCAGTGTTCAAATGAAAAGTAAAATGTGAAAGCTTCCCCAAAAATATGATACATTCCAAATCACTTGAAATCCCTATGACCCAATGCAATGACAAAATACTTCAGATGAGACACCTTTTGAGAAGGAACACTTCAGCGTAACCACTCACTACTGGATGAAATGCAGGATGTCTGGAATGAGGTGCTTTCTTCTCTAACAAGCATGCTCTTGAGCACAAACCACCTAACAGTCAAGATCTTCCTTAGCATCTGCACATCTCCTTAGTGATGAAAATGCCTTAAAAAGGAGTGCTTAAAACAGCATTTGTTGAAATTTGGGGCTGTATTTTGACTATTTCCTTGGTCTGACAAGCCTAGAGTTTTATCACAGAAAGAAATGTAATCTGGTCACTCTACAGAATTGCTCTGAAACTGAGAGACATTAGACTGTAAAGAATGTAGGTACTTCTTCCTAACTACTTGAAGTGAATGCAGGGCCTGTGCAGGTAATGCAAACATGGCTCTCAGGAGAGAATTTAGCTGCTGGGGTGGGTGGCTGGTATAACAAAAAGAAAAGCACTGCTTTTAGTTATCACCCAGAGATCCACCAAGCTGAATTCCTCTGGAACCTCTTGGATCCTGTGTCTCGAGTTTCTCTGCTGCCTCCTATGCCTCCCAACACCGCTTCCTGATGTCAATAGAAAACTTGTATCATCTTAGACACAAACCAGACCTAGGTCCTTGTAAACAAATCATAAGACCAGCTACATGCAGGCAACCTTTACCAGTAAATTAGGACTCTAATATCACATAAGTGATATTCATAAATCACAGTGACCCTACAGAAATTGTTCATTACTTTGAAAAGCTATGTAACTTACTTAGATACCTAAATCTGTATTTAGACATGAGTTCTAACCTACAAAAGTCTTGGCCAGTCTATTCAATTATGTGATCGTTTGCAAGACTATTAATCGTGACCTATTCTTCTGAATTCTGGATTCCAGAATTGTGGAAAAATCACAGAAGTGAGCTCAGAATATATCTTTTCACAGTACATTTGTGACATCTTCAACGATTCATATCTAAAACCATCCCAGGCTAGAAACAGAACCATAAAAATTCCCATCTCTCACTTCATTGCTCCATATACCATTCCAGCAACCCCAAGATGCTGCTTGCTGTGATGACTTACATCTTGCACAGGGACACTGCAGGGCACAGACCCACTCCATGTCCACAGTACTGTAAACCAGATCTGTATAAGCCCTTCAGTATCACCCTGGAGGAGGCTTCAGAATTTAGCAGAGATATGTATTCACTTCAGCAGATGTGCAGAAAAGAGACTATCAGTCAGGAGAGCTTGTGTCTTGGTGGCACTCACCGCTTGGAGCATGCTGTCATTGGCTCGGTCTGTGATTTCAGAAACGATGAATAAGGCAGCTGAGGGATGAAGCAAAACAAACACCATAAATCACATAAAAGAGTAGGAAAATAACCCAAATCCCTTCTGTTTGCAAGGGCATCTTTTTTGTAAAAAGGAAACAACATCCCCAGCAGCAGCTGCTTTAACTTCTTTGGCACCTTTAGAATGCAACTGCTGAGCAAATTTCGGATATGGCACAGTGCTGTCATTTCCCCTTCACTATTACCATTATCTTGTGTGAAACTCTGCAATCATACTTGTGCCGACCAAGAAAGGTCATGAGGTCCCTTTTTAAGCACCTAGCACAGCACAAAATCTTTTTGTGATGTTTTCTAGTTGCAAGATTTTTGACGGTTGGAGCTTATAGCAGGGAGACATTTATGTAACCTACCTTTAGCCATCCAAAAGCATGGCAGTCTAAGGTGATCTGTTTCCCCTGACTGCCAAGGGAGAGGAGGAGAGGACAGGTCACCCATTCCTGATGGAAGTGTGTATGAAGTGCTATGAATTAACACCTGGCTTGTCCACTGGCAAATGACCTAGGCCAGGGCATGACAGATAGCTCTGACAGTAGTGGCATAACATGGCTCAGATCTTTGTCTCAAATCTCTTCCTCTGTAGAACAGGGCATCCTTTCCATTTCTGCATGTAATCTGAGAGCATGCTCACCATTGTTTGATAACTACAAACAACATAGGCAATTGTGGCCACAGGCCTTGAGCATCTGCCCTGGCCTTGTTTAAACTACTGGTGTGGGTGTAGTCCCACTGTCAGTGACCAGGGCCCTAAATTGTGCATGAGACGACTCTTGGGCAGAAAAGACTGACCTTCAGCCAGCCACAGACCTTATTAGTGTGAGCTGGTTTGGATTTATACTCAGAGTAACACAGGTGAACTGATTTCTTTCATTAATACAATGCTATTCATGTTTACTCCAGCCTGGAAAATACTCCCAGTGAGGCCACAGCTAAAACTTGCTTTGACTTCAGTGGGAGTAACAGACTTCTATTTTGTCCATCTTATGTGTGGAAAGGATGGTGTTAACAGCTGAACATCTGGATTTGTTCTTGATTGTGCAGAACTGGTTTTTATGCAATGTCTTTCAAGTTTACTTAAGCTTAAGAAATCAGAATACAGATACACAATTAAAACCTCCTGGGTTTCTCACAGCAGGCATACCACAACCAACCAGGTGGAACCATCCCAATTGACTTTACAATGACCAGGCCAAATACAGATGGAGCCAAAAAGGACCAGGATTTCCCCAATGACTAAGCTACTACTGAACTACATCTGCACTATGCTTGTGCAGATGATTATTTCTTGTACAAGTTCATTATGCCAAAACCACAGGAAGCCCAGGTTTCAATGAAAAAAAGATGGGGTTCTTGCCCTAAATAATTTGTCTGAATCAGTGATCCATTCTTACAGATTTTATAGCTAACATATTAACAGAAAATCTTAAAAATATCCTCTTCCATATACTGCAGTATAGATCCTGTACCTCTTTAGAAGCAGAGTTAGCAAAGCCAAATACTTGCTCTACTCATATCTTTTTACCTTGTGTGGCTTCATACTCTGTAGAATCAGGGCAAAGATTATTCAAGTAATCTGTAGAAAATAATCAAACACACACAGACATCCAGTAATCAGAATACTGATCCACATGATTTACATTGTTATTAGCTAAAACATAATCTATCTTAATTATAGAATCCCAGACTGGTTTGGGTTGAAGGTTTCTTAAAGCTCCTCCACTTCCAATGCCCTGCCACAGTCAGGGACGCCTTCCATTAGACCAAGTTGCTTCAAGCCCCATCCAAAGCGGCCTTTTCTTCTCATCTGTTTACTTCTGAGCTGACTTTACAAACAGCTGACCACGACTGCTTCAGCAAGGAAAGGTTAGGGGTCCAACCTCCATCCTCCCACCTTCACAAGTACTGGTGAATTCTTGAGGAACAAGCACCCTCCTGCCAGAAGCAGATGATGAATCCAGGCTCCTAAATTCTGCATCCAAGCACTGGGCCTCTGTGCTGAGAATAGTGCTGTGCATGGATAGCCATTCCCTTGAATATCCTATCAATATACCATATCCATATTCCCTCAAATATCCTATCCATAGACTTTCTAGTGCTGTGTCCTCCCTGGCATCCTGAAATCTACCTGGCTGTTACATGCTATTCAGGAAAGCATCTGCCTCTACTCAGACAGGCAGGAAGGGGTTGTGTGATGTTACCAGGCAATATTTAGCATTCCTTTTCACAGCTGTAAGCTCTGTCCTTGGCTATGGATGTTTAACTGAGTGGGCAACTCCTCTTGGCTGAAGTGCAGTAATTGGCAACCAATATCCTCATAAAATACCTTTCCTTCTCTGGTAGAAACTGTTATGGACACATAAACATACTTGCACGTTTGAAATTTTTTTCGTTGTCTGGTGAATCTGAAGGACTGCAGTTTCAGACCCACTCTGTCCTAGGAGGCAAAGAGGGGCTTGGTTTCCTGAGGTGAAGAATTGAAGCAGTAAACCTATTTCCTGGAATAGCTTACTCCAGCAGACCTTACTACATACAAAAGCTTTCATTTTCCCAGTTAGTTCCAGTACCAGGGACAAAGAGGATCTGAAGTTGCTTCAAACATAGATGGAATCCAATCAATGGAGCTGCACGGAAACCCTTCCAGCTCTCTCACAAAATACCATGCTTGAGGATTGCAAGCAAACCTCTGTTGGACCACAGAGATGGGCAGAGAAAATGGAGCATAGTGGAGCTGTTTCTGACAGGGACTCGTCAAGTCCTTTTTCATAGGTGCAGTATTCGTGTGCCTGCGCTAAGTCCACTATAAGTCTGTTGTGAGCCTGTGAGGTACTGCCTGGAGAAGGGCTTCAACAGAGACATGGCCAGGGAGGGAACAGAACAGAAGTCCTGCTATTGACATTCAGTGTTCATTTGTATTGCTTGTACTAAAAAAAAAAAACCCAAAACAAAAGCAGCTGTGAATAATGAGTTGCATCCTTGATGAAAGCATCTGGAGCAAGATGAAACTGCTGCTAATCTGCTGTGAGTAAAAATTTCATATGGTCACTTTGTTCTGCTGCATTTGTAGGAGTCCTTTCTAATATGCTGTGCCCTTCATTGGCTGCTGAGTATGGGCAGGGTTTATGGCTTCCTTTTTACTGTCCCACGCATAACTCATCTTCACCCACACATGTACATACTCCCAAAGCATTTCTTCATCTTTATGTCTATGGATCGTTGCTCTTTTGGGTTCTGACCTGACTAAATCACATAACAGCACTGAGACTCATTGTTACATTTCACCATTTCTTTCCCCAAGACATGTTCATTAGTCACACACCTAAACTTCACAGTTCTTTCTAGGGCCCGCATCCTGCTTCAGAAAGCTTGCTCCTCTCACAGGCGCTGTGGCTTGCAGAGAACAAGCCACCAGAGGGAACACAACCCCCTCAGAGAGACTCCAGGTGGGAGTGATAGGGATTGTCCTGAATGTAAAGGGTGTTAGTGTAAATGTAAGATCTGTAAATGTACTCTTAATGTAGGTTTGAATCTCTGCTTACTACAGTGTGGAGAAATTGGACTGGGATTTTGACTTAAATTCATCACTAGCATTAGGTTACTGCACATAGGACTTAGGGTGCAGTACTGGACACAACTGCTTTGTTGATGGAGTAGAAAGAGATGGTGCTTGCCACTGTCATCCAGGATGCAGTGCAGAGATCCCTTGCTGGGGACTGCTGTCCCCTACTGTCTCTGATAATTGCCCTTGACAAATAACATCAAAGCCATTTGCTGGCAGTGAGGCTGAACTCTGTGTCTCCTAATTCACAGAAGGAAAAAGACAAGAAGGAATGGCTGAAAGCACCTGACTTTACAGTTTTTTGTGACCTTTCAGCATGGCTGTGCTGAAGAAGTGTGTGCTCCTTCCCAGGCTCCCTGACATTTCCTGAATCCTGTATTAAGCATATTGAAGTTCCCAGGAAATCCCACACTGCTTCAGCCCTATTTTAGATGTCTTGGCATCAACTCGTGGCACAGTGGAGGTACAGAACATCATGGGAGGGTTTCCACTGAGTGCCTTTGAGAGTGAATTTACTGACCTGTGAGCAGCACACGATACTGAAAGACACGCTGCACCACTTTCAAGAGCTGGTGTTTCACACTCTGAGGGCTGCTACCAGAGCTCTGCTGTCCTCAATGGAAGGAAAAGGAAACACAAGATCAGGGATGTCTGAGCTCAGCAGCAAACTGTCATTTCCACCTGATGGTACTGTGAAAATTTACTACCAGTTGCATACACAAATTCCACTGAACCATTCTAATTTACCCAGGTTGCTTTGTGACTATAAAGAAGTCCTGTAAACACCTTATTTCATGTGGCATTATTCACAAATAGTTTGGACGCAGATGGAAATGGGAGGAAATCAAGTATTGTTTAGAAGGTAAAGCTTCGGTAAAGATTTTAGGATAGCATTTAAAGACAGAGGTATCAGATCCTAATGAAGCTTGTCATCATGCCTTTTTTGGACTGGAAGTTTTTTTCAGCCCTATTTCAAGACATAGAATTGAGCAAAATACAGCAAAGCATCTCCCTGTGATTGAGTTGGAACTCAATATTCGGAGAGTGTTTACAAGAAATAATACAAGGTTGTGATCTGCTTTAACACACACATGGAAAAGCAGTAGCATTTTTTTCTTTACCTTTACTGTTACCACATATCAGGCCCAGTCAACAAGAGACAGCATTTTCTAAGGCAGAAGAGATGTTGTATTTTACTGTATTACTCCTCTAACTGGCTGGCTAATCTCAACAAATGTGCATTCAGGGTTTTGCTAAGCATTCCCAGTCCCCCATACTCAGGTCAGAGGTGCCAGCAAAAAAAGGATGAGGCCCTAAATTCTGTATTGTTAGACTGGAAATCTGATGGTGGTCATGCTTTAAAAAAATGCTGAAGGGAAGTCTTGAGACATTGCCCCCCCCCGCCATTTGTGTGTGCATTCATTTATGCAAGACGGCAAGAAGTTACAGAGCCCACTGATTCTAGAGCTAAATCCTGCTGATCTCATCCTAGGAAAAGCTTCATCTGCTTTCTTAGAAATAAAAGCTAATTCTCAAGGTTAAGAGTTAGGCGTGTGGCTGGGAGGGATGCTGTGAATACAGGCTCTCAGTAGAGAGCCTCTATTTGCCAAGTTCTTGTTCAGAGCGGCGTAAGCCCTCAGAGCTCCACTCAGCTGATAACCGGAAATCATTGTGGTGACTGCAAGGTGTCTGTCTGTAAGTGCTAGCTTCCAAATGTCTTTTGGAATTAATTATTATCTTTAATATTTTACATGTGCTGCAGAGAAAAACACAATCCATGCCCCACAGAGCTGGCGTTATAAATAACCTTTAAGGTCTGATCCCTGATTTATCCCTACAGCCGCTCTGCCACTGAAGTAAACATTGTTGCTTTTTTTACCAGATAAAGATAATAAGAAACAGGGTTTATAGACAACAATAAAGCAGCATAGCTTTTAACCATTTTAACTGCATAGAGTCAGTGTAGCCCAGCTGAGCTTTCCATCCACATATGGGTTTATGCTTTTGAAGTTATGTGAAGTGGTTACATTGTCAGTACTTTAAAATGTAATCAGGAATCATGGATTTTGTAATATGTATCTTGATGGTGTTTTTCAGTTATTCAGCACGGGTGACTGAGTTAACACAACTGAAAAATGTGTGTTTCTTCCTACACGGCCAGAGGTTATAGGACTAGAGGTTACAGATCATTCAGGGAATGCAGATGAAAAGAATCCTGTATGTGACTGGCCAGTGGAGGCTGTGTCTTCCTGTGCTGTTCAGTATTGCCTGTCACAACATCCTCTGTAAACAGAGGAAGCAGTTAGCAGGCATTTAAAATGCAGAGAAGTGCAATTGTAAAGATGTGGGTTGATCACTGCCAGCAGCCAAGCACCTATACAGGCTAACCCTAACTTCAACCTGCCTAGACTACAAAAGAAAGGATGGAAAATGCAGTGAAAGCAGAGGAGATACAAAGAAATTGTAATAATAATATTAACTCTAACACATCCTCAGAGACCTTACTAAGTTAATATGTGACTGAGAAACTACTCCACTATGTGCATATATTTCACAAAATATACTCAGAACTGTAGATTCACAAACATACATTCTCTGTGCACAGACATGGTGTATGGGCAGCAGACACACAAACACATCATGTGCACGTGAACATCTCACTTTTAGCACTGGAATGTGTGAAGAGAGGTATTCTCCTACTCAGTGTGAACACTGGTGGATTTGCAGAAAAAAATATCTTTGATTAAGCCCTGTGGCACAACCATGAGTGGGTGCAGGTAAAAAACCATGGGAGCCTTACCTCAAACTCCTGAATTATGGCAGCCACTTGGGAACATTTAACGCAGGTTTCATCCAGCAAAGCCAAATTCCTATCAAACTGCATAATGTATGCTGTGTGGTGATTCAGCCTTGATTTTCTGGAGAGAAAAACATCGGCAACTTTCTGGTGTTCCTCCCTAGGGGCACAGAAAGAAAAGAACCAGCAAATAAGTAAATATGTAAATAAAAAGGAAAGAAGAGCTGTTACTTCTTTCTCACTGTATCAGACCCACAATGGCTAAAGGCATTGTGCTGCTAAAACTTAGGCTAAATGGCAGGAAAAAGGGAGTGCTTTGCTGACATACTGGGCAACAAAACGGGGGGCTGTAGAATGGGCACCGTAAGGGGCTGAGCCTTGGGCTGGGCCTTTGCCACAGCAGCACCATGTGTCACATAGTAAGCAGAATGTCTCCTCTCTGGACACAGCTTCCACTTCTCTAAACAGACCTTCCAGGTGCTGCAATGCTTTGAGCACAGCTTGTGAAGAATAATATAACATCTTCAGCTGTAATATCATACCTTTCACTCTCCTTCATTGCCCCCTTGTCAGCACTATCCCACCATCACCTGTTTCAGCACTGGGTTGCACAGCATTGAAATATTTATGAAGCATGTACAAGGAGAGAACTAGACAAAATCTGAGCTTGCAAAAGAGACATCAGAGGTTAGAGAGGAACACAAGTTTCTGGGGATGTCAGAGCAACAGAGTATCTGGGGGAGCACAGGCACAGGGAAGGACTTACTGGAAGGTTCAGGGGTGATGGTGACCTGGGAACCTGTATGAGCACAGTCCTGTGCTATATGTCATGCTGTTGTGTTGGCAGCATTTGCAATGCAGCCTTCTGTTTTCCCCACTGCCACAGAGTAGTTCTGGACAGAATCTTTGGGCATTTCCAGTTGTCTCCCTTTTGTCTTAGGGAACAGGCAGCATACTGATGAAGTAGGGCTGTGACTTCTTTAGGACACAAGTCATTTTAGATCCCAGCTGGAAAACACCACTTCTGTTTGTGTTAGGAGGGTATAACTCAAAAACCATTGATGAAATTTTTCAAGTCTTTCCAACATTTGTAAGAGCCCCTTGGTGGACATGAACCAATATACAGTTCTTTTAACCTTTTCTTTCCTTGTGTGCTTTGACTTGAAAGTGCAGGGCTAACAAGGAGATCTGCGCCCTACATTTAGGATTGTTACTGAAAAGTTCTCCTGATCTAATGGACTTCCTTAACTGCTCAGTGGCAATGCTGGGATAAGATCAGCCATTCTCAGTGATCACTGTCTCCCAGAGTCCAGGAACGTGGAGGTGTGGGGCTGGAGGTGTGTCGATCATAAGTTGTCAGAGCCACAGTTGCTCAGGCCAGGCCAGGGGCTGTGCTGGCTGATGTAGGTTTAGTCAGCTTGGGTCTGCAGATGTAATTTCTCTTAGATGTTCCACCAGTTTGATAGATTAGGGCCTGTCAGCCTGGCTTAAGTCACAGGTCTCCTTAACTGAATGAGTTTTGGAGCTTTGTCTGTCCTAGGCATGGTCTTATTCTCTCATGGAAAGACTTGGCCCTGTGAGGATGTTTGGTTTAGGTGGAGGCCCTTAGCAGGCTGGCGGTGTCTATTTGGCTTGGAAGCCTAGGCCATGCAGAGCCTTGGTGGCAGGGACAAGGGGTGCCCTTTGCTGAGAGCTTCACAGTTGCTGTGCAGGTTTCTGTAAGCAGATGATCTTCTTTACGATCAATTCTCATGTCTGCTGTTCCTGCCTCCCACAGTACGAGTCTCTGACCTTCAGGCCATGAGTGTGAAGCCACTTGGTGATGACCATGAACTGGCATCAGTGGACAATACATATGCAGGCTGTCCTCACACTGGCTGTTTCAGAGCCGTGGGCTGAGTGCTGCATGAATGTTTCAGTATTTGGTTTCTTAGCCTGGCAGCATCTACATTTACTGCCTTCCTACCTGCATGCAAAATCTGCCAGAGTAGTTCAGGTTCTACTCTTTTCATCTCTGCTGGAGTCCCAGCTTCCCTGCTAACGGGGTCAAGGGAACACTGGTGAGTTCACCCACATGCTGCAGAGGGTATGTTAAGGCCATCAAACTATGCCATTGCATACTTACCATTTAAGGACTTTTTCTTCCAATTCTCCCAGAATGTCTTGGTGTAATTCATAGATTTCAGGGAGTTCACTTAAGCCCTGCTTGAGTTTAACTTCTTCCTGTTCATTTTCATCTCCTCCTTCAAGCACTTTCAAGATACGTTCATAGAAATCCTGTGAACAACAATACAGAAATTAGGCAAACAGACTTCAAGTCTCTCCTCTGAAATTATCATTACAATTTCTTGACTCCTAATCTATGCTTTCTAGAAACTAAAAGATATGACAGCTGTAGTGATAGAGTGGGCTCAGTATAGCAAGAATATCACAGCATATGTTTTCTTCCATCCATTAGTTCATTCACATTTTCAGCTGAACTCCACAATGCTGCCAACCCAAATTTGAACATTTCAGTTGACCACGCCATCAGACCTTTATGTGTACAATGAGTTTGGTATCTTTTTGTTGCCCTGCCTTCCCCCCCCCCGCTTTTCTGGGTGTAATTGGTCTCATTTTTGTAGTGTTTCTTAACCAGAAACATGAGTTTTTTAAAAAAGGATGAGATTCTCCTGTCACTTCATTGGGTCCAACAGCTTGACATGAAAAACACGTCTAAGATTTGCAACTCTTGTCTCCAATCTGATCTTAAAGAGAGGAAGAAGCTATGAATTTAAGCTATGGAACAAATAGTTTTTCCCATGAAACCTAACTTAGACATTTTTTCCTCATCTTTGAAATGGTTTTGATCCTGAAGTGATTTATAGCTTATGTGGGCACAGGTGCAATTTCCTCTGTATTAAAATGTAGCCAGCTTGATACATAATAGGGGAGCTGTTGAAGAGTGCATAGATGTTTCTGCAGCTTTGACTCAGAAGTGAGGAATAAGGCAACCATCTGAAACTGCAGTGATAATTTGTATTAGACACCAGGCATTAGAAAATCATACCACCAACAGCCAGCAAATACTTTCCATGCAAAACAAGTACATCCCGGATTGTGATGAGAGCAGAAACCAGGCATTCATATACAACTGCTTAGAAACAGATTGTGTGAGTGCCTTTTCCAAACTTTTTCTGCATTCCAGTAAGCTATGAAGTGTACAGAGTTTTTATTGCACAAGATGAGGAAAAAAGACATGAGAGTGAAAACTAGTAAATAATCAAAACAGCAGCTCAGTGGAAAGGCCACATTAACTGTAAGGGTTGAAAGCTCCTGACGAGCATCTAGTCACAGCATAGCTGGTGTTAAAGCCCTGCTTGCATCCTGTCAGCCCAAGGCCATCACACCAGGAGCTGTTCTTCCAGCAGGTTCACACTGAGCTGCGCTTCAGCCCCAGAACTAGAGTGAGGGCAATCTTTAGTGTCTAACCACTCTGGCCAGATCCATGCTTTGAATGTATTTTTCCATGTGCTACCCTGCAAACAGTGCATT
This sequence comes from Pezoporus occidentalis, assembly GCF_034315485.1. Classification (NCBI taxonomy): domain Eukaryota; kingdom Metazoa; phylum Chordata; class Aves; order Psittaciformes; family Psittacidae; genus Pezoporus; species Pezoporus occidentalis. The sequence goes on along the minus strand of NW_026912929.1, from coordinate 93,565 downwards.
ATCATTCAAACCAGTGTTTTTTCAAAGATACATTAACACACTCTGTGAGTCCATAGGAGCCAATTAATCAGAAGAAAAAAAATGCAGCTGCTTTAACAGCCACTGAGGTGATGCTGCTGCATGAGGTAATAGAAATGGCAGCTGGATTGTTCCACCCAGAGACCATTTCCTGGCCTCTACCCCACTGTATGTGATGTGGCCACATGTGCTGTGACAGGAAGCAGGGGCTTGATAAAAACAAAACTTCTAAGGTTGCACAGCTCATTGAAAGATGCCAAGCTGCTTTCATCTGGCCCTGAACCAGGATGGGATAGGTTGATTATCTTCCTCTGTGAGGACCTACTGATCGTGAAAACTATTGCCAAAAAGTCAGATTTTGTTGCCTGAACTTTTAGGGACAGTCTTACAAAGTTCTCTGGGCCATACTGGGATTTACCATGGCATTTCTCATGACTTTTCCTTCTGTCTAGTAAAGTATTGTATGTGGAATAATTAAAGAGGAGTCTGAAGGAAATTATTTCCATGAAGCTTGCTGATGTTACAGATATGAGCAACTCAACAGAGTATGATTCACTGGGGATCCATATCTTACATTAGATGGTCCACTTTAGTTTGATTAAGTCAAGGTAGCTGTATTGATTTCAGTGGGCTGAGGGTCTGGTTGGTATGACTGTGGTCAGGCTGAAAGGTTCTGTCAGGAGCAGGAGATGTTCTGGGCAAAGATCTTCAACATTTCTCTCACCTCACCAGCAGGAGCTGACTCCAGGCAAGAGCAGTTCTTAGTCTCCTCAGATTCAGTCCTGGCTTTTCTGTTGTAACACTGTCAACAGCAATGTACACAGTGGCTCACTATGACCCAGAATGACTGGAATATCTGGTAGATACTAGCCAAAGGAAAGTCACACACACCCTGTGGGGTTTTAGCAAAAATGAGAGAGGAAGCATTTTTTTGCTGAAAGCCACTAGAACTAGGTTAGAAAAAAAGATCATGGTGACAGTTTTGGTTTTGAATAGCTATATACTGGATAAAACAAGATCATAAACATTTCTGAAAGCATATTGTGTTTCCTAATTATCTGGGTCTGATTTCCATGTATCCTGCCCCAGTACCATAAATAAACCCAATGTTGTGCTATTCCAGCTCCCATTTTTTTCTGATGTGTGAGTGAGCCTAGCCAACTACCTGCTTCAGCCAGTGTACACTACAGAGGCTTTCCACCCAAGCCAGTCAATCCATCTTCTGGATGCTTTTCCTAAGTCAAAGGAATCTGCAACCTTTCAAAGTCCTCAGTTATCACAATTAATCAAGACTGGGGAAAGGGAAAGAATCCAAAGGGGGCTTACAGCTTATTGTGCCTGGAGAAGTGAATAGATGTACTAAGTTCACTACTGATGTGCTTAGGTAACCTATTATGTTACAGACATGTAATCTTTTCCAAATGAACATGGAACAGCTCTGAATCTGTCCACTTCCCACCATAGCTGAGCAACAAGATTAACACTCCTTTCCCACAGCATCTCAGTGAATTGAATTAGTCATTACTTGCCTGTGCCTTTCACTCTAGTTAATTCTCAGACAAATGATTTCATTCCACTTGCCTGGATAGCCAGCTTCCTAATGATTACCAACACCCTGCAGCATGACAGGAATCGTTATAAATGTCCATTAAAAAAAATAAGAATGGTGTCACTATTGAAAATGCTGAGTGCCTGGGAAGCCATAAATCAAAAGCAAAGTGCTTTTGCAATCTCATTAACTGTAATCAGTCATGGTACCTGAAGGTCCTCAAGTCTGTCACCCAGGCCACACATCCAAACACAGAAGGTACCAAACACTGGGTCTGTATCGTTCCCTGCTAGGTCAAAACTTGTTTAGAACAGCAGCATGAATTGAAGCTGTTCAGTTCAAGGCTCTGGCATGGTGGTCACAGAGCTCAGCCTCATCCAAGGGTGTATGAGCCTATGATCTGACTCCTGTCCTATGTCTACACCTGCACCAGTCTACATACACCAGTTTGTGTGTGCATGTGAAAGCATAACTCAAGCTACCGAGTGACACAGAAGGTTTGAAACTGTGGTATAAAAATGCATTTTTGAAGCATAAAACTTTTCATTACATTTTAGACACCCATATATAAGCCCTTTACAGGCATCCAATGGCCAAATCCCTAACATGCCTGAGATTCAACATCTGTGTGAAATTTGATATTCTAATACAAAGGCAAAAGGGGTAGTTAATGGGAGAAAGTTAGTCCTGGGTTTTGCTTCCCCGATGTTACGAGCAGGTACAGAAACAGTGAGGCTGTGTATTAAATCTCTCCAGTAATAGCGCTGAATATGCTTTGAGTCCAGCCTGCAAAATTCAGTTGTTGCAATCCTGTATGCACATCAACAGCCATTTTGCAGGATGGATACATCCCATACGTATTGTGGTCCTTTCTGCATTTCAGCCCTGCTGCCGGTTAGCCTTTATTAACCTAAAAATATTTAACCTTGCAGGACTCTAGTGAAAAGAGTGAAAACTAATCTCTTGTCAGCTAAACCACTGCATCAGGCATGTAGTTTACCCAGGAGAAAAAACTGCCCATATCTGTATGCCTAAATATATATATACATATATACATATATATATACACACACATACACACACACACAAAGGGCATGTACAGAGCAGATGCATTAGTGGAAAACTATGGCCATTTTCCTGCCTCAGTCCCCAGGTGGGGATGTTGGCACTTCTTCAGCTGCAGACATCAGGTCTGTACACACCATTTACCTTGTGCACACAAATCCCCCTCGGCATCTGTACTTCCATACCCTTCAGTAAATAACAAAGCCTACGTCCAAAAACCATTTTGCATGTATATCTAGAATTGTAATTGCTTCCTGAGTCACACTGACATTTTAATGGACTGGTAATGTTGTGAAGCAAGCATATTTGAGCCTCTGTGAGTGGGCCAGGGAGGACAACAGGAAATCTTACTGCAGCCCAAACTTTATTCGACTGAAATCTCCACTGGTCATGTAAAATGGTGCAGGCTTTAACTTTCACTTCTAAAATGAAGGTGGATTCAACAGATACTGCATATTGCAAGGATCCAGGGCTCTTTTGGACATCTAGGCATTACACCTGAGGGGATGGTGAAGAGTTCAAAGGGCAAGAAGAGAGTCTCCATCTTGAAGCTGACTGCAGGAATGATGTGCTGTAGAGTATGCTGTGAGCCAAGTCTGACTCATGGGTGGTTCTTGGAGGCATCTTCATTAGGGCCAGCAGCCTGTCTCCTGATAGAGAAAGTCAAAGTGGAACCCCTGAATTAGAAAGTGGCACATCTCATGTTGCAGAGTGAGTGACCCCTGATCTGTACTGAGCAGTGATCTTCCCAAATCTCTCCTCCTGAGCTCAGCAGAAATGATGCCAGACAAATACCATCGCAGCAGACACAATTAGTCTCTTATCCTGCCATTGCAGGGCACAATATGGGTCAGGAACCCTGACCTCAGCACACACGCACAGGCAGACAAATACACAAGATTCCTCCAAAACGCTGCAAATGAGTTTTAGAACTGGCAAGGTGTAGAGTATGCATTGCAAATACTGTATGAGTGGGGCTTGTTACAGGGAATTTTCCTGATGCCAAATATGCTAGGGTGTCTTCCCTCTCCTTTTATATGCAGATTATCTGAAGGCTATTTTGGCTCAGCATTCCCAATGCAAAAGCTGCCTGGCCAATACAGAGCTATTTTCCCATTGCTGATGGAGACAACAATGAATAAATAAAATAGGACAAAACCCCAGCCTACTGTAAGTGAGGGCAGGCTATTCTTTTGTAGCAGTGTGTCTTCAGGCTTTGATAAGAGCTTCAGAGGGTCTAACAGCCAGCTACCCCTTATTTGTGTGCTCCAGGCACTAAAGCGTTCCATTAGGAAAGTAATGACTTGATTGGTCCAGCAGAACTTTGAACATCATCCAAGAAATTCACAGTAGCAAAAAAGGCTCAGGCAGTCATTCCCTGCAAGTGTAAATAATCTGAAAGATGGAGTTCTGTTTTGTCTAACATGTAATAGTGGCTCCTAAATTAGATGTTTATTTTTTTGTTCTTGAGGATGTGCTGCCCACAAGATTTGTGAAAGTATAGAGTTTAACCAGCGAGCCTGACTTCATGGTAATCTGCATTTAGATATCTTTGGGTTAGGGACTTGAGTGCCAAGATGATTGGTTCTTTTTTATTTCCTAAGATATATTTTTCAGTCCAGTGCAAGATTGGATCCCAAGCTGCTCCAGAGGCTGGGGAACCAGCACATGTCTATTCATATCATATTCTTATTTATATCTTCAGATGCTGAAGAAAAATAAATCTGGGTCTTGGTGTTTCTAACAATTGTGGCCCGTTGTTATGAGGAAAATGCAAACCAGGAAACAGGGTCAACTTCCTTTGAACTGGGAGGTGTTGGGGCTGGTGGTTTTTTCAGTGCAGAACTCTCCTTTTAGGTACCTTAATTCACTAAATGCCTTGGAGTGGAGTAAAAATTACTTCAAAGGGCTTTATGTGCAACAATGGTGATTTTATGTACAACAGCTAAAGACAAAATAACTGTGAGCATGGTACACTATCAAGCAAATGATTGATCCTGTACTGACTGGGATCCTGAGGCAGTCAGAGTCACTCACACACAGTTTGATTTGTGTACTTCTAGTGAAGTCATTTAAAACAGACGGGCTGAAGGGAAGTAAATACGCCTAACTGTTGGTTCTTGGAGGTGATGTGTGAAACATTAGGCTGAGAAATCAACTTGCAGCATTTTTGTTTAGGAGCAGGCACTAAGAAAGAGATGGCAAGTGCAGCCTGCATTACTGGGAAGAAAAATGGGAGGAAAGAATGACAAAGTTTGAGGATTAGATGATCCTGAAGAACATGCAAAGGCTAATCAATTTTTGAAAACTAAATAGTAAGTACCAAGACATCAGGGACTTGAACTGCAAGGCTCTGACAGTCCCATCTGCTCAGTCCAGAATGAGTTCTAACTCCCTGCTCCAGAGAATCACGTTACCTCTGACTAGGGCAAATAACAGCTAACCCTTTAGATTATTATCACTACTACCACACCAACTGATACTGGGTTTGTGAGCTAACACAATGTTTCCACTCTTTCAGTTCAATAGCAGAGTGGGTGTATGGAAATGTCATCGTTCTGGCAATCAATCAATTTATTAAAGTCTCCACTGAAAGGGCAAACAGATTCTGTTACATTGAATGAATAGCAGCTCCAGCCAAGCCTGGGAACTAGATGGGAAACTGCTTTTGCTGCAGGCTTAAGAAAAGCCTTTTATTTTCGTTTCTGAGAGCAGTGGTGTAGTTCTGTGCCTTTCTTACCAGCATGTAGGTTTATAAAAGATGAGACTTGAGACTTGAATATGAGCATCTAGAAACTGTTCTCTTGACAAACTTGGTGATGTGAAACAGAGAGAAATGTTTGCCTGAGCTGAGATATGCTGTTGAGGAAGCCTTTGGTCCTAACTGGCTGTGAATAGGGTGTTGTACCTTGCGGGCAGTTTGGTGACTCTGTGGTCACTGTGGTTGCTTGTGACATCTGCCAGTGGGACCTGTGTCAACAGCCAGTGCACAGTGAAGCACAGTTTTTTACTGATGCGACTATTCCTAAGGCTATTCAAATATGCAAAAAAGGAGCAATTGATTCATTGTAACTTTTTGCACTATGATAGTATTGAAAAGCCTCAGCTAGGCAGTAATACCCCTGTAGTATGAAGGACTTTGACATAAAATTGGTAATGGTTTCTCTAGATTTCTGGAGTAATGCACTGGGCAACAGCTGAATATAAAGATGCAACAACAGTTGGGGTGGAAAAGGTAACTGTGGGACTGTGGCTTTCTACACAGACATGAACCCTCTGATCCTATTGCCATAAAGATTTTTGATCTCTTCTAAACTAAGGAGTGTCTGAACTAGCAGTAGTGTGAAAACAGACTGGCTGCTGCTCTTTCCTCTCAGTCTCCAACCCAGGTGCAATTCATACTTCCTCACTACTTTGAAAGCCAGCTCATAGTAACAATTAAATCTTATTTGAGAAAATTGCTTGTTGAGTATGCTGAAAAAGCCCTCCAGAAACCCTAAAGGAGTGTGTGCTGGGGCAAGAAGGATACTTTTCCACTGCAGAAGAAAATCATTAATCAAAATTATGCACCCAAAATTTCATCCTCAAATTGATGCAGATCTTTCTAATCTTTCTAACTTGAGACAATGAGAACTGGGACAGGGAAAGTGAAGAGTGTATGGTTACAGTGATTTTGATATTTCACAACTTAGAAGTGGCTTAGCTTTGCAAACCAATGCATTCCCTCAAGGGTTTAGTTTAGCTGTATCTCTTATTTTAATTTGAAATTCTAACTCCTCTTTTGGTGCTCTGACTTTTGTAATTAATGAAATCGTGAGCATATGCAAAACACTCATGAGATCCCTCTGCTCCAGTGGGATGGGCAGACAGGGAAACAAATCTCAGCAAAATAGGATTCAGTGAAAAATTCTGTTACAGGACTGATACATAAAATCCAAACAAATGCTTCTAAATAAAATTGATGACTGGCAGAAATAGAAGAACTTGCTCAGGTATAGGAGTGCTATTACTGGTATCTTTTCTCTGGTAAATTAATCAGCTGATGCAAACCTAATGATTAAGTATGATGAAACCAGACCAAATTTCCCTCATGCCTCAACACTTTAATTCCAGGACTGCCAGGCCATGCTCCAGGTAATGACACTTATTTTCTGTAGTAAACACATTGCTGCTCAGAGTGTCTGAGTTTCCCAACAGGAGGGCAGGGAGTAGTCGCATTTTTGAATCAAGCCAGGAAAAATCTATGTTTTCATTCCCTGGTAGCTTGAGCCAACTCCGGAGCACTGAGGCAGATAAATTTAGCAGTCAAGCAGAGGTTTTCCCTGACTAATCTATGAGCTGCGATTTTTATGAAGATTCTTTCTATTAGGGATTACCAACAGTTTGGAGTCCATCCAGCTGGAGTCCAACACTTGCATCCATAACAGTTTTAAAACAGAAAAATTTAGCACAGATATAAACCAGAACCCCTGTGCCATGTTAATGCTGTCAACTTGGAAAAGAGCGCCAAAATGACATTTCCTGTTCCTTTCAAATGTTTTCTACAGGCAGAAAATAGAATTATTGTAAAAATGTATAAATTACTCATTTACACATATAGCCTCAGAGGCAAATTCACCACACAGGGTTTTACTAGAGGAAAGAGGAAATGGCAGAGTAAGTGCTGAAGGCACTGGGAAAGTCCTGAAGCATCCCTTTCCTGGCTCAGTAGCAGCATAGGCAAGGCACCCTGAGAGTACCGTGCTACAGCAGCCGGGAGTGTGTGCAGCCAGATTTGGATCTATATTGAGGATTTTTCAGGCCATCTTAGTAAGCCGGTTTTATCTCCTAGGGGTATACGAGAAATGCTAGGATAGAAGGCAAAGGAGAGGCCTTTCCTAGACACCTCCACTAAATACTGTGCACTGTACACACACTCTAGTTTAGCCCTGAATTTACATGCTGTCCATAATGTACCAAAGTACAAATGCACTTGGAAATGGAAAATGAAATACATTAAGCATATTTTAATCAGATGTATCTAATGAAGATGCAGAGTGGCTAATACTCTCTGTGCATGGTAATTTCATGTGTGTATATTTCTTTCTGTTTTGATTCAGAAGCTGGCAGATGGTTTTCTCCTTGGTTTTTTTTCCTCGATGATACTTTTGGAAATCCAGAAGGACTTTGCCCAGGGGAGAGTGAATAACTACAACTATGGCTTTGCTGGTGTCAATGTACAGTAGTGTCAAATAATGCAACACATTACTTTTCTCCCCATCAGCATTCCTGCCCACTGCTAGGGATTGAGGTGTCCTCCAAAGAATAACTGGGGGGTACTTTTTGCCTTCTCAGGGTATTTCTTTCCAAGCAGCAGTAGGCATGCTTTGTGTGGTGCATGTTATTTCCTACTGCTTGCAGCTAACAGCCGAGAAAGATATTGAGAGCAAGGCTACCTAAGCTGTGTACCAGTCTCCAGGGAAAGCAGTGGCAGTTCTGTTAAAGGGACACAAAGTCTTCTGCGACAAAGCCACCAGGAGGTTTATACCATGCAAGAGCTCTCTGTCAGGAACAACAAGTGATTCTTGATGTGTGCTCCTTCATGAGTTTCTGACACCAGAGTCTGTATTTTGCCCATGGTGACCACTTGTGTCAGAGTGAGGATATCCAGGACACACTTGATATTACTGATACTGCATTATCAGAAAAAAGAAGCTTAAAGGAAGCAAACAGAATCAATTCAAACCAAATCCCCATGCTTCATAGCTCTGCTCCTGTCTTTCTGAAGATGGTGGGTTCATCCCTGTTTATCACCATCTCCTCTGCACTAGGCTTATTCTGCATCTTACATGAGTCTCAGAAGCCCAGCAAGCCCTGCTGGCCAACACTCTTCTGTGAATGACAAACACTAGATTTGAGGATCTGTAGCAAGAGCATATTAGTGGCAGATGTATTCCTTTGCAATGGTTCACATTAAGACATTCCTCCTCAAACTCATCTTAGCCCCTTCAATGCTTTTATCTCTTCTAAATTGCAGCTAACCAGAAGGGCAATTAGGTTTCAGTGATTAAAGTTGTTTCCTTACCATACATAACAGCTGGAGCATCTCCACATATCTGGGGAAAGAGACAAACCTTTATTAATTACTGTCAAACCACTGCTGAAGGGTGGATTGCACAGCTTCAGCTTTAGGAGAACAACAGGTAGGTTTGTAACAGTTCACTCACGCTTTTTCGGAAGACATCAGCTCCTGGGCAATGAGGTAAGCTCTGGACTGGCCTTCTTTCTGTCAACAGCAAAAACCAGAGACAGTTAGAGATGTCTCGTTCCAAGAAGCAAAGCAGTGTTAGAGAGCACTTTGAACTGACATATTCCTTCAGTAAAAATAGCAACCAGGCTTTTATTCTTTGTTGTTCAGTGTCTGGCATCCTGGAGTCCTTTCCATGACAGGGTGTTTCCACAATTCAGATTCTAGCAATATAGTACGATATACCAGCTGCTCAGGCAGACATCGAGTTTGAAAACCATGTTCTTATTGAAGGAGGAGAGAAATTTTCTGATGATTTTTACAGGTCCAGAATTTATCAGAGAGGCAGAAAGTGCTTAGCTTTGAACAGGTTAGCTTCATGGCTGTTGAGGCACATACCATGTGTTTAGTACTCTTAGCTACATGGAAAAGGGAGTTCTTGGTCATATTCCAAACTGTTCTCACTGCTGTGAGATATGTGGAAGCAAATGGCACAAAGGGCTTTATTACATGCTGCACAAAACGTCTAAGCTAAATGGCCATAGATATTTCCAGAGAGCAAAGAGTTCTGTACTCCAGCAGACAGCGTTGTTTGAAATCTCAGAGGCATCCACTTCATTGGTAGGCATCTTGGAAGACACAGAAAACTGTGACAGAAGCAAAGTGTAGGGCTCTAAGGTGTGAGCATCTAATTAGAGTATTTTGCTCCTATTTCATGACTCAACCTTATGTTAAGAAATGACCAAAGCATGGAAATATTTACTGAAAAGAATCTGCTGGGAAAAGTTTGACTTACTTAGCAGTGTTTAAGTAAGGAACTAAAAGAGTGGTCTAGTAGTAGTAAAGAAAAGCAGCCCTCAAGTGACCTGAAGTGGACTCAGGGGAGATGAGCTCAACAGCAAGAGTGCATGACATTGTTTGCCAGACCAGGTATGCTGGAAACCTATTGCTTACAGATCCTGCTTCTGAAAGCCTACTCAGAAGAGACTGGGACTTGCTGAGATATGGTGCAGTCCCTTGGTATAAGTCAGGTGGGAAGTTTGTGGCTATATTTCTTCCACAAATTCTGCATAAGGGGGCTGGAGGGGTCAGAGAACATGAAGCTTGATTGGAAGCCCTCATAAAAAGTATTGATAGGACCCCAACCCTAAATTTACATAGCAGATCTGAGCAATAGAAAATGTCTAAGCCAGTTCAAGATGAATGCATTATAGACTTTTTACTCTCTGTCCTGCCTTCTCATTAGCATTCCCTGGGGATGCAGGTGTTGTGGCACACAATATAGTATCTGAGTTGCTCAAAGTCCCATTACATCATCCTGGTGAATACCTTTTGTATCTACAGAGGGATCAATTTCTGGATTTCAGGAGGTTTTTTCCCTTTTCAAAGTTTATGGTTCATTCTGCCTGCAATACGCTGAAAAAAATGTAGGAAAGAGTGAAACATTTCCTGAAGTGCTGGAAGCTGAAATACTGTCATGTGAATACTTGGACTGTAAAAACTCCAGTAGCAAGGTCAGCTGAGACATAAAGCAATTTCATTGCCCAACATCCATAAATTAAGAGGAATATGTGACAGAAGTTACATTTGAAAGATTCTTCCAGTTTTAGTAACTTTAGGTATTCATACAAAAGTGAGGAACTGAAGCACCAACAGGTGGATTGACCCCTGCTTATTTCAGAGGAACTAAGTACCAGCCAAAACATGTTGCAAAGAGATGTCAGTATTGACTGCACACATGAGCAAAGGAAGGGTCTCTGTTCCTGTGAGGAGGCTAAAGGTCCCTTGCTGCTTTGTGAGTTTTCATGCTGGGGGTGATAGACCCCCAAGGAGGATTACAATCCAATCAGTAGTGAATACAAGTGAAAAAGTTCTTGAACACCAGTGATGATGAGCTAAATCAATGAGGCTTCATGCATAGAAAACAAGCAGGGTCACAGTGACTTTTGTTTCATCTTTATTCTATTTCTGTTTACTTTTACTGGGAGGCAAATGAAGACTGCGAGGGTCAAACAAAATACAGAAAATGGACTATTAATCAGTCTCAGATGTCTAATCCATCTCTCCTTTAGAACCAGGAGTCTGAGAGTATGTTCCCTAGTGCTTTGTGTCTTTTAGCTAATGGGTGCCAAAAAGCATGCTTTGAATCCCTTACTTTTGGAGAATGACACTACAGTTCAATAGAATGCACTAGAAAGATGTTTTCCTTAGTTTCATTTTCTTTCTGGGAGCAAATACTTGATTGCCCCCTTCCCCCTGGTTCCACTTGTGAGCCCTCTTGAAGATGGTAATGATGTGCTTCTCCTGGTTGTCCCAGCTGCTGCAGGAACACACTAAAGGCACCAAGTTCTATTCTCTCCCATTTCCTCTATGCAGACAAAGCAGATCAGATGAAAATGAAAGGGGGTGTGTATCTTTTGGGGTCACCTGGCCCAATGCTGGTGCCCAACTCGTCCTCTCTGGACAAGCACTGCCAGGAAGCAGAGAGCATTTCCCCCAGGAAGCCAGGCCTATTTTCCTTTTGCATACACACATTGTCACACTCTGCAATTCCTCCTGTGATTAACATGTCTTAGCCAAGAGCCGGAGCACAGGGACCCCGGTGTCACACGGCCTGTCTAGGGCGAGTTTGAGACAGTGTCTCTAGGCGTTGCCTGTCTTGTGTTACTTAATTGCTGTTTGTTTAACCAGGAAATGAACTCCGAGATTGACGACAGTGTCCGGAGACAGACTTCTGGGAATAGGGGATAGAGGGGGTGCCAGGCCCTCAAGCACCAGGTTTCTGAAATAAAGTCCAAGTGATTACTGTAACACTGCCAAGCTTTTTAGTCACCCTTGCTCCCTGCAGCCTGCGCCCAGCCCTGCAGCGCAGTCCCTTTCCAGCTCCCACTTCAGAAGCTGCACTCCAGTCCTCACTGAATGCCTCTGCTTAGCAGATGGAGGCCATGCAGCCATGTGGGGACCCTTGGCTTTCAGCTTCACTGAGTCTCCTCATCCCACAGTATATTGTATATGCTTGCGATATACAATATGAAATTGCCATATATAACTGAAGTATCTCCCTGTTCTCTCAGCGCTGAAGAATATGATGGTGCCAGCAAGGCTGCAAACACAAAGCACTTTAACCAGGTTAGCAGCTTGCTACAGCTCAGGTGATCAGCATAACTTGTAAAGCAAAGATAATACTGTGCAATCATCTCTCCATTGGCTGACAAAACTAAGCCCTACAGCCCTCCTCCAAACAGATACCAAGTATACTGATGGAAAACTGAGACCTGAAGATGACTTGTGACTTGCTTATAGTTTCTCCTCCAACAGCTCATGATTCCCAATGTTTAATGAAGAACACCACCATCAGAAAGATTTTGTTTAGAACAATAAAGACCAAAAGTCCTGCAGCTGTTTACAGAGCACATATGTGAGCACAGCTGAAGTACTAGTCTTAAGAAGTTCAAACTGAGAACCTTTAGGTTCCATGTCCCTTTTGTGCCTTCTGATAGAACAAGCATACTGGCTGAGAAGGCGCAAGTAGTGAGCAGTGGAGAAAGATGGCTAATGGCCCATGTTGAGTGTGCTGATGTGGCACTGAACTAGTGCAGGATTCCCTCTCTGTGTGGTAGTGATCCCATTAATGTAGGGCTGACATCACCATACTGAGTCATTCATATGCTCTGGCTTTGTCCTGAGCAATGCCAAGGCATCTGATGTAGGCCCTACCAGGCTGTGCTTTGATTAGATGGTACTTTGATGGTGCCAGGCACTCCCCTCTGAGCCCAGCTGTTTGCAGGACCTTGATCAGAACCAGATTGGCTTCCTGATCCAGCTTTAAAAACTGTGGGCCTGGGGCAAATCTGTTTGCATGGGGCTGGAACAGAGTTTGTATGGACTAACAGCAGCACAAGTAGGTCACAGAACACTTCACTGAAACTGGAGTATTAGTAATGTGCAAGCCACTCATCTGGAGCACTTAGGGAGTAACCTGAGTTTTGCATTTCAGAAGCAGGGTAACTGATCAAGACAGCAGCTCCATTCTTGTGCGTGCCACTCTCTTGCCATGCTGACATGGACAAACTGCATCTCTCTTAGCCTTTTCCTATGCGTGTGTCTTATTTCACAGATTCCTCAGGGCAGACGCATTGTAGCTGGATGGTACCCAGCACAAGAGCACTAGTGTCCTAGGGGCTACAGCAGTTTCCAAGCTTCAGCCTCTGAGCTGAGTGACTTCATAATGCCCCTTTTGTAATTATTATGAACTATGTAGCAGCTCACAGTGATGTCACAGCAGTGCCAACAGCAAACTGAGGCATTACAAGAACAAGTGACATTTTCAGGCTGGCTCTGCGAATCAGCAAGAGAGAAGATGTTCACATCTCCTGTCTCCCAGGCTGTATAAATCAAGAGCTGTCTCTTGAAATACGTCTGAATCAGGTGCTTCCTCAAGGCACACAAATCTGTCATTCCCAGCTCCAGCACATTTCTTGTGTGTGTGCGTGTATTTTAATATGTAAAGGTTAAAGGTTTGCAAAACAGAATGATTAATGGAGTCTGGAAACCGAGCCCACCCACTGGAAGTGGATAAGGAGCAGCAAAGGCAGCTGATGTACTGCTGCCATGAGTCAGTAGCTGCCCTGCTTGTGGTGAGATTTTTTGTGGATTGGCTTCATGTTCCCTGTTCTGTGCACAGGTCCCCTCCATCTGCCATACTGGGTTGTTGCCCCCCTTTTTGTCCACTGCCTGTTAGTTTGTTATCTGGGAGAAGGGTGAAGCATCCCACCTCGCATGCTGCCTTCTCACAAGTGCAACATTAGGGATCCTTTCTGTATGAAGTTCCCCTTCATGCCAGTCTGGATAGGATTAGCTATGTTAGACCTATGTCCTAAATGACTAGCCAGAACGCTTTGAGTTTTCAGTGGCAAAACCCCAGCCACATCTGGTCTGAATTCTGGTCTGAATATTTTATGCCATTTTGCTCTGGTTCCATGCTATTTGCCTCGCTACAGACTTTCACATTTTGCCACCAGCTAAGGTCACATCTCTCGTATACTGTCTGCATCCAGTCCCTTGTAATACAGTGCTGGGTTTAGGCTAAACTCTACTTTCAGAGCTCATATACAGTTAACTGGCAGACAGAACCGTGTTCTGAATGAAAGAAATGTCTTTATCTTCCAGCTATGGCTGTATTACTTGTCCTAGGATTTGTATTAATTTGTCCTAGAATTTGTATTAATTAATTCCCGAGTGCTTTATAGACTATAATTCTTACAGGTACTCACCCAGATTAATCACATATTTTATTTTTTTTTAATATATTCTGAGATACACTTCAGTTCTTCAGCTCAAACTCCATCCTGTGTTTACAGTCCCATTTAAGAGAGTGTTTTTAATTGTTCCTCTGCCTACTGGCTTAATGTAGGGTTAGCTATATACCATTGCTAGGTTAACAGAGTTCATAAAATAGCTGATGCTACAACACCGCATTTACCCAGACGCTACTTTCTCCTTCCAAAGGTACCCTGTAAAGGAAGACTCAGGCTTTTATCACTGTGGTGCAAACTGTGCAATGATCACAGTCTAAATGCCTTCCATTGGCTATTAGGTTTAATTTTAAGACTGTTGTTTTGTTTGATCAGCATACCTTTAGCATGTGTGTGACACAGTCTGAATCAAGCAGTGTGATGGAAATGGCTCTTGAAGCGTGGCCCAAGACAACACATTGTATAGTGTTGTTACAGGACTGTCTGGATGGCTTTCTGCAAGATGCTGGAAAAAATGAATTCTTAACTTGGTGGACGGGTTACTGCCCTTACTCATCCCCACGGAGTCCCAAAACCTGTGCTTCGTCTCCATGTACACTTACTTCAGAAAATTTTCACACCACCATGGGGCCTCTGCTGCATCTCCCTTATGTGGTTTGTCCCACAGGTGTTTGTCCTTCCTATTTCCCCAGGTGGAGCTATCAATGTAGTGGTAGGAAGGCAAATGCATTGCTGGTACTATCATCTCAGTGAATCCCTTGAAAGGCTTGATTTTTCCACAATGAACCTAAAGGCTAGCACCTAGCTTTCTGCCTTGCCTGCAAGTTTGATCTCTAACCTGCATCAGATAGGTTTTGATCTTCTCTGGATCCAGCATAAAATTCACACCTCCCTGCTGGGTGCTTCTCTTCTGCTAGATGGGGGGTTAGGTGTGATAAAAGAATTGTCTTGGGGCTGCCTTCAGTTTTGTAACAATTGGAGATTGAAGCAGGTTAGTAACAAAAGGGATCAACTGGCCAGAAGTCCTAAAAATTGTCTACAAGAAAAGAACTGTCTGAAGACTCTTGCTTGAAGATTCTGACAAGAAAGTGAGAGGCACAAGCTATGTGCCTCTGACGTGTAGCTGATGATCCAGCATATGCAGCATCTTCCTCAAAATACTGCGGCAATTCAAAAACTCAGATCATAACCAGCAATAGGTGAAACCTACCAGCATGTGTTGAATTTAGTCCATTTCAAACCATGGAGATGAGCTTCTCAAAAGTAGACTTTATATTGTCTACTTCTGATCTTCCTTTTAAAACTGGAAATTCTGCTACAAAAACTAAGTTCTGCCAAAGGGAACTCACTTTGAAGTTGGTGTCTAGTCAAATCTGAGCTATTAAGCTCATTTCCCCTTTAATTCCTTTAATGCTCATTAGCTGGGTGAGTCCAAGATGGATTTATCTGGTTTAGTAGTAAAAAACAATCACAGAGTTCAGGTTTGAATCCAGCTCAAAGATGAAAGGAAGAATCTGGGGCTCTACATCCTGGACTTTGAGCATTTGTCTAGTGAGTGAAGGCTGAGAGCTTAGAGATAAAGTCCTTGGTTTATTTGAGACAAGGTTTTTGTTTCTAACTGGAATCCCTAATTCTTTTTTTTTTTGTTGTTTTGGTTTTGTTGTTTTGTTTTGTTGTTTTGTTTTGTTTGTTTGTTTTTGTTGTTGTTTTGGTTTTTGTTTGTTTACCTCTCTGCAGGCAGCTCAAATGCCATCAGATAACCTTGAGAGCCCAGTACAGAAAAGCCATGGGTCACCTTCTGATCAGCTGGAAAGGATTTAATTAAATGAACATATATAAAAGACACATGAATGAGAAATGGCTCAGGAGCTCTTCTAAATTAGCTTAGCAGGAGTTAAAAAAAGAGTGAATCTCCATCAGCAGTGTAAAAAACATTGTTTTTTTATAGTATAACCAAGTAGAATCACAGCGGTTAAGAAAACCTACAGCATTCCCTGCATCTGAGTTCTCTGGGCTGTTATCATATGTCAGCAGGCTGAAGAGAAGGAAATGAAGTGCTTATTTAACCAGAAAGAATTTTCACTGTTAGTCTTATACAGGAGAACCAAAAGCAGCAGGTGACTTCTGATGACAAATGCCCAGCTTCTCCGTAGGCCGAGGCACTCCCAGTGGAATAAGGGCAGAAATGCAAAACCCACCTCCTGTTTTACATTTTTATACCTGCTCCATTCCAAATAGGTTTTTAGGAATAAAAATTCCTGTGACACAGTAGAGATGAAAGCCCTTCTTTGTCTGATCTTTAAAATAATGCCTATAATGTAAAAAACACCTCAGCGTATATTATTGACTATGACTTGAATTGTTCACAGAACAGAGGTTCCAGCAGGCCCTGACAATCTCTCCACACTCGTATGAATCTGGTCCCCATGGGGCAGGGATTCAAAGTTGACGAGCTGTTGAAACAATAACAGGAAATGTGTGTACAAAGCTATTTTTTAAATTATATTTACATATTAAAATGAGCCTTAAAAAGAAACAGGGGATTTCTGCTGCAAGCTGCAAGCCTTGTGATTCTCCAGCAAGCAGGCTAGAAGAAAGCAGCTGAGAAAAAAACAAAGCACGCTGGAGTTCATGGCGTACATGGAATTCATTGATGACAGCAAAAGGCAGCAGGTAGAATCCAGCCCAATGCAAATGAAAATCATATATCTGAACACAGGGAGGAGATTTTATCATCTAGGCTGTTTCATGCCATTATTTAAACTAAGTTTCCATTATTTAAACTAAACTAAATGGAAACTAAGTTTCTATTGTTTAAATTAGAAATCAAACCCATAAACCCCCAGAAGGTTCTGGGTTTTTTTGTGGATGTTTGTCTCTTGATAAAATCCAAATTCAGCTCTTAGTAGGCCAGCCTCCAACAGTTGTTTTAACAAGATTAGCTCATTTCAAAATCCATGGTACTATTTTTGGCATCCAGACCAACATGCCTTTCAGTTCTCCCCAAGTGACAGTGCTTCTGAATTCCATGTTGTATGGCCATTCTGTGTTGTCCTGAGGATTTTGCTGCAAGGGATACATCACTTCATCAGGAAACTGGACAATTTATTTGTGCTTTGTTATTTTAGAGACAGGTTTTGACAGGGCAGCTGATGTTCCCTTGGAACCCAGAAGATTTGCATAAGACAATAAAAGAAGGCAGGAGCAGTAGGGTAGGAAAACCGTTGTGGGCTGCATGGCACCTTGAAAGATTCCTGTGTCACTGTCCTGTGGTTGGCATGAGTGAAAGACAAAAGTTAAATCTATTGAATCCTTCACGTCAGAACCCTGCACTGAATGTTTTCCCCCTTTGTCTGTCCAAAGTGATGCTTATCCTAGTGAAGCTACAAGAACAAAGATGCACAAAGGTGTCTCAGTGCCGCTTCTCATCTCTAGGTCTCTTCTTGGTTCCACATACAAGTACAGATCCCTGACTTGGCTTACTAAGCAAATGGCTTATGCACAGAATCATAGAATCCCAGACTGGTTTGTATTGGAAGGGAACTTAAAACTCCTCCAGTTCCAACCCCTGCCACGGGCAGGGACACCTTCCACTAGAGCAGCTTGCTCCAAGCCCCTGTGTCCAGCTTGGCCTTGACCACTGCCAGGGATGGGGCAGGACAGCTTCTCTGAGCACCCTGTGCCAGCACCTGAGCACCCTCACAGGGAAGAGCTTCTGCCTAAGAGCTCATCTCAGTCTCCCCTCTGGCAGGTTAAAGCCATTCCCCTTGGCCTGTCCCTGCAGGCCCTTGTCCAAAGCCCTCTCCAGGTTTCCTGTAGTCCTCTTAGGCGCTGGGAGCTGCTCTAAGGTCTCCCTGGAGCCTTCTTTTCTCCAGGCTGAACAAGCCCAGCTCTCTCAGCCTGTCATCCAGGGCTGAAATTATTGCTCCTCCAACATCTTTCTAGTCTGTAGCTAGAGCGCAGTAGATTGCAGAGTAGCTAATCTTCCTACAGCCAGAATTTATAATAGGCAGGTCAGATAATGTCTACTTTCTGGCCTGCCTTTCAGCAGGGTAAATAGCCACATACACTAATTCATCAGCCATCTTGAAAATACAGCCTGCACTCATGTTTTAAGACAGCTCCCCAGGAGCTTGTGGAAGTCTGGTCCTGTGTACTGTGATCCTTGCTGACAGTTATCTCAGGAAACAAAACCCAACCAACTAACCAGACCTGTCTGATTCTCTATCAGGCATGTACAGATATTTGGTCTGTGTTTGTCTGAAGAGCGGGAGGGATACCTCCAGCTAGACTCTGAAGCACATCCTTGTTGTCAAAGTGCTGCTGCCTTCTGCAGCATAGCTGCACCGCATGGTTACCCCAGCACAACAGAACAATTAAAATGCATGAGATGCAATAAGGGAGACATTTCGAAAACCATCATTTCCTAGTGGTGTGAGTAAAACCCTACAAAAAAGGCACTAAAATTGGTTTTAGCAATTGAATTTACTTCCAAGTGCATAGTGATTGTGCGCATTTCCCTTCTGAACTCAAGTCACAATTTTGTTGTCACTTTTCCACTGGCATCACAAGTAAGAGATGCTAAGAAACCTGACCAGCTTGGATAACACACAGGTGTATGCTCCATAAATGCTAATAGTTTGTCAGCTAATAGAACTGAAAAAAGAAAAATTAACAGGGAATATCAGAAATTTAAAGACTTTTATCTTTCAAAACCAGTGTGAAAACAAACAACCAAAAAAAATATGACTCTTAGAGGAAAAAGAAAGATAAGAAATGCTTGTGACTGTTTCATTTGTTTCATGTCAGCAAGGAGATCAAACCACAGTCTTTTCCACTGGTACCAGAGGCAGCTCAGCACCCTGCAGGGTAGACCTAAAAGTGACATGACAAGGAAATCAAAGGAAACTATTCTCCCTCAGATGAGAGAACAGCAATTTCATTTGCCCTTCACTGTCATTCCATTTGCAGTTTCTTTTTGTGTTCTCAAGAGTTGCTGTCCTGGTGAGGGGAAGCTTCTACTTCACTCTCTCTATACCTGCCCCTAAATAAAGCTTCACATTCTGGAAATGCTGAAGAGATCCAATCTGTCTAGAAGCAATATACTTACACTCCTCCTTGACAGAGTTGACTCTTATGTAACCACTGAGTTTGGTTTTGGAGGGCTATCTGCACAGACTTTTGAAGGCTCTGACATGTCTGTGATCAGACACAAGCCATCTACAATCAGGAAGCTACAGCTGTGCTGTGCTGACACTGAGAGACCAGGCCAAAATGAATGCCAGAGAGATGTGTAGGAAATCAGCATTTGCTGTTTTCCTTTGCAACCTTCATTCCTGGGGATCAAATTGGAAGACTTCAGAAGAACATGCCCATCTGTATCATGCATACCAAACAGGCTATGCACTGGATGCTTGTACTCAGAGACACGGATTGTTAGGCTCATACTAGGTTTTACGAACATGTACACAAAATCTCTGAAAAACAAAGATAAACTTGTGCCTAAAACTACTTCATGCCATTTCTTTAATAACTTAATTGTTAGTCTGCTTACTGAAGGTTAAAATAGCCTTGTTTGGTCTTAGGCTGTTGTCATATTTCTGTGTTTTTCTCCATTATTTGTTTAAGAGGTGTTTTACTCGTCAGAAGTCAGTAAAATAAACCCAAACATGAGTGCATATTCCCATGATGAGAGAATTTTGAGATGGCTGAGACCTATTAAATTATTTATTCAATTTTTTAGCCAATGCAGAACTGGTCCCTTTAATGTATTTGTCATTATTTCATTCAATGTAGTTTTAAAATTCTCAAGATTGCAGCTAACTCCAAGTGAGATGTTTTCCTGACATTCAAGTCAGGTCTTCCCTGCTGGCTACATTGCCTCCATTGTCCATCTTAGGTCTGCAGTTCTTTGGCTTTACCACATGCTGTAGGGCTAAATTGCTGCTAGAGCACTGGGGAGTATGGTGGCCACAAAGATCTGATGGCTCTGACATTTCTAAATAAGCACCAGGGAAAGAGCAGAGAGACCTGAGAATCCAGGTTCTTCTGCAGAATGTTTCTCCCTCTCCAGGTTTCATGCATTCCCCATTTTCTGCTCTTTTACCTTGTTGATGAGGCTGGGATCACCAGGGCTGCTCTCCTCATCTTCTGAACTCTTCTGTTCCTCATCTGATGTGACGACCTCCATCGATATGACAGAGAGTGGGCACACCTTGTAGGGCTCAGTGTAGGCACTGCAGAGACAAAGAACAAACTGGTTCACTGGTGTTATTCCCAGACACTTGCTGTTGCTCAGAAATAAGAAATGCACAACTGCCCAGAGGTAACCAGTCAGGGGACAGGGAATCCCTGCAGAACTGCTAGGCATAGATAGATAGCAAGATTTCTCAAGCTTGGTTGTTGGTTTTTTTTTGCTACCAGGTTCAACAGCAACCATTTAGGTAGGTAGAAGGATCTGAAAGGAGCAGTGGTGGTGGGAATTTAACTGAACTTGTTCAAGCTTCTCTAAAGGATTAATATTCTGGCTTAGTCAGGAAAAAAAGCCCAAAGAACTGCTTTGTTTCTCCCTAGTCAGCCCCTCAAAATGGATGTAATAAAATCATACTAATGTCTCAGTGCTCATTAAAAATGAAATACAGATACTGTAACAATTGGTTACAAACAATATGATTTCTTTAGTTCTCATTTCCTTTGAAACATTATTAATTTGCTTTCGCAGCTCTGCCTCATGTAATCTCCCACTTGGGGACCCCAGATGTGAACAAATAACAAAGCTTCAAAGCCAGTGCTAGAGAGACAGGAGGCTGGGCAAAAATGGGTTAAGGTAAGTGGGAAGGCAATGAAGACAGAGACTCCCAGGGCCACTGAGCAGACTCTCATTTGCTTTTGGAAATGAAAGGGAAAAGGAAAGAAAAAGGGAAAGGGAGAGGGAGAGGGAAAGAAGAGGAGGGGAGAGGGAAAGAAGAGGAGTGGAGAGGAAAGAAGGAAAGGAAAGGGAAAGGAGAAAGGGAGAAGGAGAGAGGGAGAAGGAGAGAGGGAGAAGGAGGAAGGAGAGAGGGGAGGGAGCTCCCTAAGTATGTGTATTCACCCCAAGCTGCAGACAGGGCTCTGTGTCTCCCCTGTAGGTGCAGCCTGCAGCCTTTGTTTCATGGCACCAGTGCTTCCCTCCTGCAGAGTGAGGAGCTCTCACAGGCTGGCAAGTGCATTTGGTGTGGCCAGGTGGAGGGCTGGGGAGCACCACTGCTCCTCACCATTGCATCTCTTGGTCGTTATTCCTGGCTGCAGGTTTTCAGTATGGGCAGCATGACAGCACTTCCAAAAGCCTGCATGGCCACAACAGCAAAGGGGCCTCAGCACAAGTGAAAGCAAGAACAAGGCAGACACAGGAGCAGCTCAGGATGCTTATTAATAGTTTAGCCAGTCTTTCTCATTACACAGCCTTTCTGCAGTGTGTAATTGTTTGCCACACCAGATGTGAAATTAAATTAATTTCACCCCCTCCTTATCTCTCTCTCTGGTAAATGATTGCATTCTGTTAATGTAAGAGCACATTATAATTTGGGAAGAACTTCTCTGTATATAAGAGCAATAATCATTGTGAATGGCATTATTAAAGACTCATAGAGTAGCAAAAACCTGCAATATTGCTGAACTGATGCATGGGCTTCATTTATAGTAGTCCTGCAGTCCAGTGGCACTGCCTTGTGTTTAAAGAGAAGTCCCAAAATGTTCTGGGTCTCATTTACACATGGGATGGGCACAGACATGTTTGTGCCATCCACTCCAATCTTGCCCTTCTCCAGCCACTCCAGCAGCACTCAGGTCTTTACTTCTGGGTCTGTTCCATATTGTCACAGAGCTCCTGGGCAGAACACCTTTCCTGATACCCAGCATGTTTTACTCCAATGAATTCACATCCTTTCATCCATTTTATATGTCTTCACTCTTGTGGTCCCCATACATTCCTAGCTCCTGAAGACTTGAACTGTTCCCAGGAACTGGTCACCAGGTGACAGTGCCCTAGACAGCTCTGTTTTCACTAATCCCACTGCCAGGTGCCTGGAGGAAATCCACAAGGATGCAGGGATAGGTGGCAGTGATGACTTCTGAGGCACAACAGGTTTTGGTAAATTTTATGAAAGGACAATAGAGAAAGTAATTGTAATGCAGGGCAAGGTCTTATCCACAGAGCAAACTTTTCAGGTATGCCCAAACAATTACCATCACCACACATTAAGTCTTTTATCTTAGTACAAGCTGCCATGCACCCTGTGAAAATCACCTGGACTTGTTTTGGCACTTTCCAAGAGATTATATAGATTGCTTTTGATGTTGGTAAACTGCCACTATTGGAGAAATCATCCAACTAGGTATTTGAGAACAGAAAAATAAACTGATTTATTAAGATAATAGAGTCACCAATAAGATGACATCATGACAAATGCATTACCTTAAACTATACCAATAAGGCTGAGATTTTCTATAAAATTAACCGTTGTAGTTATATAGACTATAGTTCAAAATTAAATAAATATGCATATATAATCTCTCTATATAGCAATATAGGAGTCATAAATAATTCAAAACCTTGTGTTTCTTTATTCTGCTAATTGATATTTTTCTTTAGTTCTTTAAAAGTCCTGCTAAATACACTTTCTGCAAGGAATAAACTTCAATGCAATGGAAGATGCTCATAAAAGTGCGGGTGTGGAGAATAAGGGCAGAAATAGTCCCAGAGTTGGCAGTACCTGAATGGACATGGAAATCCTCAGCTAATTCTCTTCCCTATAGCAAGAATATGGCTGAATGAGAGCAGATTGCAGATTCATTATCTGCTGCTCCTCCAGCAATTGTCTGTAATCATTTCAAGAGTTAGCTAGCACCACAAAGGAAGCAATGGGCCTTCTGGGACAGTCTAACCTTAAACGGACTGAATAAATGCAGGATGACAACTGCAACTCTTTTATTTAGCATCAGTTACATTATAATTAGCAGAACTGCTGATAGGTATGGAGTAGGGAGAAACTGCATAGATGCACTCTACTAATTACCTTCACTGTGAACATGTATTGGTACATCCAGAAAAGGTGTTCTGGCATATACAGACTCTCTGGTTATTCTGCTTCTATAGTGATGTTTGCATTTGACCTCAAAGGAAAAGGATGTTTTAGAGAGGATGAAGCCATCAAGGAGAGAGAAGCTGAGCTGACCACTGTAATAGCACTAGCTATTTTTTGTTAATTTTGTTGATTTTTTGTTAATAAAATCAAGACACAAGTCTCTACTACGTATGATCCTTCCATAGCACAGGTTTGGACAAGTGTGATGAGCACAGGTGGTCTGTGCATGGGAAGTGAGGGAGCACTGTGGAGATACAAAGCAGGTGTGAGAGCTCATAGAACAGGACTCACAGACTGGCAAATACTGTATTTTATCTAGCTTGAATGTGCAGTTCTCAAAGAGATACTTGCCCTTCTTTTAATTCCACACCTATCCTTCAAATGACCTAGCAAATTCTGCCCCTTTCCTCGGTAGTGATCACATGAGTTCTTTAGGATTTTTTATTCAGTCAGCATTAGTGAGATGTAAGAATTTAACTGGGGGATTTAACAGTGGCAAAAATACCTAGCCAAGGTTACTATAATAAAGGTCTAGGAAGACCATGTATTTTTATTCACATAAGGACGCTTGCCTGTATGCTCATTGCTTGGCCACACACACAGGTGATATCTTCTCTCTTCCCTTAGTGCCACCAACTGCCTCAAAAGAAAAAAAAACAACGACAAAAAAAAACCCAAAACAACTCAGTTGCTGGAGATCTGGAAATCCAGACCTAAGGTCTGTCACTTCCACTGCGTGAGACAAGTCCTCTGCACCAATAAGGATCAGATTACCTGCGGTTTGTTCAATGAATCTGAACATGAAGTGATCCATCCTAAAGAAAGGCTTATAAATCTCACCTGCCTTTTGCCTCATGGCCTGTGCGCCAGCAGTGATCATGAGGGGAGAGGAGTGCTCTTTCCTGTAGGGTGTTTGTATTAATGTATCCCTGGAACTCTCAGTTATGCTCTATGATAATGTGGAGTACCCATCCATTCCATCAAGTGGCTCTTTATACAGCTGAAATGCAGCTGGTTAGGTTGCTAAGTTGCGCTGGCAATGTCCCTTCAAATGCCAGTGGAGTATAGAAGGTATGATCGTGTGTGTTGTAACAGACTTACAACGTATTTCTGCCATGCAGCTGAATCTATTTAGACAGCGTAACTGTGCTAGAATTTTGTTGGTTAGTCAAGGGCAATTCAGCACCTTCCTGAAGCAGCAAGTAGTTGTGTAGGGTTCAGATATGCACTTTTAGTGCCACAGGGGTTCCCACTAGGTCAGTCATATGGGAGGGAGCAGGGCAGTGGGAGACTCCTGTGACTGAGCCCATCTCCAGGGCAAAACAGGTGTGATGTGGACATCCAGATTCCCACATCCCAGCTCCTGAGCACTTCCTTCAGGGACGGGGGACTTCTAAAATTTCAGTATAACAAAGTGCACTTTCTGGAGAAAAAGACTGTGTGGCTTATTGGTAATCACAAGAGTGTAACACACCATCACCAGCCAGCTGGAGTAAGCTTCCTTGGAGGACATTGTTTTCGTTTGGAGGTAGGTTTCAGTGCTTCAATACTTTCAGTGTAAAGAGCAGTGTGAACAAGCATTTATGGAGCCTATGCTGTGTTCATATTCAAACCGAACATAATTTGTCTCCTAAGGTATATACAGCATAAAAGATGATCCAAGCTAATAACACTCAAGAGGTCAGGCAAAGGATACATTGCTGAATGACTTCCAGAAACAGAGCCCAGAGTGTGCTCAGGTTTTATAACCACTGTGGCAGTAATCAGTAAATGACAACTGGATTATCTCCCTGCCACCTCCACTTTGGTGGGAGTACCAGGGAGGCAAGTGCTGGGACAGAGAAAGAGAGAACATTTAACACTGTCTTTAATAGGATCTGGGGAGGAGAACAGAAAAAAAAAAAGAAAAAAAAAAAAAAGGACAGAACCTGTCTCTTTCTAGAGATCCTGATAATTCTTTTCTTTGCATCTGATGCAAACTGCAAATGAGATTGTTGTGGTTTAAGCCCAGCCAGCAAGCCAGAACCACACAGCTGATGGCTCACATCCCCACCTTCCTCCCCCCGCTTCCAGAGGGATGGGGGGGAGAATTGAAAGAATGTAATTCCCATGGGTTGAGATAAGAACAGTCCAGTAACTAAGGTATAACACAAACCACTACTGCTACCACCAATAGTAATAATGATAAGGGAAATGACAAGGGGAGAGAATACAACCACTCACCACCTGCCGACTGATACCCAGCCCGACCCAAGCAGTGATCTCGCCCTTCCGGGTAACTGCCCCCAGTTTATATACCGGGCATGACGTGCTGTGGTATGGAATACCCTTTTGGTTAGTTTGGGTCAGGTGTCCTGTCTCTGCTTCCTTCTGGCTTCCCCTGCTCCCTGGCAGAGCATGAGACTCACAAAGTCCTTGATCAGAGTAAACATTACTTAGCAACAACTAAAACCACTGGTGTTATCAACACTGTTCTGCAGGCAGAAAGTCAAAAACACAGCACTGCACGAGGTACTAAGAAGGAGAAAAATGACTGCTACTGCTGACCCCAGGATAGAGATAATGCAACTTAACTACCACCACATACTTGAAGGGCCAAAGAGCCCCCTGATTTAATTTCTGGAAATTTCTTATGGTTTCAAAAGTGCCTGCAAGTAAAGATCAAAGCAGTATTTGATCCAAACTGTCACCACAAGATGAAGAAAGCAGTAGAAGAGGCTAGAAACCACATCCTTGGTCCCATTCCTACAGTGGAACAACTACTATTAAAAGCTGGTGTTACCAGTAATTATCAACACATGGCTCAGCATATTCACTGCTTTCACACAGTGGCAAAAGGAAGTAAGTGAACTCTCTGGGTTTCTTGGCACTTCTGCACTCCCTTCTGTGGGGATATAAAGGCTTTTTCCTTAGGATGTTTCATCCGTTCATTAGTGGAACCACAGATCTAGATTGCTGAAAGACAATTCTTTCAGTTCTTTGCTAGACAGAGGCAGTGGGGTTGAGTTCAGTTAGGTCTAGATCCACCAAAGCTCTGAAACAAATGTCAGTTTTAACCCTAAATACTTTTCTGTCTGTACTGGTGATTGTCTTGGCAATTATTTGACCTGAGTCAGCGACAAAGGTTTGTAGGAACTACATACAAAGGTTCCAGTAGTTTTTCTTTCTCTGTGGGGTTTGTCCTCGACAAGTACAACCTCCCTGAAGCCATCTGAGTGATGATGAGATCAACACAGAATTGGATATGCTTATTTTACAGATGACTAGTAAACTGCTGCTACAACTTTCCTGTCCACAGACCCCGGCCTGTGCCCATTCCAATCCCTGTGTCATAGGTATCTTAGCTCCTAAGTGGATATAGGGTACTGAGTGCAAAGGGGAGACCAGAATCTAACCTGAACACGGCTGGGTTATGCAAAGCCCACGTACATAAAATCCCCTCCATCCAGAGGGGAAGGAGAAAAAAACACACACAGCCCTCCAAAAACCCCTCTATTATTGAACCAAATGGATTGAATGCATCTTTTTTCTACATGCAATATCCCCATCCCTGGCTTTCTTTCAAGTCACATGGCCAGCAGAGTGTTCAAGTTCTGTCTTTCTCAGACAGTGACATTTTTATTGCAAAAAATTAAAATCACATGAACTCAGTGCAATGATGGTAACTGGGAGAGGCAGGGGGGTGCTGAACGACCTGGTTTTATTAAAACTGATTATTTATTTCTTGCATCTATTTGTAAATCAGGGTGGTTTTTTTTAGTCTTTCTGCAAAAGAAAGGCTCATTACTAAAGGAAATTAAAGTCCAAATGCATTTAAAGCCGATAAAGGAAATGCCTGTTAGTGCAGCATGTGTTTAGCCAGCCAGTTCCCTCCTACAGCAGATCATCAAGAGGAATATCACAGCTGAAGTCTGAAAAAGGCATGAAAGGCGTGATGTCTGCTAGTAACATACATAGCCTGACAAGGCAAAGTAACACAGGGATAATCACGTTTCACACTTCAAGGCAAAGCTGTTGGGCTGCCAAGGCCAGAAAGTTCTTCCTCATACCACAAACGTTTCAATCTGAATTTTGCTCTTTCTTGCACTGGTGTGGTGCAGGATATAGTAGAGGGTATGGGGAGTTTTGGTCGGGTGCAGAAGGCTTGTGCTCAGTTCTCAACAGCTTTGGAGACAAAACTCTCCCACCTTCAACCACTGCTCCTGGAGGTGCTCACAGAGCAATGGAGCTGGGGCAGGTCTTGCTCTGGAAGGGCAGGCAGGAAGTGAGGACCAGGCAAGGGTTTGGGCTCCCTTTCAGGGAATGTCTTCTGGCCCAGCCTGGATCAGGATAAGCAGAGGAGGGATAAGAGAAAGCCTGACAGTGAATTTTTACCAGCCATGTCCCAGGTGTGCCGAGATGGATAGGCTGCTCTGGCTTGAGGCTCCTGCACAAACCTGTGCAGCCAGTCCATGTTTCAGGCTCAGCCACATGTACTCCGGGTGCAGGATTCCCCTCCCCAGCCCTGTGGCTTAGAACCACTAGAAAAACAAAGCAACACTAAAAGCTGGACATGCCAGAAAACACAACACAGCAGACTCAGGCCTTGGACAAGTGACACCCCTCTCCATGACCTGTGGCAGCCTCAGCTTGTGCTCAGCCTGGTGCTCCAGCCCTTGTCCTGCATTTCCTGTAAACAGGGAACACTTCCTCCCCAGAGATGACCTGGCAATGAACTAGCAAGGGCTGACGCTTGGCTGGACCGCACCCAGTGCCCCACCATGCCAGAAGGTACAATGGGGCAGCTGATAATACATAATAGGTTATTAAAGGTAGCTCCTGCCCTTTATAGACTCCTTTGAGCACATTATTTATATCGCATGTCAGCCACCACAGAGCTTTTACTTTCATTAAATCATTAGCTTCACAGGCACCTAGGACGTTGTTATCCAAAAGCACCAGCAGAGGTTTTCCTTAAGCAACGAGTACAGCTCTTCTTATGCTTCTGTTTTTCTTCTTTCCCTTGCTAAATCACAGCCCTGTTGTTCTCCAGTATACTACTGGTCCCCATCTCTGGCAAACTTTTGCTATGCTGAATCCTTCCAATGCTTGGAAACCTGAACTGAGAAGGGCAAAAAAGACCCAAGTGCTTGGCACTGACAAAAGTCTCTGTTTTGTGCTGTGAAACTCTTCTTCCTTCCCAGACCGTGCAGGCCATACATCTCCGTCATGTTGGAACTTGCCATATTGCACATCTGTCAAGGGACAGAAGATAGCAAAGAAAATATCTACCAATTATCAGGATGGGTTTCAAGTGATTTGCTGAGCAACCCCTATTCACAACACAAATGGCCTCTGACAGTGAAACCACCCAGCACTTTTGCCCTATTCTCCTCTATAAAATATTTTGCCCTATTCTCCTCTATAAAATATTATAGTGACAGTCTGAGTTTGGATATGGTGGTGAAAAACTGGAAGGAATTTACCCTGACTTTAGTGGAGTCACTTGATATTTATACTTATGATCTTTGAGCAGAATAAGACCCTCTGATTTCACTCTGACCCCCCTGAAAGACTTATTCCTCTCATAAATCAGTGACAGAATAAGCCAGGACATAGGACTGCATTAATAAGGAGAAGATCTCTCCTGTAAGAAGTGATCTTCAACTAGTCCTCTCAGTGTGAGAAGTACACCTTTGTGGGGAGACCACAATCTGGGATGCAAAGCTGAAGCCCTTGCCCTACTGCAAATTCTTTATCATTATCTTCAGCATGTTTCTTAACAACTTTGTGCTTTGGCTGTCATTTCTGTAACAGAAATGGTTAATACCAGAGCAAGGTCATGTTTAAAAAGCAGGTAAGACTGAGGGCTTTGGACACTGTGGTCTGCACAAATCACTTGCAGGAGTTTTGCAAATGGAGCTAGGCAGAACAAAGGCATGTTTCTGATGCAGTGTGGGCTCTCCTGGTGATACCTAGTGTTGGCGGAATGCTTCTGCTGTCCTACAACCATAATAAAGTTTTAAATAGGTAAAAACCTGGGTCTAGATGTGTTTCATGGCTGCACAAGGAGGTTATTGACTACGCTAAGAACCACAGAACTAGAATATTTTGGCAAGTCCTGTTCCTTAGTGTCTTTAGATTTGTACAATATAGCAGCCGCTCCGTACTTTTGCACATATGGTACAGCTGGGACTGCACTACTGATTCTGGAATCTAGTCTGGACTGAGATGTGATTAGGTGTCAGTTAGGCAAATGTGATGCTTACAGCAGCAAATGGATCCAACTCATTATAATCCTTTCAGAAGATCCAGCTTAACATGATTCTTGATTGCTAATAGAAGTGAAAACTTAAAGGAAACGCCAGCTTGGAAATGGTGTCAGTGTAATGCAAACACAAAACTGAACTTGAATTAATAATAATTTGCTGCAGCCAGATTTTTTAGTGATCTACTTATTAATGGAAATCTGAATTCTTGGCACCCAGTTCCAAAAGACGGAAGAACTGGTGGAAGACAGAGGGCTTGGCTTTGTGGTGGGAAACATTCTTGGACTTTTTTCTAAGCTGTTCAGAGTTGTGTCAGGAAAGACACAACTTTAGATAACAGAGAAAATGGTACTTCCAAAGCAGGTAATGCCAGTTTTCAGTTTTTCTTTTCTTTCCTTTCTTCTAAAGAAGCATATTTTAGTCTTAAATTAGGAGAAGAAGCAGGAACACACCACCAATACCTGACAAAGTCTGAATCTGCTGGGATACTCTGACAACCTATGAATTTCTTGCAAGCAATGCCATGCTTAGAAATGAAGTTACAAACACTTTGCATGATAATGAGTCCAGATAAGAGAATTATCTCTAAGCATTGTCATAGCATTATTGATTTCAATTTCGACCAAACAGTTGGTCATGCACATGGGGAAATAAAGGCAGAACATGGAATTTCAAAAGTGGTATTAGAGCAGTAGACGCCCGTGACTTGTAATGGCCATTTCCAAAGTGGAAATGACACTTCTATGGCTTTAAGGTGTCCCTTTCAATGCATTAACATCAGTCTTTCAGATCCAGCAGTATAAATGTGTCCAAGTATGCAGCATGAGTACCTTCAGTAGCAGCTGGCAAAGAGATCTCACACAGTGCTTTACATATTTACATCCTGCAATCAGACAATTAGCCTCACAGTAACTTGTCATAAACTCTTCATTTGACATGTGTCTCAGGCTGAGAATCATGCTGAGGTTAGAAGGGAGTTAAGGGAGAGGTATAGGAACAGTGTATCCTGATAAGGTGTCAAACTGCATCCCAGCCTACCAACTCTGCAGAAGAGCAACAAACAAACCAATAGCTACTGTGCAGGATGACGTACGTGTGTACAGGACTGGTTTCAACTTACAATACATCAGAACAATAATCTGGTTAGATTCGGTCGGGCTTTCAGAGGTTTGATGAATGATTTTAAGGTTCTGAACTATCAGTGGATCCCAAAGTAAACTTTATGGGGGGAAAAAGCCACAGTGAGTTGATTTACGGGATGAGGTCCAGGTGCTAATTTTAAACCAAAGAATTCTGATTTGGGTGGGGCCCCAAAGTGATATTTGACATTTTCAGGATGAAATATTGTAAACCTATCAGCCTGTTCCTTTCAAATTCAAGCTCTGAGATCTGCATTCTACATTTACCTCAAAACAGCCAAGTCCATCAAAGAGGCTAAAGCAATGTGGGAAGGTAAAAAAGTACTATCTATTTTGATCTGGATATGGTAACCTGAGTGATGTACACACTCCCAGTGGGTTGGCTACATGACTGACATGGGGAAATCACTGATGCGCACAAAAACCCTTTTGCAGATAGGCGTTATTTTACAAGCTGTGGTGTTGAAGCCACTGGCAAAAAAGGTTGTAAAAGGTTAAGAGGTAATTCTAATCACTCTGAAAAAACCTTGTCTGGCCCTATATGGTATGGCATAGCAAGATGTTTTGCAGCAGGTACACTGTTCTCTGCCCTAAACAATGCATTCACTTATCACTTAAATGAAAAAAATTATCTGGGACAAAAACCAGACCTCAGAGAAGCAGAGACTGGGTTTTCTGTATCTTAGGCTACAGCATACAGGAGTTTCCGTTAAACTCTCTCAGAACAGATTATTGTTCACATAGAACTCTTTATGAATTTTTCCCTTTTGGAAAATGTTTGCTCTCACTCGGTTTTGGGTGCTAGACTGAATTACCAGGGCAGTCAAATCACAAACAGCTGCTCAGATCCTCAAAGGTACAAATCCACAGAGCATGCCAATGTACCCCAAATGAGCATCTGGCACAGTATCATTTTCTCATCCAGTTTCCACTTACATAGTGACTTTTCTGATTATGCCATGTTTACCAATACTCTATGGTATGACTATGACCTCTGAATCTGTTGTAGGCATATAGTTAGAAAATTGGGACTTATGTAGATATATAGTTAAAAGCCCAGCATTTGTGTTACTATGGAAAAGCCTGAACAAATACAGGGGCCTCCAAAGAGGTCAGGATGACCTGGGAACAACACTGCCTAATGAAGAGTTGATAGCTGTGGAGAAGGCTTTGGCCTTGTATAGGCAGATTAAGAAACAGGGCTAACAAATCTCTAATCGGGAAAAACTATCATTGAAGACTGATACATCCTGGAAACACATGGACACCATCATGATACAACTTCAACATGTCAGCACAACATGATTAGGGTGTCCTTCAGATCAACTATCCTCGTTATAATACTAAAAATCATGCCTTCAGGTCAAAGTATCCCTTCCCTGTGCATGCATAGTAAAGATAGTAGTGATGGGATCTTACGTAAATTAACTGACAGATCTTTAAGTGGTGACAGGGTTATGAGGAGTTACTAACCTGAACTGAATTGTCTAAATCTGTGAATTTTGCATGGGGTGGGTGCCAGCTCTGCGGGATACCACCTCACACCCCTTTTTTGCTCAAACTCGGGGTAAGCAAATGCTTCAGCTCTGTATGTGAATTGGTTGTTGCACACTGGGCGATGGACCCTGTTTTCAGGACAACAAATCCAATTAGAAAGAGATGATACATTTCACAGAAAGAAGCTGTCTGATGAAATGGCACGTATCATAGATCAGAGATCAGGGGTATGTTCCTGATTATTCTTTATTTATTTTTGGTGGTGTAATCTATTCACTCAAACTTGGAACCAGAGTCTTTATGGTCTATTTTCATTTTATTGCCAGTTCGTTGTTCCATATTTTCCATGGAAAATACAGTAAGTTCAACATAATGAACACCATGCTGCCCTGCAGGACTCTTAAAATGGAAGGGTAGTTGTCATTTCCCTGTATAGCAGGATCACCTGCTTTTTCAATGCCGTGCAGTCAGGTCTGGGAACAAACCAGGGGTAAAATGCAGTACAGCTAGGATCAGAAGGAAAGCTGTCCAGATGACAGTAGTAATATTCTCTGTTAAAAAAAAACAACCAACCAACCAATAACAACAAACAACAACCCAGAAACGAGGAGAAAGTATTTTTTTACTTGAGTGAGACTGAAGAAACTCCTCTCCTACTGCCATCAGCATTACTCCAACTATTTTGCAGCCAGAGGCACAAAGGAATTTGTACAGATTATACAACCTTTATTGTTATTGACCAAAATGTCCTTCACTATTGAGGGCTATTTCATTGATGGTCAGTCCTGGCCTAAATCTCTCCTACAGACTTTCTGAAGCTGTGGCAGTTTATGGTAAATGTGTCTTAGCCTTAAGCTAAGATCCCCAAAATAATTCTGCTACTATGAAAAGTTTGAAGGGGTTTAGACAGATCCTTCAAAACACAAGCCGAGAACTGAGCTGTCTTTTGCTCTCAGGCCAGCATAGGCTCATCCTGCCATTTTGTCATGGGGTAGCAAAACACTGAAAAATGCTTTTTCTTGCATCATTGTAATAGTAGTTCTTAGTGCTGGTGCTGAAAGATTCAGTGACCTCGGGTAGTGTAAGGGAAACTGTGTTTGAAATGCTTCTCTCCCCCTCACAGAGACCAGTCCTGAACAAAGCAGTGCCCAGCCTCTTGGGTTTTAAAGTTCCTGAGCTCCTGCAACCTGGGTGTGCATAAATACCTCCCTATCAGAAGGGCAGGGAGGTTTGGCAGCCCTTTCTGTGTTTTTGGAGAGATATGGAGACATAGAAAAGGAACTGACACTACTAAGAAACCTCTTAATATTACTGAAAAGTTGCCCTTCCAGCATGGACTCCCTTTGGACCTAAAAGCACTTACTGGATTTGAGAGTCAGCTATCCTGCAGCCTTACCAAGAAAACAAACGGAGCTCCTGGAATTCTAAACTAACCATGACCTTCTAGCTGGACTTTTTTTCCCTGGCATTTTGGGGAAACATCAAGTGAACTGAATTTTCTTGCATTTCAGAGGCTCACCCAGTGGTTAACCAGAATATGTCCAGAGAGAGAAACAGCTGAACTGCTGGTACATGAGGCTGAGTGGAAACGCTTTCCTCTGCGTGGCTCTCCTCTGCCTCCTGAAATGTCCGTTTCAGTTCCCAGATTCTAATTCGAGCTGGCTACAGTTTTGCTTGGCTGAGGCTTTTTTAGCTGAAAAATCAGGCTTGGAATGATTAAAAATTGTGTTGATTTGCGACACTGGCCTGGGATTGATCTATTAATGAATTCTGATCCTGCTGCCCCTGATAATTCTGGGAAATCAAAATGAACTTAATTCTGCAATTCAAAACTATGGTTTAGTTCTGAATTTACTTCAGTATCTCTATCTTTCCCCATACCCCACTCCCCCACCCCTGCAAATGAAACAATCAGAATAAATGCTGGGAACTACAGGATTCCCTTTCTCCCCCCCCCCCTTTCCCTAGGCTTTTCAGTTACACACACATGTTTCTTAATCTCTTGCAGGCACTGAAGCAGTGTTTTCCCCTAGAAGTGCAGTCAAAGTTAAATTGGCAAGATAAATTGTTTGTCTAGCACAGTTTAAAACATGTTTTTACATTTTTGTCACCTTGCTATATGTTGCTGTTACCCTGAGTGTGTTCACTGTGATGCATTCTTTCTTCACTGCCATTGTCCAGATTTTATTAAGCCTGACAGCGTGAAGGCAGAAAGTTTAAAGGAAAGATTTTGAGGTGCTCAGTTTTAGCTCACATATTGTCCTTATCCAGAAGACCTGACTTCAAAAGATATGTTGTACTGTATGCAGTCCAGTTCTTCTGAAGGTATGTGTGCTAAGGAAAAGACTCTTCTGAGCTCTTGTAGCCAGCTCTCAGAACTAAGAATGCAGTCTGATACCTGGAATGTAAGGGGGTCAGCCAGTCTTCCTGAGAAGCTTTCATCAGAAACACCAAACTAGCTGTCCTTGTATAGGTCCATCTGCCCAGAGGGCCCAACAGGGAGATGTAGTGGGTTAATACCCAAGTTTTTGGCCCAAACTTACTGAATGTATTCAAGACACAAGGACAAACTTCCAACAGACTGAAGAGGTATTTAATTTGAGACAGCTGAGAATAGCTGGAGACTGCTGAATCCAAGCAACTATCACTTGTCTCAGTACTTTAGTACCTACTGGTATTTCCTTGGAGAAGTCTGAGGACGTTCCTGTGATATTGTTAAAGCTGATGCAGCATGAGCCAGAGCACGAAAAGGTGTTCACTGATGAAAGGTCTGTTTGCTCCAGGCCTTTTAAGGATAGCATCTAATTAATCCAGCCAATTACTCAAGTGAAAGGGTTCTTTTTAAAGGGGTCTTGGCAAAACAGATTGCTTCTTAAATATATTCTTCCATCCATTAACTCTAATTGGTTGCTCAAGATAAAATTAATTGTTGTATGGCACTGACCAGCAAATCTTTAAGACGGTTTTTACATTAACCCCCTTGGGTCCTGTAAAAGAAGAACTCTTGTAGGATAATTAAAAATGTGCTGTACATTATAAATAACTTTGCTGGGTGGCACAACAAACCATAAACTCCTAGATTAGATTTTCGTTTAAAATGCAATAGCATTCTGCTGGGTTTGTTGCAAATCTAATCTAGAGATAGCCCCTGTATTGTTGAGCGGTGGATTCTGGAAAGGCGGCAGAATTGTAATGTGCAACCTTTAATTCAATAAATCTTCTCAGTAAGGCTCAGGGTGGGGGTGGGAGAGGAGAAAGGCATGCGTAGAACACTCAGTGACAGTAAAAGACCTGACCATTTTAAACAGGCTGCATCTTGCTGATCTGCAGTCTCATCACCCTGTCTGCAGTACATGCTTTTTTTTGTGTGTGGTGCTGGGAATGCTTAAATCACACCAATATCATGTCTAACCATCATGCAGGGTAAATCTGCAATACACAGCGGACTCTCTCCTCTTGTGTAACCCCACTGAAATGTGTTACTGGCTCATATAATGTAAACAGAGAAGACAAAGAAATCTACCCAGCCTTACAAGCCCTCAGGACATGAAGATGCCCACATGTACACACTCCTCCTTCTCTGCACTGTAATTTGATCAGAAAAGTAGCTGTCAGAATGGAGTCCAGCTGCTAATAAAGCCAACATCTACTGAGGACTTCAGCATAGCAGGGAATTAGCATCGCTATGTTCATGCTTTAATGACAATAACCTTCCAAACAGACTGTGTTTTGTTTTTAAGGGCTTTTGAGTGCTACATAGTTCAGGCATAGACACTGGATGGCATGAGCTCTGCAGTTAATTCTCTAGCATGCAGGCTATCTGCCCTTTTTCTTTCTCACTTCTTTTCTTACACACACTTTTACAAACACACCTATCTGTGACTAAAGCACATGAGGTGAGTTATCACTAGAGGAGAAGAAGGTTTTTCCTACTTACCCTCTTATTAAAGAGTAAAAGCCTTTAAAGGAAAAGAATGGTAATAACATTTATTATATATAAAAAAAGAAAAAGTGCTTTTTGCTTACAAGCAATAGAGATCTGCAGGGCCAGAGTCTAATCCCAACCATCTTCTGAAAAATCCTTTAAAGTCTCTGTTGATTGTCTAATTAATATTTGAATGAAAGGCATCTCTAACTAGTCATGCAGAGACTTCTGAAACTCTTCTAATATCCTTTACAGAAACCTTCCCAGCTCTCTCATACTCCTGGAATGAGTTTAAGTGTGTGAATTTGGGTAAAGCAGACCACCCTTTTAAAACAATTCTGGTTTCTTTTCTAACAGGAGAACGGAGTTGTTTTATGAACTGCAATTATAGCTACATTTTTTTGAATGACGGACTGAATATGTGAACCACAAGATTCCAAAATACTCCAGAATATTTTGGCAATGAGGAAAGCATACTAAGGCTATGATCTATGGCAGGCAGAAAGAATGACTGAGACTTGGCAAAACTGGTAAATCCATATTATGGATTCTAAGTGGAAAGCAAAACGAGGTAATGAAATTCTGAAAACACCCAGCCTGTGCCATCCTCCTCACTGTACCAAAACTCTGACAAAAGACTCTCTCCATCTCTCTTAAAAGCACTGGAAGTGGTACTATGGTAGACTACAGAATGAGTGTTTGAGGTGTCTCCCATACCCTTGATGTTTATCAGACTGCCATGTGCATGGCTGATGCTCTGAAGGTCAAGCTGGGTTAATTAAGCTATTCTTTAAGACGTGACAGAATACTTCAGTTCTGGCTTACTTGTGATGGAAGTTTAGCCAGTAACTTTGGTGAAATTGCTCTGACTTACAGCTGCCAGGGACAAGGCAATGCCATAAGGTACAGTGTGCTGTCCCAGAGGTGGGGCACACCTGTCTCTTGCTTTCAGGCAGAACAATTGGCTTGTGTTGCTCTGCACTTTATAGCTCAGCTCTTCAGAGGAAAGGGGCTAGAAAGTGACTTTCAAAAAGCAAATGAAAATTGAGTCTGATTCAGGCTATCTGGACTGGAGAAAGAACAGGGGAATTTTGTTCAATTCCACATATGTCCCACTATTTCTATACTGTACAGAAGGCTAATGATGATCTATACTGTCATACACCCGAATCAGAGTTTAATTATTGATACCACATAGCTAAATGTTGGGGATAACTGCACTTCAATAACTGCACTTCAGGGGGCAATATTCCCAGTTCTATTCTTGCAATGGTAATTCTAAGTTAAGATACATTTCTAGAACACTGTCATTATTGTACTTTTTCTATAAACTTGATTGCTTCTAATTAGAAATTATTGCTTTGAATCTACTCCACATGGGCTTTACTTTTAAGCAAGAAAATTAAACAGTGAATCTTCTCACCTGTCAATCTCTGTAAAACCCCCTCCTGCCTTGCTCTTCCCCAGTCAAACAGGGTATTGGAGGTTCCTGGATTATTATAATTTTTTCTAGCACTCTCACATTCTGTTCTCTGAAATGGAATGAAAGAGTTGCACTTGGCCATTCATCAAAAATGTAGCAATTCCATAAGGGATCAGCAGACACTAAATACCAGTGCTCTGCAGGTGAATGCTCCAAAGAGAAGTTCATGGGCTCAAGTCTCACATATTGCAAAGGTTTAATCCAGCACATTTCTAATCTCAAATGGTTGAAGTATGCCTCGGGATATGAGCAGGCAGGAGTTCAAAGTAATTTTAATCCCTGTGTGGTTGTGGTAGGGCTGTGTTTTATAGGTATTCATATTATAGAGCTTAAATCTATTGTGAGATATTTTAGGCAGAACTGCTTTAGTAGGAAATAAAACATTCATGTCCATACATCACATATGCTTGCATAAATAGGTTCATGTATTTGTCGTTGTAGGATTTGCTTTGCTTTATGATCAAACCAGATGCTGTTTCTCCAAGTATATTGTGCTATTGGATGTGTATTACCCACTTAATTTCATCAAAGCTTCGTCTTTGTCCAAAATATCCTGACAAATAAAGCAAATAATAGCTATCTCAGCAGCAATGTATGCATTGCTGTCTGCCTGATGCTCTTTCCCTCCACCCTGGTTATTTTGATAAAGGGGCTGGTCAGGAGCCTAGCCTTCATTTCTCCCCAAACAGCAAAAACTGCATGCACAACAAGCAGCAGACTGAAAAAATATGTTCATGCCTTGACCTTGAGACTTCCTGAACCAGTTTGGATTGGCTCTCCCTTTGAAACAACAGGCTTCCACAGGAAGTTCATAAATGGGCCCAAGTCACAGCAATTGACGTAGTTTTAGTATTTTTAACTTGGTTCTTCAAGAACTACCTAAGATGGGCGGCTTTTCATGAACACAAAGGACTGGCCAGCTTTTCCACACGCAAGCATCAGCCTGCTGCACAGAGTGCTGACTGCTGAAAGCAGAGTGAGGAACAGGCTGTCTGGCCCTGCTAGCACAGCTTCTGCCCAGCACTACCCTGCAGATGTGTGCGCTGTGGAGCTCCACTGTGCTCCCCCACTTCCCAGTGTTGGAACTAGGGCTCCCAACACTGTGGGCAGCCAACATGTCCACAGCTGGACCATAGGCCTGCATCCCAGACTCCTCAGCTTTGGGCACGTTTGGGTCCACAGCTTGTGCAGTGATGCAACCTTGTTCCCCATGCCATACTTGCCTCCCCCACCCCTGCCAGTTCTTGTCTCTCTCAGAAATACAAAGCACTGTACATCATTCTTGCTTAGAAATCCTTTGCAAGATTTATTCAGAGCTGTTAAAGTTCTTTTACTCCTCAAGTCTGAAATATCAAAAGAGGGACGTGTGAAATGCCCGTTGTTTGTTACATTCACAATGACGAGGAGAAGATCAGAAAAAATAAATGTTGCAAAGAAACAAACAAGAAACAAAGAAAGAAACAAAGAAGTAGTAAATCTTTAGAAGAATGATAGATGAAAATGGACATGAACCCCTTGCTTCTAAGATGTTTATCTTTTTCACACATTTAACAACGCAACTGCATTAAAGACATTCCTTTTCATTTACTGGCTTTGCACCTT
This sequence comes from Pezoporus occidentalis, assembly GCF_034315485.1. Lineage (NCBI taxonomy): Eukaryota > Metazoa > Chordata > Aves > Psittaciformes > Psittacidae > Pezoporus > Pezoporus occidentalis. The sequence continues at coordinate 54,436 of NW_026912929.1, read as the reverse complement.
GTTTTCTCATTACCTGTTTAACATGAACTTAATGGCAAACACTCTTATTTACATCTCTGCACTCCACTGATTGTATGCTATAATCTGACCACAGATTCAAACTCAAAGGTCTTGAGTGCACTCCTCCTATATAACTATGAAAAGAACATTTTTTGTTTGCAATTTAACTCATCTATAAATCAGCAGCTCTGTCAGAGGGCAATAATCATAAGCTTTAAAGCAACTTCTAAAATTAATTGTCTAGTCTGATTAGCTCATGATTTGGGATTTTCTGGTCTGTACTTCCCTGATGCATGTGGAAAGATAAATTATGTGTATATTGCTGCTTTGAGAACTTGACTGGAATGAAAAAATGAAACAGGACCCCTTCCAGGAAATTGGCTCTCTTTTCCTTCAGTCGAGAAGTCAGAAACCTTTCCTACTGAAGAACAAAGCAAGCTGCCCCCACCCACCCAAGCCACAGAAATTAGACCCATTGGATAAACCAAGTATTTTTAAATGCTTTTTTTTTCCTTGGGTTTTGTTTTTTGTTTTTTTCCCCACTCACAAAGGCTCATCTTGTATTCTTCCAATCTTTCTCTTAAGCATTTCCTGAGAGGGGTATAGGCCAAGCAACGTGGAGGATCTGCCTATGATACATAGCAGGGGAGGCCTTGCCCGTCTGGCCAAGGCTAACAGGTCTTACATAATAGCTTATTACAGTACCTTTCTGTTTCCTGGTCTGTGATTTGCTGCTTGTTCTCAAAGCCAGTGAAGCTGCTCATATCCACATAGCCATCATTCTCATTAGCAGCAGATATTGCCCTGCTGGGATCTTCAAAAAATTCAGTAAAAGTTCCTGCTCTGGTGGATCTTCGAGGAGGAATTTGTATGTTTTCATAATCAGAGCTCATAGCAGGAATGTTCTCATAGTCAGATGTGTCAGCATTGGGAAAAGAAATGGACCTGGGCTTTGTTAATGGGAGTGGCATGAAAGGAGGTCTGGTCCGGTCCTCGAAAGATTCCACTCTTGACACACTCCTGCTGAAGGACTTGGGTGTTCCTTTTCTTTTACTGTCCTTATAGAAAAGCGCAGCTGAGGGAGACTCAGATGCACGGAGTTTGCCCACATGTGATTTTAGTTGAGGTGAGTTACTTAGGCTTCTCCTGTCCAGCTCCATCAGCCTTGGAGGCCCATGATAGCTGGACTCTGATGAGGACCTTGAAGAGGAAACATTAACATCTACATGGACTTTACTTTCAGCTTTTTTCTTGAATTTTAGAGTGAGGAACCTCTTAAAGGAAGACTTCTTTTTCTTGGAATACTTATCAGGTGAATCATTCTCTATCAAAAGTGAAGGGGAACTTTTAGTGATTGGCTTTTTGGTGATGTAGGCAAGTTCAAAAGGAGGTGGTATATCCACAACTGAGGATGGAGTAGATAGGCCACATGATGAAGGATGATTTCTCTGGGAAAAACTACCAGAGGAGCCATTGACACAAGGCAACGACAAATTGTCTTCTGTCCTTTTTATTCTACCATCGTCCAGTACACAGCCATCACTTTCTCTGTAAACAGAGACAGGTATCTCTCTCCCCTCAACAGAGTAAGATCGAGGATATAAAATGAAACGTCTTGACTTCGTTCGTAATGCCCTGTTGGCTTCCATTGGTTTTCCTTCCACTGTAAAAAAGCTATTGCTTAAATCTGTACCAGGGCCATTGTGGGAAGATGGCAAACCAGTTTCAGGTCCAGTTTCTTCTGGCACTGTTTCTGGGACGTAGCCTGGCATTTTCCCAGAGAGCGACCGTGTCCTGGTGACAATACTTTTACGATCAATGGGCAGCAAGTTGTTTTCACCATCCGTGCCCAATTCGTCCTGTTTATTGTGATCAGCTCCTAAATCAGTCTGCCCATCATAAGCAATTTCATTTTCTGTAGGAAGCACGTAAGGGTCATCTAGGGAATCGCTGTTAATTTCTTTTTCCTCACATTCTTCAGGCACAATCACCACTTCAGGGACTGCTAGATTTTCATGCAAGACATGACTGGTCCCACATTCGACATTCATTTTGCCATGCTTACAGACTCCTAACTCTTCCTCAAGTGGGATCTGTTGAGGTGGACTTGGGACACTTTGACTGAGGCTGTTTGCTTCCACCTCATTGTTTTCAAGTTGCAGCTTATCTGAATTAGAGGTTTCCACCATACTTTCACCATGCTCTTCAACAGTCATATTTTCCAGCTCTGGCTCCACCCCTGGACTAGTAGGTAGACTTTCAGAGATCACACCATCTTCATCCAGAGAGATCCCTTCTGTTTGAAGATTCTCATCTGAATGTCCCATGGGTATTTCCTCATCACATTCATTCTCACACGGAGCATTTTGACAGCTATCATCCATACTCTGTGCATTCACAGTTTCCTCTTCTCCTCTCCCAGAGTCGTTGCTTGCTTCACAGGCTACCTCTGATGTCTTCTCATCACTCCTCTCAGTGATCTGGCAGCCATCCCCGTCATTTCCTGTGTTTGTATTATTGGACTCATTTGGGTCTGCTTCTTCCTCTTCAGCTACTGCTTGGTGGATGGACTCTCCTAAACCACTTTCAGCACTGGGTTCATCTTCACATGGTTCTATGCCAGGAGTGATTTCTTCATTGGCCTTATCAGGCAGCATGTCAGGGCTTGCACAGCCATCATTTTCTAAGTCCCCTTCTATGTTTAAATCAAGCTTTGCATGTGCAGTGTGGTCACCATCATGTGCTAGACACTCATCTCCCTTTTCTAAAATCTCCAGCAGTTCCTCCTCCTCCTGTCCTGCCTTCTCACAACCTGGGATTGATTCATCTGCAGGTAGTGGCATTACAGTGGTATCTTTAAGCATATCACCCATTAGTTCCTCATCCCTATTTATAGTGTTGTCAGTGTCAGTCTTAAAATCACTGTTGTCCTTAACCAGTTCCAGGTTGTTAGAAGTGTCCTCCTTGTTTTTGGTTTCACTATAATCACCTACGTCCTCCTCCTCCTCATTTACATTTTTGGAAGCATCACTATCCCCATCAGGGGCATTTGAGGACTCCTCACAAAGTGCTTCAGACTGGTCACAGTCTCTGGTTGACTCTTCAGAGTGTGGTTCCATTGATTCAGCAATATCTGAAGAGTTATGGTGTTCATCTTCCATGGCTTGTCGATCACTGGTATCCTCATCATTAGCAATGATATTCTCTTCCATCTCTAGCTCTTCTGGAGTTCCCAAGACTTCATTTTCCACAGAGGAATCTAGGTTCTGATCATGCTCATGTTCCAAGTCATCACAGTCTTTGCTGGTCAGCTGAGCTTCAGGAACTACAATGTATTCATTTTCTGCCTCAGATTCTGAGCAATCAGCACTGCATTGGTTTCCTTCATACAGCTCTCCATCAAGACATACCAGTTTCCCATTTGAGCATTTATTTAAGTTATTGTTGGTATAAACACCTGATTTGCCCTCAGTGTCAGCTGACAATTTTGGCTTGGGAGCGATAGGTGGTTTGGGACCCCTCGACATAGAGTTTGGGCTATGAAGAATATCAGCCCTTGGCAGTGAAGGAGAAAATTTGGAGACAGCTACTGGAGAAAGATGACCAATAATCTTTGGTTTCGGTGCTAGTGGTGGCTTTGTGATTTCTGGAGAAAAGAGAGAAAAGCCATGTCAGTCATCTTGGTTTCTTATTGTCATGGTTTAAAACCAGTCAGGCAACTCGTTCACTACTCACTCCCCCCCCCCCCCCTTCTTGGCCTCCCCCTGTTCCCAGAGGGACAGAGAGGAGAATTAAAAAGAATGCAACTCCAACAGGCTGAGATAAGAACAGTTTAGTAACTAAGGTATAAGACAAATCACTGCTGCTACCACCAGTAATGATAAGGGAAATAACAAGGGAAGAGAATACAACACCTCAGCACCAGCAGTAACTCGCCCCCCCAGCCCGACCAAGCACCAACTGATACCTCGTCCAACCCTGCAGTCTACCAGCCCTTCTGGCTAACTCCCAGTTACATCCTGGGCATGACGTGCTGTGGTATGGAATACCTCTTTGGTCACTTTGGGTCATGTGTCCTGTCTCTGCTTCCTCCCGGCTTCCCCTCCTCCCTGGCAGAGCATGAGGCTCACAAAGTCCTTGGTCAGACTCAAACATCATTGTTATCAGCTCCGTTCCCAGGCCAAAAGTCAAAACACAGCACTGCACCAGCTACTAAGGAGAAAAAATTACTGCTACTGCTGAGCCCAGGACACTTATTAAAGCCAGCAGAATATACCCTACAGTAGATGTTATCTTATACCAGCGACTTCTAAAGCCAAGGGTGTCCAACCAATTAAAGGTTCAGCTCTTAAGAGAGACTTGACAGAGTGAAGCACATACACTGTGCTCCTATGTGGCACTACATGTAGCTGTTCCAGGGAACATGGCTTAAGGTCAAAACTGAAATGTTCTGAACTAGATGCAGCCGTAGCACATGTGGGAAAAGAAAGATGTATGGCTGCAGAGCCAAGAGGGTACCATACACAGGTACCCGCAGATGAGCAGTACCCCTGCACTCAGAAGTACTAATGACATCAGAGTCTTCTTGATTCTGCCCCAGAAATCTCTTTGCCCTAAGATTAATATGAACATTTTGATTCAGTGATGCTGAAGTGTTTCACCGCAATGTAAGAAATGTCTTTCAGCTATAGCAGCCGCTCCTGTAACACAGTACAAGCACTTTGTAGCAATGATTTTAATTTCAACACATAGTTTGCAGAATTCAGCATTGAACAAAATTAGTTTCTACCAACAGATCAAGGTTTAACTCAACCCAGGCAAACTGAAGTGAACACATGGTGCCCAGACACACAGGCTTCCCATTTGCCTTTACCCTGGTAACAAAATATGGAGTTACATGTTGTTTGTCAGCCAACATAGTCCTGAGGTATTAAGATGATTTTCTAAAAGCTTGACTAATAGTTTACACTGGTTATGCAGCTGTAATGCGCTGGATGAAATACCTCAACCCAAAATATGGAGTTATTAGGTTAAGTTTTCACTGTACAGCCTCTTAATCCTTTCTTTAGTGAAAATATCCTCTAACCTCCCGTAAAGGCTAGGATCCCTTGCAGGTACAATCTGCACTGACAGTACATGTTTAAAAAAGTGAATTATTTTGTAAATCAAGGCCAACCAGGGTCTCCAAATTATTTCTAGTGAAAGTGCTGACACTCGTGCAGGGGAATTCAAGCAGACTGACAATAAGCTAGATTGAAGCTAGACGAATTAAGTCATATATGGCCATTTTACTCACAGTGCAGTTTACGTGCCACAGCCATTTCTAGCTGTCTTCATCCTGAAATGAATATTCTTTAAATAACTAAATGAAATGCTGAAAGGCCACATAAATAGGCAACAATAGGGATCTTCCCTCATGAGATTTTAGATGAGATGAAATATGTGGTGTGAAGAAGCCAGCACACCAAATGGTTACAGATGGTAAGAAGTAAAGAGAAGCATTTTGCTCTTACTAAGGTTTCCTAGACATCAGTAGGTAACTACATGGTCAGTCCATCAAAAATCTTTAATTCTTTTTCTATTTTTAATAAACACATTCTAGTGGAAAAGAGGAAGCTCTCCATTGTAAGAAAAAGCACAGAACAAACTATTTCACCATGAGAGAGACAGGAACAATTCTTTGTGCAAAATCTTCATGCCCTACACACAGGAAATAGGGGAACATCATCTCAAGAGACACCATTTGGACATGGTTCCTATGCAAAAACCTATCCTAAATCACAGTATAGGGTTCAGGAGTGTAGCTACTGTGCTGCTATATTTTGAGTATTTTGGAATGCAGACTTTCAACATCTGGAAGTGAATACAATTAAAATTCAGCTGTGCACCATACTGAAATGAAGTAATGCTGGCTGCAAACTGCTTAAAAATGATTCTCTGATTGTTCGATATTTGCTGTCATGGTACTTTTCTTACTGTTATCTTCAACTGGAGTAATCTGCGTTAAATTAATGCTGGCACATTTGTTTCGTTAGACCCTGGGAGATGTAAGAGGCCATTTCTTCCAATCTGCTTAACCTTGCTGAAATTTCTTTCTGCACTCAGAAAAATGCTGTCAGTTTGGCATTCTGTTGTAGTCAGAAAACAGTCTTTCTAGAATTATCAGACATCAGAGAGATTTAGTTTAAAACTGAGTAAGTGATCTTAGCACAGAAGGAGTGAAAAGTCTGTTCTAATCAGTCACATGTACTGATTAAGAATTGTTCTGTATCTGGCTTTTATCTAGTCCAGCTTCAACAACTTGTGGAAAAGGAGGGAGAGAGAACTGCATATTCACCAGTCTCCAGTACTGTAGTGTATGCTGCTGCTTCACAGTATACACTGCTGCTTTGAGCTGCAGGGAATGTCTTATTATTGCAGTCACAGAATGGGGAGCTTCCCCTCCAGATTATTTTGGAAACATTATGTGCCAAACATTTGTCCGTCCACTGAAGTACCATTGCTTCTGTTGCAGCCAGCAGCAAGTCTGCTGCAGTCAAAGGCTGCAGAGTGCTGAAAACTTGCCAGTTAAAAACAGGGAGGGAATAGAAGTGTATTGAGTATCTTGTAAATCCGGCCCCAGCCAGATCTCCCTTTTGGAGTTTTACATCAGTTATTACAGAATCATAAAACCATAGAATATTTAGGAGAGGACCTTAAGATCATCCAGTTCCAATCCCCCTGCCATGGGCAGGGACACCTCACGCTAAACCATCTCACCCAAGGCTCTGTGCAACCTGGCCTTGAACACCACCAGGGATGGAGCATTCACAACCTCCCTGGGCAACCCATTCCAGTGCCTCACCACCCTAACAGGAAAGAACTTCCTCCTTATATCGAACCTGAACTTCCCCTGTTTAAGTTTGAAGCCGTTACCCCTTGTCCTAGCACTACAGTCCTTGATGAAAAGTCCCTCCCCAGCATCCCTATAGGCCTCCTTCAGATACTGGAAGGCTGCTATGAGGTCTCCACGCAGCCTTCTCTTCTCCAGGCTGAACAGCCCCAACTTTCTCAGCCTGTCTTCATACGGGAGGTGCTCCTCCCTGATCATCCTCGTGGCCTCCTCTGGGCTTGCTCCAACAGTTCCATGTCCTTTTTATGTTGAGGACACCAGAACTGCACACAATGCTCCAGGTGAGGTCTCAAGAGAGCAGAGTAGAGGGGCAGGATCACCTCCTTTGACCTGCTGGTCACGCTCCTTTTGATGCAGCCCAGGATACGGTTGGCTTTCTGGGCTGTGAGCGCACACTGAAGCCGGCTCATGTTCATTTTCTCATCGACCAACACCCCCAAGTCCTTCTCTGCAGGGCTGCTCTGAATCTCTTCTCTGCCCAACCTGTAGCTGTCCCTGGGATTGCTTCAACCCAGGTGTAGGACCTTGCACTTGTCATGGTTAAACTTCATGAGGTTGGCATCAGCCCACCCACCTCACAAGCGTGTCGAGGTCCCTCTGGATGTCATCACTTCCCTGCAGTGTATCAACTGAACCACACAGCTTGGTGTCATCGGCAAACTTGCTGAGGGTGCACTCAGTCCCACTGTCCATATTGCAGCCAATTTCAACTGAACATCCTAAACTAACTTTCTTTTAGTAAAATGCATGAAATCAGCTAAAACTGAGTCCCTACACCTTTCCCACCAGAAATCAGTGGACCCCTTACTACCAGAACAAGGAGGTTTCAGGATTAACTCCAAGGAAGAAACATCACTGTGGGGGTATTATACCACTTCCTGCAGTGTCTGGCTTTTCCTAGGATATACCAACTCCATTCCTGGGATGCAACAAGGCTTGAGCACAGCCTCTGCATCCTCGTTCTTGTTCTTGTGAGACAGAGTGTCTATACTGAAACACTGAGTAATGAGAAGAAGACCGAACTGTTGAGAATGTCAGGATCTCCCAAACTTTGTTTTATAAAGAAATTTGAAATAAAATTATGTACTGAACTCATTTCCTTTATGTAAAATAACTATGCAGACATCCACTTAAAAAAGTATAGCTTAAGCACAGTTATGCACTTTCTCTTAGGTGAAAATGTCTTAGGTGATAAATGTCTACAGCAAAAGCAATCAAGTAGCCTTGAGTTTTTCCTTCTGCCACCTTCAGTAACATTGCTAGTGGAAGAGAGCTTAAGGTAGTGGACCCTGCTCATAGTATGGTAATAACAGGCATCGCATTGTCCTACTCTTACCCACTTGTGCCAGCTACTGGTCATTACTGATTCCTTCCATAGTTTTTCCTAACTCCTCCGTGTGTTGATCTTGCCTTTCACAAAGTTCCTTAAACAAGGAGGGAGGAGTACTAGTGTTTGTTTAAAAAATAACCCAAATAATTACTGAAAAGAAAGCCTGCTGCTTGCCTTTTACCACCACAATTTCATTCTGCTTCAGTTTCTGCTTCCTTTGCTGTCTGAGCCACTTGAAAGGTCCTGGACACAAAACAACTCTGCCATACACATACCATAAGGAATGTGTATATTCACAAATAATTGTGCATGTTTATTTTAGGATGTGTTTTATGTTGGAGGGAGACACACCCACCTTGTGCTTAAAAGGAAACTCTTGGGGAATAGGAATTTCTTTAGCCTGCTCCTCCCCTTATTGTTCAATGTTTCCTTGTACTGACAAGGACCGCTTCCTCTCCTTACCCACCTTCCTTCAGGCAAACCTGCATTTCAGCATGGTTTCATTCCTGCCATGGCCCATATGAAATTACATTGCTCTCCTGCCCTCCATGTTTCTTAGCAGTGAACAGTAGCCTGGTGGCTCTCCTGAACTGGCCGCTGGCCCATACAGCCATCACTGTTCAAGTGTTTCTTTGAAATGATAAACATTTTGGAGTGGGGTATTGTCTGAAACACTGCAACTGCCCACTTTCAAATGTTGTCCAGATTTAGGAATTAGCCTACAATTTAATTAAGGCTTATGAGATACCATATGCACTACCACCACCCCCCGTCCCCCATCAAGCAGCTTGTTTTGGGGTGAACACTTAATTAAACAGTGAGGTTTCACATTTGCAGGGATATTTGTAGACTCGTCCCAGGCTTGTGGTCTTTGATGGCAGCCCAAGCAATTACTTAGCTCCACAATCCCGACACTAGTCCCAGCCTCGACTGGTGCCACAACCCAGTTCAGGCATCTTTTAAGATGCTGAAAGTGACTTTTTCTGACCAATGAACTTCTGTGGACCTGCATTTTCTTCAGGCCTTGGATGTTAATTGAACTCAGACATGTGCTCAAGTAGGAGACGTTGAGGACAGGGGACAGAAATGCCCTGCATAGTTCAGTGATCTGCAGAGCTCCTGGATGGAAGTGATAATGCGGGTGGAGGGACCACATTGCAACAGTGCATCAAACCTAGAACCCCAGTGGAAACCAATGCAGACAGGTCCTGTCTGTTGCTGATTCTGCCCAGAAAGAAGGCATTGAAATCCACAAGTGGAAAGTTCCTGAAAAACAGGTCGTAGAGGGAGAATATCCAAACAGGGACATCAGAAAGTCTCATTCAGCTTCCATCAGGAGCTGCATAATTTCAGTCTGCTGTAACAGAATAAAATTAAAACTTGTCTTCTAGAAGGCTTTGTTCTGAAGTCAGCAAAAGGTGGACTATATACCTTAGCAACATCTTTATCTTATTCCTGTAATGAATTGCTGATTTTTAAAACAAAGCCCTTATTTCCAGTTAGTGCTGCCTGGCTTCTATGTCCAGCATTTGTTATTGTTTCTTCCATGGGGTTAAAACTCCTTATATTATTCAGTATTTCCCTGGGGAAGATATATACTTCCCTACAGCTATGTCCTGATACAGTCTTCCTTTTGGTAAACTGAACAAATGAACTCATTAAATCTTTGCAGTTAGACAGTTTCACCTTTCCTGAAGTCTTTTCTTTTGGATTTTTTCCAATTTTCCAATAGTCCCTATAAAATTAATGGGGCAGACCTATGGAAAGAATTCCACAGTGGGTACAGATGATGCTATCTACAGAGTTCAGTACTGTCTTTCACCCAGTTCTCACTATTCTCCATTAACTTGTTACTGTATCAGGTTGACTTGCTTGTCCATTATGATCTCATTGTCTCTAAACTGTGTAATTATGTGTAAATTGTTTGAATGGATCCAACTTAAGGATCCAGATCTGTTTATATAACTGCACTGCCTACTTTGTTAATTACCCTTTCACTAATCTTTATACCACAAAGTCAACTTTGTCATCTGAAACTTTCCTATTTGCTCTCCTACTAAGGAAGATGTTGGACAGTAACAATGTAATCCCGGTCCCAGCACTATGCATCCCACCATTTGATGATGTTACAGAGGTTAGTACCACAAAGATCCATTACTGCCAGTTAGCCAGTCCTCAGCCTAATTAACCCATTCTGTTATATAGATGCTTTCCTTTTAAATCAGAATGCACTGCTAAAATACTACACAGCCATCAGTGTATGCCTTTGCATTTATCAAGCAAATGTGTAACTTCTTCCAAAGACTGGAATCAAATTCTCCATTTGAGGCAACATAAGTCCCAGTTATTGAGGAAATGAGAATAAGCAAACTTAAGAATAATGGTAAACACAGGAATTCATTTACATGTCACTTGCTGAAAGACTATTATAGACACAGAATTATTTGAACCGGGAGGGATAGGAGTTATTTCATGGTAACACTTTTAGTCTATGAACTAGGCAACGACATGAAACAACAAAGTACTTATCCTGCACCAGCAGCCATCATGCTCACACTCCCTCTCACATACAAGCATGACAATGCTGTCTAAGAACTACTACCATTGACAAGAGCCACATGTGCCAAGTGCTGCACAAATGCAGAAACTTCTGGAAACAGTGTGACTGCACTGTACAGTCAAATGAAGACATTTCCACACCTCAGCTACCAAAACAACTCCAAGTTCTCACAAAGCAGGACAGAGGAGAAATTCTGTACCTGTGTCTGTTTCATCTTGTCTAATACATGGGTTTATATTTTGACCATGGTGCTTACTCATCACAGAAGAAATTGGTCTGAGGGAATGTAGACAGAGCTTCCTATCAGAATAGCACATAGAGCTCCACTGGGAGTGAAACAGCACATGCTGCTTCACTGGGTTTGGAACTGGCCAGAACATGGGCACCAACTCCTATAGTAATGCTGCCAGGAATGTAAGGGAAACCAAGCAGAGTTGCCTAAAACTCATTTATTACTCTTCCAATACAGGAAGCTGTAAGTTCCAACCTGTAATTACAATTCTGCCAGCTGTCCAAGTCAGACAGTGAGAGTGTGTTTAAGCTGCCTATATAGATAAGCCATTTGAATGTCATTCTAAATTAAGTACCCAGCATAAACTGTGTAACCTGCTTCAATATGTTGGAGATTAAATAAATGAGGTAGCATGATTTACAGGGAAAGCACAATCTCTTTAAAGGTTTCAACTCATAAAACACCAATGCTGTCACTGGTAGGACCCCAGGATGTACTGTAAATAACTGAGATGTCATGAATTTTGCAGTATTTGCTGTAAAAGTAGTTCTTTGTTTTACAGCATGTAAATGCATCACTTACTTCGTACTTATTTCAGAGAAAAGTTTGAAATGACAAAAGTTACATAAAAAAATGGAAACAGGTTGCATGGAAGTCACTTAGAATGGAAATGGTATCTAGACTAAGATTTTCTCTTGACATAGGAGTGCAAGTCTTCCTTTCACAAGGGACCTCAGTCCCATTTGACTTGAACAGGAATTAGATACTCGAGCATCTTCTGAGGACTGGGGTTTTAAGCACTTGAGATCTGAGGTTCTCTTCAAAGCCAGCAGGTGATGCCTCAGACATTTATGAAAACCATTCTGTGATTCTGTGATTTCAGCTTTCGCATAAATCTGATAATTTTGAAAAACATCTGTCCTCAATTAGGAGTGCATAATCTCCAAATGTGTGACCAAAAGTACTCTGTATATAGCAAGGTTCCACTAGTGGGAGGACAGACTGGTAGTCAGTAGTTAACTATCCCATGGGAATGTTGTCTTCTTACAACTCTTAATTGAAATATTAACAGATGGGCTGTCAGAGCACATCTCACTCTGCAGAAATACAATGCTGTTCTGTACAGTTATTGGAGTCCATCCTCTATGACTAGATCAGTGCATTATGACTCTGGGATATCAGCTCAATAGCTTACAAATTTCTTACTATGTAACTTCATTGCAACTATCTGTAACTGTAATACAACAGCATAACTTCCCACAGAGAAACACTGCTAGGAAAGGGGAAACATCTAAATACAAAACAATAAGAAAAGGATGAATTTCAACACACACACACAAAAATCTTGACCCTGAAAATTCTCAAGCATTTTCACTGTCTCTAGCAGGCAGTACATACAAGACTTTGGAGGGATGGAAGGGGCTGACTGTGAAAGCCCACATGTACATGACAGCTAACTGATCTTGTTCTAATCTTGCCATTTATTTGTCTAACTGTAAGTGCTAGTGGTATTTCCAATTTGGCTGTGATTTCACAACAGGAAGTTCCTACTAGAGCAGACAGCTTATGTACACCTGTTGTTTCATATATTGCTTCCTAGGAGCCAACGATGTTGGTTACAGTTCTCCAACAGGTACATAAGGCATCTTCCTCCCCATCCCTCCGGGAGCAGGAGGAGGAAGAAGTGGCAGAGTGAGCGAGTGGCTGCGTTGTTCTGAGTTACTGGCTGGGCTTAAACCATGACAGGCAGGTTTTCCTGTATCACTTTCATTAGCAGCTGAGAGAATATATAGTCTGCTTACACCTCTGAACAATCTGGAGTCTAACATATGTACATTCTGCCTGTGGGCAGCACCACTTCAACTCCTGGCAAACAAAGTTGTACTCAGAAGCTGGAAGCTCCTATGAGACTGGGAGACGGGGGTCTGTCTCTTGCCTCATACCACAGATTTCCTGTGACCTTGGGTGGACTGCTTCATCTTTCTTTTCATATCAGTTCTGCATCTCTGAGGATAATCCATATCTCCCTTCCTGTTTTCCGTTTGTCATTATTTTAGCTTCTGTGGCATCAAGGCTTCCATATACGCCTGCACATACAACTCCGTGTACTGGGGCTATGTGTTACTCACTCTCATACAAAGACGGCTAACGCTGGTCCCCGAGTTGTGTTGGTTAATAAATACCCCTCTCCTTGAGATTCAGTAGGAAGTTCTGCTTTGCACTGATGGGAGAGACATTCCTTGCATTGTGTGAATGTAGAAAACAAAGGCTGAGAAGGGATATGAGCACTCTATAAATACAGCCTGGAGGTAAACACCAGAGGAGGAAAAGAACTATTTTTAAGCGAAAGGACAGTGTAATCACAAGAATAAATAGTGATGAATCTGATCTGGAAACTAGAACTAGCTGTGGTAAAAGGTTCTCAGTTTTGTGAAAGCGATAGGAGGAGAGCTACCTAAAAAGTTTTGTTTTAAGATATAATTTGATGAATTAACAAAAGGAGTAACATGACCTTGTGTTCTGTAACAATGGGTACTGCTTTGGGTAATGAAGGTAGTCCCATTCAGTCTATATTCCCGAAAAAAAAATCCCAAACCTGCTAATTTAAGTTCTTACAAATGGATACATCTGATATTTCTTACACTGCTTTTTCTCTAACAAGATCAAATTAGAGACAATCTGATTTAAGTAATGGAGAGTTGAGGAAAGAGAGGTTGGAACATCACAGATAAAGCAATTTTTGGCTGGCCCACTTAACGTTCAACTAAGTTTGTCTCCTGGGAGGGACAGAGTCCAGTCCAGACAGGATCAGAAAATAGAATGGAAATGTCACCACTTTTTTGGTTAGGAGGGTGTCACACTCCTCAATCTGAAGGGGAAAGAGAACCTTTTGGTTTAAACACAGAGGGGTGGTGCGGGAGCAGAGGGCTGGGTCTGACCCAGAAGGTCCTTTCCGACTGTATGCTCCTGTGCTTTGGCAAACAATGATTCACAGTTTCCCAAGGCATTAAAGTTTTAAGGCAAGGTATCTCGCGGTGAAATCTTGAGGCTTCAAGATGTACCCATACAAGTGAGGTGCCCACCATAATTTTCAGGCTAACACAAAAGGGACCATTCATCTTCCTCTTTGGTTCTAGACGCAGCATTAGATTTTCCCAAAGTGACTCGAGTTAGCAACAGTTGTTATCTGGATTGCTAGGGTTTTACACACACAGCGCGCCCCTGAAAATCTAAAAGTGTTGCGGAAAAATGTAAAGCTTGACCCGATGTTCCAGTGACTTCCTTTAATGTTTTAACGGTTGAACACCTTGCCTTTGATATTTGCTCCCTTCTCACCCTGTCTCTTTCACCTTCCTAATTTCCATCAAGGAAAAATTCTGGGAAGTTAGTGGAGGAAGGGTTTGGGTTTGCCATGGAGAGAAAATTCTGCAAAAAAAAAAGCATCACTTCCTCCAAACTCAGAAACAAGATAACAGCAGATTTCCTACGGGCTCTGTGAAGGGCTCAGTGTTCCCAAAGGAAGGGTGGGCGCAGAGCGCGGCTCCCACCAGGCGCGGCCTTCCCGATCCGCCGATCCCCGGACCCTCGGCTCGCCCGAGCTTGCTGCTCGTCCCCGTGCGGCGGGGCGAGCGATGGAGCCCGCACAACGCCGGGGTGCGGGGAGCGACGCGGGCAGCTAGCGAGCACCTGCCGGGCAGGAGGAGTAAAGGGAAACACGGTCCCAGGGTGCCCGGAGGAGGGGTGCCAACCCTAGTGAAGCTGCCGGCCCCGAAGGAGGGATGCCGGGACGGGGACGGGGTGCAAGCCCAGAGGAGCAGTGCCCGGACGAGGAGGGGTGGGTGTGCCATCCCGGTGGTATTGGCTCTGGAGACGGGGTGTGCCGGCCCAAGGGAAGGAGGGTTGCCGGTACCGGAGGAAGGAAACCCGCCCGGCGCTTGCCAGCCCAGAGGAAAAGATGCCTGGAGGCTGAGAGCCATCCCGCCGGGCCCCCGCACTTACCGGCGTTGTTCATCTTCTACCGCAACTTTGCTTGCCGCTGCCCCGAGCGCTCAGCGCATTGTCCCGGGGGGCCGCCGCCGCCCTCGCCCCTCGCGGACGCGCCCGGCCCTGCAGCCCCTCCGGGGCACGGCGGCGCAGCGGCGCGGGCGGGGCAGAGGGGCCGGAGCGGCAGGCGGGGCCGGCGCGGGGGCGGTCAGTGCAAAGGCGCGGGGGGCCGGGCCGGGCTGGGATAGGATAGGTCAGGTAAGGTCGGGTCTGGTCCTGTCCTGTCGGGTCCGGTTCGGCCCGTGGAGTCCAGTCCAGGCATCCCTTGCCGCGGAGCGAGTCCGGTGGCTCCGGCTCCTACGGGGGGAAGAGGCGGCGAGGAAGGAGCACGGATGCCCAAGGGAGCGAACATTTCAGGGAGCAGAGCACTACCCTGTCCTTCTTTCCCGCTGTCGCGTGTCCACGTCTCACGTTCATCACTCGCTTTCCACAGCCCTTGGTCCGTCTCTGCAATTCTCCTTGGTTCCCCTCTCTCCATTCCCCCTCCTGCCTTCTCCCCTCCCACCGTATCTCCTCCCTCCATCCTTTCTCCTTCCATCCTTTTCCCCATCTTCACCTTTTTCCTCCCGACCATCCTTCACTCCTCTTCGACCTTTCTCCCGCTCCATCCATCCTAATCCGTTCACCCAGGCATCCACGCCCCCATCCGCTCCATTCCCCCACGGGTCACGACCGCCCGCCCCGGGAACACCGAGGGCGCCAGGCTTCGGGAGTCGTCCCCCCTACCCCGGTCACCTGCCGCTGGAAGCGGCTTCCGAGCGCGGGGGAGCCGCGAACGGTCCCTCGCACGCAAACCACTCTTACCCAGAGCAGTTTCAGGCAGCGCCAGGCTGCTGCCTTTCCGCCTCGCCCATAAGCCAGCTCCTGCCTCAGTGAAGTTAACACG
This sequence comes from Pezoporus occidentalis, assembly GCF_034315485.1. Classification (NCBI taxonomy): domain Eukaryota; kingdom Metazoa; phylum Chordata; class Aves; order Psittaciformes; family Psittacidae; genus Pezoporus; species Pezoporus occidentalis. Next base: position 38,492 of record NW_026912929.1, on the reverse strand, counting down.
AGCATCCTGTGGCTGGGCCCTGTTTTCGGGTGGGCAGCAGCAGCTCTAACCCCCAGGCAAGGTTGGATCGCCCCCTTCCTCTCAATGGAGGCATAATACAGCCCTGCTGCCTTTTCCCGGGGAGCTCTGCTCTCACACACGAAAGAGCAACTTTGCACATTTCCCTCCCCGGGCAGAGGACCCCCGGGGGCACTGAGCTGTCCCCGTGGGTCCCTCCCTACTCAGGAAATAGCCGTTCCTCCCCAGGGCAGGCTGGTGGTCCGCAGCCAGCCCAGAGCGCAGCACCAGCAGGCTGGTGAGAGGGAAAAGCAGCACATTGTAGCTGCCCCTCGTCCAGGCAGGGTGCGTGTGGAGCACTCAGGTCCTACTTTGACGCTCTGAATGCTGCAGAAATCAGGACTGTTGCTAACACCATCCTGAGCAACTTCACTTTAGATGCTGTTAGTTCTGCTTTTGCAAAGTACCTAATGAGTAAGGTCATCCTGCTGGCAGATGCTCTAGTATAGCCAAAGCTTTTTTCTCTGACCTTTCAATGCTGTCTCACTGTGACTGATAGGGTGCAGAGTGCCTTGCACATTAGTGCACAGAGTTCTGAAGAGAGAAAGCAGGCAGTGAGGGAAATGGGAAATCCTTCTTTCTGTGGGCTTCGGTCTCTCTCACTGAGGCTGGTATGCAGGAGTAGAATCACAGAATGGTTTGGGTTGGAAAGGACCTTAAGATAATCTAGTTCATCCACAGGTAGGGATACCTCACAATAGACCATGTCACCCAAGGCTCCGTCCAACCTGGTCTTGAACACTGCCAGGGGTGGAGCATTTACCACTTCTTTGGGCAACATGTGCCAGTGTCTCACCACTCTCACAGTAAAGAACTCCTTCCTTATATCTAACCTGAACTTCCCCTGTTTCAGTTTGATCCCATCATCCCTTGTCCTATCACTACAGTCCCTGATTAAGAGTCCCTCTCTGGTATCCTTGTAGCCATGAGATCTTGTAGCTTCAAACTGGGAGCTGCTCTGAAGTCTCTATGCAGCTTCTCTTCTCCAGGCTGAACAGCCCTAACTTTCTCAGCCTGTCTTCATATGGAAGGTGCTCCAGCCCCTTTATCATCTTCATGGCCTCCTCTGCACATGCTCCAACAGCTCCATGTCCTTCTTATGTTAAGGACAGACATGGAGCTGGGTTCTGGTTCTGTAGGGGACCCTGCTTATGTCACTACATCTCTAAGCAAGCATTTGCAATACTGTATGGTTTTGGAGATGCATAAAGTCACAGTAGCAGCTCTTTCATTAATACTCTGACTGGTGTAGATGAGGAAATGGAAACACCTACAGATTCTATTGTAGCATGAGATGTGGTGTGTGCCCTGGTTCATGGAACTAAATGTGTTTCCCTGGCCCACCTATGACCAGCAGTCATCTGCCCTTCTCCCATCTTCGTGTGCCCGTCCCTGATTTATTCTTGTGATCTACAGCCTTGATGTCCATGTCAATCAACAGAAATAACTTATGTCAATAAAAGCATCATCCGAAGCTGCTTCAGGAATACAGATTTAGTATTTAATCTATTCAGCAAAGTGTGGGAAAAGGTTTATGTGACACAAGGACAAAAAAAATCAAGCACAGTATAGTTGATTTGGAAAAAAATACCTTAAAAATGTTTTCCAGGAGAGTAACATTTTGGTTAAACTGCTGCAAAATACTAATGCGCTAGGGGAGGGGGACACAGGAAGGGAAGAAACATGTTTTCATGAGAATGCGGGCTGTAGAATTTGGGGAATTTTCCTAGTCAGCTGAAAAACATAGTCTTAAATAGCAAAGTTTTCTCATCACTAGATACATAATGGAAAAATGTCAGTTAAGTATGATGCTAGCAAAATAAAGCCTTTGTAAAAGAGATCCAGTGGTCTTGTAGTTGCTGTGCTATTTGTAATGTGCACTTCACTCAAAATCCTTTTTGGTCTGCTGCAGGACAAAGAACTATGATACTTCATAGGTTTTGGTGCAAACAACCAATTTGTGAAAAATGTCATGGAGCAGATAAGGACTTTTCTCTTTCCTGTTTCCTGTGAAAGGAGCTAAACACTCCGGCAGAACCCAGACTTAGCGACAAGGGGACAACCCCTGCTCCTTGTACTGTGCCAGTAGCTCAGAGTCTGGCTGCTGGCAGGCACTACCCATGGTTAGTTTTGTGACCTGGCTCTGGAAAGAGTGGGTGCTTCTCACAAGTTCCTTTTGGCCCGTTCTCCATCTGCTTCCTGCCTGCACTGTTCACCAAGGAAGGTATTCAGGAGCAGTTCAGTCTAATTTTGGACCCCAAAGACTCTGCTGCAGGAGCAATTAAGCTGCAATTTGAGTACAGTAGGGAAAAAGAAACAAATATCTGTGCAGTGATCCATCTCTCAAAAAATCCAAAAGTACAGTTAGTAAGCAAAAGGCTTATACTCTCTTTATTGTCAGTCTAAAAGACAATCCAGGGTATAATTTCCTGTAGTGAAATGATGAAAAGCTTTAGGAGCTTTATAGCTAAATGCAAATAAGAATCATAAAAGAACTGCTTGAACTTTTTCAGTTTATCCTCTAACTCTCTTCAAAAATAATAAGGAACGATCTGTGTTACAAATAGATGAATGGGAAGGTGAATGCATGTGAACATGTTCAGGAGACCCAAAGAGTCAAATCAAACTTTTGCAGTGAAAAGAGGAATATCCACTTTTGCAAGCAAACTGTAGTGGAGAGTGGCCATACCACATAAAACATTCCTTGGAACAAGCAGAGTTCAGCACAGAGGAATCATCTTCCCCAGGGAGAATCTGAGACTTACTTGTCTAGAAGTGAAATCATAGAATGATTTGGGTTGAAGGGACCTTAATACTCATTGAGTTCCAACTGCCTGCCATGGGCAGGGACACCTTCCACTAGAGCAGGTTGCTCCAAGCTCCTGTGTCCATCCTGGCCTTGAACACTTTTTCATGATCTTCTACCCTGCTATCTCTTCTTCATTAAGGATCTTTACATTTGGGTTTTGTGATTCGTGGTTTCTCTTTCACTATTTGGTGTCAGTGGCCTTAACAAAAGAAATTTTCTGGCATCAAACTAACAATACAGCATTGGGGGTTGGGGGGGGGGGGGGTATAGGGAGAACCACCCCCAGAATTACATTGAACTGAACTTTCTATTTTCTGGTAGGTACAATTTTGGAAACTAACATTGCCTTATAAATCTCTGGTCTTAGTTGCCTGGGAAATCATCTACTGTGATGGTATTTTGATATTGATGGTGCACTCACAATATATTGATATTTCCTGGTGCACTTGAGCTGGTAGTATGCTACCTGGGAAACCATGAGAGAGGGATAGGTTCATCAGCACTCATCCCAAAGCCCAGGCACATAGATCCATAGGACATAGGACAGCTAGTCCCTTGTGTTTATCTCTGTAAGGCTGCCTGGGACATCTGAAAGGCTTAATGTATGGGGGAATGTCTGCACTGTATATAAGCATTTCAGTTATTCAAAGGTAAGCTGGTGCTGCATGTCACAAAAAATGAAATTGTTTACTAAAGCAGGATGGGAAAAAGTGAATGCATGTTAATAACCACATGGATTCCTTGGGATGGCAGGTGAAATTTAATGTAAAATATGGGCAGCTGTGATGAGCTGAGTATGGTAGTAACCACTTCTAGTAACTACTGATAGGTAACCACCTTTCAGGTATTTATTTTTGCTGTTATGGAATAGCACTGGGGGCAGTTATAGACTGATGTCATACTGCCTGAAGACAGTGTCTCCTGTGTCTGTAGAGCCGTGCAATCCTTCAGTGACTGGTATGTCAACTCTGCCTCACTTTCTTGGTTTCTTTTTATTCTCTGTTCAAAAGCTCACCTCACACCAAGCCTCAGAGTCAGAATAGTAGGGGGTGCTGTACAATACTTTCTGGCATATGAAGATCATGTCTTCTGATTTTTGAACACCAATGTACCTTTTATGATGGATAGTTTGCTCACTGCCTTCACTCTATAGCTGTGCTCTTCTTTACATCAAAACTAATAGCAAAGGACCTGTCAAACATATGTCCCAGTCTTGGGCCCAGAAGAGTTTACATCCTGGTCAAAGGCAAGAGAAGACAAGTGAAGACAAACACAAAGGGAGTGGAGAGGAAGAGAAGAATGGGAGAGTTAAGCAACAAGATGGTGAATATTCTTTCCTGTACTAGCGGTTTGTTACTTCGTAGCAAGTATTTTTTGCAGTACCTGTTTGTTTTTTTTTCAATGAAAGGGATTACAATTACCAGTTTTTCCTGACCAACATTGAAATCATGCTGTCCATTACCTACTTGTGGGAGTTGGTCCCAAAGTCAACAGGCTGCAGGAGATACTAGATTTTGAAGGATGGTTTATGTGTACAGGAGATACTAGATTTTCAAGGATGGTTTATGTGTACAGACTCTGGAATGCTTTAGGAAAAGGAGGCTAGAAGGATAGTGGAGTCAGTTCCTGGGAAACCAGTCTGTATTTGTATTCCTTACAAAGGAACACAACTGTGAAATACTCTAAATATATCCTTGATTCTTACTTAGTCAAATTAACATCTGATTGTTTCACTCAGCATTTTCCACAAACGTACCCTAGCAAAAGCACCAGTCCTCTCAGGAAGGAGGTTTATGTGTTCATGGTTCATGGTTCAGGCTCATGGTGCCACCAAGGCTCTCTGATGCAAGAAGTTTCTGAGATTTCTGTTGCTTAGCATTTTTGTAAATAAAAATAACATAAAATAAAATTTGTATGCAATGGCACAAAATCTCAGAGCTTATACAATGCCACAGTTGGGTCCACTCATTCCTCACTGCTATGTATATTTGCTTTCCTTCTCAGCTGCCCAGATGCCTAACTGATCAAGTCCTTGATCAGTTTTGGCCCATGTCTTATGGAGGCAGAGCTTTGTTTAATGCAACTTAGCTTGGGCAAGGATGTATCCAGAAATATTTTTATCTTTACTCAATAGGATGTGACGATCCTGCATGCAAAGCACTAGTGCTTGTATTTGCAAAATGCCTGTAGAGGTTTTCTGGCAACAAACAGAAGTAGCTGAAAATACACTACTATGGATTTGCCTACTGCAGTCACTCTTGGTTTTCTCCAGCCTTTCACACCCTCTGAGATGCTGCCTGTTCCATTAAGCACCAGAGGAAATAACATCACAAAGAATCAGACTGGGAGTTGGGAGCTGAAGGATGGCAGATGGATGCTTCAGACATCACTCAGGGTGAGCAAGTGTAAGTGAGGAGCAATACCACTGAGGGTCAAATGTTACACAGGTGTAAAATTGATGTCAGTGAAAGAAAAATTGGGCACCAAGTAAAAAGGCTGAGAGTTGGCACAAAGTCAACAGCAGCTCTAGCTTCATTGGGGCCAGAGCTGAATCTCACTCCTGGAGGTCAGCAAACACTCTTGCTAAATTTCATGTGAAAAGGGGGGGGGGGGGAAGCTGCCACCCAGCTGCAGAAATGTTGACTGGTTTCCTGTGTTTGATGGGACTGTGCATTTGACACCCCCAGTACATGCAAGTCTCCCTCAGCAGTGAAAGGTTGTGACCAGGATGACTGTTGCTGCCTCTGAGCATTGTTTTGAGCCACAACAGTTCATTACACACCTCTTTTTTATCAGGGCCATATATTGGGCGCAATGTGCTGTGTGAGAAGTACATATAGGGAGGAAGCCAAACACCCATTTCCTCTCAGTATTTGGATTTGTTTTGGTCTCGCTCCAGTGTCAGTCTCACTCCAGGCACCTTCCACCACAAGTCCTCCCCTTAACTCTGCAACGCACTTATCACTGGGGCCTTTTTGGCTAGGGTAAACCTTGGCTGCATTGATTAGCACAGCCACTGACCTGGAGAAGGGCTGGCAGCTGTGTTCTCCATTTCCTGCCCAGGCATGTGCTGCCTGATTGGAGGAAAATAGTTCTTAAACCTACTTCAAAACAGGAAACTTCTCTTCTCCCTGCTTCCTGCGGTACAGGAACCCTCTCCGCAGCAACCCCTGGACAAAGAAGGCTCTTGTTAACCACTGGGGTGCCATACCAGATATGGTGGGAGGTCATAATTCAAGCTGAAGATTTACACCCTGAAGGCTGGAAAGTGCCTGTCTGTGCGCTGCTGCTCCCACCCCTCAGTGCCCACACTGCTGCCTCCTTAAACAGCCTGAAGGTTAATTAGCAGATGATAATCCCATCCATTGGAAGCATTTGTAAACCCTTTCCATCTTCATGACTAAATACTGATCCTGTGTCACCTCTGGAACATCATTTTGTAATATTGTCCCTCAACCTTCACATCAAAGAGGTGACTGACCATGGCAATGCTGTCACCCTCAGGGTTTTTGCATGGTGTATCTTCAAAAATGTATCTATGAAAATCGTGTATCTATGAATCATGTAGGGTTTGGGTTTGGGGTTTGTTTTATGGTTATTGGGTTTTGGGGTTCTTATTTTGTTGTGTTTTTTTGTTTGTTTTTTTTTTCCCAAATAACCACTTCTTGAATCCTACAAGTATTGCATGACTAAAAAATACTGACATCTCATGCTTTGGTCATTGAGTAGTTTCCCACTTACAATCAGGCCCCCATGAGAAGTTCTGAAGTGCAGATTTCAGAAAATCGCTTATGGTTTGAATGCAGTCCATTGCAGTCCTGCAGAAAACTATACATATACAATAGGCAGTTTGCATCATTGAAGGACCATGCTAGCAGAGCCCATGGAGCATAGTCGAAATGAGTATTAATGTCTGTAATTTTGTATTTGCACAAAGAGTCAAAAATTTGGATTTAAAGTTTAAATTTGGTAGGTTCTTTTAAAAAAGCATGCAGGTCATCTGTATCTGATGGGCATTAAAGTGCCCTTACGGAGAAAAACCAAACACAATAGATGAAAATGGTAAACAGTGAAAAATCCTTGTTCTTATTTTTGGCTTGGACATAAATTTTATCTACCCAATCACCTTTTCACAGCAAATATGGATCTGCAGAGCTGTCCCTGTGTGCTCCACCCATAAAACTGAGACATTAGGATGTCTGAGTATTTTTCCTGGTATTCAGGCTTAAGGAAATAGAGCAGTAGGACATAGCAACATTCAGTAACCCTTTCCTCTGCATTCAGCTCCTTTCTCACCAAATACTTTCTGAGAGTGCTACAGGGGAGGATCCCCTCAGGCTCTCCAATTTCCTGTCAGCAAGCTATGCTGTTGATTGTAGAATGCCTGCCTTCAAACTCTAGGCTAATTATTTCACATACCTCTGTAGCAACAGTAATCTGCAGTGTGTCACAAGGGAAGCTGTTGTGTATTTGTAGTTTATGTCTGCTGTTACCTGGGCCACCTGAATGCATTTACCAGGAGTATATAGAGAGGCCTTATAGCAGAAGAGTTTCTCATTAAAGTTCCTGTGATTTTCATAGACCCAGGAGTGGGTCCTTTCACTACAAGTGACTTTTAAACGGAGAAGCAAAGTTTGCTGAGAGAAGCAATTTATTGTGATAGATTGGCCAATCATAAAGCAGACAAGCTCATCTTCACTCCCCTCACCAGATTAGGTAAAGAAACAGCAGGTTTTAAGCTAAATACAAACTGGATGTACCTTTTCCTGGTTTAGCCTACTTACACGTTGAAGAAGAATGTTATAAGACTTCAGGATTGCTGCTGCAGTGTTTCCAGTTCATCACTGTTTCTGTGACTTGTTTGGGGAAAAACTCCTAAACTTAGCTCTTAGAAGTTGATGTTATGCTGCATGAGTAGAGGTAAGATGAAAGTGGTGTGATCATTTGATGAATGTGGAGGAGGGTTTGGATTTGATGATAACGCCCCAGAGAAGGGGTATTTCAAGTGAAGGGGCTAGAGGTGCTGACAATGAGAATCAAGCACAAGCAAAAGCACAGGCACCAGAAAGGGAGATGTTAGAGGGGGCTGAAAGATTTTACCCTACAGCAGGGCAAACTAGGGGGAAACAAGGGGAAATTGTGATTGCATCTTTAAGACAAGCTGTGGGCAATGATGCCCTGGTCATGATAAAGATTCCCTTTACCATCATAGGTTTGAATATTTGGAAACAAGTGGCTGGTAATTATGCATCATGTTTGTGAGAGCGTTGACAGGGATATTATTATTCTTATGGCTCGAACTGCAGTAGAGAAGCAAATAATGGCAGGCACATTGGCAGGTATAGTGAATCTTCATGTACCTACCGTCAGTCCTAACTGGGACCCTAATCGAGACCAGGACAGGTAGGTTTTGAAACAATATCAGAAGTGGATTTTATTCAGTATAAAGAATATGGTCCCTAAGGCAGTGAGCTGGTCTAAACTATATGGATGGATACATTTTTCACAATGGCCTGGATTGAGGGATAAACTGCTTGTGATATATCTATCCATTGGAGCCAGCTCTGCTGTGGGAGCCAAAACTGGGATGAAGTTTTGAAATGCCAAAAATGTCTTATCTTGAGCATCTTCCTTCTTGTTTCTTCAGTCTCTCTCATAGGCAGCCAGGATGATTTTCCCCCTATTCTTCCATGTCTACAGTAGACAAGTGCCTTCCAGCTTCTGGGGCTCCTGGCCTGTCTGCAGTGCAAGTCGATGTACTTCAAGTGGAAGTACATGTGAGGAAGGGTGTGAGCCATTCCTGCAATACTGACTCACTCACTGAACCAGGCGATTAACTTTTTTAGCTTGCTCTTGGGTACTAGTATGTATGGTGAGAAGCCCCACTGATATTGATCATAGTTTGCTGGATAAGCAACAAGGGACACATGAAAGCCTTATGGAACCAATGCACTCAGGTATGCTCCTCATTGGAAATATCAACACTGAGATCTCTCTCTTCTGCTTGGCATTGCTTTGCCTCCAACAAGCATTTGTAAGCCATTGCAGCTATTCAAGGTTGTAAAGGTCCCTTTCATTCCTAATTTTGACAATAGGGTCAGACTTCATCTTCTCTGTGGAAGGTATTTGAGTGACTCACTTCTTTGGAGCACTTCTTTGTTCTGTAGGCACAACTGCCAAATAAATACTGCCCTTGAACTAATCAGTTCCTGGTTATACATTTTGAATATCTTTAGACACCACTGGGAGAAGAAAGTGTACACAAAATAAGAAAGTGTCTGAAAGAAGAGCAAGAGTGTCTTCTGCTCACTTACTAGTAGTACTTTCAGAAGTCTCGAGCCTTGGAATTAAAGAAACTTCTCATAAATTTGTGTCACACTTACCTTTCAAGTCAAACATAATTTCAAGTCTGATTTCAAGATCTCCCCTCCAGCTGGGCTGTTAAACTTTCTGAATTCCTTACTGTCTGATAAAGAGGGGGCTCATACTGCAACTTCTCCCATGTTCTATTTTCTTCTCTTTTGTGCACCTGCCAATTCCAGACTCAGGTCTTCAGTGACAGGATATCGAGAGAAAGTTCAGCTGCAGTAATTTAAATATGGAGGACTGAAGTGGCAAGACACACAATAATTGTGTATGCTGGGTGATAGTATTTATGATACCTGTAAAGCTGGGTGAGAGACCTCAGGGTCCACTTCTGATCCAAGCAGAAAAAAAGAGGGACACAATTTAATCAAACAACATTATTGGAAGCTATTTAATTTTCTTAAGTGTTTTGATTTGTAAGGACAGATATGGCACACTTAACACCTCATTATTCATATGTCTATGAAGCCCTTGGCCTCTCCCTACTTTCTCTTCTTATATATCCATTAACGTAATTGATTCTAATAATGGAAACAGTGTAGCCATTGTCTCTATCCCTTCCCAGTGCATGTAAGCAGGAGACTCCAATATGTTCCCAAATGTTCCTGCCCTGCATCATTTTTCAGGACTGTAGAGCAGCCCCTAGCTCAAATGTTCTCAGTATGGTTAAAGGTACTTTGCATTCCTAAAATCAGGATATTGTTTGGTTGGGTTTTTTTTGTTTGTTTGGTTGTTTGGTTTTTTTTTTGTGTTTTTTTTTCTCAAAAAGCTGGACAATATTTTGCCTGGGTTTCCATCACTCCAGGACACCTTTGATTTCCTCTAGCTATGGCTGAACTGGACCCTTTCGTGGTCAGAATGAGAATGGGTTTTGTATGCCTTAGTTAAGGCAATGGTGATGGAACCACTTGTTTTTCAGGGTGAGTTCAGCCCATTATTTTGATAGCACCAATACAGACACAGTGGTCTCTTTAAATTTCTTTTAGTGTTCTGTATGCCTCTTTACTGGTGCCATTAGAATTCAAGTCATGCTAGTTCTGGGACATTTTTGCATCTCCGTGTTTTCTAAACGTCCTTCTTCCTGCCCTAATGAAGGATTCTTCAGAGTCTTGTGAAGTTCTGCAATTTCAGCATAATGGACACTGAGAAAATGAAGTGGAAAAATAAAGAAAGGGACTTTGTTCTATCTTTTTTTTTTCCTTCCTTGGGCACGACCTGTTTGCAGAAGAAGAGTTTAAGTTCCTTTTTGCAGGTCGTGTCTGCCAGGAGTCACATTGCTCCAGCTGCTCTGAATGGTGCGGACACAGAATGTTTCTATGTACCCACCCTGCTGATCATTATATTAGCCAATTACTTATAGCAACTGGAGTGGAGTTTTAGATTCTTTTCTTTGTGGACAGCTTTGGTGGCAGCCATTCATGGAGAAGGAAGACTGTGACTGACCAGGAGGCAAAAATACACTGAATTACTCTCCAGTACTGCTGATCTGAGCAGCAAAAAACCTTGGTGTCTTAGAGTGAGCAGTAAAGAACAAAACAAAACAAAAGCAGCAAATGGAAAACATGTTTTTCACAGCAGAGGCTTCAAATGTTCTCCATTTTTTCAGTGAACGTAGGACGTATTTGTTTCTGGCTTTTAAAAAAAGATTAGTTTTGTGTGTGTGTCTGTTTTGCCAATAGCTGATAAATATTTCTGTGGATGGACTTTCAAAGAAAAACATGTTTTTCGGTCTCTACCGGACTTTTATTTCCTTACTTCACACAATTGCAGGAGAGAGTGAGCAGTGAGGAAGGCGGGGGTAGTTGTGCCTTTTACTATATGTCTTTTTTTTCCAAGATCCAGTTTTGCTTACAGATACAAGACAAGGCAAAACATGTTTTCCTTCATCAAGAAAGGAAATTACAGCTATTTTTTATTGCTGGCTTAAATATATATATATATATGCGTGTGTGTGTATGTGTATTCTTCTGGTTCAAAGGTCAAGCGGATGACCTGCATTCATTTGAAAATAACATTTTGAGACATGTTGGCGTTTTCCAGATTGACAATGGAATGAGTGCTTGTGAAGGCTTGTAGGTTTGACAAATAACCACCAAAAATGTTAAGAATGGTTGCAGTTAGGCATCTGCTTATGTATATAAGCAGAATATTCTTAGAGGTGTTGGTGTATCTGTGCAAATCCGTAACCTGATTCTGAATTCAGAAATGGACCTCAAGTTGCCAGCATGGTAAAAGCCAAGAAACTTCGTATTAGCTCACGTCTAGTGTATTTTTTGTAGATTATACTTCTCATAGAGTAATTTGTAAATGTGATCTTGGATCTTACTTAGATGCATGACATCAAAGTGAGCTGTTTAATGTATATGGTATAGATGTATCAAATGGAACTACACTTGCAGATAGATGTTCATTTATTGTAGTGCAGGTCCTTGGTAGGTCTTAGTACTGCTCATGATTGCACATTCTAGAAAATCAGGTGTGTGCGTGTAAATGTACAAGCGTGTATTACTGAGTGTGTATGAAATGTTAAGATGCAGTCAGTGGACCTGAGTGCTTTAATTTTGTTGAGTACAGCCTCAGCTCATTTGAACTTGACCTGCAGAAATGCTGACTGTCTAGAGCTCTAGTGGCAGCAGTAGGTGCTGTGGATGTTAATGGGCTAAAAATCATTAACTGGCCTTGCAAAATGCTGAAGAATCTGTATTTTGCTGGCCACTTTGAAAGTTTCTTTATGGGTGTTCTCTGCTTTTAAACTCTTACTTGAGCCTGACTTTACACATTAATTAGTAAAATATTTTGACTTATTGATGGAGTGATATGAGTGAATAGAAAATTATATGACTTTAGATAAAGTTATTTTACATTTCCTTGGAAAGGCATATGCCCAGTTAAGTGACCTCGGGCAGATGAAACATGGCTATTTGGAACTTCAACAAAGATGGGCTTAACAGACCTGTTTTTAGTGTAGTAGGTGTTGGTGAAGTTAAAATACTTGGTCTGGCTTGGTAGTTTATCTGGTGAAACAGATGTACAAAGCAATAGCAATTTTAACGTGTGTTGAGTACTGTGTCAAATAGCAGTTGACTCCGACAAAAGACTGTCTTCTTCAGTTGATTATTGGTGGCAATAATGACAAAATTTAAGGGTTGTAAGTGACATCATGCAGGCCAGGGTGTGATATGTAGAAGCTTGCTTTTTATCTGGGTATTGGAAGAACCAAATTTAGCATAGGGACTGTTAACCTGGAATGTGCTGTGCGTCTCTCACAGTCTAGCTCCATGGTGTGCAGAAGGTGTCCCTTCCCACCTGCCAGGGGAATCTCTTGGGATGCTGCAAAGCTGTGCATCGTGCCACCAGCTGGCATGAGGGCACTTTGTGAAGACTGAGAGGAATGCCTCGGTAGGCCAGCTAGCTCATGACCATCACACTTACTGCCCTTTTCCCAAGGATCTGGCTGGTACCCAGGTCAGATTGTTGTCTTGGGAATGTTACTTTGATGGACAACTAAACATATTCTCCAGGTCACACAGTGTATGGCTGAGCAGGTCATCTGTCACAATACGTAACTTAAACCTGCATGTTGCACCCCTGTCACCAGTAACACTACTGTCGGGGCCACTCACAGAGCTCGTTGCTGTTTCTCCAGGGCAAGCTCTGCTGTTTATTTTAATTTGACCATTTTCCCTGGGAAATGTTCATCTTTTTGCTTATTTTTATACCTTTTGAGTTCCTCCTGCCCACGTGCTTCTGGAAAGGCTGATGGGGTCTGTACCCATTCCCTAGAGCATGACTTGCATTAAATGAAAGTCAGGAGCATTTTGGCAAAGATCTTACCACCCAAGAAGCCACCAGGGACAGGCAGAGAAGAATGCTCTCTTGCACTGAGCAGGCAGGTGCAGCAGCCTACTTTCAGGCACATGCTACTGATTAAATAACTGCTGGTGAGCACCACAGTAAAATTGTCCAATTGCTTTTCGAGAACTGAGATAATGTTGTGCTTTTTTACCTCAGGGAAAGTTATGGGAAAGCAACAAAAGTCCCATTTCCCAAAGCTCCAGCACTTCTCTATAATTTCCTTGGAAAATTTAGCTTCCTGTTTTCAGACCCTCTTCAGAAGAGCTTCCTCATTCCCCAGAGAAGCTTTCACTTTGACAGCCCCATGAGACAATGGCAGCATCTTTTTACCCTGGGCCTGCTGCCCATGGAGGGTCTGGGCTTTGCGGTCACACTGGCAGCCCACTCTGCCTGGGGGCACTTTGCCCCCTTCAGCCTTGTGCCCCAGCAAGGTCAGCCCAGCACGCTCTTGGTGCTGGGGAGCAAAGAGCTGCTCCTGCCTCATGGGCTGCCTTCCCCTTTGCAGGGCTATGGGAGACGCTGCCCATGTTAGCTTGAATGTACAAATACAGCTGCTGTTTATTGCCTTGTTTTTCAAGGAAAGTCCTCGGTACATTCAGAGGCTCAGGGAATTTCCCCTATTTTTCTCAACGTCCTCCCCCCTCCGCTGGCCTTCAGACACTCACATTGTGTTGTTTTGACGTAATTTCAAGCAAATATTTTGCCACGGAGAGGCAGTGGAGGGTCACAGAGGTCCTTCAGGCTTGGGCTTCAGGCTTTCAACCCTCCCCAGTAAACAATAGCTCTATAACTCATTAAAACTCCCTTTTGATTACTTTTTCCTGTTTCTGATTGTTTTGGACCAGCAGGGGTGGATTCCACACTTCACAAACTTCTTTCTCCTGCTACTAAATTTAAATGTCTCTGAACTGAAAGGAGTTGCTAATCTCTTTGACAATAACTCCATCAAATAGAAATGACAACTGTAAACAAGATTTTAGGCTATTTATGAATTCTGCAGCGGAATTGTGACTCTGTTTTGCAGAATAATTTTTATCTCTAGGAATTTCTTTAACTATCTTTTCAGACACAGAAGTTACCCAAACCCTAGTACTTTCCTGGTTACTGTAGCCTCCTTATTTTCAGATTAAGTAATAGTCATGTTCTCCCATTGTGGCCTGCATGACACAAAGCTGGTAATCACCTTCCTTGCTTGTCTCCTGTGCGCTTCAAATTCATGCATCATCTTCTGCTTCACGTCATAATTCAGCACTCCTATTTCTGTCTCCATAGGTTTTCAGTGCATGGTTTTCTCCTGCTTTCAAGTCCCCTAGTTTATATGATCTACCTGTAAAACTCCCTTGCCCAGCTGAGCTTCTTGGCAATTTGTACATTCCATTCTTTTTTAGACCAGGAGTAAGCTCCTGACATTTTCCTACCCCCTCCTTTGTCCTTGACCACATATAGATTAATGAATTAATAAATTTCTGCAGTGAACAGGAAGGAGAATTTAAGAAAGTGATTTGCAAAGAATCCAATGCAAAGGAAAAATATGTGCATATTTATCCATCACATCTTTGTATCACATACACTGCCCACATATATCTAGATCCTAATCTGCTCAATCTGTACTAATCTAGCATGAAATCGTTTTTGTACTTATAGTGCAAAAAGTGGTAAAATAATCAGTTGAAATGGAATCTATATAGCATGGGTCTACATGTGGATTTATTTAGCAAGACAATAGCCTATATTATATTAAGCCTACAACTAAGATCTAAGGGGGAACAAAGTATGAACGTGTGTACTGATGCCGTGTGTCCTGAAGATCGGTTGGTCAATTTGCTGTTATTATTTGTTAAGCATGCTGAGGAAAAATACATTTTTCTTGCTCAGAGAGCTGACACCTTGAATAAAACTGTAACAGTGTACGAGAAGCTGATAAACGCCGTTATTTTTATTACTTCTGCTGCTATTGGCTTGGTTTTAAGCACCCTCTGAGCAGAACGGCCCCAAGATAACACAGTGTTGTAGATCCTAGGGTGGACTCTGTGCCTAGAAGGCAGAATGGCAAAAAGGCACTTCCTGGAAGTTTTAACTTTCTAGCAGCCTGGCTACCAAAGTTGTCCTTTGCAGTAGGATCCAGGGACAGGGAGGGAACTGCTCCAGAACAGCAGGTGCTGTGTAGTGCTGCAAAGCTTGCTACCGCGGTAATGAAGTTCTGGTGCCAACCCTGAAGGACTATGGATCCAGGTGTAATAGGCAAGTTGGATAAAATCTGCCTGAGCTTCACAGAAATCCTTCCATAAACCTGCTGGAGGATAAACTGGTGCCCTCCAGAGGGATGAACGACTGCCACTGAGCAAGAACACAGCTTTTGTGTTCTAATAGGACATGCTTATTCTCAGCAGGTTAACAATGGCCTCATGAGGACTACTCCAGAAGAGAATTTGGTCCTATGTTTACCTTCAAGACCGCTCCTAGGACTGTGCTCCCATAATGATATGATTTTGAGTATTACGTAGTTGATCTTACATATGTACTTGTATATGTATTTACATGCAAACGATGATTATTGTGTGCATATATATATATTTATATATATGATTACTGTGTGTAAATATTCACACACTGGTAATTATTTTTAAATAAGAATTAAAGAAAATAACATGCATATGCTGTCCTAAAGAAACTTTGAAAGTGAAGACGACAAGAATTGTTTTCCTGGAGCAAATACTTCTGTGTTTGGTTGGTTGGGATTTTTGGTAAACTATATAAGAACGTGACTCATACGTTTTTGTGGAACACAGTTTTAAGAAAAGCACACAAACGAGATGTGAATTTTACAGCTGAGCCTCAAAACTGTCTTTCTAACTTAACACCTTGAAAAGATGAGCTAAATATAGGAGGTGTAATTACTCTTCCCCATTTGCTGTAGCTCTGTTCTCCAGTTACGCTTTCTTTTTTGATTCTGCCATGCTGCATGCGGTGTGACCTTTGAAAGATAGCAGTGAACTTCCTAGGTGTGTTAGCAGTGTCTCTGGCCTCACTTGAGGTGACCAAATCAATTGCAAGACCCAGATGTGAAGGATGAAATGTGTTTTTCCCAACTACAGCATTTGGGTCTTTCAGCATCTTCCTGACTGCTCTATTACAAACATTTCTTGGCTGACTCTCTGGCTTGCTGTGAGGTTTGTGGTTAAGGTTATGTAGGGGAGGAAGGCTGTTCCTTCACACCGTTTAGCTAAGGGAGAGTATGGGGAGCTCACACTGGTCTCTGGAAATCTCTACATTCTGCTCCATTTCAAAGGAAACAAGCATGGGGAGGTGGGGATGAAATGATAACAGCTGGCTGGAACAGGGCTTGTTTTCCACAATGAAGGCATTCAGCCAAGCCATAGAATAAAAGAATGCCTTCCTATTTACCAGCTCTTCTGCAATCTTTCAGAACAAGCTTGATAAGATGCAGGCACCCTGCTGACTTCTAATAGCTTCAGATGGGGTTTTCTCTCTGAAGGGTCATCTTATCCAACTGAGCTTTTCTATTAGCAGTTTCCATCAGAGATGTTGCATTATGCAAGTGCATATCCTTCTTCAGTGACTTGGGAAAAGCAGGTACTTACCTCTAGGTTAAACCTAGAGACACAAGTAATGAAGTCTCTCACAGCTTCTGGTGTTCGTGTGTGTAGCAGTCTTATGAAAATGTGCAGATGGAACAGGGAATTCTTTCAAATGGTGAAATTGCTGTTTTGTGGAATAATGTGGTAACTGCCAAATCATTGGTCCTCTACATTTTAGTGGTTTGGAAATGCTTCACCTAGACCCATGATTCCCCAACATTTTCAGATCCTGTTTTCCATGATTCCAGCAAGTAGTATTTACACCAAAGGTTTAACTGGAAAGGGTGTGAAGGCAATGACTTCATAGAGAGCATCTTTTCTGTGGCCTCACAAACCACCACATGGAATCCAGCTTGGAGTCCACTGACTGAAAAAGCTTTCTGTTGGAAAAAAAAATTGAGTTTTCAGCAAAAGATGTGCTCCAGTGACAGTATTTCCTTTCTATGACAAGTTTCAGTTTTAACTTTAGAAGAATGGGAAAATGCTATATGCCTTCAAACACCACCAAATCTTGGTTCAGGTGAGCATACAGTGTCCTGTGGGCACTGTGTACCTTTATTGTGCTCGGGCCCTTTTGAGGTAAGGATTGTCCCTGCTATGTTTGTGTACAGTATCAAGAGACCATCCCATTTCTGATTTGGGATGATTTTGTGCTAATGCAATATCCGGTGGAAGCTATGATAGTGATTATTCACCTCAATTTAGAATGAAAGCAATTAAAACACTTCCTACGGCAAAATATGCCCATAAGAATGAAACTTTGTCTGTTTGGTTTCAACAAAATTTGGAGATACATAATTGGTTTCACATTGACTTAATTTCCTCCTATTGTCTTTCTATTTTTTCTCATTTCACACTTTATTATCTTTTTTTCTCTCCTCTCTTTGACAGAGCTGTTTTTTCAGTCAGGTACTGGACATTATGGTCCTCTCCCACACATACAAGCTGGACCAAGTGCAGGATTTACTTGCTGCATAAGCAAGTAAAACCAAAAAGACTGCACATTTCTGACCTGCCTTCTACCCCATCTGTTCTGTATGCATGGATAATCTGTGCAAGTACTTCTTAGGGAGGTTTGCTTCCCCCACAAAAGGATAAGTTATTGTTGAATTACTTCAGCAATCACAGAGTTATGGCATTATGAATGCAGTGGTGCAGGGAAAACCATCTGCCTTTTTGCAGCACCAACCTGAAAGCATTAATGTGCCTTAGGGAGAAGACATAACATGGCCTCCATGTCATGAACCCTCGTGCAGGTACACTACCAAGAGATGTACAGCATTTAAACATCTCTTGGCTGAAAGATCAGGGATAAAGCCCATAACTAGAGGTTATCCATTTCAAATTTGGGTTAATTTATGTACAATTAATGGAGAGAGATGTCTCTCAGTGTAAATGGCAGCTGCTCTGCTGAAAGTCTGTGAAGCTCTATTGCTTTTCACTGGGACTAAACATATCTGTGCTGCATAAGCAGCCAGGCTAGAAATTCAGAGGCCCTTCCTCTAGTTTTTCTGAATGGTATATCACCTTACAGCACTAACATGAGCACTGTTAAGTGCCTGACATTTACCGCTTGCAGCTCTGAAATGTTTTATGGTGGAGGGAAGCTCCAGTGCAAGCCTTGGGGATACTATATATTTGCCCTATGACAAATACGAAAAATTTGCAATCTCTTTGTTAGTAAAAAAGTCTTTATGCCATACTTGTCCTAAGTATTACTGGTACCCAAAGACTTGCGAATTCAGTTCAGGAAGCGTTTTCTACACTCACTAGTTCATCAAATTCTTTGCCTTATCCTCAGACAGGACATGCGCTTCCACTGTTAAAATAGGAGCATTTGCCATTTTGCCTTTTCTTCAGGGTCAGAATGCCTTTTTGCACTGTCTGGAGGTGGGAGTGCTGCTAGGTGACAACTAGTGGGTTTAAAATCTGAATGGGAACTTGAAAGTCACCTCAACATAATACCACAGTCTGAGATACTGTTGCTTCCACGGCATGACTCCTGTTCCTGCCTGCATGCACAAGGATGGCTTGCTTATGGTGATCTTCAGGGAGATATAATTGCATGTATCTTTCATGTCTCTGTCATGACAAGCAATAGACCACTATGGAGTATGCTGCAGAGATACAGAATTCTGAGATACAGAATTCTGTATAAACAAAGCTGCTTGAATTTTCCTTTATACTCATGACAGGCTTGTATGAAGCGTAACAAAACACATTGGTTGGATATATTTAGTTAATGATAAGATTTATTAAGTAAATACCACTATGTTTTTACATCATTTTTTAGCTACTCCCAATACATAAAAAAAAAAGCATGAAGCTTCCAGGTGTGTGGATATTGAAACTGAAGGCTTTGATTTAGCCTCAGATGAGGAAATAGGACATGATGCAAAGATCTGTACCTCATAGGTACAGCTAGCAGAGACTGAAGAAGGAGCATAGTCAGCCTTCATGGCTAGAAAGATGAGCCTTCCTTCTTACCCTGAGACCAGGCAGGGCATGAAGAAACCCCTGAATCCACTTCCAATGACTGGATTTAGCTTATTTCAACCCTGTTAAGCCCTGTTAAGGAGAGGCCTCTTCCTGTAGCAGTGTGATTCACATATGGCTCAGGTTAGGTTCCCAAGCTAAGGTAGCTTAGCTAATTTAGCTTCCCAAGGAACACCTCACATGCGAGGTGACACTCACTGATAGCCCATGTCTGTGTACCTCTGCGAAGGAAAAACACAGTGTGGGAATGAAACAGGAACCATTCAGTGTCTCCTTGTTTTGCTGGAGTAATGATGAGGCAAGTTGAAAAGCACACAGTTCAGCCAGGTAAGGACCCAAAATCCAGCACCAAAGATAATTATGAGATACTGAACAGCAGTTGGTCAGCCTTACTCCTTGCAGTTGAGCACAAGCACTCACTGCAGTTGATTTGAGCACTGCTGACCATAAATGCTGCACATGCTGTATCCAGCATCTGAACTTGTGTTTGCGCTGCCCTGAAATGTCTGAGCTATGCAGTATCTACTGCGCAGACACAAAGATACATTAATGCTTGCAAATTACAGCTGTCCCCAAGACTGTCAGAGCCTTCAGTAAATTTGTGAGCTGTATATGTCAGTTGAGGGAAGGTGAAAGGGGAAGGGTGGCAGAGCAGTTGCGCTTGCAGCCAGCTCCTGCAGGACTTGTGTCACGCTGTCCATTGTTTACTGGAAGTCAGCAGCTAAATTAAACTGGTTTGGGGTGGGTTTTATTTGTTCATTTGGGTTTTGGTTTTTTTTTTTTCCCCTCTCACTGTCTGCAGAAGTCAACTTAAAAAATAACAGTTACTGAAAGAAATCTGTATGACCTGAAGCCTGACGTGCACTCTAGGCTCTGACCTCTGCTGGGTATCAGAAGTGCTTGTGTCTACCTGAATACAGGCTGGAGTGGGAAAGCTTTTAGTATACAAACATACACTTCTGTTAATATGATTTCAGAGGACATCTGTATCTGCGTGAGAAACAGCTTTTTAAATTACAGAATATAAATCTTTAAGACAGGGGTTGTGTGCATTGTTTCAGGAGCCTGAAAGAGCAGTCACTCTTGTGACTGAGGCTCTTTGTGCGATTGAAGGCAGACATGCATTTGTGATTCCTGCAGGTTTATGCAGGTGGTTGACTGGTTTGGAAGAAAGGACTTGTCAGCCTGGATGTGCTTCCAGCTTGACTCAGGTGTTCAGGTTGTGACCTGATGAGCAGGCTGACCCGAGGAATGCAAGCAAGGTGATTTATTGCGGAAATATCATAACTATTCATGTCAAAAATCTACACATGACAAAAAGCAACCTACCCAAACCTTTCTCTAAAAAGACTAAACTTGTCCAAACAGAAAGGGTTGGATACAGTTAACCCCTCATAAGCGATAAAAGGGGGTGTGAACCTTGCTGAGTCTTCATTTCCACGTCCAGGGACAGCTGTAGTCTCAGAGAAGTTGCCCCTGTATCTACGCAAGCCTATGGAATAAACTGTACAGAGGTATAAAACACTGAACAACTTGGCCTAGGAGCTATTTTAGCCCGTATCTCCTGTAAGGCACTTGAAGGTGGATCCAGTGTCTTCCAGCTTTTGTGTCCCTCACCAATGGAGTCCTTTATTTTCTGGAGTTCTTCCAAGTTCAGGCCAGCTACACAATTTCTCTGTTGTCTCTGTTTCCTGCAATGCTTCCCTTGGAGTCCTTGCATGCCACAAAGTGGATGCCTTGTACCAGTGACCAGACCGTATCTGCTGGCCATGTATTTCCCAATTTTAATTGGTTTTCCTGACAGTGCTGACTTGTATCCACTGAATATTCAGGGCTCATTAGTGTTTCTTTTATAGAACCTATAAAAATGTGCTCCAGACTGGAAGTTTGACGGTGTGCTTCTACCTCAGTAGTGGAAACTTGTGAACTGCAGGGTCACATTGGCTCTCTTCAGTGAATGGACAAGATTGGATTTCTCTTTTTTTCCACACCAGTTCTGGTGAAATATTAACCTTGGTCTGATGGTGCTAAATAAATTCATATGATTATGTTTTTTAGAGCTTTGCTACTTTGTGAGATCATTGGTGGAGTTGGGCAAACTTCCATTTTTCAGTTCAGTGTCTTGTCAAAAAACCTGTGAAGATGATATGAGGAAGACTGGTTTAGTCTAAGCTAAACTAAAGCTGACTATTTTGGGCAAGAACAGAGATCCAGCTCAGAAAACATAATCTCAAAATCCACCCAAAGTGGATTTTAAATTCAGTGAAATATTTCAATTTTCCTTTTATTTCTGTGATTATCTGTGTATTCAAAACTTCTTCTTCCACCTTCAGACAGATTTTAAAATAAAAATGCTCCTT
Organism: Pezoporus occidentalis; assembly: GCF_034315485.1. Taxonomy (NCBI): domain Eukaryota; kingdom Metazoa; phylum Chordata; class Aves; order Psittaciformes; family Psittacidae; genus Pezoporus; species Pezoporus occidentalis. The sequence continues at coordinate 16,950 of NW_026912929.1, read as the reverse complement.
CAGAATGAGGAGTTGGAAAGATCAGTCTGGGGCAACACTTAGAAGAAACTTTTTTGTAGTTTTCAGATGAAATGGTTTATTTAAAGGCATTGAAGTTATTTTTTCATGTGTTCCAGAGAGGTCTTCCCTTTGATTTATTTTAAAATTTACGAATTTGTCAGACCTCAGTAATTCTAGTCCACGTTAAGTTTCACTTTTTGGGTAATTCACTATTTTCCAAACATTAAATAATTAGCCAGCTCCCGTTGTTGACAATGGGGATGGCACCTGAGATTAATAACAAGTACCTGTTGTTTGAATACCTCTCCTATATCCATGTTGGAAGTAGGTTTGCCATCTTTCGTGGCTTAGAGAGTACCTTGTACAGCCACCCTATCCTAGACATAGAGAGTATTGCTGTAGCCACCTTTCACAGAATTGGTGGTCGCCTTAGCCCAGTGCACAAGATGTGTTGGGAAGATCCTCTCGTTGAGTTACAAGGTTCAGAAAGGATCCCCTTTGATTTCTAGCTAATCCTCAGGTATTAGAGGGGCTGAGTATGGATGGATTCAATCCCAGTCTCAGACTTGGTCAACCGTTTATGTCTAAGGAAGTGTTTAGTACTGGCATCTTCTGGCAAACACAAGCCTGAAGTGATATACAACCACACTATAATCACTAATAACAGCTACTGTGAGTCATCTAGCACACAGAAGATAAAGCTCTTACCCAATGGGTGTCACTATGGGGGACAAGACAGGTTCAGCCCATTGACTGATCCCAGAAGTTATGATGGAGTCTTCCCTGCTTTCCCTTTCCTAATTTCACATATTTATACAATTTGATCAAGGTTAGTAACTTCCTGTAACCTTCCTGCCATGTATGGAATGGTCACCAAATTTCCATGAGGTTACATCATTTCCTTTGAAAGCACATGCTAGTCATGTTTTGCTGGTGTGTGAAGCCATGTGTTGATGAAGTCCATGTGCTCCCAGGACCTACCAAGCTTCAAGGATAGTCTCTCCTGATTAAAGATTCCTTAGCTTTGTTTCCTAATCTGCCTACACAAGGGCAAAGCCTCCTCTCCCACTGTCAGTTGTTTGTCTGTGTTGTTCATCTGGACCTTGTAGGAGAGGCTTCTTCATAGTAATGCGAGTTTCAATTTTTACCTCCACGACTGTGGAGCTGGAGTGGCTCCAGTCACACACACTTTGTTACTGATGGGTGTAAAATCCTCTCGCTTTGCTTTCACAAATACAAGTCTAGTTTCCTTGTTAGGCAGCTGCTGTGTGGTTTATGAGGACATGGTGCCTTCATTCTCCCACTCCTGCAGGGACTGTAACAGAGCCTGGCCACAGGGCCTTCACTCCGCTCCACCCTCTGGTGCCAAGGTTGCCTGGGGAACTATCACCAGGCAGATACACCAGCTACATCCCACCCTGGGAGCAGCAGCTGCATTCTACCCCAAGGTTTCCTCAGTGTTATAATAGAACTTTGGGGACTGGGGGAGGTGGTCTCTAATTTCCCCCATATTCCCACACCACCAGCCCTGTCCTCTATCACGACTGCTCTGACACTACATGATGCACTCCTGCCACCTCTCCACTGCTGCATATTCTACAGACCCAGAGGTCACAGCTTGCATTCTGCTCCAGAGTTAGAGGGGAAGTTACCTCGCTTGCATTCCTACACTTGTCTATAGGGGTATGTATCCAAGAGAGGGAATTAGCGAGCTCTTTAGTCATTAAGATGTTATTTCTGTTGCTCCAACATCTGCATGCAGCATGTCACTGAATGGCAATCCACTCATCCTTCCAGATTCCCCAACTCCTTTCCTGTGCAGCTTTCACCCCATCATGTCAGTAAGGTTTGACTACTTCCATAAAGATCTCTGGGGGAAACCACTACAGAAACAAGGTGATCTAAAAATCTGCAACATATGCACGAAATGCATAGGAGCCATCAACTGCCTTTGATGTTGAGAAGGCAAATCTTCCCAGACATTTTTTATTTCTAGTTTTAGACCAGACTGGAAAATCAGATACTTCTGGCCGTCACTTATGGCACAGACCAGACTTTGTGAAAGCAAGATTTGCCCTTGGATTTGCCATGGCAACTTGCTGTTGAACCCACATGCTGTATATAAGCTGTATAAATTAAAATGTAACTTTCATTGAGTGTTCAGGAATACACTCCATGAACAGCTTGTGTTCAAAATAAAGATTGCTTCACTCACTTCTGTATTATACAAATGAGAGTTGATCACCAGGCTTCCTGGGGAGATCCAAATTATGGCTATTTCCATGAAAATAAAAACTTATCTTGATTCCTCCTAGACAGTTCTTGCCAAGGAGTTGAATTGACTTGTCTCAAAATAGAGTAGCAGTTCCCCACAGACACGGTATGGTATTTATATAGAAAACAACTGTAAGGAGCCCTTGATGCTTTGGAGACAGAAGATTGTCTGTGATCATCCTTGCAAGGATGGGTTCACTGGACGTACATACAGAAACACAGCTGCCATCTGCATCCCAGGCAGAGAAAGAGTAACAGCAACAGTTAGTAGGGATGTGACATGGGGGATGAAGAGGGACAAACAGCCTGATGATCTTTGTGTCAGGTTTTCTTATTTCCCAGATCTGAATCTATATGAATTTTGACTCATTCCTAACTGCTTTATGAGGCATCTCAAGCTGTGTAAACAGTAACGCAATAATGGCAGATCACAATACACTCTTCACAGACCATGAAGAATAGCATATGAGCCAAGCAATATGCTCTCTCTAAATTATACAGTGCTTCTTGAAGACAGGAATATTAATCACCCCAGGAACTGACAGAATCTGATGTAAGAGACTGTTATTATTATCTCCCATGGAAGCCTTTGCAATGGGAATAGTAGTTTTAATAATGCCAGAACAAAATAAGCTGGGTTGGCTGGGCTTGTGGCAAATGGGAACACTGAGAAAGGCAGTATATAAATAGAGAATATTTCATAATATTCTCCTAATAATTCATGAAAGAGGTGGGCCAGATTTCTCTAATGACAGCTCAGACATGATGGGGGGAGGGAGAAGTTTTTGTTTTAAAGGTTGTATTTGCTTCATCAATCATCAAAATCGTGTTAAAAGTCAAATTCAGTTATCATGTTCTTGTTGCTGTCCAGAGACTGAATGTATTAGAGGGACTTTATATACAATTTCTGCCACAAGCAATTTATTGTTATTTTATTATTCTATTCTGGCTGGTTCCCATGGAGTCTCTGAAGCCAAATCGTATCAGAGGAAGATGAATATTAACAATCATATCTCTCTCAGGAAAGCTAATAAAAGAATAGAGATCTCATGCCTTGGTTCAACAGAGCACTATGAAACGTCCATGGAAATGCTGACATTAGTTCTCATGATTGCTAGCTCAGTTATTTACTGCTCAGCTTGAGCACAAGACTTTTCTATACCTGTGCTAAGACCCAGCAAGATTACAATGGAAACCATGAATTTATAAGCTAAATGATGAGGTGTGTGGCCGAAGTAGAACTGTCATCAGGGTTTAGTAGCAAACCAAAGAGCCAAGAGGACATTGATTCCTTCCTTCATTACATTCTGTTTTGCATGTATGTGCAATCTGCCTCAGAGTATTACGTACCAATTAATAATGAAATTAATAATGATAAATTGGTGCAGAGTCTTTAGGCAGATAGCAAACTGCCCATTTTTTTTTTAAATATTAAACCAATCTATGGCTTAAGAGTTAGCTCTGAGTACCCAGTATGAGACATTCAAACTAGGCTGGCAGCTGTGACTGGGAGTGAGTCCACTGATGCTGTATTACTTCCCTTATGGGAGGAGTACAATCAGGCATTTGGCTTTAAAGTTCCTCAGGCAAAAGGGGGAAAAATAAATTGAACTGTATGAATTGAGACATTTTTAAACTTTGCTTTCCAGATCAATTCTCTTTAGTACAGGTATCAACTAAAGAGAAAATTTAGGTTTCTCTTAATATATTTGCAAGATGCACAGAAAATAATGAATACACATATGAATTATCTTATTCCTGCAAAGGGAGTGGTAAGACCCTTAGTTGCTTGTATCAGACAAGATGCTGATAAGAAATTCTGGGAAACCCCTCTCCCTGGCTACCTCCATTCCAGAGCAGAATTATTTAAATAGGGAGGTAACACTACTTTTCCAGCCCCTGCACACTGGTGCCTGAGGTAGACATCAAACTCCATTCAAGATTGTAATAGCCTTTGGGTTGACACTTTGTGTTGTTACTATGGCCTGGACTCTCAGGCCTCTATTCACAGTAACAGCTACTCGTGACACTTCAGCTAAAAAGGATTTCTATTGAAAAAGGCCAGTTTGTCTGAAAATTTTTGAGGAGGGGGGCAAAAGGTAGAAATTATTAATTTGTGCCGTTTCAACAAAACAAACACTTAAAAACTTCATTAACAAATGAAGGATGTGATAATGGTGGCTTTGCAATGCCTGCTTCCAGTCTCTCTCCTAAGCATGAGAAATACCACATCAGTTAAAACAGGCAACAGCAACTATTCCTTATTTCCTGCTGCATGCTTGGCTTATAGCTGGTTGTGGAGCTGGAATATTCCCCTTTGCCTTACTAAGCTTTTTCCTGGTACTGGTTTGAGTCATGCATTATTCTCCACGAGTTAGAGAGGGCATGAGCCCTCGTTGTCCCTCAGTTAGAAATCATCAGGGCAGGTCTCCGATAGCTGGTTCCCTAATATGCTGACTAAATTCTGAGATCTAATAACCAGGATCAGTGACCACAGAGTTATCATATGATAAACTGTGTAGAGGACTGGGACGGTTTTAGATAACCAAGTGTCTCTCCAGTCAACACTCTTACATTCAGGCTGAACACAGCATGCACATGTGACTCATACAGCCACCTCATACATGCACTACAATTTGTATGATTTCATTTTCATCTGTTTTCATCACGTGTGAAACAAAGGTATTCACAGTGCTATTTTCAGATTGTAGTTGCTGTTTTCCTTCTCCTTTACCAACATTATCAATAGGCTTGAATTAAAGTAGCATTGTGGGTTCAACTGTTTAACATGGTAAGATGAGGTGACATTACAGGCTTGCAATATGGAAACATTTTCACCTGGAAACAGCACTTTCAGCCTTTCCACCTTTTTTTTCTTGTGATAGAAGCTACTTTATAAAAGTGAAGAAGCAACAGAAAAGCAATGAACCTGGCATAAAAGGAGGATGCTTTGGTTGTTCCTAATGTATTTTTTTCCCATGCTTGTTAAATGTCTACCAGAAAGTTTCTGTTTCCGAAACTGAAAAGGAAATTTAATAAGCCTTTCACTGGCTTGCAGCCTCTGTTGTTGTTTGGTAATATTCACAGGTCTTTGCAAAAGTGTGTTGAGCTGAAGTTAAACCTTGTGTAGGTAAACTGAAGTTAAACTTCATGCTCCAAACCAGTGCCCATGGAGAGGTGTTCTCCTCACCTTCTACTCCATCAGGTTCACTTACGCTTTCCTGGGACGAAACAAGAAAATCAGAAAAAATCAGAAAATCCCTATGGGGCAGAGAGCTAATTGAGCAGTGTGTAGTGCTGGCAGGTGCCAGAGGCATGCTGAGGAATGCGCCCAGGTGGTATGTGCCAAAACATAGCTGCTGCCAGAAGAATTCGTACTCCCTCTCTCACCTGGTAGAAAACAGCCAGTACGCAGGAAGGTGACTGTGAGAAGTGGCATGCTTCATACCATAGAGGCTGCTTGGAATCCCTGCTTGTCCCAGCTGGTCCATACTGAATGTACAGAACTATGCCTAGATGAACAGAGGATCGACAACTGGCTGGTATGCTGTATCTCTGCCTATTGCAGCACCAGCCACACACTGCTGCCAACTTATTACCAAATATATTAAGGTATTTTTGGTCCCTAAATAAGAGCAATAAGTCTATGGTGTTGAGAGTTTGTCTTTACCTTGCAGTAATTTATTATCCTATCATCACTCTTTGAAAACATCTGTCCTCAGTACTTCCTTCCTTGCAGCTATGCAATATTAAACATTCGTAAAGCTTAACCATCAGCCATAAGCTCAACAAACTGCTGTAAAGTGGAATTAAAACCTTTATTTTGGTGATTTATTTTAGGCACAGATGTGATAAAGGAGCCCATAAAAATCACAGCCTACTTGTTTTTTTTTTTCCCTGCTGCTGTAACACTTGCAGTGATTATTTGACATTTTTAAAGGTGTTTGGATGTTGCAGAGGGATTTGATTCTCAGACAAACACGGGTAACCCAACAAAACTGAGAAGCTGAAAAATGATGTGTTTTTTACAGCTGGAATCTTAATAACTATTCAGTTAATTGGCTATCTGCTTACCTATGCTTACTTAATGCTTGCCTCTAATGAGGCAAAACTTGCAGACCCATGTTTTTTTTCATACAGTCTGTGCTGGGGGCAGAATTTGAGCAGTGTGTTATCAGTTAAATAGGACTCAATGGAGGGAAGGTGGAGAGAGAGAGGAAGTTCAGTCTTTGAGCTCAAGTTTCCAGCTCATGTCTGATTTGCCCCTGAAGTAACAGGGTGGGATCAAACGACAGGTCGTCTCCTCTCTCTCCCTCTCTCTTACAACCTGAGTAAAGATAATGCAGTGAGTAAATTTGTAACATCCTGGGAAGACATGGAAGAAGGTTTGCTTAGCTTTAGCATCATAAGAACATAAATAGCTGTTGTACTAGGTCAGACCAATGGCTCGGTGTCTTGTTGGCCAAAAGTGGATGAACAGCAGGGAGTATGAGAATGCAATGAGCTTATCACTGTACTCCTTGAGAATGCTCTCACTCTCCAGCATTCTTCATTTGTATTCAATTATCCTTCTCCAGCATAGTTCATTTGTAGCCAAAAATGGTACTGTTGTGCTAAAAATCCTTTGGTGGATTTTTCTTTCATGGATGTGCTGAATCAATTTCTGAATCTATTTAAACTTTTCATCTCATTATGGCTTCACCATGCATTGCATGAAAGCAATTTTTGACACCACTTTTGTCCGTTTTAAATCCCGTATTTTCTAGCTTCATTTCCTATCTTCTGTTCTAGAAACAGAGGATAGCTGAACACTTTGTCTAAGGAACAATTAAACAAACCAGGTGTCCTCACTTTCTTTACCTTTTCTATTTTATAGCCTTTTTCTAACATGGGGCAGGACCATGGTAATAAAGGTGTTACCACAGCATTGCTTTTGTTGTGAGAATAATGGTATCTGTTTCATTGTTTCTTCCTCTTCTAAACATTCCTAGCAGCTTTTTGATCACTACCAAATGTCTGTTCTATAGCAGAATAGCAAGCATTGAACACAGCTCTATACTTTCAAGAGCTATCAAAGGATCAATTTTAACAGGATGAGCAGCTGAAACTGTGACAAGCACAGTGAAGACCTGTATAGTGGGAAGTGGGAAGAGTGGTCCTCAGTCCCAAGCTGACTGATAAACACCAGATCATGGCTTGCATCTGGATTTCATACATGCAAGATTCAGAAGAATTCTTCAGTGCTGGGGATCAAGCTGGGAATGCTCAGCGTGGCTGGCTGATGAAAACAACTGCCTGTCCCTCATCCCCACCCCATCAGAAAGTATCTCCCTGGCAAACACTGATTGCTTGTCCTATACATAGGCACAGGTCTTTCATACTTCATCATTAATAACTTAAGGAAGAAATTCTTTCCTGTAAGGGTGGTGAGGCACTAGAATGGGTTGCCCAGGGAAGTTGTGAATGTTCCATCCCTGACAGTGTTCAACGCCAGGCTGGACAAAGCCTTGGGTGAGATGGTTTAGTAGGAGGTGTCCCTGCCCATGGCAGGGGGGTTGGAACTGGATGATCTTAAGGTCCTTTCCAACCCTAACTATTCTATGATTCTATCTTGTATTTGGCCTATCCTTAAAGGAAAAACAGGCTCACAGATAACTTCTAAAGAGAAGAAAGTTAACTTTCCCTGAACACTCACTAATGGAGGATAGAGCTTTCAGAGCTGAGACCAGCAGCTGATTGTACCCTTTGCAGTGACCTCTGTTTTCATAATCTAATGGCTTTGCATCAATATATGAAGGTGTTTACATCTTGAGGCAACTGCTGAAAGTGGTTGAGGGCAACAGTAAATGCAGTCAAGCATTAGGCAGGGTCATTATAAGAAAGCAGGAAGGTTGTAATGAAATTCACTGCAATATGAAAGCTTCAAGAGGTTACTTCATGTTCCACTTTGTTCTGCAAAATATAATCCAATACAGATTAAAAATACAGGAAGAGGTAGGGTTATTCATGCACAGCTGCAGTTTTGTAATCCAGCTGTGTATTATAGGCTCCTCTAAGATTAGGGGATTTTCCATCTAGGACATCAGTTCAGTTCCTAGTTAAGACAGAAATTCAAATATTCACAGTATATGTGAATTCACAAAGGATGTATGTTCCTTTCCATCAATTGTTGGAAAATGGTGTTTTCCCCCTGCCCCCTTGAACTGGAAAAGCAGCATTGCTGGAAATGCAGTGGCTCAGTCAGGTTATTCCCTTGGAGATCTTTCAGCATGTTTTGCAAAAGAAAACATGTTAAGCACAATCACTGGGCTAATTTTCCATCTCCATAATTATATTTGTCTAGTTCCCTTCCCTGACTATTCCTACTGGATACAGTGTTTTTCACTTACTGTCTGAAACTGTTCTGTAGCAGCAGTGTCAAAACAGCTGCTACATTTCATCCCAGGGCACTTGGATGATCCTTATGCTATCGTTAGATCTCCTGGTTCTGTTTTTCTCCCATTATCCCTGATTATGCGAAGTGCCTTCAGTAAACCCTGTTTCTACATGCAGGTGATAAACAAATTCCCTCCTCCATTGCCAGTTCCTTTCATGAGGAGCATTTAATAAAGTCAGTTTGTATTTTACAGGCAGTAAATACCCAGTGGTTTTCCACTGAAGCAAATTCAAGACCATGCTTCAACTTGTGCATGGGTTATCCAGTTCTTCCCTTCCACATGATCTCCCAATCTGCTTAATACACCAAGAGCTGCCTGCATCCTACTTCCAAAGGCTCAGCACAGTGTATCTCAACCCTGTTTAGTAACTTTGAGATCCAGCAGTAAAACCTGGAAAGGGCTGTGAAGTAATTACACAGAAGATGCCAAAAGCTTCCTTGACTCCCTGAGAAAGAAGGAACGTCAGGATGGAAAACTGATGCTTACATGTCTGGTGCTGGGATGCCTTCTGCCAGCTCATGCCATATTAGTAAGAGGGTCAGCAGGGAGAAGTTAGAGAATGTACAGATAGAGCAAAGAAGGAAAGAAGAGCATGTCCCTGTTCCTGTCACTGCCATGTCCACCTCCCCTGCTGTGGCTGCAGGAACTTGATTATGTATTTTTCAGTGCATGTAAGAACCAAGATCCCATGTGCACCAGATGGAGAGAAATGAGAATTAAACCCTTGTAGAAATAAGAGTGATGAAGCTCCACAGCGCTGAAGTATTTTCCTTTGTGGGTACCACAGCCCTGTAATGATGGTGGTAGAGGCCCAGTGCAGAACCTAATCTTTGCCAGCATATTTACTACCCATATAGTGAAAGACTGGCACTGCTACCCACCTCCATCTGCTGGTTTCCTTTCTAATAGCCACAAGCTCTGAGAGTGATGAACTGCATAACTTTGGCCCAAAGCCACTTAAGGCACATTCCTTTGGGTTAAAAATAAAATAAAAAATTTGTATTTTTAAGATCTAGTTGAAGTCCATCAAGATAGGCACTTACAGTGCAGATACGTGGAGTGTTTCCCTGGACAACCTTCTCTTTGGGCAGTGTGGTTGTCAGTCCCCTGGCAGAGCCAACCTGCCTGGAGCATACTCTCCAGTTCTCATTGCGGTATGAGACATTCTCAGATAAGGGGAAGGCACAATTAATTAGTCCCAACTGACTGAAACCTATATATGTCTCAGCTGGAGTCACAACTTAGCAGGCAAGTGTCACATGCTAAGACATGAAAAAGTGAGACAAACGGACCACAGGACATCCTGACCAACAACAAACGGCAAGCCTCACTGACTAACAGCCTTCGCTTGCGGCCAGTGAATCCTTTACAGTGAGTTCTTCTGCCATCCTCTGCATCTGGCTCATGAAACTGTGCAGCACAAAGGTGACATATTTGAAAAATCACAGCAGTCAGCTGAAGTTTCCAACAGCTGGAAAAAGGGAAATATAACCCCCATTTTCAAGAAGGGAAAAATGGATGACGCAGGGAACTACAGAGCAGTCTCACCTCTGCGTCTGGCAAAATCTTGCAGCAGATTCTCCTGGCAGGCATGCTAAGGCACATGAAAATCAACAAGGTGCTTGGTGACAGCCAGCATGGCTTCACTAAGGGGAAATCCTGCCTGACCAATTTGGTGGCGTTCTATGATGGGGCTACAGAACTGATGGACAGGGGTAGAGCAGTTGATGTCATCCACCTGGACTTGTGCAAAGCGTTTGACACTGTCCCACACGACATCCTTGTCTCTAAACTGGAGAGACATCAATTTGATGGATGGACCACTCTGTGGATAAAGAACTGGCTGGGGCCACATGCAAAGAGTTGTGGTTGATGGCTCAGTGTCCAGCTGCAGACCAGTAATGAGTGGTGTCCCTCAGGGATTGGTGTTGGGTCCAGTCTTGTTCAACATCTTTGTCGCTGACATGGACTCAGGATTGAGTGTGCCCTCAGCAAGTCTGTGATGACACCAAGCTGTGTGGTTCGGCTGATAAACTAGAGGGAAGGAATGCCATCCAGAGGGACCTTGACACACTTGAAAGGTGGCCAATGCCAACCTCATGAAGTTCAACCAAGCCAAGTGCAAGGTCCTACACCTGGGTTGGGGCAATCCCAAGCACAGCTACAGGTTGGTCAGAGAAGAGATTCAGAGCAGCCCTGCGGAGAAGGGGCTGGGGGTTGGTCAATGATAAACTGAACATGAGAAAACCACACATCTGTTTCTTCTGAACAGCTGAACTCTTACAAATAAGTTCGTTTCCTCTTTTAGTGCAAAACTATCTTCTCACTATCATTTAATATTAACTACACAGGCACTTCTTTCAGGAAGAGAAAACTAAAAGAAGCTTTGCAGAGGTGTAACATGGTCCACAATGGACCTTATGTTGAGTATTTGCCTTTAAATCTTTCAAAGAAAAAAACAGAGGAGACTGGGCACGTTCTTTATGTCATCTTTAAAGACCATACTACACGCACCTTAGGAATAGTGCAGACTCGTCACAGACGTACCTTGTGTTGCAGACCACAATGGATTCCTCCCTCGGCTTTGTCCTTCCACGGCAAAAGAAAGGGTGACCATGGTGAAATGGTGGCAGTTGACATCCAACTGGGAAAGCGAAAAAATACCCAAAAACCTTTACCAGCAAGCTGGGCGGGAGTCTAAAGCTTCCTTTTTTTTTTGTGAAGGCTATGACTGAGCAGAACAAAAAAGTATTTTTCACCATCTTTGGTACAGTCAGTGAGAGATGGAGCAAGAAAACAGAGTGCAGCACCAGAGCATAAAGAGGCTGGGGTGGGGGCAGGGGAGAGGGAGAGGAAGAAAAAGGGAGAGACAAGGACAGTGGCGAGGCACAGGACATGCAGACAGAGAGAAAAAAAGAAAAGAGGACAAAGGGTTCAAGAAATAAAGTGCCAGCTCTGTAAGGAGCGACCAAGAAGGAGAAAAACTAAAACCAGAAATGGGCCAGAGGACAGAGACGGAGGAAGAGAGAAAAGGGGTCACAGAGCAGGAGAGAAAGGGAAAAAGGGAGAGGTGGCTGGATGGGGAGGCATAGCAAGGAATGAGGGAATGCCTGCTCTCCAGGCATTCTCATTTCTTTATATCCCTCTCTTAAGTGGGTCTCAAAGATGAATGACTCCAAGCTGCTGGCCGATTTTCTCTCTTTCCTGTTTCTCTAGATCTCTGATCATTAATTCTGGGAGTCTAGGATGTAAAGAGAACAAAAATCAAAAGTTGCAAGTGCCTTTAGCTGAACAGCACACCATATACCATCAGCTTCTGATGACAGCAGCTCTATGTGAGCCACCACCAATTCCAAAACAATTCACTTCCTTTACCTGGAGCTTTAACCCGGCAGAGCCACTCCAAACATCCTTTTTCATCAAGCTCTTCAGTTTGCCCTCCAGCAGGTCAGGCACATCATTTGCAACCAGTTCCACAGGGGTCTCACAGACAATCTTCTGCTTCTTGGGTGTTTCTTCCCCTCCTCTGTTTTAGTAACTGTGCTGTCACCGGACCTTTTGGATGGTTCTTCCACTTTCACAGTTTCTGTGTTTCCTTTGGGATCCTGTAACAGAAAAAGTACATTCTCAGTCAAGGGAACAGATTTGCAGGTGTCGTGGCTTAAGCCCAGCCGGTAACTCAGAACCACGCAGCCTCTCACTTGCCCCCTCCTTCTTCCTCCCCCTGCTCCCTGAGGGATGGGGAGGAGAATCAAAAGAATGTAACTGCCACGGGTTGAGATACGCACAGTCCAGTAACTAAGGTAAAATACAAAACCAGTACTGCTACCACCAATAATAATAATCATAGGGGAATAACAAGGGAAGACAATACAATTGCTCACCACCCACTGACCAATATCCAGCCTGACCGGAACAGTGATCTGGGCCTTCTGGGTAACACCCCCCAGCTGATATACTGGGCATGACGTGCTGTGGTATGGAATACCTCTTTGGTCAGTTTGGGTCAGGTGTCCTGTCTCTGCTGCCTCCCAGCTTCCCCTCCTCCCTGGCAGAGCGTAAGACTCAGAAAGTCTTTGGTCAGAGTAAACATTACTTAGCAACAACTAAAAACACTGGTGTTATCAGCATTGTTCCCAGGCTGAAAGTCAAAAACACAGCACTGCACCAGCTACTAAGAAGGAGAAAAAAAGACTGCTACCGCTGAACTCGGGACAGTGGATTTTCCAGCTTTTTCCCAGTTCAGGGGACAAACAGGGAAAGAAGAGTTTGCCTGAGGAAATTCTGTGAGAGAAAGAGCACTGCCTTCACAATATCGGGGACAGGGCTTTGCAATATTAAGACTTTGCAATACTGGGGCTGGGGCTAAGTTATTAAGGGAACAAAACAAAGGGTTTGAAATACCATGACTTAAACAGACATACTCTGTGCTTAAAGAAAACGTCACCTTCTGGTGACAGACACACTCTGTGATTCAAAAGAATGCTATCTTTGTACAACCTATAAAACTCAGCTGGTGCAAACTGCTGCTGTAGTTGAGCAGTAAGTTGGGGTACCACGTGTGTGCCAGAGAGATATGAAATTGAACCCTAAAAGGAGATAAATAGAGAAATTAGAGGAAGGGGCGTACAAAATCGAGTAAGGGGAGGTGTAAACAGAGGCAGGACAGTTAGCATGTAGATTATATGTGTTGGAGAGGCTGTAAACCTTGGAGTACCCAACCAGTGGGGAAACAAGGGAGGGAACTTGTGGATGGGATAGGAAATACAAATCCAAGCTCTGCCTTTGCTGTGTGTGCCTACTTGCCAGGACACCTGTTTGTGCACAGACGTTCAATAAATAGCTGCTTCACTGCTGTGTCTGACCGAGGCCTGCCTGAACCTAGCGACCATTTCTCACCATTCAACTTTTCAGACACCAAAATCCAAGACCCATTCCCTCAGCAGGATACTCACCTGAGACTCCAACTTCTCGCCTTCCTCCTTTTTCTGGGACTCTGCTCTGGGAGGGGCAGTTTCTTGCCTGACCTGGAGACTGCTGCTTCTCTTCTCCCTGCTCTTCCTCACTGTTTTTCTGGTCCTGTTTCTTCCCCTTTCTCTTCCTTACCCATCTCTGCCAGGCGTTCTTCTTCTTCCTGGTCATCACAGGCAAGCAAAGGGGAAAACAAAACAGTTGTGTATATTTTTAAATATAGAAATCCCACACAAGCGTTTCCCTGCAAAAAAATGTATGTGCAAAACCCAGCACTCACAGTGACTGCAGCCATTAGTGAGGGCCTGTGCCTGAGCTACAACAGTAACTAAAAGTCATCTCAGTGCAGGATGTGACTCCGTGACGAAGCACGGAGCCTGCTGGACACTTGCACAGACAACACACGGCCAGGAGCCTGTCCACAGAGCACCAGGACAACCTGGGAACGAGAGACTTCCCCAGAAACAAGTCCTGAAACATTTTCAGTTCATCCTCAAATAACCTCCTGTGACACCACACTCATTTTCAGCCACACGCAGTGACCAGTCAGGTCATACATATTTTATCCTGTAGGGTGCTGTACGCATAGCCTGCACACTGGGCCATCCACAGCTGTCTCATCCATTAAAAGCACTAGGATTCAAAGGGCATTTGTAAAGCTTTAATGAGAGAAACTCCGTTTAGTTTTTAGATGGCAGAAAATTCTGTGAGCAAGCCTTAGACCAATTGCTCCCACATCTAAAGCCTTCAGCTCGATGGCCAGGGCAAATCAGCAGCAGAGCAAATAAAGATTCTGCCTGTTCTCAACAGACTGAGGCTTGAAATGACTTGACATAAACTAGAGAAGCACTAAAGCCACCCAGTCTCGTAACTTGATGCGTCTCCTGCTACAAGCACCTTGCAACACAGAACGAGAGCTGGATCAGCTCCCTCCCAACGCTGTCTCTGCATCTAGAATACTAAGCATTTATGAAGAAACCTGATGACTTTACTGGAGCAAGGCAGGTGTCCAAACCGGGGGAAACCAGGAGAGCAACAGCAGCAACTGAAATCCTCGCTGACAGTCTCGACAGAAAAGCAGCGATGAGCTGGGCGGGCTCCCCCAGGGCACAACACAGCAAGGTCTATTTGCAGAACGAAAGGAGGGCAATGAGCCCTACCCCTGCTACTGCTGCAGACCTCACTGCTTTCATGGCGAGAGAATTTCAGTCTCCAGATCTTTCAGCATCTTAAAGCTACGGTGAACAGTCTCATTTCCAAACTAACTGCAAGTTTAGATCAGAGGAAATAAACAGGGAATTCCTTGGCTAGTTTCTAACCGGGTACTTCCATCTCCGTCCCTTTTCCCATCAATGAAGATACAGTGTGAATTAAAAGATCCTCCCTCCGGATGACTCCCCCGTTTCTTTACTGCCTCCAGTGGGTATGTATGGAATACGCCTTTGGCTAGCTCACGTCCAGTGTCCTGTCTCTGCTCCTTCCCAGCTTCTTGTGCCCCTCCTCACTGGCACTGCACGAGGGACCGAAAAGTCCTTGATCGGGGTAAGCGGGACCGAGCAACCACTGAAACATCGGTGCGCTACCAGCGTTATTCTCAGAGTAAAGGCGAAGCTCAGGGCTGCACCAGACCCTAGGAAGAGAATTAACTCTGCTGCGGCTGAAACCAGAGACAAGCACAGTGGCACGGCGCAGGATGCCTCGCCAGGAGACTCCGAGGCGCCTGAGATTCATCAGGGGAGATGAAGGCAGAATCAAGCGCCCTGGGGGCTCCTGACCCGGCCCGTCTCAGGCAGACCGCAACCCTGTGAGGCTTCCTGCGCCGGGCGGCCAGCGGGCAGGAGACACCCCTCTGCGCCCACCCAAGGGACGGGCGGGCGGGCTCGATCCCCTCCCCAGTAACCCCGGACCCCCGGTGGGCTCGGCTCTCACCTGCTGCCGCCGCTGCCGGGACCAGAACCCTGCCCGCAGCCATGCTGCTCCCGGGAGCTGCCCATGCGACACCGAAACGGCGCGCGGAGGGAGCGGAACGGGTGCGCGGACACCGCGATGCGGCCACGAGCACCCCGCGCCCCCGCCGACATTGGGGTGCCACTGCTCACCGGGAGCCAGCAGCAACGCCGCTGCACCGGCCACTACCGGAGACAGCAGCGGGGACAAAGCGAGCGCCACGGCCAATGCGCGGAGCCCGGGCTGCAGTACCGAGCTCTGGACACAGGGCGGCAGCAGCGAGCGGTGCCTGGTGTCCCACCGCGCACTCCTCCACCTGCTGCACCCAGTTTTGCGGGGGTATCCTCTCCACCATCCCCCGCTGCCTCAACCCTTGCAGACCCAGAATCAAGGGGTTTGGAGTATTTTGGGGCCACCACAGCGGCTCCGGCTCCACAAGCACAGCCCGTCATAGAAAGGGCTTTTTGGGGGGAATCAGCCCCAAACCTGCCCTCTTTTCAGCGGTCCCGCCCCAATCCTCTACTCACCTGCTCCTCTGCCGAATCATCGCTCCCCCGACCGGTGACACTGGGGTACCCCAAACGACACCATCCGTCCCCAGATTCCCCACACTCCCGCTTTTATTCCCCCCCCCCGAAGCAAAAAGAAACAAACAAAACGGGAAAAAACCCTCACCCAAAACTGCTCCAAGGAGCACTCCCCGGAGGATGGGAACTGGGCGGGGAGCGGGAGTTTCGGAGCCCGTCGCCTCTGCGGTGTCGAAAAAGTGAGCGTGTGCTGCCACCATGTGTCCAAACGTGGTACTGCAGGTGGTAAAGATAGGGAGGGGTGGGAGTGGCTCCGGGCGCCGCTCGCTGCTGCCGGCGTGTGTCGGTACTGAAGTCTCGGTACTGAAGAGAAAGCGGTCTGCTCCATGGCCCCGGGCAGCGCTCGTACCCCCTCCTCCTGTCCAGACATGTCCTCGCCGTCACGGCGGCCGTGTTTCAAGATGCCGCTGGCGAGCGTGGTGCCGGTAGAGGTTTCGCTGTCGTCCCGTTCCCTCCTCTCGGGGCTCGCAGCCTCCCGGGACCCGGCCGGGTCCCCTCACCCGGCATCGCCGCCCAGCTCCTCCGGGAGCTGCCGCCGCCGCTGCTGCCCGGGCCCGGCATCTACCTCGTGCACGGCACCACCACCCTGGGGCCTTCAGGATACGGACACTGGGGGGACAGAGAGAGACACCTAAGGACCATAGAGAGATGTTGGGGGGTGCTGCGACATATGGAGAGCTCACTGAAACTCCATAGAGACAAACTGGGGGTGGGGGTATGGGCATAGAGACACA